>NC_077232.1:239637779-240344029 GCF_027887165.1 Monodelphis domestica
TCACTGCCTTTAACACTCTCCTGGACACCAAAGCCTCACTGAAAAGTCCAAGTTCAAATTTAGCTGATGAAATATGAGACCACCTGCAAAAAGCATAGTATATTTATTCCATGCTTCTGAAGGATCAACAAAGACCTCGACTTATCAATCACAAACAAAAGGCTGTTGAAATAATTATGCTGGAAATTTCTTGATTTATAGATAGCAAAATGGATGTCATAACAATGAACTGACTGGCCCAAGGTCACACATACCTAATGGGTGACAGAAAAAAGAATTGATTCCTGGTGCTCTAACTTCAAATACAGCAGTTTTTTTGCTTGTGATATTCATTTAGCTTCATTCCCCAAATCCCTCTCTACCTTCCTACAGATGAGAAAGAAAAATATGCCATCTTCTCCGAATCTCTCCACTAGTCATTCAAAGACCCAGAGTGTGTCTCTAACTGACACACTCTTCCACAAGTGCCTTTTGTATATATCTTTCTTCCAAACTCTTTTTTAAAAGAAGATGTCAAATCATAAAGACCATTACTAAAATTAAGCATCTAGTAAGTACACATTGTCAACCCTTCTGCCAGATAAGACCAAAAAGGAGAGAATGTTTCAAACTGAGACCTACAGTAACATGTTTGTGGCTGCTGCTCTGATTATAACCATCTTCCACTCTTACCCTCACCTCCCATTAGTGTATCAGATATCTTCCCTTCTCCAATTTGACCACTGATTCTTACTCACCCAGAATTTCCCCACCTCCAAATCCCACATGCAAATGGGAGCTTGTAACCTTTCTAAATTGCCCAAGTTTCTTATAAATGGAAACCACAAATAAAAGAGAAAAATCTTAAACAATTCTCATAGTAGCAACTTAATTAAAATTAAATTAACATCTCAGTGAAGGAACACTGCACTAAATAATTGAAGCATAATTTTAGTCACATACATTAAGAATACTTAATCCCTTCAGCCTTCTCAAGTGACTAACTCTCCAATTTAGATTGAATGTGTCATTTTTCTAGATCTGAATTTCCTCATCTATAAAATGTGGGGATATGATTAGATGACCTTTTAGGAATGTCCTACTAAGTCAGCTTTGGTGGGGGGAACTGTTATTAAAAGCTGATTCTACTATAACAGTTGTCTTTAAGAGGGACATGGGATAGAATAACTCAACCCTCCTTCCTTAAGCTCCAGCCAGGAAAGTTGGTTACATGTACTGGATAAAGGAGAAAGTTTTTAATAATGAATAGGGCTGCCTTACTTAGAAACTGACTTGCTTCTTGGAAAAAAAGGATACCCAGCTAGCCAGTGATCCTAGTTTGGGATCCAATAGATAATAAGATTTTTGCTAAAATAACTAAAATTATTATTTTATTTTATTTAAAATTATATATATATAATTTATTGATTTATTATTCATAAATTTAAATTAAATTATTTATATGTTTTTGTTATTTATTTTATTTGACATAATATATATATTTAGTTATTTAGATATATTAGATATAAATTCTTATACATTTAGTTATATAGATATTTAGATATATTATATATATCTTTAGAGTTTGTGAAGAGTCTAAAACTCATTATCTCATTTGAACCTACCATTACTACTACTATTACAACTACTACTACATTTTATAGAAGTTCAGAGAGGTTTAGTAATGAGTCAAAATTCATATAAGTAGTAAGCATCTATAGGGGTTTTGAACACCTTTGTGATTCTATTTCCTATATTGTATACATAAAATCACAGTGACATCAAAATTGAGAAATGAAAGAGCAAGATCTCTTCTAGAGTAATGTGTGCTTATTCTCTTTAATTCCACTTGACTATGAGAACAGGAACTTCTAGGAATGAATTCTCAGGCTCTTTCCTGACCAGAAGGGGGGAGCTATTTATCATTACTGTTTCCTTGATCTTTCTTTTGGATCATGGCACATTTCCTACTTTTTTCACCCTTTTCTGGGAATTAGATGCAATAGTATCTCCTATAATCAAGAAATATAGTATCTTACCCCAATTAGGCACTTAAGAAATATGTTGTTGAGTACACATAACACAATTATACTTTCTTTGGTATCGATATATCAAGTAGGCCATCGATGAGATAATAGAATATAATTAGTACATAAAAAGGAAATTCTAAAATCACTTTATCCCTCCTACTTTACCCCCACTGCTGCTACTCAAAAGGAAAGCAATCAACTTGTACATAGTTTTCAAAAATAATACAAAATATTAATGAAAGCATGACTGATCATCTGTGAGATCAGCTTTGTTAGTAGCATTTGAATGTCCAGCTAGGTTAATATATGTAAATCTAGTAAAGAAAGAAAAGCAGAAGAAAAGAAGGGAGGGGAGGGGAGAGATGGAGTAGAAAATATTTTAAAGATAATGATGTGTTGACCACAGTGACAGTAATTAGAATATAGGATGGTCCAACTCTAGGCAATTCTTGCCTAGGGTAAAATTGTGAAATATTCATGTTTTCTCCCAAGGTTCCTAATCACCCCTTTCTGCGTTTTTGACAAAGATTCAATCTGTCATGTGTCCATGGTTTTAACTCCTCAGAATGAAGGACATGGCCTTCTGACGTCAAAGCTCTGCGGTGATTCTTTATTTTTTTTTTAATTTTAGGAATAGTAGAATATTAATAAGAAAGTCCAATGCTTTTTTTTTTTTAACGATTATGTCATTTTCTTACTAGAAACTTAATCTGCCTTACTTATACAACCTCATTAATCTCTTTTTCTAATCAGAACACCACCATTTATGCATATTGCATTTATATCTAGGAATGAAAAGAGAATTAAAGGTTTTCTTTGTGATTAGAATTTTTTAAAGGTTATTTTAAAAATGAATTCTTCTACCATGCTGTCTTCTTTCTTCTATTACTGTTTTTTTCCATGGAGCCTTCATTTTGAGGTCCTGCTCAGACTGGCTGTGCTTCAATCTTCTTCTAGTTATGCTTCTGACTCTCTGGACTTCACCATGCCCTTCTCTTTGGTCAGTGCCAAAACTGTTGCTTCGCTCTTCCTGAAGATATGGGAGTTTTGTATTACTAAGGAAGAGAGACCATTTCTCTCTCAATCCTTCTTGGATAATCAATCCTTGTCCAGTGTATAAACCAAAAAAAACAGGACTGGAATTCCCTCTAGTTCAGAACAGATAGAAATTAATGGGAAGGAGGGGGTACCTATTTCAATTCCCTTTTATGTTTAGTCTTTAAGAACAAGATTATCCTTTTTGCCTGTATTTTTAATCCTGACTTTTAGCACAATTTCTGAAAGATGGAAATTGCTTAATAAATAATTATTCCCTGCTTGCTTTTTGCTTTTAGTCAATCAATCAATTAACATTTATTAAGTGTCAATATCCCAATACTGGATAAACTCAGAAATATAGAGACATTCAAAATTTAGTTCCTGCTCTCTAGGAACTCAGAGTCTAATGGGAGAAACAACAGGTGAACAAATATATACAAACAAGTAGAAATATGATGAATTTGATACAATTGACAAAATAAAAGCAGTAGAATTAATGATGATTGAGACAATCTTGTAGAAAATGGGATTTTAGTTCATATTCAAAGTAAACAACAAGGTGTTAGAAGGCAGAAGTGAGGACAAAGAGTATTCCAGGAGATAGAGTGTCTTGTGTGAGGAAAAGCGAAGAGGCTAGTGTCACTGGACCACAGAGTATGTAGATGACTATAAGGCATAAGAAGAATGGAATGATGTGGAGATGAGGGTAGGTTCTGATGGACTTTGAATATCAAACAGATGATTTTTATTTTATCCTGAATGCTATAGGGAATTAATGTAGTTTATTGAGCAGGGAGGTGACTTGATCAAATCTTAACTTGGAAGATCACTTTGACATCAGAATAGAGAATGGTCTGGATTGAGGAGATACTTGAGGCAGAGAGACCAATCAGTAGATCCAGGTGTGGGGCAATGAGAGCCATATTATGGTGATGGCAACATCAGGGGAGAGATGGATAAGTTTGTGAGAGATGCTATGAGGGTAAAATTGGCAGGTTTTGGAAACAGATTAGATACGGAAGATGATAAGATATTGAGGAGTTGAGTTTGACACATAGACTATGAGGCTGAGTAATTGAGAGGATGTTGGTGCCCTCAACTGCAATAAGGAAGTTAGGAAGAGAGGATAATTTTAGGAAAAATGAGTTTTGGACATGTTCAATTTAAGGTGTCTACAGGACATAAAATTCAGGATGTCCAATGGGGCAGTTGGAAATGAAAGACTGGAGTTTAGCAGAGAGGTTGAAGCTAAATGAGTACATCTGAGAATTTTCAGCATAGGAATGATAATCAATTTCATGGACACTAATGAGATCACCATGTAAAATGGAAGAAGAGAAGAGAAAACAGGATGGAGTCCTGTGGGACACCCAATTTTAGTGAAATCTGACTTGGATGAAGATCCAGTTAAAAAGATTTAAAGGAAATAGTCAGAAAGGCTGGAGGAGAACCAAGAAAAAAAAGTGTCATGAAAACCTAAAGAAGATGAAGGTTATTGACAATATCCAAGGTCAAGAAGTATAATGAAATTAAAAAAAAAAAACAACTACCACAAATAGATAGGTAGATAAGTAGGTAGACAAATAGATAGACAGATAGACAAATAGATATATGGATAATTAGACAGACAGACAGATAGAGAGAGACAGAGAGAAAGAGAGAGAGAGAGAGAGAGACAGAGACAGAGACAGAGACAAAAACAGAGAGAGATAGGCAGGCAGATATTTCTTTCAGGTTATATCACTTTATATGTGAGGAAACTAAGAAATAAAGGTTAAATTACATGCCCCCAATACACAAAAGTCTGAAATTCACAGCACCAACTATCTCTCCTCCAGGCACAACTGTCCTTTCACTATATGACTTAACCTCTAGTGCTGTGGTTCTTATACTCAGGCTGATGAGTATCAATGGGTAGTTTCAGAGAGTCAATGGGTACATTTTGGGTTGTCCATAGACTTAGATGTGAAAAAAATACTTCTTTTTGTTCACTAACTTCTAACTAAAATTTAGCATACCTTCAATTCTTTAAAAATACCATATTGAGAATTCCATATTTTTCACTTTATCAATAAGGTCCAGGATATACGAAGTTTAAACATTCCTGTTTGACAATAATAATAATAATAATAATATGAGACTAGTTTCAGTGTACAATAGTACTTACTAGGTCAGAAAAAAATGTGTGAAATAGGAAATGAGGGGAGGTATAAGGAGTCACAACACAGATTTCCACAAGGCAAATCTTCAACAACATAAAGTTTAACTATGATTCCATTCAAATTATCTGTCAAATTTATCCTAGTAGAATTTTAGTTTAGTCATCTGTAAAATGGGTAGAAAGATGACATTTGTATTGCTCATATCTCAAAAGATATTAAAAAGAAGAAACCAGTTTGTAAGTCATAAACATTATGTAAATATGAGAAATTATTAGTTTTCTTTTTTTTAAGTTTGATTTTAATAAGCTGTAATTTAAATAAGCATGATACTACTGGCATCTATAAATTTTTATTGAGCTGCTGGGGAGACAATTGAATTGCATAGTTCTTAAAATAATTTTAATAGCATTAACAGAAGATTTACATGGAAAACAAATACTAGACTTTATCTTGCCTGATTTCCTGCCTATTTTGTTTGTTTCATGAATATTTAATGAATTCATTTGTGGTTTTTAGAGGAAGAACAATAGAATACACAAAAGCTTAAGAGTAGGTAGATTCTTTATAGCTTATCCAGTCATTTCTAACCAAGAAGTTCCTTTACAATATTTCTGACAAGTGTTCAAAGGGACTTGTTTTTAAGATCTCCTGAAACCCACTCTTATAAGGCTGGTAACATTTACATTTATTGTTTTCACTAATATATTTGACTCATTTTGACATTTACTTATTCGTAATTTTACATAGGATTGCCATCTATTATCTACTTCTTTATATATTAACTATATCAAAAGTTGTCAATAATATCATTTTTAATATCGTCAAATGTTCATATTGCAGTTGTTTTAGTTGAATTGTCCATAGCATGCATAACATATTTTAAATACAATTCATTTAAAGAAAGAATTTTTGGTGATTTTACATTTAATGAGGGTAGTTATTTGTTTAAATTAATGTAAGGATGAGAGTTTAATTGTCTGATACTTTTAAAATTTTTGTTTTATTGAGAAAATTCAAAAAACTTTTTTACTGCAATAAATAAAAATGCAATAAATAAAAATAAAAAAATGTTATTTGGGTCCCCATCCTGATCCTGATCCCTGATTCTTTTTTTGGACAGCTCATATTCTTTACACTGAATATGTGACTGAGATTTGCAGTTATTATTCCTAGTTCTTCCCTGAGGGTCCAAGCAGAACAAAATTAATTCCATGGATCAGTCTTTCAAAATCTTGATGACAATTATCATGGATCCTCTAACTTAAATTTTTTTTTTCCTACCCTTGGTTCAATCTTTGAATGGAATAGCTTAGTCTCTCCCATTAATCTAATCTTACTTCTTTGGAACCATTCCAGCTTTTTCACTATCCTTTCTAAAAAAAAAATATGAACACAGCATTCTAATGTGGTCTGAACAGAATAGAGCACAAAGAAATGGCATGTTTATGTTGTAGCTTAAGGGGAAAAAAGTTCCATTTTTATGAGGAAGCTATGGTTTTGAAAGTCATCTCCCCATGGTTTTTAATATCTTTCTCTAGTTGTTCTGCTTATCTAATAACAAGTAAAAGTGAGAGATGTGAAGACTGAGCAGTATTTTCAAACTTTGATCATGCTTTTTAAAAGAGGGAAATGAAAGGAAGAGTAAACTTTTACCAAGAATAGTTATTTTAATTTTGAAAGTCCAAATATAGTGTGGAAAATTATTTAAAAATTTCCCATCCATGAAAGATGTTGGATCAAATCTTTGGTACAAATGCAAACAGTATAAAGCAAACAAAAAGGAAATTGTTTCATAATAGAAATAATTTTATTTTGCCTATTTTTGCCATGGTCATATATATATATATATATATATATTATTTGCAAATCTTTTAATGACTTTCCTATTGGAAATGTTAATAGTATATTTCATTTAGATTCTATCCTTAATACATAAGATCAAATTGAGCAAATACAAGTTGCATTAATTAATAAATCTAAAGGATTTATTATTCTATGGCATTGTTGATCATTGTCCACTTTTCTAAATAGGATAAACACAAACATATATGAGAAGCATCATGCGTGTGCTCATAGGGTATGCAGGTAGAGATAGGACATGCTTCTAGATCATCCTAGAAAAACTGAAATCTAGTCAACCCCTATTCCATTCTATAGAATGAAATAATATTTTATTCCTCTAATTTTTTTCTTATATTCCTACTTCTATAAAGTATCCTATTGACATTTCTATTTGAGGAATATTAAACATATAAGCTACTTTGGATAGTTATTATTATTGCTATTATTATTGGTATTGACCAACCACAAAAGTCCCTCTTCAGTAATAGTTGCCAATGACTAGAGTAGTAGTTCTTAACCCAGTCTTATAACTTTTTTTTCTATTTTCATAACTGTATTTCAGTATAAAATGTTTCTTTTAGAATTCTATTTTTTAAATCACATATTGATACAATTTTTAAAAAATTGTTTTGCAATCCATGTCCTTTTTTCTTTCTCTCCAAATAAGCAGGTAATATTATATAGGCTGTACAGTATGTTATTATACATATTTCCATGTTCAACATGTGAAAGAAGGCATAGATTGCTTACACTAGGGAAAAATTATGGAGAAAATAAAGGGAAGTACAATATGCTTCAATCTGCATTCATTCTCCATCATATCCTTTCATGGCAGTGGAGAGCCATTTTTGTCATGAGTTCCTTTGCCTTGTTGAAAATGGTTTAGTCATTCTCAGTTGATTATCATATATTGTTGTTGTTACTATGTACAATTTTCTCTTGGTGCTGCTCACTTCACTTGTCATTGCTTCATATGAGGCTTTCTAGGTTTGTTTGTTTTTTGATCCTATAGTTTGTCATTTATTACAGCACAATAGCATTCCACTATAATCCTATACCATAACTTGTTCAGCCATTCCAAACCTATGTATTTTATCTTAGGCATTTAAAATATTATTCTGAAAAGGGGTCCCACAGACTGCTGAAGAGATCCATGATACACAGAAAAAAGTTAAGAACCCAGATGCTTTAAGGATGTTCAAGAATTCCCCTAAGGAATGGTGCTCCAGTGGATGGAGCACTGAGCCTGGCATCAGAAAGACCTCAGTCCAAATGTTGCTTTAGAAACTCACTAGCTGTTTGCCTCAGTTTCCTCATCTACAAAATAAATTGCAGAAGGAAATGGCAAACCATTCTGGTATCTCTGATAAAAAAACAACAACCCTGAAATGTGGTCACAAAGAATAGGACACAATGGAGAACTACAATAGGCTGTGTGGCTTTGGGAAAGATGCTTTACCTCTGTCTTAGTTTCCTCAGCTTTAAAATGGGGATAGTAACAACAATTACCTGTCAGGATTGTTGTGGGGATCAAATGAAATATTCATAAAGTGATTAGCATAGCATGTAGAATAGTAGATGCTATAAAAACACTCATTCCCTTCCTCCTTCTCCATCCAATTGCAAATTAAGTGAGATATAATATGAAAAGTGCTGTGATAGAGGAATGATCCAGAGACTTTAAAGGGCAGAGCCTGGAAAACATGCTGAGGTTTGCATCCACAGTGGGGGGATGGTGGAGGAGGCTTGGAATCTTGAGGGAAGAGGAGATTCTTGGGGGAGACATTTAATCTTGCTATCTTGAGACAGCAAAGGTGACAGGCTGATCAGAGATTTCTCTCCTGAGCTATTTAAAATCCCTCATTGAACCTAACCATCATTTCGCCCCAAAGACATCAAGAATTGTGGCAGAAACTGAGAAGAAGAACAGCATCACAAGATCTCACACAGCTCCTGTGACACCCTGGGTCAGCACATTGGCTCTGCGCTGTGCTAAGACTAGGGGTCACCAAACCATGAACCTCTTAGAGACCAGGCTGGCAAGTCTGAGTCTCTCAACTTTGGGGGGAGGGAGAAAGATATTTTAGACAGACTGGGGCTTTCCTTACCCTTTTCCCTATAAAATCCAATCTGCTGACATCTTGCCTTATCTTACTCCTAACCATCATTTGTTAGAATAAAGTTGTCAGTTATCCAAAATTGACTTCCCTGTCATAGTGGAAGAGGGAGAGAGCTGATTTCTCTCTCTTTCCCCAAGGGAAGAGGTTCACCCATTAAAATAAGTTATTAGGGGGAGTAAAGGAAGGGTTAGTGGAGAAACATATTTGAAGAAAAGTGAAGGAGGAATCCATTTCACCCTCCTTCTGCCTTCTGGACATTTATTATCTACTTTTCCTCTATTATACCAAACCAACTCTCTAATACAGTGCTTTTCAGTGCCTGACACATAGTAGGTACTCTGGAAATGCTTATTCCATTTCTCTGTCCTTTCCCTTCCTCAACCAATTTCTTGATGTTTCTATCTTTTGTTTTATTGCATTTTCTTAGTGCTATAAACAATATTTCTAGGACTGTGAAATTATAGTGTAGAGAAGGGCTATATTTGACTCGCCCAAAAACTAGAACTTATTATTGTTCATTATGAGTGAAAATTTACTATTTTGTCTCATGGATAATCCTTTGCCTTCAAAGACGCTTCTTGTTGATTCCTATGAAATCTTCATCCACTATGTACGTTTTCTGTTGGTATTTTCTTTGTCTCACTAATTTTTGTTGTAACTGCCTATGAGAGATTTTATGAATCTTTCTTTAGTTTCTAAAATATTCCCAATAACTTGATTAATATTAAATGATAAAAATAGAAGTATAACTCTCATTAAAGAAAATGAGAACTATATAAAATTTTATTGAACTATGAAATACCATATGAAATATAGTTTATATGAATTTTTCATGAAAGCTATTAATAATTTTCTTTTTAAAATTATACCTAAATTTATGCTATATTTAATTATACTCAAACTGAAACTAATGAGAACCAACTTGTGTGACTGTTTCAATATAGCTTGAAAAATTCATTTTAAAAAAAAATAACTTGTGTAGCATTATGTACATAAAATCCTAGAGTATACAGATAGATATATATGTGTCTGCTTACATATACATGTATACATATGTGTGTGTGTATCTGTGGCCCATATGTACTTAGAGGTATACTATATCTGATATTTTTTAAGTTATGGAATTTACTCTTAACAAATCAGATGATAACCTGCATATGACTGAATAGATGAGAGTTGAAGGCTGCTTGAGGTCTAAGAGGCTAGGTGACTTGCCTATCATATTCCTAGAAAGTATTAAAGGCAGTTTTTGAACTCTGATTCCCCTGAAGCTAAGTCTAACACTGTATCTACTATACCTCCTTTTAGGGAGGAAGAATGACTTTCTGTTTTAGGATTCTGTCCTTGCCTCCATTTGTCATAGCTCTTTCAAGAAGGATTTTTATTCAATTACATATATTCCTTTAAATTTTAACACAAAGTTCTAAAATTTAATTAAAGAAAAATGGATTTGATTTGGTTCCTAAAATTAGATTTCTTCTTAATGAATCTTTAAAATCAATGCCTCTTCTTTCTGTGGTGGCAAAAGCAAAGTCAAGCCTCCTATGTGCCAGGTTTAAAAATACTCCAAATACAGGGATTCTTTAAAACAAATACAGTATGTTATTGTCTGCCTTGGTAAGTCTTTTCATGAAAATGAAATGCCCAAGGCAGGACAATTCACCCTTGCCTTCAAAAAAGCAAAACACCAAAGGAAGAAAGCCAGCATTTACACATAAATACACTGCAACTTTTATAAGAGAAATCTTTATGCAGGGAATTGAATTGAAAACGCTTCTAGAAAAGCTTCTTTCAGTGGCAATCTCCTAAAAGTCACAGTCAATTAGATATAGCTTTAATAACAAGAGATTTCAAACAGTTGCCAGAACTGGCTTGTGGCCTTCATGTACTCCAAATTCCATGAAGTCTTTTCAGTGAGGGAAAGAAATAGAGGAAAATCGGAAGGCAAGCTTTTCCCCACTATACATTCCATGTTAGAATCAGTGGCACAGATTCTTCTATTAAATGCTAAAATGAAACCAATTCACAGGGTGTGTCACTGAAGCCAGCCTGGCATCCTAATTAAGCTGGCAGTGGGAGAGAGATTGTAAGGAAAAAGGAAACAACCTAAAAAGAAAATCTCTTCTCAGGTAGCTTATCTTTAGAAATATATAAGGGAATCAGTAAATGAACACTTTTTTAAAAATTACTTCAAAATTGTTGAACAGCTGCTCAGGACTACCTTGGAAGTAGAAAGAAGATTTTCCCAGAGGAGATGGTAATGTTTGCCATCCAAAATATGTATGTGTTAGAACGTTTAATTATGAGAAATAGATAAAAGAATGAGAAAAATATATTTAAAAGAAAAATAAGATTTTATCTCAAGAAATCTAGTTATCCAATGATCAGCAACTGGGCTTGCTTGCTTTCAGAGATGCACAGTTTGACAATTAAATTCCAGATAGTGTAGAAAAACAGTTATGAATCAGCCAAGTCAATCAATCACCAATTATTTAATGACTCAAAATGAAAGACTGGCCACTAGGTAGCACAGTAGATAAGAGTGCTAGGTCTGTGGTCAAGGAGACTCCTTTTTCTGAGTTCAAATCTGACCTGGGACACTGGCTAGTTGTGTAAACCTGAGCAAGTCACTGTACCCTGTTTGCCTTGGTTTCCTCATCTGTAAAGTGAGCTACATAAGGAAATGGCAAACCATTTCAGAATCTTTGCTAAAAAACTCTGAATGGGATCATGAGGAGTAGGAATCAGCTGAAAAAAATAAACAATATCAACAACAAATGTTATAGACAGTGTCCTTAAATAATCCTTGTCTTCAAGAAGTTAAGATTTTAATAGGGGAAATAAAATGCCTATAAATAAATATAAGTCTATATTCCTTTAAGGCACTTTCCTTTCATCACTAATCTATTCCATAGAATAAGACAATACCTTACCTAAGAATATTAGAATAGGAAGTAGATAAATAATTCTATTGATATAAGGGAACTACCAAATTGAAAAAAAAAACTCTCTTTACCAATAAAAGTTATCACTTTAAGAGAGTTGCTTAGAACCTTGAGAAGTAAAGTGACTAGCTCAGAGTCACACAGACAGTATGTGCCAAAGGCAAGAGCTAAACCTAGGTCTTCCTGATTTTCAGGCTATGTTGCAATCCATTATACCCTGGATTTTATCTCTATTCAAAATAAGTTAAAAATTAATGAACCTGGGAAGACAAATAGAATAAATTAGGCACTCAATATGCATGGTAAAGGGTCATAGTAACCAAAGATCCAAGCTTTTAGAAGAAGAACTTACTATATGACAAAAACTGAGGGGAAAAATGGGAAAATAGTATGGCAGAAATTAAGCATAGACTAACACCTTATGGCATACATCAAAGTAAAGAGAAAATGGACACATGCTTTAGAAATAAAAGGTGATACCATAAACAAATTAGGAGAGCCCCAATTAGTTTACCTGTCAGACTTATGGGTAAAGGAAAAATTTAGGTCAAAACAAGACAGAGACCATTATATGACATAAAATAGATAATTTTGACTATCTCAAATTAAAAAGTTTCTGTACAAACACATTGTAAATATGATAAAAAGGGAAACAACAAACTGGGAAAAAATCTTTATAGCAAGTCTCTCCAACAGAGATTTAATTTCTCAAATATATAGAGAACTGAGTCAAATTTATAAGAATTTAAACCTTTCCTCACTTGCCAAATGGTCAAAGGATATAAAAATTGCTTAGACAAAATAAAATTAAAACTAACTTTAGTTATGTGAACTTTTGCTCCAAATTACTATTGTTTGGAGAAATGTACATTTAAAAAACTCTGACTTATGACCTCACACACATCAGACTGGTTAACATGACAACAATGTAAAATAGTAAATGTTGGAGGGGATGTGGAAAAATCAGAAGACGAATACATTGATGATGAAGCTACAAATTGATACAACCATTCTGAAGAGCAATCTGGAACCATGCATAAAGGGCCATAAAACTGTGCATACCCTTTGACACAGCAATAATACTATTAGGTCAGTATCCCCAAAAGATTAAAGATAGGGAAAAAGAATCTCCTTGTACAGCTTTTTTTTTTTTTTTTGTGGTGGCAAAGAACTGGACACTGAAGGGATATCCATCAGTTAAGAAATGGCTGAACAAATTGTGGTATATCCTTATAAGGGAATACTATTGCATCATAAGAAATGACAAACAAGATGACCACAAAAATAAGCCCTGAAAAGACTTACATGAAGTGATACAATGTGAAGTGAGCAGAAACAGAAGAATGTTTTTCTTGGTAACTGTCATAATATATGATGATTAACTGTGAATGACTTCACTTACCAACAAGGTAAGGATCTAGGACAATTCTAAGAGACTCATGCCAAAAAAAAAAAGGATATTCGCCTCCATAAAGAAAACAAAGTGAATTCAATTTCAAATTGAAACATTACATTATTTACTTTATTTCATTCATTAATTTTTTGCTAATGTCAGCAATGTGTTTATTCTTTCACAACATGACAAACCTGGAAATATGTACAATATGATGATATATGAACATCTTATATCATATTACCTCCTTTCTTGGAGAGGGGGGAAAAGGTGAGAAGAAGATATAAAGCATCAATTGCTAAATATTAGAAAATGTATACTGAAAAATTGTATTAACAAGTTTTCTGGAAAAATAAAAATTTATCATAATACAAATAATTTTAGAAAATGAAATAAAAAGCAGTGAGGAGGAAGAAAGGTAGAGAGGAATTGCTCAGTTACCTTGGGACTCAGTTCCTTTATCTATAAAATGAATTTCAGTGAAATTACTTTTATGAATTTCATAGTCATTTGTTCCTATGAGCAAGGGAAATAGATCACTTCCTTGATCCTAACCTAAGGGAAGACCAACAGTCATGATCAATAAGTATTTCACACACTATTATACTTATATGGAACAGAGGTTATGTTTATTTCAGTGATTCTTCCAAGAAGAACTTTTATTTTATTTTTTAAAACTAGATATTTAATTCAATAGTTTTACCATGAGCAAGCCATTCTTAAGTATTAACTTTATAATTTTCATTTTGTAAAAATATATTTTCTTCATCGTTCTAAACTCAATCCTCTCTCAAAACGAGCATCCCTATATACAAAATAGAACACAAAACATAATCTATTGTTTTTCTAACTCTTTCTTTGATTTCCTTTATCAAACCCTGTTCTCTGGAAGGTAGGAGAAAATGAAGTTGAGCATTGACTCGGTTCTCCCCAAGGTCATCTCCCCCAAATAAGCCATTATCTCCTTCTTTTCCCATTTTGATCCCTTAGTGAACAAGTTAAACTCTACACCATATTCTCCTCTTGAGTCCCTGGCCACCTTATCATATCACTAATTACACCTTGCCAAGCCTTAACTTTGAATTAATCCTAAACTCCACTGCCTTGGCTCCTCCATACAGGCTGATGAACACAAATGTATAAAATCATATGATTGTTTTGATGGAGTTACTCTGAATTTATCTTACAAAACCTCAATTATGCCTTACTATCATGAGGCCACTCTGCACAGTGGCTCTTCCAAATCTTTTCATCACTCCTCAAAATCCCATGGCTCTCCCTTTGCCACCCTTTGAGCTGAGAAACTTGCATCATATTTTAAAGAAAATATGGTCATTCATTATGAGTTCCTTCTCCCTTCTTTCTCATCTCACATCACTCATATACCTTTTGCAAAGAGTAATCTTGCTTCTTAATGAAGTCATTCCTTCCACATGCACCAGTGATCTTATTCTGTCCAATCCCCTCCAACAGATTGCCCCCTCTGTCATCTCCACTCTGTCACTTATCTTCATTATCTTCCTGTCTGCTGTTTTTTCTCTGTCTACAAACATGTTTTCCTCATTCTCAAAAAGAAAAATCACTCAATCCTTCTCTCTCTGCTACTGTCTACTATCCTATCAGCTTAGTAGCTAAACTCCTTGAAAAGGCCATCTAAAATAGCTGTCTTTACTTCTCTTCTCACTCATTTCTTAAGCCTTTACAATACAGTTTCTAACCTTATTATTTGACTGAAACTATTCTCCCTAAACTCCCAATGATTATATATTTTCAAAATCCAGTGGCTATTTTTCAATCCTTGTTCTTCTTTACTGATCTGCAACCTTTATACTGTCGATCACCCTCTTTTCTTTGAGGCTCTTCTCTCTAGGTTCCTGGAATACAAATATTATCTCCATCTCCTCCCACTTTTCAGACCACTCTTTTTCAGCCTCCTTTACTATAATTTTACTGCCCTTTGACACTAGGAGTTCAGTAAGGTTCTGTTCTGAACCCTTTTTTCTTCCTTGATAATACATAACTTCCTGATATCATTAACTTCTATGGACTTATTTATCATCTCTGTATTAATGATTCTCAAATTTACTTTTTCTATCTTAAATGTTCTCCTAACTTCCAAACTTACTCCAGCAATGGCCTTTTAGACATCTCAGATTGGATGTAAAAGAGATACTTTATACCCAACAGGTCTTAAACAACTGAATTTCTTCTCTACTAAACCCTCTTCTCCTCAACTTCTCTATTACAATCAAGGGTAACACCATCCTTACAGTCTCTCAGAATCATAGCCTTAGCTAAATATCATCCTCAAATTGTCTTTCATTCCCCATATCCACTTTGTTGTCAAGGACTCTCCATCTTTCCAAAAAAGGCCATTTTTTTCATCAATATTGTCACCATCCTGGTGCAGATACTCCTCAGTTCATATTTGGCCTATAGAAATAGCCCATAGGTGCGTTTGTTTACCTCAAATCTCTCCATCACTTCAATAAATCTATCCTTCATTCAGCTCCCAAAGAGATTTTCCTAAAGTATGGGTACAGCCATATCACTATCTTCTTGATAAAGTCCAGTGGATTCTGAGTGCTTCCAAGATGAAATGGAAAATCCTCTCTTTGGGCTTCACAGTTCTCCAAAATATATCCTCCTAAACCTTTCCAATCTTCTTACACTTTATTCCCCAAAAGGGACTCTTTACACCAATGCCACTGGTTTCCTTGTTGTTCCTTGAAATAGATAATGTATTTCTTAGCTCTAGTTAGCTAGGTCACATAGTGAATCTCTAGAGAATCAGGGTTGAAATAAGGAAAACCTGTCCCTCACTCCCTGGAAATCTCTCTCAACTCCTTCCTACTTAATATCTTTTCTATGATTGTTATTTTGTTTTTGGTTTTGTTTTTTTTGCTCAGAACTCTTCTTTCCCTGTTAACATCCTCCCAAACTCTTTCCCCTGTTGTGCTTGATATATTTCTACCCAAATGCTTATTTATTTTTGCATGGATATCTTAAAATCTCCTTTAGCCATTTCAGATAAGTATGGTTCATAAGATTCCTGTTTCCCTGTCTCTTCCTCCAAATCTGAATATTCTCCTTTTGACAATAATTAATTATGAGAAGTAGTAATTTTCATATTTTTCCTCCTTTCTCTGCTAGTGTATTCTTCCTTTACATTTCCCTTTTCTTTTCTTTCTCTTTCTCAAGAGTAGAATAAACACAATATTCTAGTTTGTTTTTTGAGCTCCCTCATTACCCTTTGAAGACATAAATATTTTGAGTAGACTACTTTATAATGACCATAAAACCACTTTAAACCAATTATTTATATATTTCTAGGTTTACTTTTATTCTTATGTTTGTATTTCTAAGTTATTACTCATTTCTGATTTTGTCCTCAGAAATTTTCTAAAGTTTATAAGAATTAGGTTTGCATAGTAAGTTATTCTTGGTTGTAAGCCTTTATCTTTGGCATTTTGGAAGATAGTATTTTAAGATTTCCACTTAATTCTAACAGAAACTGTGTGATCCTGTTTGTAGTACCTTAGTCATTGGAATTGGTTATTGCTTTATTTGTGCCATATTATTTCCTTAATGTTGATATGTTTTGTTTTGTTTTGGCTATAATAATCTTTGCATTTTCTCTTTTGGAGTACCTTTTAGGTGAGGACCTAAGTTTTGAAGACC
Source organism: Monodelphis domestica (assembly GCF_027887165.1). Lineage (NCBI taxonomy): Eukaryota > Metazoa > Chordata > Mammalia > Didelphimorphia > Didelphidae > Monodelphis > Monodelphis domestica. The sequence goes on from NC_077232.1 coordinate 239,654,970, forward strand.
TGAAGTGACCAGCTCACAGTTTTAGTCCATGATGCATCTCTAAGGTTCAGAATACTAAGATCAGAATACTGAGAATACTCAGTGTCCTCTACAATTTTTCAAGGCAGAGTCCTAGGAATCTAAATGCACTCAGGTCTGGGGTGTCTCAGACTAAAAGTGAATGTGCCTTTCTAGCTGCCTCTTCGATGAGCCCTTCCCTCTTTCTTCTTTTCATAGAGTTTTGCAGCTATATTTGACTTCACTTAAGTCTCTGGTCTTTATTGGAAACTGTAGAGTTATTTTCCTGGGCTAGTATTTGCTGTAGTCCTCTTATTTACTGTTAATGGCTTCTTGCTTCCTTTATGGGAAGTTCAGGAATAGGATTGGGGGTGAATAATCATAAGCAAGAGTCTGAATTTATTGAATCACTATTCATTCTCTTTAAAGTTATACTTTAGCAGTAAATGATTTTTCTCAGGAAAAATACCATCTCAATCTAAATTTTGGGGGCTGGCTAGAGATGTTTCCCTTTTAGGACTTATGCACCAAAGTAAAGTGAGAACATTTAGGAACAATTTATTCATATTCCAAATATACAGTCCTTGAAATTCAGAGGCAATTTTATACCAAGGTTTCTGGGTAATGCAGTTTCTATACTATAACACCACATTACAATTGCTCAAAAAGTAAACCAGTTTTTAAATTCTTTCCCATCCTAACAATCTCTTACCTAAATCCTAGCAAAAATATGTCTACTGACCTAAAGGGGAAAAGTCCTGGTGTTAAAAGAAATATTTTGGAGTAATAGCCTTTCTGAAGAGTCAAATGAAAGATTATTATGAAAATATTTTACAAAATAAAATATTATATAGGCAGTAGCTATTACTATAGTTCTTTTTTTTTTTTTTGTCTCTACCTGTGTGTTAGAGCTTTAACTTGGGCCTGAAGAGTTAAATAATTTTTGCCAGGAAGACCCGACTAATAGAATGTGTCAGAAGCACTGAATGTTTCTTTGCCGGAGTCTAGCTTACTAGGTATTACACTATGATGCCTTTCCTTATTCTATTGTTGGAATGAGAATAATGATATTGATCATTATGAATGTGATTAGGTATTGCATTTGCAATCAGAGAACATGAATTCAAATCCTGGATCTGACACTCACAACCTATGTGACTATGACCCTGGCAGAGTCAGTTAGCCCCAGGTATAAATTTTTCTTAATAATAAAATGAATAAGCATTTCTAAGATCCCATCATCTCTTGATTAATGCATCTACAACTAGATTTAGTAAATTCCCTTTGATCCTCTGTTTATGATACATTAATTTTCCCCCCTTAAATATACTCCATTTCCAAACTTCTCTCTTTGGTCTAGGTAAGGAGTTAGATGGTAAGGTGTATAGACTACCTGGAACTGGACCTCCAATCAGGAAAACCTATTTTCAAATCCAGCCTCAAACACAAGTTGTGTGTCCCTGAGCAAGTCACTTTACTTCTTTCTGCCTGTCCCCTCAATTATAAAATGGGGATGATTAAAATAGTACCTATCTCCCAAGTTTGTTGGGGAAATCACAAAAGAAAATATTTGTTTCAGGCATAGCAGAGTGGGTAGATTTTTAATAAAATTTTCTAATATTCATCCATCCATTCATCTGAGTATGACAATATTCTTCTAGGTTTATAACATTGGCATTGTCCTCATATCTTTACACTTTCTCATCAATCAAACATTACTCATCAACTACCAAATTTCAATGTTTCTACTTCCATAAAATCACTCCTACCTAACTCTAGCTCTCTTTTCACATAATTACAACTTTAGTTCATGGTCTCATTTCTGGTCTAGTTTTATAGCAATAATTCTATAATTGGTTCCCATTCCTTGAATCTCTCCTCTGCTTTATTCTATCATCCAGACTGCTGTCAGAGGGATGCTCCTCAATTGTAGATCTGACCATGTCCCTCCCTTACTCAGTAAACCTTATGGGCTCCATTTTGCCTCTGGGATCAAATATAAACTTCTTTTTCACTTTTAAAGCCCTGGTTTGAGCCTCTGTTTCTAATTTCCTTATAAATTATTCATTCCATACCTTTCCATTCTCTCACTTTGTTATGCAGTTATAAAACAAAAACAAAAACAAAAATCCCCCTAAATTTCTCCATGTTATTCCTACTCAAGCCCTCAGTTTCTTGGCTTTGTACTAGTTGCTCCAATCCCCCCAACATCCAACTTCACTCCAGCTTCCTGGTTGAAATGTATAACTTCTTTATCTTTACCTTATAGAATTTCTCTGTTCTTTTAATTTGTAGTTCAAGCACTCACTTCTTCAATCAATCAATCAATAAACATTTATAAAATGTCTACTACGTGTCAAGCACTGTGCTAATCGCTGGGGATAAAATGAAGTCTTTGTGGACCCACCTCTTCTGCCAATTGCTGGAACATTCTCACTCATTCTAATATTTAACTAATTTATATTAATTTGTATATGTTTTCTTTATATTTTTACTCTACATATATTTTCTACCTCTACCACTAAAGGGCAAGCTTTTTGTGAAGGGGGATTGTTTCTTTTATTGTATTTGTATCCTTATTGGCTAGAATTATGTCTGATATCTTTAATAAATACTTGTGAATTGATTGGACCATTATTAATATATAATAATACAATGTAATATTAGAAGGGACATCAGATACCCTGCATTAACTGAACCATGGTTTTGGAATCAGAGGGCTTGTTTCACCTGGCTCTGCCATTTACAATCTGCATAATCTTTCAGAAGTCACTTAAACTCATTGGACCTCAGTTTCTCCAATTGTAGAATGAAAAGAGGACTAGGTGACCTAGGTAACTTTCATCCATATCTTTGATCTGTTCCAAGCCCTGCATTTTACAGGTTAGGAAACAGAAGCCCAAGAGATTGACTGACTTGTCCACAGTTAGTAAATAGTAGAACTAGACCAAGAAGTACACCTCCAAGGGTACTTATGATAAAAAGGAAAGAATGGACAGAATCCTAATGCAGATTGAAGCATAACATTCTTCACTTTATATTCTTCATGAATTTTTCTCTAGTGAAAGCAATGTGTGTCTTCTTTTACAATTTGACAAACACGGAAAATATATATGATGACATATGTACAATCTATAATCATATTGTCTCCCTTTTTGGGGGGGGTAGGAGAGAGAGAGAGAATATGGATTGCAAAATGTCAGAAAATGACTATTAAAATTGTAGTGACATGTAAAAAGAAAGAAAATAATTAGATTCAGAACATAAATCTTCTCTTTTCTATCCCAGGACTCTTTCTACATCAACATGCAGAGCAGGGGAAAAAATATATATATATATATATATATATATATATTAGGTTTTTAACTTCAGAGTCCAATGGAGAAGGTGCTGTGACCAGTCAATATGATGATGCCAATGTAATTGACAGGCAAGAGAATCATAATCTTCCCATGTCACCATTATGGAAGCTGGCATTTGGACACATTGCTCTTGTGCTTCAGAACTGTCTCCCCTCCCACTTCTCCATCTATCTCCTGTGACAGGCAACTAAAGTGATTTTATCAAAATGACAAATTGAACTAAGCTCATTTTAGCTTGGAACAAGATGGTTTACAGGAAGGCAGAAGAAACTGAAAATAGTAAACTCATCTAGAGCAGAAATCCTCTTGTATGTTCTCATAGTGCTCAGTTCTCTGTGGGTGCTCAGTAAATATTGCATGCAGATGACAGATACTTTGGGGTTTGGTTGTCTGCCAAGAATAGCTTGAAGTACTTAATTATTTGGAGCCTGTACAAATTCTACCAAACTTCTTGCTTTAAGTCTGTAAAGTATTTGCAAAGGATAACAAATAACTGCATTTTTAACGGGCACATTACTGAAGGGAATTAGAAGGACTAATTATATTTAATTTTCACTAAATTACTCATGCTATTATATTTATTATGTTTCATCTCTTCTAGCCCTATTTTAGCACACTGGGGCCAAGGTAGTCCAGGGTAGCTATATCTACTGCCCTGCTAATGCATATGTTCCATCCCCACCCCTGCACTTTTGCTTATTAGAATAGAAATTTCCTTGAAAATAGAGATTGTTTCATTCTTTTTTATCTATATATCTAGCAGAGTACATAACACAATACCCTCATATTTATTTAGTCTTTCAGTCATGTCCAACTGTTTGTGATCCCATGGACCATAGTAAGCCAACATCATTTTGGGGATTTTCGTTGCGAAGATATTGAAATACTTTGTCATTTCTTTTCTAATGGATTAAAGTAAACAGAGGTTGAGTGATTTGTCTACAGTCCCCAGCTATTAAGGGTCTGAGGTTAGATTTTAGCTCAGGTGCTACTGATTCCAAGTCCAGAGATCTATCCACTGAGCTCTGATTTATATAATAATGATCTCATATATTAATGAATGGTTTTAAAAATAATTGATTGGTTGATTTCACTCATTTAGAAAATAATAATCACATCAATATTACCTTTGTGCCTAGAAAAAGCATGCAAATCAAATGCCCTTTGAGACTATTTATAGTACCTATGGATTTCCTAGTTTTAAAGCTGCCATTCTTGACTACTATCAAGTAGGTATTATAACCTTACTTAGAGGATAAGTAACGATTCAATTTTTTCCCCTTTTTCTCTCTTCACTGAGCATTATGGCTGGCACATATTTGACTTTTGTTGATAGTTTGATTGAATCAATAACTTTCTGTATGAGAAAAATATGAAAAAGACTGTATCTATATTTATATGTCTAGGCCACTTAATAAAGGTACCTTATCTTTGTTTTACTGATACAGATACTGGGGTTCAGAGAAGGCAAGTGTTTTTCCTATCGTCATAGCACTTAAAAATGTCAGAAAAAAGAGTCAAACCCACGACTGGCTGAGTTTTCATATTTGATGCCTCATAAAGATAAAGATAGGACAGCACCAATCGCACAGTCTTGTGGCAAATGTTGATGTTATAATGACTTAATTTCCTTTTGCAGAATTCTGACACTTTCCTCCAGCACAGAAAATCAATGAAGTTAAACTTTTCCATGGATTTCTTTATTTTTTTCCCCTTGAGGTAATATAAATCTGCTTCCTTTCTGATGTCTCCTATTTATGTTCAGATTAGAAATACACAAATAATTTATAACAAACCAAGCACTATTTTCAGGAAACAAAGGACACATATTGTAAATTTGGAGGAGAAATTCTTTCTAGTTTTTGTGAGATTCAAAAGTTGAAGTAATTTGTAATTATCAATTGCTTAAAAGTATCTGAGTCCTCTCATATGCAGTCTCAGATACTAGCTGTGTGACTCTGGGCAAGTCACTTAACCTGTGTTTGCCTTAATCCACTGGAGAAGGAAATAGCAAATCACTCTAGTTCTATTGCCAAGAAAACCCCTTTTGTAAGATGGTCCATGAGGTCATGAATAGTCAGGCACTCTGAATGACTGAACAATAAAACCTGAGACTCCTTATTTTATCTCCTGTTTTCTCACAGAAAATAATAATCTTTAACATTTTGGGGAATAAAGACTGATTTTATCTAAGTTGGGTGGAAATGAGAGTACATAGCATTTTTACTATTTCAGTGGTAGGAAATTCTATGGAATTAGAAAGATAAAACCAATTTTATTTTGCCAAACAATACAAAGTGTTTTAAAAACTATTCTCTTATTATATTGTTCTAGGAGTAGAGATGAGAAGATTAAGTAGTTGCTAATAAATGACATCATAAGAAGTACTTTATGTATTACCTCCAATGAAATTCCTCTGTAGATTTATTGAAGAGGGAGAAATGATATAAAGAAGAGACAGTATGATTTAGGAGAAATACAGCATCTAGTTGCAACTCTGGCATTACTAGGTTATGAGAGGCAAATTGTAATCTCTCCAAGTCTTCATTTCGGTATATATATATATATATATATATATATGAATGTATGGATGTGTATATATATATATATATATAATATATGAACAATACATATGCTACCTAACACTTTGATTTTTCATCAACAAAGAACAATATAAATCACAAAATGGAATACACTGTTATATTAGTTAAGATGTTGTTATTTGGTATAGTGATATAAATTTTTAAAGATAATGACTATAAGCTTACTTATGAAAGGAGAAAGAAATGTTCACATATGTTGTTTGGATTACTTCATTTACAAGAATAGGTTTAAAATGAAAACAAACCAAGCCAAAAAGGAATGGAGTATAGTATCTGAACCCTAGTAATTCAACAAACTGCAATGCTCACAATTTGGGTACTTTTCAAACACAGGTGGTTCAGATCCTAAACCCTTCCTTTGGTTACTGGTCTTTAAAGAGTGGCTGTGGATGGAACCAAGATGGTGGAGTGTAGTCAGGAACCAACTGAACTCTCCCAAACTTCCTTCCAAAAAACTTTTAAAAAACTGCTCAAGTTACATTTTGGAGTTATCAGTCAACATTTGCCTAAGACAACTTAGGAAGCCTGCAAGAGAGGTCTGTAACATCAAGCTGGATGCAGACCTAGAATATGGTAGGAGCATGAGAGGTAGACCTTGGAGATAGAACACCAGAAAAATGAAGACAGCAGTTGTTTCAGGAATCTCAGCCCTGAGGCAATAAAGGGAGTCAGAAAGAGATTATAGGAACTCTACTGGCACTGGATTCAGCTGTCATTGAATTACAACTCCTTCGTCCATAAGCAGTTATGAGTCATTTCCAAGATAGAGGGAAATACTTGTGATGGGTCACAAGGAAGTAAGATCCCTCATCACAGTTTCAGGTACTTAAACCAGCAAGAGATCAGGGGACCTGGTTACAGTTCTGTGGCCAAAAGGAACAATAATACTTGCAGCTAAAAGGGGATCGATCGAAGGATTAAAAACATGGAGAGTCCCAGAACTAGCTCTGAAAATATCAAAATATAAAAGGTGGAAGCTTAACATAGTTCTTTCCCCATCCCCTGGCAAACAGATTTCAACTTTAACATAAAGTTCAAAGTTAAGAAATAGATTGGGAAAATGAGCAAACAGTAACAACAAAAAGAAATGTCCATAAGAATCTACTATGATGGCAAGGAAGACCAAGACATAATTTAGAAGACAAAAATATGAAAACCATTACAAAGTAAAGCCTCAAAGAAATATGCCACTTGGACCACAGTCAGCAATATTTCCTGGAAATGTTAAAGGAAAGAGATATTAAATATAATTAAAAGATAATAAAAAGAATATCTAATGTCTCATACTGTCTACTGTTATCATTTGTGAAATGGCATTGACCTTAAATTTTCCTAACTGTTTCCTAACAGGAAAACAATGACTGTCATGAAAATGGGACAGCAAACCAAAATTGAAGTATCTGAGATTATGATGTGATTTGTTTATTTGACCAAAAATGCTTTCTCTTGTACCAATGTCCTATTAAAAGATTTTATTTAAAGAATGTAAAAAAAGTGAGGAAAAGAGGAAAGAATGCAAAGTGGAAGGAAAGAATACTTCTTACCAAATGATCAGATATTTATTACAAAAAAGAAAATGGTCAGTTATAGTTTTAGCATTATTGTGAATACAGATTCACAGCCTTAGAATTTACAGTTCTTCACAATTTGGCTTCAATTTAACTTTCATTCTTATTTCACACTGTTCATTTTTAACTTTACTATATTTTCAGATACATTGGAGAGGCAGTGTAAAATAGTGGATGCAGCACTTAATTTGAAGACAGGAAGACATGGGTTCAAATAGCATTTCAGAAACTTACTAGCTTGGAACCTAGAAGAATGACAATGCATCTGAATCTCTTTCTTCATCTGAGAAATGGACTCCTTGACCTCGAAGATCCCTCCTACCTCTTGCTAATTAGTTTCTATCCCTGGATATATTTTCTCCCTGCTTCAAGTGTCCAAATGGTCAATCTCTCAAGCTTAAGATGAAATTTTTTTCCTCATCCTTGCCTTTTGAATCCCTCTTCTTCAAGAATCAACTTGGACTGCTTCTTTAGTGAAGCTACCTTGCCTGATTCATTGATCCCCTGAAACTGAATGTGTTCTACCCCTTCTCAAATATTCTAAGAACATGAGTCCTTTATCTGTATCTCTTTTTTGCCATGTGGGTTTTAAAAGTAATATACAAATAAGTCAAGTATTATATTTATAAGATTTATTAAAATAAAAAAAAAACCACTAGAATAAAACCTGCCTAACTTGACCACGAGGAAGAAGAGAGAGAGGGAGGAGTCCCAGAAAACTTAAATACAATCACATGAGGACCCAAGGAAAAGGGAAAAAGGTTCTACATAAAGGAGAAAGGAAATTGGGGTACTATAGTTTTTAAGGGTTCAAGAATTTCCAACTATACCCCTTCCATCATACTCTGACTTGTACAATATTTGTTTCTCTGCAAACCATAAAGTTACCCCTTTCAGGTTCTTTTCTCATCTGTAGAATACATGCTTTCTGAAAACAAAAAATCTATTTTTATTATTATAAATCTTGATTTCCCAGCATATAAAACAATTAATGGCATAAAACAACTGCTTAATAATTATATGTGATGTATATTGAATGTAGGGCATTTAAATCATATAAAGTATAATTCTATTAGTTGTTTTATATTGCGTTGTTTTGGCTCAATAGGAACGCCAATATTTCTAGTCAGATGGGTTCTCTCTTTAAAGATGCTATTGGAATGTTATATGAGGAATGGAGATGGAAGGTTTTTTTTTTTTCTGACTCATCTACCCGAGATCTTTATGCTCCTTTTATCCAACAATCCAGTAGAACACTGATGGACATGGTCATCCTGAGAGATACTACATTCTATCAGCATCCCTTTCCTCAAGGACACAGAGGTAACCCTTTTAACATTTATAAAACAGTACGCCCATACATAGTGAAATGCTGCTTATCACATCAGAGGACTACAAATAGCTCCTGTAATTGTTCCCAACTATCCAGTGGCTTCATCATTTACTCTGCATGCGAGAGCATTGCCCTTCCTTATCTCCTTCAGCACAATGCTCTGGGCAGCCTGACCTCCGCTATCTGTTCATCTTTTGCAGCTGGGGACGTTCTTTAGGCAGTAACCTTTTTAGCCATCATTCAGAGACATAATTTGCCCTAATTACTTTTGCTAAATATGTGTTATATTTTGGGAAAAGGTCAGCAATTGTGAGCAAGTTTCTTTGTGATTAACTCCAGGGATTCCTGGTGACTTCTTGGGTATTAAGTGTTACAAAACATTTTGTAAGTGATAAAATTTGCCTCAGTTTGATTCTCTCCATCTCCCTGCCTCCTACCCAGAAATCTGAAAAAATATGTAATATTGAACAGTTTTTGTTTATAGTGGGAGTGAATATATACTACTTTTGTATACTGTTTTATTGAGATATGGGCAATTTCTCCATTCGAATGTGAATCCCTCGAGGGCAGGGGCCATATTTTTACCTTTCTTTGTATTCTCCATGCTAACCAGTGTCTGACACATAGTGAGGGCTTAATGCATGATTGTTATTTTATGAATTCATATCTGTCCTTATTTCATTCATGTGGGCAAGAATCTGCTGGTGAGTTATTGTCCTTTCCATTCTGAGTACGTGTTTAACATTCCCTTGGTCTAGTAGAACCCACTTCTGTTGCTTTTCCCAGTTTTCATGATGCTGTCATTCAAATAAAAGCAAACCTTTTCAGATTCCATGCAAAACATCATCAATGAATCCATTATTAATGTAAAACAATACAGTATTCATGGTGGTTGACAAGGCCTTTAGCCCACTGAACTCTCTGCCCTTGTCAATTTTGCCATGGTGAGTGCTTCAGGCCATGCTTTAATGTGTCCCTTAGGCATTTCATCTCTGTGCCCTACTTTCTGTTTGCTCCAATTTAGTTTGTCATGCAGAATTTTCAGAAGTATCATCCATTCTCCCCACATGTGGGATCTGGGAGAAATTTGTTATATTGAGCATGACTAAGGGGTTAAAAGACTTACATTTTGTAGGTATTCCTTACTAGAGAGCCAATTTTTACACATTGAGTACTTAGATAAACTTTATATAGAAACTGCATCTAATATCCTTGCCTGGTCCACATTAAAAAAAATTAAACGATAGAGCTGCTTAGTATGAAGATACATACTCTATTACATTCACTATAGGTCTGTTATGGAATGATGATGATGGTGAAGATAGGCAAAATGTATTTATTTAATAATATTTTTCAAGATGACATCAATCCAATGTGTAAAATATTTACTTTCTGACATTTTGCAATCCCTATTTATTCTTTTCCTCCCAATCCTGTCCCCTGCCAGAGAAGGCAGGTAATATGATAAAAGTTATACATATTTACAATACAGCTTTCCATGGTGAATGAAGATACATATTGCTCACACTAAAGAAAAGTCTGGAAAGGAAATAAAGAATGGTATATTACAATTTGCATTGGGACTATTCCTTTTTTTTTGATGGTGGATGCCCTTTTATGTCATGAGTCTCAAAGTTGCTTTGGATCCTTGATTTTCTGATAATAGGTAAGACATCCATAGTTCATCATCCTACATTGTTGAGACTGTGTACAGCCTTATTCTGCTTCACTTGCAACCCTTCATATAAGCCTTTCAAGATTTTTTGTGATCATATATTTTGGAATTTTTATGACACAACACTATTCCATCACAAACATACATTACAACTTGCTTATCAAATTCCCAGTTGATGCACATCCCTTCAATTTCCAGTTCTTTGCCATCATAAAATAGCTCCGATAAATAGTCTAACTTTAATCCCTTTTGGATACAGATATAATAATGATATTTCTGGGTCCAAAGTTATACACAGTTTTGTGTCTTGGTGGGCATGGTTTAAGGGTACTCTCCATAATGGTTCTATCAGTTTGTAGCTCAATCAGTAGTCTATTAGTATTCTGAATTTTCTATACATCCTGTAATACTTATAATTTTACTTTTTTTGTCATATTAATCTGATGGGTATGAGTTGTACCTCAGAGTTGTTTTATTTTGCATTTCTATAATCCAGAGTAATTTGGAGCCTTTTTTCCTATGATTAAAATATTTTCATTTTTTTTCAATTGAGACCATTTGTTTGTTGGAAAATATGTAATATTCTTCTAAATTTACACAATTCTCTATATATTTGAGAAAGGAAATCTTTGTCAGAGAGACCTGCTATAAGGACTTTTTTTTTATCATATTTTGTTAAAAGATAGATCGCTATACCTAACTGCTTCCTAATGTGAGATAATTTACTCCCAACTTTCTTTTTCCTTTCCCTTTTTCCAGGGTAGTCCTCCTTATCCTTTGCCTTGTGTGTGTGTGTGTGTGTGTGTGTGTGTGTGTGTGAATATAATCCAATTAATATTAAACTATGTCTATGTATGGCCCTACTCATTTCCCTAAAAGTGATAAAGTTTCTAAATATCTTCAGTACTTTAAATACTCCAAGTACTTTAGATATCTTAGGTACTTCAAGTAATATAAATATCTTAAGCATCTTAGTGATCATCTTCTTACTAGTGAAATATGGAGATTATTATTAATGTTGTTAGGGAGGATGCTGTGATAAAATACTGTGTTTGATGTTCACAAAAGTATCTTTTAGCTCTCTTCTTCTGAAGGAAAGCCAGGAGTACTTCCCTTCACCAAGCCAGTATGTAACTTAATTGGAGATTAAACATTTATATAAAAATCTATTTATTTATATTTAATAGATATGAGTATAAGGATTAGTAACAAGGAAAGTCTTAACACTAAAAGGGAACTATATCCACCAATTTTCCTATGTTTGCCTCATGGCAAACTCTTCTGTTTTTTCAAGCTACTCTGAAACTGCTTTGCACTTATTAAAAAAACTCAAAATGCTATCTGACTGAAACCTAACTATAATTCTTATTAAAAATAACCTAATTTGTTAAAAATGTCTCCAAGTAAAACAGAATCAGTCAGCCCAACATGGCAGAGGCTAGCTGACCACAGAGTAACTCTGAGATGGCCCAGAGTCCAGGCAATCAGGCCTTCCATCTTTCTTCTCTCAAAACCATTCTCTAACAGCAGACATGACAGATTCTTCTCCACAATGATTTCTCATGATAAAGAAAGTAGGGAAACCTCTTTAGATGGTTTAGAGTTCTCTCTTCCCTATATCCAGCAAAGAAGAAGGTCTGAAATGTCTCTTTTCACCAGAAGCCAGAGAGTGTCTCCCAGAAGCCCTGACCAACTGTCAGAGCTTTGCCTGTTTCCCTCCTTCCAAGTTCTGATCTCAGGCACAACACTCTGTTTTGCCTGCAGCCTCAGAGACCCCTTTCCAAAAGTTTAACATAGTTTCCCTTGAATACTCACCTTAAAGTCTCTTAATTATCTTTTGTATCACAAGTATCTCAAATATTCTAGTTATCACTTATGAAAAGATTAAAATCAATTTCCTTTTATTACTTTGTCTATTACTTAATTATCTCTTACTATAGAAATCTTAAATATCCCAGTTACCTCTTTTCAAATGTGTTTTTTTTTTTCTGTTTTTCTTTGTATGCTTCTTTTGGGTGTTGAATTTTTTCATCAGATTTTTCCTTTTTATCTCTTGCCATTTTATAAGGAATGCCTGAAATTTCTACATTTCATTAAATGTCTGTTTTTTTTTTCACCTGGAATATTATGCTTATTTTTGGTGGGTAGGTGATTTTTGGTTGTAGACCTAGATCCTTTGCATTGTGGAATGTTATATTCTGTGCCTTCTGATCCTTCAATATAGAAACTGTAGGTCTTATTATTGTTAGAGTTTTTATTGATTTCTATCTTTTTCTATTTAAGAGGCAAAGGAGTAATAAAAGTTCTTAGTAAGAGACCCCCATGCTGTGCTGCTTATCAGTTAGTGACCCCCTGCTATGCATTTTGACAGTTGGTGACAGTTAGAAGGGTGTGGCTGAGTGTAGTTTGAAAGTTGCAGACTGTTGGAAATGACTTTTGGTCTCTGGGTCCCCTGGGGAGAGAAGCAGCAGTTTTGGCTCTCTTTCTTAGACTGGGAGCTTTTTCTAAGGCCTTAACAGCTGTCTTGATTATTGATTATTAATGACTTCGGTAGATAGATAGTGTTTATATTATTAGATAGTGAGAGTAGGAGAGTAGATGAGAGCAAGGGTCTAGCAGAAGTTACTGCCCTCTGAAGCAGATAGACACAGGGGTTTTTAGAAAAAATTTTAGTTAGGATTGGAAACTAGGTACAAGCGATTAAAAATTACTTTCATTTTCCTCCTTTCTATTTTCCATCCATATTTCCTAATAATAAACTAAGTGTTTTGCATTTAATAAACTGTAAAATGACTTTTGATAAAACTCCCGCCCCCACCCCCACCCCCAATTTACCCCTTGTAAAGATTAAAATTTAGGAATATGGGGAGACTGAGGCATCTGAGGCAGAAATTAGTTTCTCTCTGCAAGGAGTATTATTTTTTTTAGAGGTTTATTGAAGATTAAGGATTAAAGAAAATACAGGATAAGAGACACGTGTCCAGGCCATAGAGAGGCCTAGACACAACCTCACCTACATTATGAAAAAAAAGCCAGGCCTGCCCCAAAACGGAAGTCCAAGAGTGCGAGAGCATCCTCAAAAGCCTTTGAATCAGCTTAAATACCTTCTCCATCTTGGCCCAGGTGAGATTACAAGGCATTTTGGGGAAGTGGAGCAAGGAATTGTGGGGATTGTAGTCCTGTATTCGAGTCTATTTTTTACACCCTCATGCTATGTAATCCTGATTTTGGTTCCACAATATTTGAATTTTTTTCATGGATTCTTATACCTTTTTTAATTTTTGAATTTGGCTATAATAGTCCTGGGATTTTTAAATTTGGCATTTCTTTTAGGAGGTGAATGAGTAGATTCTTTCAACTTCTATTTTCCCCTCCTGTTCAAGTACATCAGAGTAGTTCTGCTTGATAATTTCTTTCAATATGGTGTCCAGGTTCTTTATTTGATCATGGCGTTTACATAATCCAGTGATTCTTAGATTATCTCTCCTCAACTAAATCTATTATCCAAGTAAGTTGTTTTTCCAATGGGAAATTTCAAATTTTCTTCTATATTTTGATTCTTTGAATTTGTATTATTATTTCCTCCTGCATCATGAAATGGTTAGTTTCCTTCCATTTGTCTAATCCTTAATTAGAGGAAACAATTTTATATGAGGCTTTGTAATTCCTTCCTTAGAGAATTATTTTCCTGTTTGTGCTATTTCCTTGACTATCTTAGGAAACTCTTTTCTTCAGTAAAATTTTGTTTTCAACTGTCAACTTTTTCTATCATTTTTTTTCTAATTTCTCTACTAAGTCTCTTATTTTTGTTTTTCTGTCCTTTCCCCCCAAACTCTTTCAGGAACTTTACATTCTTTCACATTTTCCTTTGAGGCTTCACATATTTCCATTTTTTAAATTACTGTCTGAAGCTCTCTCAGAGGGGAGAGGAGCTTCAAGATAGGAAGATAGAGACAGGATAGAAATTTTAGATACCACAAGGGGGATGACGGAGTCAAATTAGAGATATGAGGTGGTCAGAATGAGTCTTTATTAATTATCAATGAGCCACAGCTAAGCTCTGATCAAAGGACCCTTCCGAAGGCTTTTACCAGTCCAGAGATCCATATTTAATACCACATAGGTCAGAGAGATGAATAGAGAAAGATTAAAGATGGAGCTTGGCCAGAGGCCAAGCTCCTGCAAGGACAGCCATCAACTAGCCTGAAAGAGAGGGAGCGAGAGAAAGGCGGAGCTTGCTGGGCTACTTATACACTTTGAGACACAGTACATAGGGATGATCCTCATTGGTTAATGACAAGGCATAGGTGTGGTTTCTCTTGACCAGGCGAGAACAAAGAAACCTGTTTTCCCGCCTAACCTGGGAGAAGCTGGGGTCAAGGGTCAGAGGCCTTCTCAGCCATGAGCAATACTTTTAAGGCAATCTGCACATACCAACTGTTCCCCTTGCCCATAGCTAGGGGTGGACTGCTACAACTGTCTTCTTCTGAGATTATTTTTTGTTCATCTCTTATGCTGAAATGTTTTCCTAGCATCAGGCTTTTTCTTTGTCTTTTGCTATTTGGGGTTTGTTTTCACCTTGATTTTTCTATATGGTAAAACTTAGCTCCTTTCCTGGGGTGGAAGTTGTACTGTTCAGTGCTTTTATTCTGCCTAGGGTTCTCACAGATGTTTTGGTCTCACATTGAAAACTTTGCAGAGGCAGCTCAATTCTATTGGTTGAAGTTGGGTTCTGTTCAGTCCTCCCAAGCCCATATCTTGTTGGGTTAAGTTCTTCAGCTGCTGCCTATGCTATATCCTCCCTGGACTGTGTTCTGGCTGGACTATGCAAAGTCACTTTTCTCCCACTGTTGCATCTTTTTATAGTATATTGGTAGTCTCTCGGTGACCGAGAATGATGATTGTCTTTGTACAGTTTCATCTACGGTGTACCCTCATGTGGCTTTGGAGTCCAAAGGCTGAGGCGCACAGTTTGTGGCACATGGGGACTAGGACACCAGTTGTTATGGGAGGTGCGGTTGTGGCCTGGTGTCGACTTTCATGTACAGGGGCAAGACGTTGACGTCGCTCATCTTCAAAGGTGGTGGCGGCCTGGTTAATGTGGGTTCGCCAGCTGCTTCTGTCAGAGGCAGCGAGTTCTAGTTGCTTTGGTGTCATGCCAGCCCACTTCAAGTTGGACTTTAGCTGATCCTTGAATCTTCTCTTTGGTCGGCCTTGTTTCCTGAGTCCAGCTGACAGTTTACCATAGAATACCTGTCTTGGTATTCGCTGTGGGTCCATGCGGATGACGTGTCCAGACCATCGTAGCTGGGTCTTGAGGACCATGACTTCAATGCTGGTGGAGTTGGCTCTGTCGAGGACTTCCTGGTTGGTGATTCGGTCCTGCCATCGGATCCTCATGATTGACCGGAGGCAGCGTTGGTGGAATTGCTCCAGTTGTTTCATGTGCTTCCGGTACAGTGTCCATGTCTCACAACCGTACAGGAGCGAGCGGAGGACCACTGCGTTGTACACTTTGAGCTTCGTCGCAGTGCTTACACCACTGTGTTGGAGGACTTTGAAGCGCAGCCGCCCGAGTGCCTGGCTGGCCTTTTGGATCCTGGCATTAATCTCATAGTCTAGGGACCCGTCGTTGGCGATGGTGCTGCCCAGGTACTTGAAAGTGTTGATGTTAGAAAGCTGCGTGCTGTCGATTGTAATGCATGGCTGGTTCGTTGGCCTCCCTGGTGCAGGTTGGAACAGCACCTCTGTTTTGCTGAGGCTGATAGTCAGGCCAAACAGTTTTGTTGTGGTGGAGAACCTGTCCACAATGGTTTGAAGATGATTTTCTTGGTGGGCCATGAGAGCACAGTCATCTGCAAAGAGAGCTTCCAGGATGAGTCTCTCTGTTGTCTTTGTTTTTGCAGTCAGGTGGCGAAGGTTGAATAGTGAGCCATCCAGTTGGTATTTGATGTAGATGCCCAGGTCTAGATCCATCACAGCATGTCGTAATACTTGGGTGAAAAATAGGTTGAACAGTACCGGAGTGAGGACACCGCCTTGTTTCACTCCATTGGAGATGTTGAAGCCATCGGAAGTCTCTCCACCAGATAGGACTTCCCCTGTCATGTTGACATGAAAGAGCTGGATCAGTTTGACGAATTTTGCGGGGCAACCGAGCTTGCTGAGGATCACCCAGAATACATCCCTGTTCACTGTGTCAAACGCCTTTGTCAGGTCTATGAAGACAATGTAGAGACTCAGGTTCTGCTCAAGACATTTTTCCTGCATTTGCCTCACCGTGAAGACCATGCCGATGGTGCTGCGATCTGGTCAGAAGCCACATTGTGATTCAGGCAGGTTCTGCTCTGAAACAGATGACAGGAGTCTGTTGAGTATAACACGGGTGAGGATCCTTTCAGCAGTGGAGAGTAGTGAGATGCCTCTGTAGTTGTCATAGTCTGTTCGTGAGCCTTTGTTCTTGTACAGGGCTACGATGGAGGCATCTCTGAGTTCTGGGGGCATGTCTTCCTCTTCCCATATGCTGGTCAGCACTATGTGGAATGCCTGGAGCGCCTTTCCATTTAAGTCCTTGTACACCTCGGTTGCATCTTTTTATTGTTATGGTTACCACTCTTGCTCTGCAGACATAGGACGGATCCATCTGTGTTCCTTCCTCTGCTGCTTGTGCTATAGTTTATCTGAGTTCTATAAGGCTTGTTCAGTGCTTCCTCCTTGTAACATAGTGAGATGAATTTTCCTGACTATTTCTTGACATTTTTCTGGTTAGAACACTGCTTCAACCCTTCTTCTGATGGTTCTAATGTCCCAATATTCATTTTGAAGCATTTTTGTTCTTCTGTGGTTATTTGAAAGGTTTTTGGTAGGCTTCAAGTGTCTCTTACTTCTTCACCTCATTTATCCTCATAAAACATGGCTCTGAGGCAGGTAATATACCCATTTTATAGATGAGGAAAGAGAGGAATGGAAGTTTGAGTGACCAGCCCAGTCCATGAAACTAGTTAATATCTGGGGCTGGGTTTTAACTCACTTCTTTCTAACTTTAGGCTCAGGGCTCTAGATCTAAGCACCTAGATGCCCTCATTTATAATATCCCCGTTTTCTTCTGGATGAAGCTAGCTCATGTCAGCTCCAAAAATAATGAGTTAAAATCCCTCAAGAAAGTTACTAATTATCATTATTTCTCTTTATCCCTGGCATTTTGTGCTGTAGTTTGCATATAATTAGTTCTTAATAATTTTCATTGGAATTCCCTGAATTGGATTATTTATTACTCAAATCTATCAGCCTGTATAGCCTTCATTACTAACAAAAACATTTCTTATATGACCATCTTCACCCATGTCACTGGACTAAGCATAGCAAAGAGAAATGGAAGAAATACAGAAGAGAAGCAGAAAACCATCAGATCATAGATTTTATGATCAGGGGTCCTTAGGGGCCATGTAGTCCAATATCCTCCATTTTACAATTGAGGAAACTGAAGTCTAGGAATGTTATAATGATTTACTCACCATAGTATAGGATGTAAATGGAAGACCTGGGATTTGAACCCTAGTTTTCTGCTTTTAAATACAACACATTTTCTATTGTGCCAAAAAACACAAAACAAAACAAAACAAAAAACAGTATATTGAAATGAAATAATGGCAAGGAAATGGGCAAAAACAAGGTAAGCAAAGTGAAGTACTTCAGAGAACTCTGATTTAAAAAAAAAGAAATAAAGGTCTTTATGTGAGAGTCTGTAAAATGCCTGATATCGATTGGAATATTAGTGGTCTAAATAGATTTTGAGTCATTATCAGGTTTATGGTCCTCTTCCACTATAAGACTTTACCTTAATTCTCTCATATATAAATCAAAGAAGGAATTCAACAGCTTGATATTTGATTGCATGTGATAAAAATACATACTCCATGGTGATTGATTTTTTAAAATGTTTTATAGTCCTACAAAATATTATTATACTTCTGACTATTACATTAAAGATTGTGCTGCATGTCATAAACCTATAGAGGCAAGACTTTTCCTGGCAGGTAATGACAAATATGTTAGTCTTCAGCTCTGTCTTAGGAACAGGAATGAATTGGAAAATATTTAATACATCTCTAGAAAAAAAAAGATAAAAAGAAGGGCATGCCTGTCACACTTAGGTTTGATTTGCATTTTTAACATTTTCTCAATAATTTCTTAAGTTTATATAATCAGCAGAACAAGGAATTAAGTCCTAATTTGTAGTGTTAGCCAATTGCAACAAGTTGTATAAATTGTTTAAATATTGATAATGAAAATCTAACAATCAGCTCTTCTGTCTGAGGAAGAATGAGTTGGCCCCAGTACGTATTCTTGCCTGGTATCAAATATATAGAACTGAAAAGGTATTTGAAGGACATTTAGTTGAATCAAATCATTTTACAGAGGGAAAAAGAATTTTAAAAAATGGAATGATTTGTTAAATGGCATATTACTAGCTAATTTGCATCAGGGAGACCTGGAACTTGGTATTTTGATTCCAAATACAGTTTAGTGCTCTTTCATCCACACAAGTTGGAGGAGGGGTTAAGGAATTTAAGAAATC
Source organism: Monodelphis domestica (assembly GCF_027887165.1). NCBI lineage: Eukaryota > Metazoa > Chordata > Mammalia > Didelphimorphia > Didelphidae > Monodelphis > Monodelphis domestica. Next base: position 239,674,086 of record NC_077232.1, read on the forward strand.
ATCTCTTATAGCTAGTTAAATTTCTTCTTAAAAGGTTTAAATTTATTTTTCCAAAAAAAATTCTTCTTTTAATGTAAACCTATTTGTTTTTCTTTCATTCATCAGCAGAGGTGAGGAAATAATTAGCCACCTTCTAGGTTGAGGAACTTCTTTAATGTAGTTGACTATTATTAAATTACTTTCTTTTCTTTTTTTATTATATTTTTTCTCAATTGGATGCTGATGTAATCTTCAATAATTTTCAGACAATTTGAGATTCATGTTCTCTCTCTTTTTCTTCTCTCTCCCCTAGACAGTAATATGATAACATTATCATAAAAACATATTTACGTTTGTCATGTTGTAAAAGATGAATCATTGTTTATAAAAGTAAAAACAATTCATGAAAGTGATAAAGTGGGCAATAGTATGTTTTCCCAGTATTTTTTTTAAGGCAAAAGAATCTCAACTGCCTTACTTAAATTTTGCTAATGTATTTTGTTTCCAAGCCTTAAAGTATCTTTGAATCAAAGATTTTTGACTGATCTGTGAGTTGAAAAAATGTTGCTAACTGTATGCATTTGGCAGGAGAGAGAGAGAAAGAAAGAAAGAAGAGAGAAAGAAAGAAAGAAAGAAAGAAAGAAAGAAAGAAAGAAAGAAAGAAAGAAAGAAAGAAAGAAAGAAAGAAAGAAAGAAAGAAAGAAAGAAAGAAAGAAAGAAAGAAAGAAAGAAAGAAAGAAAGAAAGAAAGAAAGAAAGAAAGAAAGAAAGAAAGAAAGAAAGAAAGAAAGAAAGAAAGAAAGAAAGAAAGAAAGAAAGAAAGAAAGAAAGAAAGAAAGAAAGAAAGGAAAGAAGGAAGGAAGGAAGAAAGGAAGGAAGGAAGGAAGGAAAGAAGGAAGGAAGGAAGAAAGAAAGACAGGGAAGGAGGAAGGAAGGAAGGAAGGAAGGAAAGAAAGGAAGGAAGGAAGGAATGAAGGAAGGAAGAAAGGAAGAAAGGAAGGAAGGAAGGAAGGAAGGAAAGAAGGAAGGAAGGAAGGAAGGAAGGAAGGAAGGAAGGAAGGAAAGACTAGGTATTTATTGGATATCAGTATCCATATTGTGTCCAAATTAAAATTAGACATTAATTTATATGCAAATGGTTAAGACAAGGCAAATATTAGGCTTATCTCATACACACAAAGTCAATGAGTAATTAGATTTATGCAGATTTGCAGTTCTAGAAGAATTCTAGAAAGGTAACAGAATAATAAGCAAAAGCATCTGTTTTAATATTTCCCAATGTCAAGGGGAGAGTCACTGGCAGTTACAACTGTCAAGGTCTCAGTTGTAGAACTACCTATTGGTTTGCTAAGAATAATTCCAAGACAAAAGTTTTTTTTTAACTGCTCCAATCCAAAGGACTTAATAAAATTGCATCTGTACAGGTAGGATTTATGAGCCACAAAATGGATAAATATCCCAAAAAGAAGACTATTATTCAATGCCCTTTTTATGGCTTCAATTGATTATGGGAAGAAATAGGTTTTTATGTTTGTTTTGTTTTGTTTATGTGTTTATTATCTGTATCTATTTACTGTTCTGTCTTCTATATTGGACATCCATTCAGGTCAGCCAAATGCTAATGGTCAAAGAAATGAAGATACTGTAGGACTAAGATAACAGAACACAAGGAAGTTTTCTCCTTAAATCAGGAACAAGAACAACAAAAAATGCAAGGGTTGATGACTTTCTATGAATCCACTGAAAGTCATGTAATAAAGGGGGAGCCTGGGCTGTTCACTATGAAGCATCACCACTCTCACAGTGTTTTTAAAGAAAAAGAAGTGATTAGGGACTTGATGGATGAGCCCCTCAATTTATTTCTAAAAAAAGGCTGATCTTTTTGCAGCTAGAGACACATGTATTGCTCAAATTCAGATGAATAGATGGAGCCTTTACGGAAAAGACAATACAAGTAATTATATTGTTAAGACCAGCACTATTGCCAATTTAAAAAAAAAAATCTTTCCTTTGGAATTTTATTCACAATCAACATTGGCAATGATATGAGAAGGGAATGATTGTGATTCCTATGGCTTTTGTCAACAACAATGCTGACATTTCTCCAAATTCTAAAGCTACACATCATTTTTTGCCATTCTGTGGTGTCTCTTTAATAGCAAATAAGGGGTGACAGTACTGATGGTAAGGAATTAACACCCCTGCCAGGAATGCCAGTGGGATTAAAATAATAGAAAACCAGGCAGCAGAAAAACTAGTCTTTAGTTTCCCTCCTCAATTTTTAGGACAACTTTTGTTTAGATGTGAAAAGCTATTTTTTTCAGTGTAATTAGTGTTTCATATGAGCATGAGATGGAAAAGACTGGATTTCACATACTTATCTCTTCAGAAACATGAATGATAATACTGAAAATATCATACAAATAGAAATAAGAATATGAATAAGTCTCAGTTAATGAAAACTGAAGACCTAAAGTTGAAGAACTAGGCCTTGGCATATCTATTTTCCTTTTATATATGATATTGCCATTCTATAAAGGGTTAGAGAATCAAAGGGCTAAAAGATCTGGGTTTGTTCCCTGTGATGATAATGCAGATTTCTTGATGAAAGGAAAATCCTTCATTCTCCATTCCTAAAAGATGAACAGGTTGAAAATAATCAATTCTGAATGGTTAAGAATAGGTCTTTAAAAAGTCCAAATGTGAATGCTTTCTGAGAATAATAGTAGTTTCATTTCCTTGTGAATTGGGAACTTTTTTATTCACTTTTCAAGTCCTTGCCTCTCTGGAGAGAAAAAAATACTTTTTGAAGGAATATAATTTTAATTAAAATGTTAGTTTTGTTGATTAAAATAAGTAGGTTAAAATCTTTTCATTCAAAACTGTTATACATCCAAGTGATGGCAATAACTCCGGGGACTTCACTAATTCTCTACCAGCTTTAAACTCATCCATTTCAATGATGCCTTGTCACCTGCTTCTTTGCCTGCCCTCATGTAACAAGCAGCAAGAAACATGCTCTGCAATGTTTATTTGAATATCCCTAGTGCCTCTGTATTCAAAAATATAGAAGTACTCTTTCCCTACTCAAAAATATTTTGAAATTCCTTTATAGATTTGAAGGTAGTTTGGGGCAACAGAAAGAACCCTTCATTTAGATACATATCATCTTGGTTTGGTTCCTGAATTGGGCATTTTCTAACTTCATTCCCCGATCCTTAATTTCTTCATTTTTAAAAAAGACAAAGGTGTGAGGATAAAAATAGGACAATATAAGTGAAAGTGTTTTGTAAATTGTAGATACATAATAGTAATCTATTATTCAATGTATTTTCTTAGGATAGGTTCATCCATCACTCAATCAATACACATTTAATAATCGTTACCCAGTGTTGCATCCCCAATGAATAACATGCATAAATTCTTTAAAAAGAGGCAAAATTTATCTGCTAGTATCATCATCATCATCATCAAAACTACATTTTATATAATACTTTAAGTTGTTTCTTATTTAATCTAGGTACTGTCACATTTAATCAGCATAACTATTATTACTGTTTTTTAGATGAAGAGACTGAGGATCAGAAAGTTTATGTGTGATTATCTGGAACTGAAACCAGGTATTACCCAATACCAACTCTCTATCCATTATACCATGTTGCTTTTCAGAGACATGCAGAATATATGTAAACTAAACTCAAAGAAGTTTTTGGAGGAGGGGCAATAGCAGTTGGTGGTGTGTGTATGCCAGGGTGCATAGAGAAATAGCCAGGGATGAACACAAAGAAATTGAGCATCGGTTATTTTTCCCCCATCTTTCTTTGACATTATTTTTTTTTTAATTTGGTCAATTTCAAACATTATTCTTCAGTTACAAAAATCATTTTCTATTCCTCCCTCCCCTCCCCCTCCCATAGCCAACGGGCAATTCCATTGGCTATTGCATGTGTCCTGGATCAGAACCCATTTCCATGTTGTTGGTATTTGCACTAGGCTGTTCATTTAGTTTATATCCCCAATCATATCCCCATTTGACCCATGTATTATAGCAGTTGTTTATCTTTGGTGTTTTTACTCCCATAGATTTTCCTCTGATTGTGGATAGTGTTTTTTGTCCTATATCCATCTCTGTTGTTTGGGATCACTGCATTTCCACTAATGGAGAAGTCCATTACATTCGATTGTACCACAGTGTTTCCATCTCTGTGTACAATGTTCTCCTGATTCTGCTCCTTTTGCTCTGCATCAGTTCCTGGAGGTTGTTCCAGTCAAGATGGAATTCCTTCAGATCATTAATCCTTTGAACACAATAGTATTCCATTACCAACATATACCATAATTACCATAATTTGTTCAGCCATTCCCCAATTGAAGGGCATCCCCTCATTTTCCAATTTTTCCCACTACAAAGAGCGTAGCTATGAATATTCTTGTACAAGTCTTTTTCCTTATTATCTTTTTGGGGTACAAACCCAGCAGTGCTATGGCTGGATCAAAGGGCAGACAGTCTTTTATCGCCCTTTGGGCATAGTTCCAAATTGCCCTCCAGAATGGTTGGATCAATTCACAACTCCACCAGCAATGAAAAAATGTCCCAAGTTTGCCACATCCCCTCCAGCATTCATTACCTTTGATAGCTGTCATGTTAGCCAATGTGCTAAGTGTGAGGTGATATCTCAGAATTGTTTTGATTTGCATCTCTGATTATTAGAGATTTAGAGCACTTTTTCATGTGCTTATTAATAGTTTCGATTTCTTTAACTGAAAACTGCCTATTTATGTCCCTTACCAATTTATCAATTGAGGAATGGCTTGATTTTTTGTACAATTGGTTTAGCTCTTTGTAAATTTGAGTAATTGGACTTTTGTCAGAGGTTTTTGTTATGAAGATTTTTTTCCCAATTTGTTGTTTCCCTTCTGATTTTAGTTACATTGGTTGTTTGTACAAAACCTTTTTAATTTGATGTAGTCAAAATTGTTTATTTTACATTTTGAGACTCTTTCTAAGTCTTGTTTGGTTCTAAAATCTTTCCCTTTCCAAAGGTCTGACATGTATACTATTCTGTGTTTGCCTAATTTTCTTATAGTTTCCTTCTTTATGTTCAAGTCATTCACCCATTTTGAATTTATCTTGGTGTAGGGTGTGAGGTATTGATCCAAACCTAATCTCTCCCATGCTGTCTTCCAATTTTCCAGCAGTTTAGTCCAATAGTGGATTTTTGTCCCCCAAACTCGGATATTTGAGCTTGTCATAGACTGTTTTGCTGAGGTCATTTACCCCAAGTCTATTCCACTGTTCCTCCTTTCTGTCTCTTAACTAGTATCATATTGTTTTGATGACCACTGCTTTATAATAGAGTTTGAGATCTGGGACTGCAAATCCTTCTTCCTTTGTATTTTTTTTCCATTATTTCCCTGGTTATCCATGATCTTTTGTTTTTCCAAATGAACTTTGTTATGGGTTTTTTTTCTAATTCAGTAAAAAAGTATTTTGGAAGTTCAATGGGTATAGCACTAAATAAATATATAAGTTTGGTTTGGATTGTAATTTTTATTTTGTTAGTTCATCCTACCCACGAGCAGTTAATTTTTTTCTAATTGCTCAGTTGTGTTCATATAGTTACTGTGTTTGTCTCGGTAGATAGATTCCTAGGTATTTTATATTGTCTACGGTGATTTTGAATGGGATTTCTCTTTCTAATTCCTGCTGCTGAAATGGGTTGGAGATATATAGAAATGCTGATGGCTTATGTGGGTTTATTTTGTATCCTGCAACTTTGCTAAAGTTATTGATTATTTAAACTAGCTTTTTGATTGATTCTCTAGGATTCTTTAAGTAGACCATTATAACATCTGTAAAGAGTGACAGCTTGGTCTCCTCATTGCCAATTTTAATACTTTCAATTTCTTTTTCTTCTCTGATTTCTATTTATAGTGTTTCTAGTACAATGTTAAATAATATAGGTGATAATGGGCATCCTTGTTTCACTCCTGATCTTATTGGGAAGGCTTCGATTTTATCCCCATTGCAAATGATGTTTGCTGATGGTTTTAAATATATACTATTTATTGTTTTTTAGGAAAGGCCCTTCTATTCTTATACTTTCTAGTGTTTTCAATAGGAATGGGTGTTGCATTTTGTCAAAGGCTTTTTCTACATCTATTGAAATAATCATGTGATTTTTGTTGGTTTGCTTGTTTATATGGTCAATCATGTGGATGGTTTTCCTGATATTGAATCATCCTTGCTACCTGATCGTAGTGAATGACCCTCCTGATCTCTTGCTGGAGCATTTTTGATAGTATCTTATTTAAGATTTTTTAATCTATGTTCATTAGGGAGATTAGTCTATAGTTTTCTTTCTCTATTTTTGACCTGCCTGACCAGGATCAGTACCATATTTGTGTCATAAAAGGAATTTGGTAGAACTCCCTCTTTACTTATTATGTCAAATAGTTTGTATATTATTGGGATTAGCTGTTCTTTGAATGTTTGATAGAATTCACTTGTGAATCCATCAGGTCCTGGGGATTTTTTCTTAGGGAGTTCTTTGATGGCCTGTTGGATTTCTTTTTCTGATATTGGATTATTTAAGAATTCTATTTCTCCTTCTATTCAGCTAGGCAATTTATATTTTTGTAAATATTCATCCATATCACCTAGATTGGCATATATATTGCCATATAATTGGTCAAAATAATTTGTTAATGTTTGCCTTAATTTCTTCTTCACTAGAGGTGAGATCCCCCTTTTCGTCTCTGATACTGCTTATTTGGTTTTTTCCTTTCCTTTTTTTAATTAGATTGATCAGTACTTTGTCTATTTTGTTTGTTTTTTTCAAAATGCCAGCTTCTAGTCTTATTTATTAGTTCAATAGTTCTATAACTTTCAATTTTATTAATTTCTCCCTTAATTTTAAGGATCTCTAATTTGGTTTTCTTCTGGGGGTTTTTAATTTGTTAGCTTTTGAGCTTTTTGATTTGCATGTCTAATTCATTAATCTTTGCCCTCCCCAATTTGTTAATATAGGAACTCAAGGATATAAATTTTCTTCTGAGTATTGCTTTGGCTTCATCTCATAAAGTTTGGAAGTTTGTCTTGCCATTGTCATTTTCTTCAATGAAATTATTAATTGTTTCTATGATTGGTTCTCTAACTAACCAATTTTGGAGAATCATATTATTTAATTTCCAATTAATTTTTGATTTGGCTCTCCATGTACCTTTATTGATCATTATTTTTATTGCCTTATGATCTGAAAAGGTTGAATCTATTATTTCTCCTTTTCTGCATTTGTATGGTCAATTTTGTGAATGCACCATGTGCTGCTGAAAAGAAGGTGTATTCCTTTTTGTCTCTATTTGATTGAGCATCAGGTATTAAGAAAAGCAAGAAGTCTATCTAGTTTGTATAAGAGAATGTATGAAGAAGAGATAATTTATAATGGTGCTATAGAGTAGATTAATGCCATATTGTGAAGGTTTTAAAATGTTGTAATAGAAGATTTTCTTGTTTATCCCAATAAGAGAGAGCAATAGGAGCTTACTGAGTTGGAGAAGAGTATCCAGGAAGATAGAGTGGTCCACATTGTTAAATACTTTGAAGTGTGATAGCCAAGAAAAATTGTGATTCAGAAAAATGTAATCTGATGTTGAACTTTGGTAATTGTTACCAATTTATTTTTAATGGAAATACTTCTTGTGCAAAAACCCTGATCAAAATTTATTCCTAATGAAGGTTTGATTCAAGATCATATTCATGTTCTAGAACAACCCAATGTCAAATGTTCATTTCAATTAGTAATGTAATTAAGTGTGGAGAGAAACTTAAAAAAAGAAAAAAGTAATTCAGAGACTCCTTTTGTTGCCATATAGAGAGTCAAACTTAACTTACAACAGTTTCATTGCTCAATAGCTTACATTTAGAGGCTAAACTCAGAGCAACAGGGAAATAGCATCAAATCACTGAAAGGAATTCAGTATATTCTCTGAAAAGTTTCTCAAATCTCAGAGTGATCCCAAACCTTTTAAACATATATGTATATAATAGATATGGTTTGATTATTATATTTCAGGAATTATTTTGTAATATATCAATAGATGAAATCACTTTAAAATTTTTTTAATTTTTTTTAATTTTATTTATTTTTTTAAACAATGATTAGATTACTTTTTAGGCTCCTTCCCTTAAAGGCTTAAGCTATTTTGATGGGGTAATGGAGAAAGTCCTTGATACCGAATCAAGAAGACCTAAATGTGGTACCTTCCCCAAATATTCCTGGAAAATTCACTTAATCTTTCTAGGCCTCAATTCCTTTGTCTGAAAATTTTTACTAATAATAGAATCTATCTTCCAAGGTTGTTTTAAATATCAACTGGATTGCTTTTTAACTGAAAAGGGTTCAGCTATACTTTGAGTCTGGGAAATTTTAATCAATATTAATGATTATTTTTATTACTATTAATAATAGCAACTATTAATAGTATCTAACATGAAGCATTTTGGATTTTTCAAATTACTTTCCACATCATGCATAATATGTGAAGGGATGATAATTGTCATGCATTCAAAATAATTTTGAGTATTATTTGAATTTTTAAAAAATACAAGACTTCAGATGAAAAACCTACATAACTCAATTTTCTTCTGTAGGAATATAAGTTAGGAATAAGACTTGTTTTCTAGGGTTAGTGGAAAGAAGGGAATTTTGAGATAATCCCTGGGAAAGGATTCTGGGTAGGAAGGAATTGAGGGAGTCGAAAGCTGAAAATAACTGAATTTTACTTCCTTCTTGGATTTCATCATAGCTGGGAGTGGGTTTTGTCTCTGCCTACAATTTCAAGCTGAAGGAGGAGTTTTAATCTAAGAGACTTTCCCTGGAAAGTCAGGATTTTCATGGAGAAAATCTTTGGCATCCAGGTAGAGTATTTACTTGGAGAAAACTAATTTCCCTGAGTACAGTCTTCAATTGGCAGTGATACATCTACCAGAATTCCTGTTGGTTAAGGCAATTCAAAGCTTTTCATCTATAATTTTAGTTCCTTGGTACAGTAGCTAAACCCAAAGGTTTTCCCCTTTCTTTCTTTACTAATTACTGCTAGAAAGATTAGGGGAAGTCAGATTTCCTGGGAGGGGTAGGTAAGGCCCAAAGAACAGAAGACTCTTCTTAAGCAGGAGACTTAGGAGTCCAATGGAGGTAGTTTGAAGAGTGTGAGGGCCATACCTACCAGTTGCCCTCATTCCTTTTTGTTAATATAAACTTTGTTTCTATAACCAAAGAGTTTGGTGCTTAATTGGCCCTAAGGAGTTACTAGGTGAGTTATAACATCTTATATTCCTGTAGGACTCTTCCCATTACACTTCCATATAAGACACTAAGAAATAAAAAACATATATGGTAACTCTGAATTTAATGGACTTACCTAGATCTCAAGTCAACTTCAAAATTACCTGGCAAAAGTGGGCTAAGATGGTCAATGCCACAGAAAGGAATTTGACTAATTAGGACAGAGGTGTATTAAACTATTCTGTATGTACAATGTTTCATCCATAATGTATCTATCCCATTTTAGTAATATCTGACTGAAAATGTACTCTTATAAACAAAACTTATGGAACTCTCTTGATAAGATGGATATTTTCTAATTTCTTATCCATTGGTCTTGATTTGGAGTAAGTACAAATTTCCCACATCCTATCCTTCTCTTTCTTCATCTTCCTGAATAACTTTAACATCCTAGTCATGAATACAATCATGGAACTTTTCAATGAGTTGAAGCACATCCCTGCAATTGCTTTGGACACTTAAGAGATAGATAACCGCACATTCTATTGGGTGAAGGGTACAGAGAGCAATATGGTGGTGGTATTTGTAGTTGCTTTTGCACAAAGACCTAGATAGCTAAGATCAGTGGAGCAATAGTTAGCTTGAAAGGAAGATGTATGAATATATTTTCTGCAGCTTTAAGATTGATAAATACCTAACAAATGTCCCCCAGTTTGACTCAACAAATATGTCTGTTTTTATATTCCATCACTCCCACAGGTAATCAGTCCTCTGCTGCAGATTGAATATGTTGTCTTTTTATTTTTCTAAGCACCTAGAAAGAAGGAAAGAGGCCTGAGAGTATGTACTTAGTGATTTAGCAGCAACATATTAAGCATCCCATCACAATCAGTATTACAGAAATAGTAAGACCTGGTAACCATATTTCTTTCTTTCTAGGAACATGCCATGTGGCCAATAACCCTTAAACAAATATCTACTGAGAAGTTCAGACAGAAACTTGGAAAAAGCCATATGTATCAGTGGTTGTAAGAATATGCCATAAGCAGAGCATGTTTGTGTTTGGATGACCTATGCTTTGGCCTCTCAACAGTCTTTAAATTGTCTTTAGAACTCTAGAACTGACTTCACTGAATTCCCTCTGTGACTTCCATCTTTGTAGTTTCTTGTAAAGCATTAAAGTTTCATGCAATTCAGAAACAGAAAAGAAAATAGCAATTATGTTTTTCTTTATTTTTAAAAATCACTTTAACTAAGGTCCTACAGAGGTGGTACTTTTGTTGCTTTTGGATGAAGACACAGCTAGGGTGAATGAATGAACTGATAGAAGGGAAACAGAGGCAGGAATCCATTGGCTGCAGCTTCAAAGTAAGGAATAGCTAGTTAGCACAGTCAAATCCAAATAATGGTTTAAATATAAAGAACTTCCTGGCAGTGGGGGGCTGGAATAGATTTCTAAGGCTTGGGAATCATATTCCTGGAATATAATTCTGTGTCCAGCTGGATCAATTTATCTATAGTCCTGGGAGAAAGTCAATGAGTACTCAAGGTCTCTTCTATCTCCATGGCTCTCCTCAGCCTGTCACAGTTAAACAGCTTCCTAACAAGTATCAACTTTAATGTTATTTCATTGACCATGCTGTCCAGTTGTTTGCTATCTCCATTGAACCAGAGGAAAAGGATGTAATTTATGATAGGAGCAATTTAGATTTGATTTGAGGAAAAATTTCCTGACACAATGGAAGGATAGGAGACTGTTGGAGTGGCATCATGATTATTGATCTTTAAAAATAAGGTACATAGCCATGGGTGATTTCATTGAAGCCCATACATTTAGAAGATTACATCTAAAAGGGTTCTGAGGCTACAAATTTTATATATATATATATATATATATATATATATATATATATATATATATGTGTGTGTGTGTGTGTTTGTTTATTTATGTATTTATTCTAACCAAGTATTACAAAATGGAGAACTGAAGACAGCCAATAATACAAACTATTAGAACTTGTTATCATATTTAAAATTATATTTAATGTCAGCATTAATAAATAGTTGTGGAATTTCTCTCTTTATGCAATTGCAAATTAGATGACTTTAAAATCTTTCTTTTTGAAAGAGTAATAAAAATAGGCTAGTATGTATAGCAAGTTCCCTTCATTGAAAAGTTGCGTGAATCAATCAGAGTTTAGTGCCCTGTACAGAGTAAGATATATGCTATCCTTTCAATCATTTCTCCATTATGGATCTATGAAGGTTAGAATGGTTGTAGTTTCCTTGAGATAAAGTGCTCTGAGTTTTATAGTGATTCCTTTATTTAGAGGATTCTCTTCTTGCTACTAAGAATAATACTTAATATGTGGACAGTTGTGATGTGTATTGGCAAAGGGGAATAAAATAATGACATCTTGACACTGCAGGCTATAATATGACTAGAAGTCACTTTTATTAAATCTACTTTTTTTGTGTGTGCCAATGAATATCTATTGCTGTCTCCAGAGCTTAAAACAGTACCTGACACATAGTAGGTACTTAAAAAATACTTACTGACATGACCCTGAAGAATAGAAGTTTCCTTTATTTTTGGTAAGTTCTTCTAATACTGAGTTTAGACTTACTTTCGAGATAAAATTGACTGACTTTTGCTATAGAGTATTTCATTACTTCTAGTGTTGACATTTTCCTAAACAAAAATAAATGATTATTCAAATAGACATAAAACAGAGAATAACAACATAACTTACTCCATATTTGTCAACAAAAATCAATTTGAAGGTTTGTTCTGATTTGTCATTTTTAAATGTGCACTAACCTGGACCCTTCTAAACCACTCAGGCCAAATACATGAACTGTCAGAGAACCATATTATTAATACCGATATGGAGCTGGAGTCATCCAATAAACTCTTTCATTTTTCAGATAGGAAAACTGATTTCCAGAGGTTAATATTTTGTCCACAATTAGACAGCAAATATAAGAGGTGGAATTTAAGTCCAGGTTGTCTGTATGCAGAACCAGAAGCCATTCTGTTTTAATATACTACTTCCCCCAAAATTTCACAATGTTGAGTGCTGTGGCTATAGAACCTGACTCAAACCAAGAAGCCCTCTCTAAGAAGCCCTTATTCTGATATATGAGAGATGTGACCTTGGGCAAATCACTGATTTTTCCTGGGTCCCAGAAAATTTTGTAAAACTTTAAATTGAAGAGCAAATGCCTGATAATATTGGCAGAGGGAATTTATGCTTTGGGAGTTGTGAAATGAAATCACAGAAACCTCTTCCACACCCAATATTTTTGAAGAATTCTGTATTTTTAGCTATATGTGTGAAGGGATAAAAATGACAAATGTTCAATCTAGAAGTTGAGCAACCATCAAAATAAAAAGTAAGTTCAGCCTATTACATGGATGTTAAGTAACTGAATTTTAAAATCAATGTTTAGAAAACATTTTTGCTTTTTCCAGATATTTTTGGATAGTGAAGATGCTATCATCCTCAGTTTACTCTTATGTAGCTTTGCACCTAGTTGTTTTATTTTTTTCTTTTTACACACTGGAAGCATTTTTATGAGTAGAAATATTTGCCATTGCACTGTGGAAGGAGTCTAAATCGATTTTATTTCTTTGATCACTTATGCTAGTACCCACATCTCAGTTTCTGACTAGACACCTTCGAAGGAAGATTTATAACTGAAATATTTAAAAAATTGATTTTTGGAAGACTTGCTTCTTGTTTGGGGAAATGCAGCATTTCATCATTTCTCTTTCTGTCACTCGTTTCCCATTTCAAAAGCTGAATTGTTTTTAAAAAATGCCATCTGCATTTGCTTAGTAAACAAAGATGAAATCATTGATACCTCCTTAAGGCAACACTTCTATCAGTTTGTATATTGAAAATAATCATTAATTCAGCTTCACAGCCTTTGTTTTTATTAAATATTCCAAATTCCCTTAACCTTCAGAGATGCTACTATTCAGTTCTTGAATACATTTGCATCTCTCTAGATAAATGGCTCTCCAGTGATTATAATTCCTCTGTACCTATTAATTCCAGAAAAAAATGACAAATTTGTTCATCTCTAAGGCGTAGAGCTTAGAGGCTTAAATGTTAGAGGCTGTTAGAGGTGGACTTTAGGCTGATATTCCCTCAATTCAATGTTAGGATAAAATGAGATATCTGTAGTTCATCAAACACTTAACAAAAATAGTTTACTTACCCAAAATATAGGAAATATATTCAAAAAAGTTATACCTAGCTCAAGTAGATTAAGTGTCCTTGTTTCTATTTGGAAAGCCTAGTAATTAAGCCTGGAAGGGTCTGACAGTTCTAGTGGTACAGGAACATTGGCAAGTCTTCAGGACCTTAGCCTCACATGGGTGAATCTTTTTTTTTTTTTGGTGCCTGTAGGTGACCAGGAAGCCCAATTAGAATGTCTACAGGAATCAGGAAGTTTTGTCAAATGAAGCATAGTTTGAACCTGAGCATTCCCTCCACATTACACCCCACACCCCACAGGTCATCAAGTCTCAGCTTTGTTGCCTTTTGGGACTAAAACTAAAACAAAATCATATTAAAGGGCAAAGGGGGGAACTTTTATACATATTACTTTTAACACAAGGATCATCTAGTGTAATTGTTCTTTGTGATGTATACAAATCATTATTAGAGATTATGACTTTTCTTAGGATTCTACAGGTAGTAAGTGGCAAATGTAGAATTTGAATTTTTCTTTTTTTAAATGCAGATTATGCAAAATTCAGAGCAATACTGAATAACAAATTCTTTGATTTTTGTTACCTATATTTAAAGTAAATTAAATCTCACATTTATTGTAAATATCTGTGTAGTAGACAGAGAGGAAATGCACACACACACACACACACACACACACACACACAAATGTAATAATAGTTCCTGTCTTTAAGGAACTTGCATTATACTAGTGTCAAGAGGTGATATACATAATTAAGCATGATCCAAGGTAAAGAGAGATAGTATTAAAGAAAATATCCAAAAAACATGAACTAGGAAAAGTAGTATTAACTTCAAATAGAAAAACATCTCTATGCCTAACATAGTGACTCAACAAAACAAGAAATTAAGATTGTTGTTTTTGTATTTTTGTTGTGTTGCATTTTTTTATTTAATCAAACATTTCCAAGGAGACTTCCAGGGATGGAGAGAAGATGTTGGAATACAGAAGTGTTCATCTAAACTCTGCCAACATTTGCCTCCAAATAACTTTAAATTAATACCATAAATAAATTTGGGAGTGATAGAGCTAATGAAAGGTCAGAATGAAAGAGAATTTCAACCCAAGACTACATAGGAGGACAGAAAAAAAGATCTGTGAAATGGAGAGGAGATTGAGCCAAATTCCACCTGGATGAAACACCATTGATAAGACTATTTGGAGGTCATAGAAGCAGGATTGGCTTCAAGGGTTCATAAATGAGAGATTTAAGAGGACTTGGCAACTAGTTGAAGACATTATGGGGTACCTCCTGCACTGGATGCAGGACCTGACACAGTTTGGCAAATCCATTGGCTATATTCACTTTTGGGTGAAAGAGGTGCATTTTCTGTCAAGAAGAAGTAAATCTCATGAAGGGTAGTATCTCAAAGGGATCAGGGACCCTGAGGAAGAGTACAGTATCAAGTCCTATGGGAGGAAGTGTCCAGAAGAGTAGTTTCACTTCTAGTTGGAAGGGATCTGGTTCTTCCTAAGTAAGAACCAGAGTGCAACCAGAGAGTAGTGGCTACATCTCTCCCCACATCACATCAACTTAGAAGCACCCAAAACTCCCAAACCCCAAAATTAGTACTGAAAATAAGAAATATAAAAAATGTTTGAAGCTTGAGATAATCCCTGCATCTCCCACACAACAGAACAGAAGCCAGACAATATAAAAATCCAATCAAGAAACAGTAGAAAAAATGAGTAAACAACAAAAAAGAACATGATCATTTCTATGGTGACAAGGAAGGTTAAGAAATACATTTACAAGAAGACAAAGGGGGTTGGCATCTGGGTGGCTCAGTGGATTGAGAGTCAGGCATAGAGATGGGAGGTCCTAGGTTCAAATCTGGCCTCATACACTTTCCAGGTATGTTACCCTGGGCAAGTCACTTAACCCCCATCGCCTAGACCTTACCACTTTTCTGCCTTGGAGCCAATACACAGCATTTATTCCAAGACGGAAGGTAGAGGTTAAAAAAAAAAAAGATAATGGAGTCAAAATAACTACAGATAAACTGTCCAAGAAATAAATGCCAAATGAGAATTCTTTGAAAAGCTATTTTCAAAATCAAATTAGTAGTAGAGCAAAAATTAGGTAAAGGGATGAAAGCGAAATAAGATAATTTTGAAAAGAGAGCTAACAGATGGGATAAAAGAGGTTGCAAAACTACTGAAGAAAAATAAAACAAGATTGGCCTAATGATAGAGATACAAAAATTAACTAATGAAAATAAGCTCTGAAAAGCAAAACTCATCAAATGGTAAAAATAAATACAAAAGTTCACTGAAGAAAATTATTCATTAAATACTACAACTGTGCAAGTGAAAATTAATGAATCCAAAAGCTAAGGAAAATAAAACAAAATCAAAATAATAGAAAAATGTCTCATCAGTAAAAACAAATGGCCTTTAAAAATAGGAGAGAGATAATTTTAAAATTATTTGATTACTTAAAAGTCATGATCAAAAAAAGATTAGGCATCATATTATAAGAAAGTGTCAACAAAAACTGTTCTGATATCCTAGAACCAAAGAGTAAAATAGAAACTGAAAAACATCCATCAATGACCATATGAAAGAAATCCTCAAAGGAAAACTACCAGAATAACATAGACAAATTCCAGAGCTCTCAGGTGAAAGAAAAAGTACTTCTATGAATAACAAGGGAACCATTCAAATAACATGGAAATAAAATTGGGATCACACAAGACTTAGCAGCTTCTATTCTAAAGAATCAGAAAGAGGAATTGGAATATAATATTTCAAAAGGCAAAGGAGCTAGGTTTTGATATGAAAATATATTAGCCAAGACACAAAAAAGCAAAAAACAAATCTCCAAGCCAAAAGGAAATGGGTTATTGAGAGAGGGCTTGTCTCACAATAAAGCCAAATGCCATCCAGTCAACAACTGAAGATTGCTTGTATTGTGAGTGACCCCCATATAGCAATGTTTTATAGAGATGATATCAGTGTTTTAGTATCATCTGACTCAAATAACGTGTCCAGTGCATCTTGGTCCTGTATCTTGGTCCCTACCATGGCTAGTCATGCCATTGGTGTAAGCTCTGCCTTTAGCATGAATATAATGTATGCTGTGCTGATTTGGCAGAGGTAAACATAAAAAAAAGATGGGCTATTCTGAACAGGTAGATTAAGCCTAAGTCTTTGACCCAGTGTCACATTATAGCAGATAAGGATGTACACCTTAGCTAGCTAGCATGGGAAGGGGGGGGCATATTAGTAAAAAATAGCTATAGAATATTACAGAATTATAGAATATATAAAATACAGTATCAGAATAATAAGGAGTATGGGATTTCATATTCACAGTTTACAACCAAGAATAATCTATTTGGTAAAAGAGTATAATCCTTCAAGGCAAAATGAATATTTAATGAAATAGAGCAGTTTAAAGCATTCTTGATAAAAACTCAGAGCTGAAAAGAAAATTTGAATTGTGAATTCAAAGAAGTATAAAAAGGCAATTATTTTAGAAAAATAATAAAGGACTTACTAGAGTTAAATTGTTTAATTTTCTACATGGGAAGATAATACTTTTATATTTTATAAAATATATTTTATTTTATATATACTATACATAATTTTATTATTTTATTTTTATTTTTATAAATTTATATATTTTATGTTATATTATATTTATTAATTACTATATTTGCTATTATATAATTATCAATAATTAATATTAAATATATTAAAGAAATTATTTACATTTGTATAAAATATATTATTTACATAATATATTTTATATAAATTATGTATAATTATTATGTAATATCTTCAAATTTTTTCTCATTTTAGGACAATTAGTATGCAAAAAAGCAAAAGAGCATGCTAGAGTGTGTTAGTTATTTTGGGATGATATGGGGGGGGGGAATAAGATAGTAGTGAAAGAGGTATAGCCTAGAAAAAGAGGGTAGGGAAGAGTAAAAAATACCTCACATAAAATAAGTATGCAAGGAAGAGCTTTTATAGTAAAGGGAGAAATTTTGTGTGTGTGTGTGTGATATAGGGGCACTAAAATTGACTTTAACTGATATCTAAATTTGCTCCAACAGGGAAAGTACATATTCAATTTGAAATAGTAATTTACCTCACTTACTAGGAAAGTAGGAGGGGAAAGAGATAAGAGAAAAGGGAGGAGATGATAAAAGGATAACAGAATAAAGAAGGCAATAATCTCAAGCAAAACACTTTGAAGGAGAAAAAGAGAGATAGGATATCTCTCTTAGGATAGGATAGAGGGAATATATATAATTAATAATCATAATTCAAAACTCATTCATAAAACCAAAGCATATTTCAGAATGCATTAGAAACCATAATCCAACAATGTGTGGTTTATAAGAAAAACACTTTCATCAGAGAGTCACACATGGTTAAAATAAGTGTTGAAAGCAGAGTTTATTATGTTTCAATTGAAGTAAAAAGGAATGGTTGCAATCAAAAAATCAGCCAAAAATATAATAGAATATTTAAAAGTGATAAACAGGGAAATTACAATTTGTTAGAAAAAAACATAACCAGGCAGCTAGGTAGCCCAGGGGATAGAGAGACCAGCCTAGACATGGGAGGTCCTAAGTACAAGCCTCTCTCAAATATCACCTAGCTGGGTGACCCTGGGCAAGTTACTTAACTCTAACTGTCTCACTCACTCACTTAACTATTCTTCTGCCTTGGAATTGACACTTGGTATCAATTATAAGATGGAATATAAGTGTTTTTTTAAAGGAACTATAGGCAATGAAGTAATTGCAATACTAAATATATATGTACTAAATGTTATAGTATTCAAATTCTTAAAGCAAAAGTCAAATGAATTATAGGAAGAAATAGGGAGTAAATCTCTAGTTTTGGGGGACCTCAACTTTCTCCTCTCAGAATTTGAAAATTTTAACCATAACATTAATGAGAAAAGTCAAGGAGACAAATAGTATATTATAAATGTTGGATATGATACATTTTTGGAGAAAAAATAATATGAATAAAAAGGAATATACCTCCATCTCACAAACAAATGCAGAAAAAGTGGCTCAGCAGTAACAGATTTCAGACTCTGTTACAAAGTACTAATCATCAAAATAGTGTGGTACTAGGTAAAAACTACAATATTGGATCAGTGGTATAGACTCGGTACATAAAACATAGTAGTAATTGACCGTAGTAATCTAGTGTTTGATAAAAACAAATATATAAACTTTCGGGTTAAAATTCAACATTTGACAAAACTATTTGGAAAACTGAAAAGCAGTTTGGCAATAATTAGTCATAGACAAACATATCCATCATAAACTAAGAAAAAGTAAAAATGGATGAAAGATGACATCATAGGTAAATTTTGGAGAACATGGAAAAAAATACCCATCAGACCTATGGATAAAGGAAAAGTTTATGTTCATAAAAGACATAGTGGGGATTACAGGAAGTAAGATATCATATATACATATCTATATACACATATATTTCCAGATTACATGTTAATATAATTTTAATAATTATTTTCTGACATTTTGTGATCCATGTTCTCTTCCTCCCCCTTAACCCTACTCCCTCCCCAAGATAGCAAGTCATATGTCATGCAAAATATATCTCAATGTTCAATGTGTTGTAAATGAAGACACATATCACTCATACTAGAGAAAAATTCATGAAGAAAACAAAGTGAGGAATGGTGTACAAGATAGGTAATTTGGAACATAAAAAATTTAAAAGCTTTTGCATGAAACTAATGAAGCCAAAATTAGAAGGAAAATAGAAAATTAAGGGGAAAGTCTCAAATATATAGTGAACTAACCCACATTTATTTAAAAAAAATGAGCTATTCCCTAGTTGATGAATATATTAGGAATACATGAACAGGTAATTTTCATAAGAAGTCAAAGTTATCAATAGTCACATTAAACATAGCTCTAAATCAAGACAGATTGGATAAATGTAAATTAAAATAGATAGCACTTCTTCCTCGTTAGATTGGTTGATATTATAGAAAAGGGAAATGATAACTGTTGGACAGGATGAGGAAAACATGGGACTCTGGTGAATTGTTGTTGGAATCATGAAGTACTCCAACCATTCTGGAGAATAATTTGGAACTATGCCTAAAGAGCTATAAAAGTGTTTAATACCCTTTGACTCAGCAATACCGCCACTACTAAGTCTCTAAGCCAAAGAGATCAATGAAAAGGGGGGAAAGATCTATTTGTACTAAAATATTTATAGGAGATCTTTTGTTATGACAGAATTGGAAATCAAGGAAATACTCCTCAATTGGGGAATGTCTGAAAAAAGGATGGTACATGATAATGCCAAAATGGTACTGTGCTGAATGGTTTCAGAAAAACCTGGGAAAACATATATAAAATGATGAAAAGTGAAGTTAAGAAAGACATTGTACAGAGGAACAGCAATATTGTAAGGATGATCACCTGTGAAAGACAAAACTACTCTGTTTCAGACAATGATCCAATGTAATTCCAAAGAAACCGTGATGAAAAATGTTATACACTTCCAGAAAAAGAACATAAATGTTGAAGGCAGATTGAAGCATACTTTTTAATATTTTATTTATATAAAATATGTAATATTATATATAATATACTGATTTATATATTTCTATTACAGTAAATATATTATATATTCTATATAAATTTCATATTTAGATATACTTTATATTATATTATAAAATAAGTATTTATATTTATATATAATATATTATTTTAAAAACTTTTTTTACTCTACATCTTTATTGTATTTTTGTGGGTCTTCTTTTCCACATAGTTAATATGGAAATATGTGCATGACTTTACATGTATAATAAAAAAGTGCTGATTTTCTCAAGAAGGGAGGAACAGACAAAAAGGGGAAACTTTGGAACGCAAAATTAAAAAAAAGAAATAATTATAATTTTTTCTGTTACTGGGGCATATTTAATGAAATAATTAAAAAAATAAAAGTAAATATTTTCCAGTTACATTTTAGTCTGTTTTGGGCTGCATTTCAAAGTTTTATTATAATTCATTAGGAGGAGGGAAAGAATATTTTCATCTGAGGACATCCAGAGATAGTTTTAGAGAGAGAGTAAGACCTTAATGAAACCTTGGAAAAAAAGAAACCTTTGACAAACAGAGATAAGGAGGATTTTTTTTTTTTCAAATAAGATGCTTTAGAAATATTAGGGAAGGAAAATATCATTATGAGCTTGGGGAATCAGGGAACACCTCATAAATCAGGTAGTACCTGAAGTATAATAATTTTAAGGAAGAGAGGGTTGTCCAAAAGCAAAGATATGGAAGTCATGTACTTCAGGAAAAAATCAGGCATGTCTCTAGCACATAATAAGTACTTATTACATGTTTACTAATTGACTGCCTGGGTATGTCTATCTGTATCTCCTTGAGAAAACTGAGTTCCTTTTCTTAGATCCTGGATTTGTGCTTCACCCAGGATGAATTTATTGCCTCAGACTCTTATTGACTGGAATCATTCATTTTATGCTTTTTAAAAAAAAATACATATTCCTCTTTATAAGTGGGAAGCTTTATTTCATTTTTTTGTGTCACTGTGAGTTCTTCATATTTCATGTGATTGTAACTGTGAGTACAACAAAAGTTTATCCTTACTCTGAACCCCTAGAATGCTTGCACTGGAACCTCATGTTCCCAACAATAAAGTTTTAGACTGGAGTTGTATTATAACAATAATATTAGTAATAATAATATTAAATTTTATTTCAATAAAATAATTAATAATAATTATTAATATTAACCATTAATATCAACATTAATGATATTGTTAATATTATTAATACTTACTGATATTAATAAAATAATAAATATTTATATGGGCAGCTAGGTGGCACAGTATGAATAAAGCACTGGGTTTGGGATCAGGAACATTCATCCTTATGAGTTCAAATCCAGGCTCAGACATTTACTAGCTGCATGACCCTGGGAAAATAACCCTCTTGGCTTCAGTTTCCTCATCTATAAAATGAGCTAGAGGAGGAAATGGAAATCACTCTTGTATCTTTGCCAAGAAAACCTCATAAGGGATCAAAAACAGTCAGACATGACTGAAACAACTGAGCAACAACAATAAAAAATGATTTATATAGCACAGAGTGTCAAACCTGGCCTGTTGCCTGGGTTTACAAAGCACACAAGCTACTAATTGTTTTTAATATTTTTAAATGACCCACACAATTCATCAGCATTTCTATATATTACCAACAAAGACCAGCAGCAGAAGATAGAAAAATAAATTCCATTTAAATTAACAGTAGGTAATATAAAATACTTGGGACTCTAGCTACCAAAACAAACTCAGTAACTGTATGAATTTAATTACAAAGTGTTTTTTTATATAAATGAAGTCAGATCTAAACAATTGGAAAATATTAATAGTTCATAGGTAAGTTAAGCAAATATTTGAAAAATGACAATTCTAACTAATCTAATATTATGTTGTACCATACCAAATTTTTAAAAAATTGTTTTATAGAGCTAGAAAAAATAATAACAAAATTCATCTGGAAGCACAAAAGGTAAAGAATGTCAAAGAAATAAATGGGGGAAAATGTAAAAGGAGGTGGTCTTGGGATACCATATCTCAAATTGAATTACAAAGCAGTAATCAACAAAACAATCTGGTATTTTCTCAGAAATACAGTAGTAGATCAGTTGAATAAAGTATTTACACAAAACCTGCTTGTAAATGTCCATAGAATTTAGTGTTTGACAAATCAAAATATCCAGTTTTGGGATAAGAATTCACAGTTTGAAAAAAAAACTGTTGGTAAAATATGAAATGATATGTTAGAGACTGGGAATGGTTTACTAAGGGAACATGATCTAAATATAAAGGGTGATACCATAAACAAAATGGAGAAGCATATTATATGGTATAATCTACCTTATCTATGAATAAAAGGAAGAATTTAAGACCAGAAAGAAATAACATTATAAAATATAAAATAAATAACTTTGATTATATTTAATTTAAAAACTTGTACCAAAAAACCCCTAAATGCAACTAAGTTTTAATCTTAGAATGTAGAAAACTGGGATTTTTTGCAGCAAGCATCTCTGATAAAGGATTAAAAAACAAAAGTCATTCTCCAACTGATAAATGGTCAAAGGATAGGAAGAGGTAGTTTTCAAATGAAGAAATCAAAGCCATCTATAATCATATGAAAAAATCTTCTAAATAATTCTCGATCAGAGAAATTAAAATTAAAACAACTCTGAGGTACCACTTCATACCTATTAAATTGACTAATATGACAGCAAAGGAAAATGATAAATGTTGGAGGGAATGAAAGGTCACTGGAAAGGAAAGAAATGACAAGCAGAATGATTTTAGAAAAATCCATAAAGTTTTACATGAACTAATGCAAAGTGAAATAAGCAGAACCAGAAGGGCACACAGAGACAGCAATATATCTTTATGAATAACTGTGGATGATTTAGTAATTTTCAGCAATTCAGTGATCCAGGACAAATCCTAAGATTCATGATGAAAAATGCCATCTGTTATTGTTATCACCATTTTCTTCCCTTACCCCCTCCCTCTTTTGCCTTCCCCTCTCCTTCCTCCCCTTCCCTCTCCCCTTTTCCTCCTCCTTTTTTTATTAGAGATTTATTCCACAAAATGACTAACATGGATAAATTTACACATGTAAAATCTGTATCAAGTTGTTCACCATCTCAGGGAGGGAAGAGATAAGAGGGAGGGAAGGTCACAAGATGGGAGAGAAGTTGGAACTAACAACTGAAAAAATAATGCTATATTTTGTTTTTACATGAAGTAGGCAGGAAAATAAAATGTGAAGAAGCATTTAAAAATAATAAAACTTTATTTAAAAATGTAAAATATTCTTGGGTCATTTGAACAAGAAGAACAAAATCGATTGGTGAACTGGATTTGACCTGATAGCAATAGTTTGACAATCACTGTAAAACTGCCTTAAAGTTTATTAAGTGTTTTATGTCTGTTAAGTTCTTTGATCTTTATAAAACCCTATAAGGTAGCTGTTATTATTATTCCCCACTTTACAGATGAGGGCATTGAGGTAGAAACATGTCTTTTGACATGCCCAAATTCACACACTAGGAAATATCTGAGACAGGATTTGAACTTAGGTCTTTATAATTCTAAGACCTATTCCTTATCTACTGTACCACTTGGACATTCTGAAGGAAAACTCTGAATAGAGATAAACAAATTATGTTATATGATTTTGCAGAGCTATCTGGAATTATTCTATAAGTTATGATACTGGATGTACTTTTTAACCCAGCAATATTATTATTAGATTTATTTCCTAAAGTGATCATGGGAAAAAGAACATAATTTATGTGTTCCAAAATATTGATAGGAGCTCTCTTTGTAATGCCAAATAACTGGAAACTGAAGGGATGCTTATCCATTGGAGAATGGCTAAAAATATCATGACATATGATTGCGATGGAATACTATTGCTCCACAAAAAATGACAAACCAGTTAATTGTGGAAAATATGGAAAGTCCTACATGAAATTAAGAAGAAGAAAATGAACAGAATCAAAAGAATTTATATATGGCAACAGAAATATTGTTTGAAGAATGATTTGTCTATGTCCACTTTCAGAGAATGTACTGATAAATAGAAATAATATATACATGTATATGTACATGTACATCCTTTGTCAAATGATTTTATTTCTAATGGGGTAAATGGAGTGGGGGAGGAAGTTAATTGGATAGTTAAAAATAACAACAGATAAAAAATTTAAAAATAAGAATAATATTGAAAATTTATGTGATGTTTTAAGTTTTACAAAGCATTGTACATATAATATCTCACTTGATCTATACAACAACTCAATGGGCTAGGTACTATTATTCCCATTTTACAGATGAAGAAACTGAGGTTGAGTCTAAGTTAATTGACTAGGGTTACAGATAGTAAGTTTTTGTACAAGTAATCCCACCTTTCTTCTATTTCCTCATCTGTGAAATGAGACCATTGGCCTATATGACATTTTGAATCTCTTCTGGTCCTAAATATATAGCATTCTGATCAATAACTTGAATTCTGAAATTGAGGAATGAGGCAAAGATTCCTAGTGTGGTTCCTCAGGTGGTTATAGACAAATATGAACTCATCAGGCAACTATTATGTTAGCACAAAAACTTAATCAACATTTTATAAAAATGAATATGAGAAAATACATTTCATAGGCTAGTGTTTTCCCACTCATACCTTTAAGCAGTAGCATCAAACTTAAATAGGAATGGAAAGCTAGGATATACCTAATAATCCTTGGTGGCCCCTTATGTCTTAGAAAAACCACAAATTAGCATTATCTTCTATTATATTTTTGCAAAATGATTCCAAGTTCTATTTAGCTGCGGTTCTTCTACAATGGAGAATATTTCTATGGGCTAATGCTTTCCACCTGTGCCATTGGGCCAATCCAAGTTCATTACAAGACCCTTTCTATGAACTTTAATTATGTCATTAAAAAAGAAGCTCTGGTAGCATTGTATGACCTAGATCATGTTTTGTATTTTTTCTATTCTGCTGAAAACAAGTAACAAGAAAGTCACAATCATGCTATTAAGGATTTTTTAGTTACTCCTGGGAAATATACATTTCATTGTCACAAGAAAATACTTGGTTAGTTTGGCAAGACTGTTAATCTTCAAAGCCATTCGAAGAACTATATATGTATAAGTGTGTACATCTGTATATATATATATACATATATATATACACACATTATATATACATGCACATGTATTCCTTCATAAAATTTATAATTCAATTGTATTTGTGTGAGTGCATTTGTATGTATTTGTAGTAACTTTCCATGAAAAGAATCAAACCTTTCAGTTGTGGCGCAATTTTCAGTGCAATCATTTTTTTCTTCTCTATCAAGAAGCACATTTAATGTCACACTTGGAGGAGGGGGGCAAGGAAATGTCCTTATTGGATGAGGGGAGTGGCAGTTTATAGAGCTTTAGAAAATATGGTTTCAGTTCAGTGAGTTCATATCCTGTGCACGATGGCTTCACAAAGTTTCATTAATTTGCCTAGTTTTATCTCTGTTCTTCTGTATTCCCAGGTGACTTTGCTCATGTATAGCCTTCACATTTTCTTTTTCAAAAAATGTTTCCTTGGAGAAGCAAGAGCTTCTCTCAGACTTACCACTGATTAACAGACAATCATTATGGTCTGTTATTAAGTGCCAATGCACCTAATATATTATTCTAAATGATCTCAGAAAGTATTTTGTGGGGTTTTGATTTTTGGCTATAATTACTTTTCTCCAAGCAACATGTTGTTCCTAAGTTAATTGTGCTAAAATTTTGAAACTTCTAACTTCATGAATTATTTAAAAAATACTCTAACAGGGAATGAAAGAATGTTTGAATGCTGAAAATTAGTTTGGTTTAAACATGTTTTGTTACACTTAAAAGGAATACATGAAAAGAAGAGAGGAGAAATAGATCCTTTTTAAGGGAGTTTACTGATTGTATAACTGATATGAGTAGAATTAAAAAAATAATTTTATATTTTAGAAGTTGGATTTATCATTAACTTTTCTCTTGGCCTCAAAAGTAGATAAATAGAATCACTGTTTAAGATTACTGGCAAGCCATTTCTTGGTCCATTGACTATTTTGACAAGATCAGGTCATAGCCTGAGGTAAAAATAGTGAAGTAATCAGTTTTTTATTGACAACTTTCTGCTTTTCTCTGTATTATGGACTATTTGAATAAAGCCAATTCAAAATGCTCAGAATATACCTATAACCTTTAGCTTCTAAAGATTGCTTCATATCCTTGGGATCCTTCTCTCTTTCTTAGTTTCAACAAGCTATTTTAGCTCTTTGACTATATAAAATCCATATATTTTCAGCCATGTAATAGAGGGTTTTTTTTCATGTGAGGAGAAAGGAGAGGGAGAGAATGGAGTCTCCCCGCCCCCTCAAGGCTAGAACCAAGGGAGGAGTTGATGTTGGTTTTGAACCAAGAGGTAGAAGGAGGGTGAGTCTGTTGTTTCCCCCTTCTAGTCCTCTGTAGTTATGGTTCCTCACTAAGCCTGCCTGTTCACTCCCCACTTTTTGGTTCCTTTTATATATCAAGCTTCTCTTCTTTATCTGGGGAGAGAGATCACTTCTCCCCCAGTTGTAATTATCCTTCCATTAGTCTTGAGTCAGTTAAGTTTGTTAATAAGTTTATTCTCAACAATAGGGATGAAGGATAAGGTTGAATGGCTGGCCAATTGGGATCAGGAGGGAAGAGGGAAAAGGTATCCCTAGCTAGCTAAACTCTTCCCCCCAAAGTTAGGTACCCAGGTTTGGTGGCCTGAGCTCCTGAGAGGTTCAGAGTGTTGAACCCAGGCTTTTGGCCCCACACAGCAGGTATCCCCAAGTTCAGGAGATGGTGGACTCCTTTTCTCCCTATTTCTCTGCCCACTCGCTGTTTTGGGAGGATGGTGATCAGCTTCAGAGAAGGAAAGATTTCTGAGACTGAGATCCAGTCAGATAGTGACCTTCTCCTCAGGAGGTCTCCAGTCAAGAGAGTGAGCAGACCAACTGACTCTTCTGGGTTGTTCCTTTCCCAGGGTTCCAAATCCTTCTCTGCCCATCCCCCTTGCTGCTGATGAAATCTTTGCATTTTCTCCAGGCTTTTCTATTTCCAAAAGTCTCTGGATTTGTCCCTCTCATAGCCATTATCAAAATATCTCTAAGTAATGCCATAAAAGCCACATGAATCTTAAAAACAAAAATCATTCCACCAAAGCACATTAGAAAAAGAATAAGAAATAATAGGAAATTGACTAATGTCTTCTCTGTCCTATGCACAAAATATTTACCATCTCCTATACCTCCTGGAGACATATAATCAAATCTCCTATTGATTTCTCTACTGTCTTCACCATAGAGGAAGAAGGACACAATGCATAAGGGATAAGTCTTAACTCCTGCAAAGATTCCCACTTTTGGAACTGTAAAACAGGGTTTGTTAAAAAAACACATAGTTTGTTAACACTGGGGCTCTGTTGTTTTCCTTATAAAAGGTCATCCCTAGCTACTGATTTCTCCAAGTCCATGTTACCTGCTATTCCTCCATGAGCATCTGTCTCCTTCCCACTTTGTGCTTGTGTTAAGGTCTGGGATTTCACCCACCACCAAGGAAGACTTGCAATCAGGCAAGGAATAAGGGCGTTTATTATGGAACTGATGCGCACATCAGTGGGAACCTCTGCCATCAGAGTTCTGAGCTGCTTCTGACAGGCTGGGGTTTAAATACTTTTCAGCATGTATGGCTCTTATCTGCTTCCTACTATTCTTGGAACTTTGACAATTTTATGTTATTGGGGTCTTCCTGGCCTTTATCTGGTACCTACTGCAGCTGGGGTTGGGCATGTTTATTGGGGTCTTCCTAACTTCCAAGGCTAGCCAGCTTGTTAAGGTTTTCCTGCATTTTCAAGGCTGGTCATTTTGGCCTCCCTCACTTGCTTGACTCATTTCCAATCTAAAATAAAAGATAACGTAGAAGTCATGAATCTGCTAGCTTTCTCTGATGAGGAAGACTTCACCTTTGCAGAGAACAGGTAATGCCATAGAAAGCTTGACTTCAGGGCAAAATCCACTTCTGCCCCAATTATAAATCTAATTAAATTACCTGCCATCTGGTTTGAATCAGTTTACAAGAATGAGGAGGAGAGCCTTTGTCAAATGCTTTACTGAAATCTGAAGAGAATCAGGAAGCAGCTAAGTGGCTCAATGAATAAAGACACTGTCCCAAAGATGGGAGGTCTTGGGTTCAAATATGGTCTCAGATAGTTCCTAGTTGTGTAACCCTGGGCAAGTCATTGAATCCCTGTTGCCTAGCCTTTACCATTCTTCTGCCTTAGAACCAATACTTTGTATTTCTTCTTAGATAGAATGTTTTATAAAATATGAATAATAACAAAAAAATAAATCTAAAGAGAATCAAAGAATTAACATTCTAAGAGAACTTCTGAGGCCATTTAATATAATCTTCTCATATTATAGATGCCAAAACCAGAATTAAGTTAAGTGACTGACCTAAAGTATAAGCACAAAGTCATAGGTTGGATTTGAATGCTGAGCATCTGATTCCAAATGCTCACAAACCTTTATTATAATAATGTGTTTGAGAATTTTCCTAATATATATCATGATGCATAATATTCTTTAAAAATCATCCTCATCCTTCTTTTTGAAAAAAAAATCAGGACATTTATATTTCTCCAGTCCTGGGGACACTTCTCTGATTCACTGAAATCTTAGGTAAATTACTGCCAAAGTCTTAACAACCACATCCATTCATTCTTTTTACTCTCTCAGGATGTACAAATTCTGGACCTGGTGAACAAGAATGAGAGATATCAGCTGGATAGAATCTTACTATCTCTTTGTGAAACAACTTACACTGTCAGTTGTGACACCTATCATTACCCTCAATTGTGAGATATTAATAGAAAATAGTTTTATTTTAAAAACCAAATTGATGTTGTTTGATGGAATTGAGAAGTCACAAAATTTGATATTTTTATTTCTAAATTCAATGGTTTGACTCATTACCTCCATTCTATTTGGGAAAAAAAAAATTAAGAATCACAAAGCTAACTGACTTTAACAGAGAGTTATCTAATGTTTATCACATGCAAGACAGACTCTGAGGCCACTAAAATAACAAATTTCCTTTCTTCCAGCAATTCATAATAGAGAGATGAGACAGACATAAATAAATGTAATAAAAACATAATATATAGGCAGATAGGAGATGTACAAAGTAGTGTTTAAGAGCTGAGGAAGAGGAAGAAAGTAATATTAGTTGCAAATGATGGGATCAGGGGGAGTTTCTCTGGTTTGGGGGGCAGTGTCATTTGTCAGAATAGATTGAGTATGGGTTTGGAAGTCAGGAAGACTTGAGTTTGTAATCCTACCCCAGACACATCACCTTTCTGACCCATAAGTAGTCATTTAATCTCTCTTAGCTTATTTCCTCTTTGGTAAAATGGGGACAAGAAAAGCAAAAACATTTAAAGTCCATGGTTATTGTGGAAGAACAAATTAGATAAAGTAGTCAAATTACTTTGTAACCTTAAAGTACTGTAGAAATGCCAAATTTCTACTATGGATCTACATGACCCTTGAAGAATGGGTAAATGTGGGCAGCATAGGTCATTGGAAGGAGTATTGCTTTGGGAGTCAAAAGATACAGGATCAAATTCTAATTCTGTAAGTCCTCAAGGACATCATTTAACATCTCTTGACCTCAGTTCTTTCATTTGTAAAATGAAGAGATTGAATTAGATGTTCTACAAGTTCTTGTAAATTCTAAAACAATGCCTCTCTGAACCATTAGCAGTACAATATGACAAGAGTGTAATTAAGACACAGAAAAAAAAAAAAGGGGTCAAGTAAGCTTGTTTGGATTGTACTTTGTCATAGGTGTTGCCTGCCATTTAGACATCTTTATCCCAATAGTGAGGATCTACTGAAAGTGTATCAACAGAGGAATAACAGGATCATAGATAGATATATTAGAGCCCACTTATCCTCAACTTTTCTTTCCATGGTTTCCGTCAACCACAGTCAATTTGAACCCTTGGAAATCCACCTACAAATTGTAGGAAATCTGCCTGCCTAGAAGTCTGCCCCTATGGAAATCTCTTCTGCTTCCACTCTCACTTAAAAAATAGTGGTGGGTGTGGGGGTGTTGGGAGGCAGCAGAGCACCAACCAGAGTGGCAGAGCAGGGAGAGAAAGCACATATATATGGGGTGCACCAGGTGTTCACTTATATCTGTGATTTCGGTCATCAATGATAGGTCTTGGAACTTATCCCCACAGACACAGGACACTACTTTATTAGGAAGATTGTTTTCTAATTGAGAGAAGTAAAGAGATCCTTGAAATACAGTGTATGGTTAAAAGACTACCTTGGGTGGTATCAGCTGAAAAGGAAATCCAATTCATTCATGCTAATGGGAGAAGGGTAAAAGAGTTTCCTCCCCAGTAATAAGCATTTCAACTGTGATCTTTTTAGAGAGTCATATTCAATGTGGCACAACCATGGACTCTCTCTGAGAAACAGAACGTGGCAAAGGAGCATTATGGATATCTTCTAATTTTTGTCTTTAAGTTCTTATTTTTTTTTAATGAAAATTTCTTAACATTAATCTTTGATTGTGTCTCTCTACATCCCCACCATTTTTTTTCTAAAAAACAGCGATTTAGCTAGGAATTTTTAAACTTGAATCAAATTCAATGCTTGAAGATGGGAGGAAAGAGTTCTATATGCCTGCAATTGTTTGTGATTGAAATAGACTTGTGAAAGAATTCACAGAATTCTCATTTTTTGTTTGTTTGTTTGTTTGTTTTTTTGTGGATAAACTTTGCATATTATCAGAAAAAAGGAAATGGGGTACAAAAGGGATCAGGACAGCCCTGAGGGTGAGATATCCTGCTCTTTCCACCAGTCAAATAGGGAAGGAGCCAAAATAAGTCTTCACATCACAAACACACACACAAAAAGCAGAAAACAAAACAAAAACAAAAAAACAAAAAACCCTAAACACAGCTCTACTTAGGACAGTAAAAAAAAAAAAAACAGTCAGGGCAGGGAAGGGAAAGAATGTGCAGAAGCCACAATGGGGGCAGCACAGGCAATGGCGGCAGGGTTGGTGAGGTCAGTCTAGTCTAGCCATGTGGGCAGGGGGCAGGCATTATCAAAGCCCAAGACATTGTCCCGCAGGCTGGGGTCCACTACTTGTTCCCATCCTAACTCTTCTTCTTTTCTTCTTCTTCTATCTTTCAGGGGACTTTGAGCTACTCTAGTATCTGTGGCTATGATGATGGTCTGGAGATTCATACCGTGTTTATTGCTCATTCTCTGGATCTGCTGAGGATGGGTAGGATTGGAATGGGGGGGATGAATGCTTTTTGAGTGATAGATTTGCTTTGGCTTCTCTGTACAGCAGCAATGAAGGGCAAGGAAGCTTTTCCTGATCTAAGTAAAATCACCAGCAAAGGATCCAAGGAAGGGACCCTCTTCAGCTTGGGGAAGGTTAAGGAACTTCAGATTGAGCATGTTTGGAAGCACCAAGGAACAGGGTGAAGAAGACTCTGGGCCAGGTACAGAGCAATGAAGGAGGAAGAAGGGCAAGTCTACTGTCTTTTGACAGCAAAGATCTGGATAGAATAATGTGCCCTTAAAACTGGTTCCTGGGTGACAAAGGAAGAGGAAATTCTTAAATTAGTAATAGTTTATATAAATATATGATATTTAAGTTTAAATAAATAATCTATAAATTATTTATAAATTTATATAAATATAAAGTCTAATCACATTATACATGAAATAATTTATAGATTTATAATAATAATTACTTTAATAGTAAAAAAAAAGAAAATCAGTTTGCTAGAGTTCTGAAAGAAAAAATTCTTGGAAGAGACACCGGGAAATATGATTTCTTTGGGAGAAAATGATATTTCATTGAACAATAAAATAGAGAAGATATGTCAGAGTTTTTCCTGTTAGGTTTATAATGCCAATAATGAATCCTGTGAAGTGGCTGCATTATTTGAAAGTAATGTAAAATTCTATTGGGCTGGAATAAATTATTATATTTTATATATTTTTTACTTCAAATGGTGTGAAAATAAATACATTTGACCACTTCTTAAGCATTAATTATTTATGCTAATTGGGACATAGTTATAATTCTTGGATAGAATTTAATAATTCTAGGTAAGACAGCATAGTATCATTTGTCTTCACCTAATTCTCTCACATCTCAGATACATGTCCTGAAAAAAGATGAAAAAAAAATTTATTTAACTAAGTAGAGATAATGCCTATGAAACCATAAAATTCCAGGGCTAGAAAGTATTGAGAGATGACCCAAAACAAACTCTAAATTTTACATATGAGGACACTGAGGTTGAGGAGTGAAATAACTTACCTAAGGTCACAAAACTCGTTATAAGTATAGTTGAAAAATTTTAAAAATATATAAGTAGTATTATAATATAAAAATAAAATATATCTCCTGGCTTCCAGTCCAGTAAACCATACTCCAATGCAGGAACCATTTTTTATTTAGATGAGTCTGTAATATATAGATGACACAAAGCTGAATCAGAAATAACTACCCCAGGTTTTGTTTTGTTTTCTTCTTTTTTTAAATCCTTATCTTCTGTCTTAGAATCAAGATGATAAAGACTAGGTCATTGGATTTAAGTGACTTGCACACAACTAGGGAATGTCTGCAGGTTCTCCTTTCTCCAGACCTGACTCTATCCAGTGAGCCATCTAGCTACCCCATCACTTCCTGGTTTCTATGATCTATTCCTGCCCTAAATTGACAATTCCCTGACACAGCTTGAAATGGTTAGCATTCTCTCTTTAGTTCAACTAGTATTTCTACAGAGAGTTAATCAGAAGATGCTTTAGAGTTTATATTCTCATATATCTAATTATCCATGTGTGGGGTGAAGTAAAAGCCTCTGGATTCTTGACATGGATCTGAAAGCAAATATAGGTCTGAACAAAGAAGAAACCCCAAGAATGGTTAATTGCAATGTTTTACTGCCCCTTCTGTCTCAGCAAGCTCACCCAGGAATAGATTTACTCAAGAATTATTTTTTTTTTAGTTCCCATTTGCTAACTGTGTGAGATTAGGTCCTCATTGCATAGATCTCTCAGAAAGTTTAATTGAATGTATGAAAATCAGTTAACAAGGGTACTATGGTTAAAGGCACTGGAAACCCAGCAGGTGGTGAGTGTCAAATTGCTTGATATAAGTACTATGCATCTGACACACAAGACTTTGGACTTTGCAGCTCCAGAATCTACTGCAATAGATTTCCCTCTGTGTGAAGATGCAATGGATAAATCTCTTTTCTCTAAGTGCTGCCCTGAAAAGGAATATTTTATTCACAGGACAAGTTATGAAGGAATGGTAATTTGTTCAAATGTCATGGCTTGGGAAAAGGTGGAGCTGCTATGCAAATTTTCCAGCTGCAATCCTGGGCTCAGTGTCCACAGATTTATGAACTGCACACTCTGTATGCTGCTGGGTCCTTGACCTCATATGTGTTACAAATTTATTTCCTCTGGGGGTGGCCAGGGTAAGATTAAACTGGCTGAATTGATTGCATCCATCTATTATAAATTAACTCCAATAATTCCTTGCAATGTTTGTGTTCAAAACTATATATCTAGGGTCCTTCTCTTCTTTTTTTGGATTTAGTTGAATAAGAAAGTTAGCCTTACAAATGACGTAGAGGAAAGATATGGTACAAAACATTGGCAAAGGAGGTTGGCTGAGTGGAACATAACACTATGTCCAGGAGCAGCTTTTTTCCCCTCCTTCCCCCACTAATAACTGATCAGAAATGTCTCAAATATTAGTAATGATTTATTTAAAATAAATGGAAAGGGGGGGAAAAGCAAAAACAACAACAAAAACTCTTCATGTAGTTGATTTATTATCTGAGCTTTTCCTGTTGGCTTTGAGCTTCATTTAAATAATGAAAGCAGTAGTAATTAATTAATGATCTCTAAACATGTAGGATTTATGCAAAAAAAAGGCATCCTTCCTGGAATCCTTAAAATTCTTTATTCCAAGGGAATTTACCTCAGTTTCAACCTCCTTTCTTCTATCCATACATTTTAGATTCCCACAGATATAATTTAAATTCAATGATGCAGACCTATTGCAAAGATTTATTTAGATGAACTTCTCAACCCTCAATCCTATATATTAAGTGGTATCAAATAGGGGGGAAAAAAGAAAACTGAGGGCATTAATTCACAGAAGACATTATAAAAGAAGACAACCAAGAGTAACACATCTTGACAGTAGCAAGAGACCAATTTTCTCTTCAAATCAGAGGCCCTGTGTTCAAATTCTTACTGAAATTTGCTGACTTTGTAGCTTTGGGGAGTGTTTAATCTCTTTTAACTTGGGTTCTCCATCTGCAGAAATTAATAGGTTGGAACAGAAGACGTCTGAGGGGTCCTCCATGTCTAAAGCTATGATCCAAAGAACTCATCACTCATATTCTCCCCAAAACCACATTGTATTTAACTATCTTATATTTATTTGTACTCTTATTTATTCTTCTATATATATAGGATTATTTTATTCTTTGTATTTCTCCACTCACTGCCTAACTACAATGTCTGGTTCATAGGAGGAGTTAAATAATTGCTTGATGGATTGACTGAAGGAAGTTATAACTCCTTTTCAACAGGAAGAAAGAAAACAGACATCTGACTTGTAAGCCAGATTTCATGAGAGCTGATGAGAGGAAGGATGGGATAATCAATCAGTGGATAAGAATGATAATGGACACTGTCTTTAGGTTTGCACAGTGCTTTAAGGCAGAGGTGTCAAACATGTGCCTTGAGGGCACATAAAAGTGTAAATCAGATTAAGATGTAATTGGGAAGTATTAAACAATTTTTTTTTTTTTATAAAAACCCTTACCTTCCGTCTTGGAGTCAATACTGTGTATTGGCTCCAAGGCAGAAGAGTGGTAAGGGCTAGGCAATGGGGGTCAAGTGACTTGCCCAAGGTCACACAGCTGGGAAGTGTCTGAGGTAAACAATTTTTAAAATGGAACATAAATAAGGTTCTATCATTTATCTTTTTCTAAGTCAATAGACAGCATGCTGAGATCCATTTCTTTTTGAATTTGCTACAACTTCTTTACATCATCTCACTGGAACCTCACAACCACCCTATTAGGTAGATACTGCACATATTATCAGACACATTTTATGGGTGAGGCTCCCTCTGAGAAACCTCTCAGATTCCCTATTTGTATCATCAATATTAGAGATGAGGCGCAAACTCAATCTTGCCTCAACCTAAATGCAGCTAGGTAGACCTTGGATCAAATTCTGCCTCTGATTCTTCATAACCAGATCATTATGAGCAAATTACTAAAACTCTAGAGTCTCAATTTCATCTTTGAAATGGACACAATACCTCTAATACCCATCTCATCCAGTTATTGTAAGTATCAAATGACAAGGTGTACCAGGTTTCCCCAAAATCTTAGTTCAATTTCTAGTTTTGATAGCTCAATTACACAAAGACTTTTGGAATACTCTTGAATGTAAAGTTTTTTCAACATTTAAAGCACAAGGAGAGTTACTGCTATTATTATCTCATTATCCAAAATTCTACAGGTGACATGAGTCCAAGAATGATAGAAATCTCTCAAGAATAAAGTTATTATTATTATTATTATCATGGCTCAACCATGAACTATATTTTTCATTAATACTATTTATTCTTTTAAGCTTGGAATCCCAAATTCTTCCTCTCCTTCCCTCTCTTCCATCATTGAGAGTGTAAATAATCTGATATAGTTTTTACATGTGTAATCATACAAAATATGTTTCCTATTAATCCTTCTGTGGAAGAAGTGAAATAAAATATAATATGCTAAACCTCAGGATCCAAATGCCATCAATTCATTCTCTGGAAGCTGATGGCATTTTTTCATCTAATCTCTTGGGCTTGTCTTAGATCATTGTATTTCTGAGAATACCTAACTTATTTAGAGTTGTTCATCATAAAAAATGCTCTGACTGTGTACAACGTTCTTTTGGTTCTACTCCCTTCTCTCTGCATTAGTTTGTGTAATTCTTTACAGCTTTATCTGAATTTTCCTTTTTGTCATTTCTTATAGTAATCTATGCCAGTCATATACTACAACGTCCTCAGCCATTTCCAGATTGATGGACATCCCCTAATTTTCTAATTCTTTGCCATCACAAAAAGAGCTGCTATATTAAAAAGAAAAAGCTGTTATAAATATTTTGTACACATAAGTCCTTTCTCTTTTCTTTTTTCTCTCTTTGGGATATAGACCTAAATGTATCAAACCTGGGCAAAAGGGTTTTTACTATTTTAAAGCCCCTTTAGGCATAGACTCAAATTGTTCTCCAGAATGTTTGAATCAGTTCACAACTCTCCAGATCATGCTTTAATGTCCCCATTTTCCCACATCATCTCTAAGTTTTGTCATTTCCCCTTTCTCTCATAATAGCCAAACTTATATGTGTGTGGGGTGGGGGTATACCTCAGAGTTGTTTTAATTTGCATTTTCCTAATTAATAATGACTTAGAATATTTTCACATTACTTTAACATAAAATTTAATGAATATTCTCCAGAATGGATTTCTTTAACTTTCCTAAACTGAGGTGCAGAGGTTATTTGCAGGCTTAACCCTACTCTGATAACCATAGGTACTTTGACCCGCTGTCTTTTAGACATAGATTGGTTTATCCCTCTAGGCAAACTAATGGCAGCCCACTTCTGAAGGGTTATCATATTAATACCAAACAGTGTACATGTCCAATCAATTTTTTGCACTTTAACTCAGAACTTCTGAGATAAGAGATCTGCCAGCCTCATGATATCAGAAGGGGGAAATTATTGTCATAAATAACCTTCACCACAAGTTAAGAAATTGCATTCTAACAATACACATATGACATACTTTGATGAGAAAAAAAGAGCTATCTGAAGAGACTGATGTCTATTTTCAGGGAACATGTTGAACTATTTAGATTCTTGAAAAAAAAATTAACGAATATAAGGGTTTGTTGGTATGGATCATTACATATATTGTCAGATTTTTTGATGTATTAATTGGTTTGTTAATATTTTTCTCTTCTTTTTCTTTAAAAATCATTTGTTTGAAAGGAACTATCTAAGAACAGATAAGGAAGAGTACAAAGAAGAAATCTGATTATTGTCAAAACAAGAAAAGATTTATAAATTAAATCAATTACAGAAACAAGATGGAAGCCAGATCTGGCAATGGAAGAATACTGCAAAGGGTGATGATTAATACTAAGAATGGCAAAATGGGATAGTTTTAAGTGCTTTAATGGCATGTGGAAAATTAAGAAAGTGATATGATTGTGGTGAAGAAGGAATGGTGAGATAAAAACATTATGGAGAGATGCCATAATTACTTAGAACATATTTTGTTTCTGTTTTGATAACAAAGGAAAAAGACATTAGGATTAACAATGATTTGGCAAAAAAAATGGCTAAGAAGAGAATATCCAAGACTTGTGAGAAAGTAAGAAAATAAATATTTTCAAATCACATTACTAGACCCTTTCATATAAGGATCCTGAAGAATTTGTTAATTTATTAATATGCTTGCTGAATTGCTGTTAGTAAACTTTTCAAAGACTAATGTAAGCACAATATAAGAAAATAACTTCTCATTGGTTGCTGAGTGGAATAAGCTGTCTCAAGAAGTAATGGGTTCCCATCTACAAAATTCTCCAAGTATAGGTAGGGTGACCCCCTGTTAAGGATTATATAGCAGATTATTGTACATTACTCTGAGTTCTCTTCCATCTGTGAAATTCTGTTATCTACTTATGACAGAGAACAGAAGTTCTCAATATCAATTTGTCACTTCCCTAGGAATGGTAATGATGGTAAAATAATTCATAGTTATATGGAACTTTGTGTCTTTCATTTTCACATACCACCTCCTGAAGATTTCCAATCATATTGCTAATTATAAATTATGAATCAAGAGTAAAGTGTAAGTAAAAAGTGCACTAAAATGCATTAATTATTATGTACCTATGTACTTCTCTATATACTTTTGTTGAATTTAGATATGGGAAAGCAGTAGGTTGAACAGAATCTCACGTCTTTTCCAAGTCTTTTAGGCTGAATTGTCTAAAAGAATTATGACTAGTGAAAAACAATCTCACTTCTTTTTACCTTCATCTGGAATTATATATCAGTGTGGAACTGTTGAACTCACTGAGAAAGGGAATTTCAAAGAAGAAATCTCCTCTATTGGTGCAGATTAATTCATGCTTTGAAAATTATAATCTTATAATACTACCTCAGACTCTGAGAAGTTAAGAGATTTCCCAAGGGTAAGCAAGCCAATAGGTGTCAGAGATGGGAATGAAATGTACATATTTCTATTTTGAGGCTGACTTTCCATCCAGTATAGCACTGTGCCTTTCTGAAATTATCTGTAAACTATTCCAATTGCTTGCAACTTTCATTTTAAGTACTCCCACATAAGAAAAGGCATTAATTCCTTTTTATAAAAATATTTAAAACATTGCCAATTTTTACATTTTGATTTTTGAAATTTCAGAAGTATTTTTTTTAGGGGAAGAAAAATAAAGTACTAAGATTTAACATGAACATATGGCCTAAAAAAGAAATTTGTCTTTGCAGATATTCACTTTCTGAACATTTTTGACAATGAATGGGAACAGGATGATTTTTTTTTTATCTTGTCCTGGCAGAAAGAGTGGCAGAGAAATAAAAGAATGAGTGCTCAATTTGGAAGGTAGATTCCATGTCTTTATAGCAGATGTCTAAGGCTGTGAGAGGTTTTAGAAAAGGTTTCCGTCAAATTGTTACTGTTCATCCTCTTGGGAAATGGCAAGGATTTACAAAAGTGACAAACCAAATTGTAAAGAGAAAATGGAAAAAAAGCACACACATGTGGTTTGTATGGTATACCAAAGAACCCAGTTAGTCATTCAAAATAATTCTCTGCTGAAGTGATTTGAAGACAAGAGGTTCATTTAATAATATAAATGTGCTAAAGACTGAAGAAAAAAGGCATAATGCACATTCTAACATATCATTTCAAGTCAATGACTTCAGTGAGGATCACATGAAGGGAAATCAATGACAACATGGATAATAACATCGTTCTTCTTCACATACCTATTGCAATCTTCTCTTTTCTTTACCTCTGAGACCCTAGTAAACTGAAGGAAAATACTACCTGGCTCTACTTTATGAAGCCAGAAATATTTAGTGGATTAAATATTAACTCTGGAATGGTGTCATCAAAGGAAACCAAGATCAAGAGTCAGTAGACTCCACACTGCCTTTGCCAACCAACTGCATAAACTTAACTTAATGCTTCTGGACCTCAGTTATGTCTGTAAAATCCTGATTTGGACCGAATCATGGCTAAGAACCTTAGATATTTAATACTATATGTCTATAAAGGCTAGAATAGATTTCAGCCATTAGTTGTCAAGTCTCTAAAATTCAAGGTACATTTTAAAATCCATAAATCAAATTTTATTACTCAGCAATAAACATTTATTAAGTGCCTTCTGAGTGTTATGTATGGTACTAAATAATTCAAAAAACAAAAAAACAAAGAATGGTAGGAAATGGTCTCTGCTCTTAATTAGCTTACAGGCAAGTGGTGAACACAGTAATCTAATTTATATTTTGGATTGATATTCATGTTTCAGAAAAGTGTATATTTTAAGTTCAGCTAGTTAAAAATGAATCATGGAACCTGAATAAAAAGATAATCATTCAACATAATCATTCAACAAGTATTTATTAAATATCTATTATGTTCTACATACTAGAGATACAAAGGGGAAAAAAGCAAATAGTATCTAACCTCAGGGAGCTTACATTCTATCAGGGAAGACAACATGAGTGTAAATAAGTATACCCCAAAATGATAATGCCCATGTTTACCATAGTGGCCATCAATTCAACTTCCAAAATTGTGTGGTGGTTTGTCCTTTCAGATGAATTAAAAATTGGGAATATGCATAATGAGATACTTTTTATGCATTAAATCATAGACTCTCAGGAGAGGAATATAACTCAATTATCATTTAATTTAACCCTCTGCTTCAAAGAGATTCCATCTACAACATTGCTGGAAAGTTTTCATTCAGTTTTTGCCAGAAGACCGGCAGTGATGTGAAGCTCAGTATATCCTATGAAATCCCATTTCTCTATTGGATAGTTCTACTAGTGGTAGCATTTTCCTTATATCGAGCTGAAATTTTCCTTTATGAAGTTTCTGCTTGTTGATCCTTGTTGTTTCCTCTGTGGTCAAGTATAGCAAAGATAATCTCTCTTCATTGTTATAGGTTTTCAGATACTTGAAGATAACCATATGTCCCTCTTCAGTTGTTTTCATTCCATCAATCAAAGTTTCTCTGGTTTCTTCAACAGATCCTTGTAAAATCATGGTTTCAGGTCATCTTTCCTTTCAGATTGTCTTTCTCTATATGTACTCTTGGGTATATGGGGAGTCCAAGGAGAAGTAGCACCTGTATTTTGAGGGCTTACCAAAGCCTTTTCAGGGCTGCTCATCTACCATTTGTGTCTTACCTTTTCACCAACTCTCCCCTGTGGTTCCAAGAAGCAGTGGCATGTTTGGTGACTATATTTTGGAAAATTGTCTTGGCAGATGGGCTAAACCAGCTTGAGGGTAACTGATGATTCTCAAACCCATTGTTGAGTAAGGGGGATGCCTATCCCTGCATATAAAGTCTCCTCCACAAAGAACAGGTAGATGAGAAGAATTTATCCCAATGGCCATGAGGGTGACTGAAGTAGACACTGTGGAGCTCCTAGAAGTTGGTCAGACATCAAAGATGCAAAAGTCATCTGCTGAATCCCAGGTCACCACCATACATCTTGAGTTTGTCATGCCATGATTTTGATGCCTTTGGAAGAGAGAGTAAGGTTGATGACTATGCAATTCTATCTCATTTAATATAATTCATGTGAAATTCAAAACGTCACCCTAATGATATTATTGTGCCTCTTTGAAAATGAATGAACACCTGTTCTCAAATATGGTACCCAGAATTGATTATAATATCCCTAGATGTTGTCTGATTAAGGCAGAGAATGGTAGGATAATTGACTTCCTTTGTAAGTTCATTAAATGACTTCTAATTCAACTTTGAATCTGATTTATTCTAGGCTCCCTAAAACCACAGAATACTATTTTTCACTGAATTCTTTTAAATTATAATTTCTAATATCTAAGGGGGTCAAACTATAGCTGTCTCTTTCCTCCTTTGTTATTGTTAACTCAATGATTCCGTATCTACTCTCTCTCCAGGGTTCCTGTCATTTTTACTTCAATGAATAGTTTCTTTTTTACTAGGCTAAATCAGGTCAGAATGATGGTTGGCTTAAACACTTTCTATGTGTTTATTTTTTATTAATACAATTATCATTTTGGCAAGTCCAGAATTTTTCACTGGTCCTGGTTTTTACCAAAAAGAGATCTGTCAGAGTTCTAAATTGATCTGCTTAATAATTTAACAGTTATAAATTTCCAGGATTTTACAGACCTCATGAATTTCTGACTTCTATTTAGGTTTTATTTTATTTTGTTTTATTTTGAGGAGAATTTGAAAGCAAAGAGTTATTTAATTGGTTGTAGAAACACTGGTGAGAAAAATGCCTCCATCAATACAGATAGAAAAGAACTTTTATGTATAAAATTATTTACATCATCATTTTTTTTGATGACAGCAAAAAATAGCAGCAAAGAGGTTTCCTCTTTTGGGGGAATGGCTAACCCAATTGTATGCAAATGTATTGGAATGCTATTTTCTGATAAAATATTATTCAATTGATAGTTTTAGCAGAAACTAGGAAGACCTTTATGAACTAATACAGTGCAAAAGGAGCAGAACTAAGAGAGCAAACATACATACTGATAACATTATAAAGACAAACAACTTTGAAGTATTTGATAACTCGGATCAATGTAAGGTTAAATAACAAGTCCAAAAGAATGGAATGAAACACACCACTTCCTTCCTGACAAAGAGATGAACTTAAAATGCAGAAGGAAGCATATTTCAAAATATATGTATATATGTGTATATATATGCCTAATATGGAAAGTTATATTGATAGACTATGCAGCTAAATTAATACTTAATAAAGGTGTCTCAATATTTTTGTTATTTTGTTTTGCTTTCTCTTTTATTTCTTTTTCCTTATTTCAGTATTAGTAGGAAGAGACAGACTGACTTTTTTTAATTAAGAGAAATTAAATAGGAAAATTGATATATTCGCTACACCTTAGAGAAGTTTTGAGAGTTGTCTGCTGGCATTGAAAATTTAAGTGATTTGACCAGTTATATAGACAAGTGTTTTCCAGAAACAGGATTAGAGTGTAGGTATTCCTAACTTTGAGACTAGCTCCATATTTACGATATCTAGATGCCTTGTTTTACTCTGTTATTATATTACCACTATATATTACTTCTGTTTTACTCTTTATAATTCTCAAGCCAAATATTCTCTATATGTCTTCCCCATTCATCATTAATCTACTTTCTTACTATACCAACATAGTTCATATCAACATGCCCTACAAATGTTACTACATGTGATGTCTCCTTTAAATAAAGTATAACTGTTCATTGCCATATTCTAGTCACCAATCACATTCTATAATTTTTATCATCCCCACAATATATCAAATTTACCTCCTTTCTCTATGATTTCTGTTTCATTTTAAAAATAAATTATTGTCCATAATCTCCACATTTATATTTGGTATCTGATTCCTGGTTTTCTTCTTGAATATTGTCTCCTATGAATTACTAATAGTTTCTACTGATTGTCTTTCCATATTACATTTTGGCTTGGGGGATGTTTGCAGATAATTTTTCTTTCCCTCTTCCCCACGCACAGATTTTTTTTTTATTTTATGGTCCTTTTTTTCAGAACTACAAGTTTTGAGGCAAAAATGTATTGATTTTATAATAATTTAGTAGATATATTTTACTTACCATGAGTCTATCATCCTCAGATCTTAAGTTATTACCAAAAAATCAAATCCTAATTCTCACCATTAACTACTTAAGCATCTTTCTACTCCCTAAATCTGCCTTTTTAACTCTGAACAGTCATTAGAGTATAATTCCAGTATTCCTAAATCCAGAAAGTATTCATCAAGTTACAAAAATATATATATACTTTATAATATCTACCAGTTTTTATTTGTTGCTGACTCCTTGACTTTTTATGGAGTTTGTCTCATTTCTGAAGATGTCTGATACTACTTGCTCAAGTGCACTAATCCTATAACTGATGGATTCTAGCCATGGACTAATTAATGAGAGAAAACTAGAACAGAGCTACTTAAAGTCCCTCCCACCCCAGGGTATGGAAATTTATAGGGCTCTGAATGAGCATGGGAATGGCTGCACAAGTTATGGCATAGGATTGTGATAGAATACTACTGGGCTATAAGAAAACATCTTGCAGATTAATTAAAAAAAAAAACACAAGACCATGGAAAGGCCTACGTGAAAGAAAAGAACAGAACAAAGGGAATATTATCCTGATTATAGAATTTCTAGATTGATTATGCATAAACCACTACAAATCTCTACTCCTCAATTTATTATCTGTAAAATGGTCTACATTCTTAAGAGAAAGGCAGTGTATATGATTGACAAAACACATAGCCTTGAAACCAGGAAGATGTCAACAAATGTCCTCCTTAATACCAGATGGATATC
This sequence comes from Monodelphis domestica, assembly GCF_027887165.1. Lineage (NCBI taxonomy): Eukaryota > Metazoa > Chordata > Mammalia > Didelphimorphia > Didelphidae > Monodelphis > Monodelphis domestica. The sequence continues at coordinate 239,718,002 of NC_077232.1, forward strand.
TTACCATGGGCAAGTCATTTTAACTCTCAGTGTTCTAGGAAACTCTAAATTTGTAAATTGTATGGAAAGATGACAACAAGCACTATTGGAGGGATTTTTTTCCACATCTAAGAGTTCTTTATACTAATGAAATTATAAGTCAAGTTCCTATATCTATAATGCATATGTTACATAGCTCATATGATGATTGTGGGAAAAAATAATTCTATAAAATATAAAGAATTGAATATATGTTAAATATAACAATAATTGAAATTTGTATAAAATTTGTGTAAAATTTCAGGATTCTGATTCTGTTTGTACTCAAATATATTTCAAAAATGTTTTGATTGTGAAGATGTATTACTTTTTAGTTTTATACCAAGATAGGGATGAATTTATCTATTTTTCATAAACATAAATGTACTTTACAGACTTACAGATGATTGTGTGATAAAAATGATATATTTTAATTAGAAATATAATAACTTATTGAAAAATTCTTTAAAATATCATTTTATGTTTTTGAGGACTGTAAATCAAGTCAATATTTTTATATGTTCAATGATACTTGATGTTAACCTGGCTACTTACAAAATTACATAAAAAATATATATATATATATATATATACACTAAGAAAATATGGCAACACTAACCAAATAGATAAAATAAAATTATATATGGAAAGAGAAAAATATAAATATATACATCTACCCAAATGGATCGATGGAAAGATCATCACATTTGAATTAAAAGATGTGGGTTTAAATACCAGCTCTGCTAATTGTATATCATTGGGTAAGCTGTTTTATCTCTCTGGGCCTCAATGTCTTCATCTGTAAAATAAAGGGGTAGAAAAAGATGTACTGTAAATCCCTTAAGCCTCTCTCACAACAATATTTTTTTACAATAATAATTAATAATAATAATATGAGCTCACATTTAATATAGCACTTAGTTGGTTCTAGGCATTCTACTAAGTACTTTGTAAATATCTCATTTGATCTTCTCAACTACCATGAGAGTCAGGTGATATAATTATTCTTATTATACAGGTAAGAAAACTGAGACCACCAGAAGTTAAAAGACTTGCTCAGGGTCACAGATCTAATGAATGACTGAGATTGCATTTGAACTTGGGTTTTCCTGATGTGTTAGAGACATGAGAGAGAGAGTTTTTGTAGGACTTGGGGACTAAGATGCAGGGCTGGAGATCTAGCTCTAGATGTCTGTCAAAAGAAGATTCTAATGGAATGTCCCTGGTTGATGACAGTTTGAGCTGATGGGGGGAAGGGCTTTTGGACTTTGTGGAGGACTTTTTGGACTGGGAGACACACTCTCTCTCCCTGGAGGTTTGAAGCTGGCTGAAAGACTTTTGAGAAGCTGATTTGATTTTTTTGTTTTGTTTTGTTTTCTCTGGCTCTGAGCAGTGGAAGCTGATCAGGAGAGAAGCTTTTGAGTTGGTGGTCTATAAGAGAGTTGAGCTGGCCAGGAGAAAAGGAGAGACTTTGAACTTTGTTTCTTTCTGGGGTTAAGCAAAGAGATCTGGCTAATTTGTGAAGAAGAAGAAAGAAGATTTTTTTTTAATATATTTTATTTGATCATTTCCAAGCATTATTCGTTAAAGACATAGATCATTTTCTTTTCCTCCCCCCCACCCCCCATAGCCGACGCGTAAGTCCACTGGGCATTAGATGTTTTCTTGATTTGAACCCATTGCTTTGTTGATAGTATTTGCATTAGAGTGTTCATTTAAAGTCTATCCTCTGTCATGTCCCCTCAACCTCTGTATTCAGGCAGTTGCTTTTTCTCGGTGTTTCCACTCCCATAGTTTATCCTTTGCTTATGAATGGTGTTTTTTTTTCTCCTGGATCCCTGAAAGTTGTTCAGGGACATTACACCGTCACTAATGGAGAAGTCCATTACGTTCGATGATACCACAGTGTATTAGTCTCTGTGTACAATGTTCTCCTGGTTCTGCTCCTCTCGCTCTGCATCACTTCCTGGAGGTTGTTCCAGTCTCCATGGAACTTCTCCACTTTATTATTCCTTTTAGCACAATAGTATTCCATCACCAACATATACCACAGTTTGTTCAGCCATTCCCCAATTGATGGGCATCCCTTCGTTTTCCAGTTTTGGGCCACCACAAAGAGCGCAGCTATGAATATTTTTGTACAAGTCTTTGTGTCCATTATCTCTTTGGGGTACAGACCCAGCAGTGCTATGGCTGGGTCAAAGGGTAGATATTCTTTTGTCGCCCTTTGGGCATAGTTCCAAATTGCCCTCCAGAATGGTTGGATCAGTTCACAACTCCACCAGCAATGAATTAATGTCCCTACTTTGCCACACTCCCTCCAGCATTCATTACTTTCCTTTGCTGTCATGTTAGCCAATGTGCTAGATGTGAGGTGATACCTCAGAGTTGTTTTGATTTGCATCTCTCTGATTATAAGAGATGTAGAACACTTCTTCATGTGCTTGTTAATAGTTTTGATTTCTTTATCTGAGAATTGCCTATCCATTTCCCTTGCCCATTTATCAATTGGAGAATGGCTTGATTTTTTGTACAATTGATTTAGCTCATTATAAATATGAGTAATTAAACCTTTGTCAGAGGTTTCTATGAAGATTTTTTCCCAATTTGTTGTTTCCCTTCTGATTTTAGTTATATTGGTTTTGTTTGTACAAAAGCTTTTTAGTTTGATGTAGTCAAAATTATTTATTTTACATTTTGTGATTCTTTCTATATCTTGCTTGGTTTTAAAGCCTTTCACCTCCCAAAGGTCTGACATGTATACTATTCTGTGTTTACCCAATTTACTTATGGTTTCCTTCTTTATGTTTAAGTCACTCACCCATTTTGAATTTATCTTGGTGTAGGGTGTGAGGTGTTGATCTATTCCTAGTCTCTCCCACACTGTCTTCCAATTTTCCAAGCAGTTTTTATCGAATAGTGGATTTTTGTCCCAAAAGCTGGGATCTTTGGGTTTATCGTATACTGTCTTGCTGAGGTCGTTTTCCCCCAGTCTATTCCACTGATCTTCCTTTCTGTTTCTTAGCCAGTACCAAATTGTTTTGATGACTGCTGCTTTGTAATATAGTTTGAGGTCTGGGACTGCAAGGCCCCCATCATATGTGTTTTTTTTTCATTATTTCCCTGGATATCCTTGATCTTTTGTTCTTCCAAATGAACTTTGTTATGGTTTTTTCTAAATCAGTGAAGAAGTATTTTGGTAGTTCAATGGGTATGGCACTAAATAGATAAATAAGTTTGGGTAGGATGGTCATTTTTATTATATTGGCTCGTCCTATCCATGAGCAGTTAATGTTTTTCCAATTGTTCAAGTCTAGTTTTAGTTGTGTGGTGAGTGTTTTGTAGTTGTGTTCATATAGTTCCTGTGTTTGTCTTGGGAGATAGATTCCTAGGTATTTTATTTTGTCTAAGGTGATTTTGAATGGGATTTCTCTTTCTAGTTCTTGCTGCTGAGCTGTGTTGGAGATATATAGAAAAGCTGATGATTTATGTGGGTTTATTTTGTATCCTGCAACTTTGCTAAAGTTGTTGATTATTTCAATTAGCTTTTTGGTTGGATCTCTAGGATTCTTTAAGTAGACCATCATGTCATCCGCAAAGAGTGATAACTTGGTCTCCTCCTTGCCTATTCTGATGCCTTCAATTTCTTTATCTTCTCTAATTGCTACTGCTAGTGTTTCTAGTACAATGTCAAATAGTAGAGGTGATAATGGGCATCCTTGTTTCACTCCTGATCTTATTGGGAATGCATCTAGTTTATCCCCATTGCAGATGATATTAGCTGTTGGTTTTAGATATATACTGTTTATTATTTTTAGGAATGACCCTTCTATTCCTATGCTTTCTAGTGTTTTTAATAGGAATGGGTGTTGTATTTTATCAAAGGCTTTTTCTGCATCTATTGAGATAATCATGTGGTTCTTGCTAGTTTGCTTGTTGATGTGGTCAATTATGTGGATGGTTTTCCTAATGTTGAACCAGCCCTGCATCCCTGGTATGAATCCTACTTGATCATGGTGAATGATCCTTCTGATCACTTGCTGGAGTCTTTTTGCTAGTATCCTATTTAAAATTTTTGCATCTATATTCATTAGGGAGATTGGTCTATAGTTTTCTTTCTCTGTTTTTGACCTGCCTGGTTTTGGAATCAGTACCATGTTTGTGTCGTAAAAGGAGTTTGGTAGAACTCCCTCTTTGCTTATTATGTCAAATAGTTTGTATAGTATTGGGGTTAACTGTTCTCTGAATGTTTGATAGAATTCACAGGTGAATCCATCAGGCCCTGGGGATTTTTTCTTAGGAAGTTCTTTGATGGCTTGATGGATTTCAATTTCTGATATGGGATTATTTAAGAATTCTATTTCCTCTTCTGTTAGTCTAGGCAGTTTGTATTTTTGTATATATTCATCCATTTCTCCTAAATTGGTGTATTTATTGCCACATAATTGGGCAAAGTAATTTCTAATGATTGCCTTAATTTCCTCCTCATTGGAGGTGCTGTCCCCCTTTTCATCTTTAATGCTGTGAATTTGCTTTTCTTCCTTCCTTTTTTTAATTAGATTGACCAGTACTTTGTCTATTTTGTTTGTTTTTTCAAAGTACCAGCTTCTTGTCTTATTTATTAAATCAATAGTTCTATCACTTTCGATTTTATTAATTTCTCCCTTAATTTTTAGGATTTCTAATTTGGTTTTCTGCTGGGGGTTTTTAATTTGATCGCTTTCGAGTTTTTTCAATTGCATTTCCAATTGATTGATCTCTGCTCTCCCTTGTTTGTTAATATGAGCTTTCAGGGATATGAATTTGCCTCTGATTACCGCTTTGGCTGCATCCCAAAAGGTTTGAAAGGATGTTTCGCCATTGTCATTTTCCTTGATGAAATTATTAATTGTTTCTATGATTTCTTCTTTAGCTAAACGGTTTTGGAGTATCATATTGTTTAATTTCCAATTGGTTTTAGATTTGGTTTTCCATGTACCATTACTAATCATTATTTTTATTGCCTTGTGATCTGAGAAGGCTGCATTCATTATTTCTGCTTTTTTGCATTTGTGTGCTATGTTTCTGTGACCTAATGTATGGTCAATTTTTGTGAATGTGCCATATGGTGCTGAGAAGAAGGTGTATTCCTTTTTATCCCTATTTATTTTTCTCCATATGTCTATTAATTCTAATTTTTCTAAGATTTCATTCACTTCTTTTACCTCTTTCTTATTTATTTTTTGATTTGATTTATCTAAATTTGATAATGGTTGGTTTAAGTCTCCCACTAGTATGGTTTTATTGTCTATTTCTTCCTTCAATTCTCCTAGTTTCTCCATTAGAAATTTGGGTGCTATATTATTTGGTGCATACATGTTGATTAATGATATTTCCTCATTGTCTAGAGTCCCTTTTAACAAAATATAATTACCTTCCCTATCCCTTTTGATCAGGTCTATTTTTGCATTGGCTTTATCAGATATCATGATTACCACTCCTGCCTTCTTTCTATCAGTTGAGGCCCAGAAGGTCTTACTCCATCCTTTAATTCTGACCTTGTGGGTGTCAACCCGCCTCATGTGTGTTTCTTGAAGACAACATATGGTAGGGTTTTGGATTCCAATCCATTCTGCTATTCGTCTACGTTTTATGGGTGAGTTCATCCCATTCACGTTCAAAGTTATGATTGTCATTTGTGGAATCCCTGGCATTTTGATTGCCTTCCCTAATTCTAACCTTTTCTTCTTCGGCTCTACCTTTTAGTCCAGTGATTTACTTTGAATCAGTCCCCCTTGTCCCCTCCCTTGATGTTTCCCTTTTTAGTCCCTCCCTTTTTGTTCCCTCCCCCTCCCCCCTCTCTTTCCCTCCCTTTTTGTTCTCCCTCTCCCCCTCCCCCCCTTGGTTTTCCCTTCTCCTTACCCTTGTTGGGTAAGATAGAATTCAAGATCCCAATGGATCTGGATGTTTTTCCCTCTCAGAGTTGATTTCCCTGAGATTGAGGTTTAAGTAAACCCCCCCCCCTCTTCCTCTCCTTCTTATAGGAGTTTTCTTCCCCTCCCCTTCCCCTGTGAATCTTTGTGTGAGAACCATTATTCTATTTGGTCTTTCTTTACCACCTATTTATACATTACATTTTCCCCACATATTAGTATACATAGGTTGATATAAATGTAGTCCTTATAGAAGAGAGTTTGAGTAAAAGAAGATAACATTTTTCCCCTTTCCTTAATATTTACCTTTTCAGGTATTCCTTGCTCTTTGATTTTCGGTATCAAACTTTCCACAGAGCTCTGGTCTTTTCTTTGCAAAAAGTTGGAAGTCTTCTATTTTGTTGAATGCCCATACTTTCCCTTGGAAGTATATAGTCAGTTTTGCTGGGTAGCTGATTCTTGGTTGGAGACCCAGCTCTCTTGCCTTTCTGAAGATCATGTTCCATGCCTTACGATCATTCAGCGTAGAACTTGCAAGGTCTTGTGTGACCCTGATTGGCATTCCTTTATATCTAAATTGTCTTTTTCTGGCTTCCTGTAGGATTTTTTCTTTTGTTTGATAGCTTTGGAATTTGGCAATTACATTCCTGGGAGTTGTCTTTTGGGGGTTTAGTGTAGAAGGTGTTCTGTGAGCTCTGTCAGTGGATGTATTGCCCCCTTGTTCTAGAATCTCTGGGCAATTTTCTTTGATTATATCTTGTATCACCATGTCCAGTTTGGTGTTTATTTCTGGCTTTTCTGGGAGTCCAATTATTCTTAAATTTTCTCTTCTCCCCCTGTTTTCCAGATCTATCACCTTGTCGGTGAGATATTTTATGTTCTCTTCTAATTTCTTGGTGTTTTGGCTTTGCTTTATTAGTTCTTGCTTTAAAGCCTGGTTTTCTTTTACAGTTTGGTCAAACTGGTTTTGTAGATGCGTGAATTTCTTTTGCATCATTTCCCACTTTTCCTCCCAGAGGGCTTCCATCTTTTTGGTCCTTTCTGATTCAAATTCTTCATGGGTTTGTGGAGAGTTTCTATTTCCTTTGGAAGATTTTGGAGAATTTTCTTGTATATCTTCTTCTATCTGCTCTGTATTTTGTATTTTGGCTCCATAGAATGTGTCCAGAGTCGCCCCTTTCTTCTTATTTTTCTTGGTATTTTGGGGCTTCTGTGCTTCTGTGGAGTTTGTCATCTCTGAACGTGGAGGATTGGCTTTTCTTGTCTTTGTCTGGTGATCAGAGGCTTTAGTCTTGGGCAGATGTTGGTTGTATGAGCGTTCCCTGGGTTAAACTGAATATGCCTCACTGGAACTGGAATGGAAGGGTCGGACCACGAGGCCACACTCTCCCCCTGGCTCGATTTCCGGAAGTTGCCTTCAGAATCCCTGGCCGTGAGGCTGTTTCGTTGGCCTGCGGGGGGATGGGCTGCCGCTTCCCCAAGCTCCGAGAGCACAGACTTTCACTGAGACTTGGATAGCAGGATCCAGCCCGTGAGGCTGTCTTGCCCGCCCTGAGGGTTGCTGTTGTTTAGACCAGCTCTCTGCAGCGGAGGCCCCAGGAAGTAACTTTCACCCGGACCGACCAGCTCTTTGCAGCGGAGGCCCCAGGCAGTAACTTTCACCCGGACTGGGACTTGGGTAGCAGAAAGAAGATTTTGAAAGGGCTGCTGTCCTCCATTTTTCTAACTGTCTAAGAATCACACTTGTGACTCCCCATACCCTCAGTTTTATCTCATTTAGACTAGGGAAATTCCTCATCCTTCTTACCTCAGTTTCCCATCCTATTATCTCAATAAACCCCTTGACTGAGAAAGCAACTAGAGTATCATTATAGTTCAACTCAGGAGGGAGGGAAGGAGCCAAAGGCTTCAAGAAGATCTGGGAGGTGAGGGAGACAAAAGGGAGAGGTTGGTTAAGGGAGGGAGTGAGGGAGGAAGGGGGTTAGGAAATAGATTAATCCATCAGCAATCAATAGGGATCAGTAGTCAAACCTCAGAAGAAGCCCCAGAGCAATTCCCAGAACAGTCCCTTATAAATAGTGCCCTGTGTACCAGTATCCCTGTATGGTGGCATCCCTTTACCTCAGCATTTCTCTATTCTGCCTCCATTATATATAAGCAGGTTTAGGTTCCTGCAGCAGCCTCTCTAGTCACAGCCAGCCAGAGAACAACAGTCATTGCTGAAGAAACAGGTTCCCCTCAGTTTATCTTCTCTAGTTCAACAAGTAATAGTTCCAGTCAGTTTATCTTTTATTTCACTGACTCTTATCAACTGTGAAATCTGATGACTGTGGGAATGTTATAACTGGTAGACCATTGATTTAACTTCTCTGAGTCTCAGTTTTCCTCAATAGTAAAACTGGCATAATAAGACTTTAAATATCTATGTAGCAGGGTTCTTGAACAGAAGGAATGTATTCAAAGTACCTTAAAACAAGAATTATTTTATTAACTTTAGTTATTATAAATGAGCCAGATGTGGTAGCAGACAGTCTTGTAATTGCTGATATCAGAGAGGATAAAGCTGGAAAATGGATGGATTTTGGGAGTTCTGAGGTAGAAGATTATGGGGTATCTACACTGATGTTGGCATCAATAGACTGATGTCCTTGCAAACAAGGGTGGTTCAAAATGCTCATATCAGAAACAGAGCATTCCAAACCTCCCATACTGATCAGTAGTGGGTTAAGGCATGGGAGTATCTCCAATATTTCTATTCTGGACAAGATAAGGAAAACAAGTTGTTAAAAATGTATATTGATCATGATAGAGGGCAATTGTGCACTTATTTTAATTTCGTATTACTGTTTCAACTTTTGGAGGTTCTAGCTTGAGGAAGGAACTGTATTGGAGAAACAAGAAGCTGCTCAGGGAGCTATTATCATAAGACTTTAGGCAGCCTGCCTTAAGACCTATAATGAGCCAGATGTGGTACAGTCAAGCTATTAGTTCAGGACACTAGGGTGCTATTTAGATCAATTATTGTTTTAATGTACCTGGTGTTACTTTCATGAACTAAACTCTGGAAGCCTAGTATCTTTTCAATATATCATCATCTTATCTATTCAATGTGCAGTATGACTGAAATGTGATGATTCTCTCCCTGCCATTTTCATGTGAAATGACTCACAGAACTTAATATAGACTCAAAGAACTTAAATAGACGACCCTTCATGAATGTTGCTAAAATGATGAGATTTAATTAATGAAACTCCACCAGAAGGCAGATAAAATAGTTGTTCCATGTCCAGGTCACTTTATTATTAAGAGATTAGACTACATTATTATTATAAAATAAAATCATAATTTGTTTTGGTCTTTTAAGCCATATGGGCACTGAATTTTTTGAAGCTTCCAATGTGTGTCATCCATTAACTCAACAAACATTTACTGGCTGAAGTAAATGTTTTCCAAAGATGAGATTTATCCAAATGATGAGGAGAAAGAACAGCCAAGAGAAGGGGGAGAGAAAGAGGAATGGTGCCACCAAGGAGAGATATCAGTAACTTGGATGATCCTAGTAGGACCAGAATGAAAGCCTTAGAGTGGAATCAGATAGCACAGTGTGATTTCTGAGTCATACTCTGATTTTATATTTTGCCCACAAAAGATAGTGCATTTATATTTTGGGGATGAACCAGGAAGTCAATTAGTGATGAAAAAATAACCAGCATTCAAAGAATGCTTTATGATTTATGAAATGACTTTATATTTATTTTGAATAAATTTCATATTCATTTATCTGTTTACCTATTGCCTTCTAACCATCATAGCCCTGAAAGAATGTTATCATCTTGAAGGGCAGGAACTATTTCGTTCTATTTGTCCAGTGCCAAAAACAAGGAGGTCAACAATTGATTTTGTAATTGAAAACCTGTTATGTAAGAACAGTAGGAATTGCAAAGATGAAAGATTGTTTGCCTTCAAACACAGCTCTGAAGGTATATAAGAACCAAACAGTTTCTTGGACATATTACTTAGATTGGTAGAATTTCTTTACTTATATGAAAGGTATGGGCTTTGTATCCATGAAGCACTGTAAAGGCATTGGTAATGCTGGTTGTTATTTGCCATCTTAAAAATGCAAATAGTCAATAAAATAGCAACAAAAGCTCTGTGATTGGATTGGGTGATTTGGGAAGGGGTTATTAAATATCTAGAAGTAACCTGATTTGATCAGTATATACAAATCCACCAGAAAATAATTATATACTTTTAAAAATTAATTCTTTGCTAATCTAAATTTTTTAAAAGGAGCTCCTGAATAATAGAGTAAATATGGGAACATTAAATTTTATTATTCAAAAGCAATTAACTAGCGTTACATATATTTTAAAAATAGACTTTAAATCATGATAGTCACAAACTATGACAAAATCCTATTCTGGCTTCTGAGTCAATATTATAGTCTGTCATTAAGAAGGGGAAATAGGAAGTGACAAAGGAAGAGAAGCTGAAGAAAATTGAGACCTTGGAATGTGTTTGAATTATTCAAGAACTCCATCATAGAAAAATGCAACTCTGTGAGCCTTGATATATATTGTGCTTTTCCCCCCCCCTTTTGTGTGCTACAGACCATAGCTTTTAGTGTTTTTAACCTCCTTCCTGCAACATAATACTGTCAAGAGGGTTAGATATATAATAAATATCTTGGGAAGCATTTACATGAAATCATTTCTCCAAACTGTTTATATTATAATGGTATATGGTAGACTAGATTGCATTGCTACATGCAAATGAGAGTTCACTTAATAAAATTTCATAGAAAGAAAAAAAAAGCATTTTGTTGAACTCAACAATGTGGGGTCATTTTTAAAGGATGCTTTCTGTGCCTGTCTTTTTTATAGAAAGTTAATATTGTCATGTATGAAGCACTATAAATGTTGATTGCATACACTGTGAGCCCATGAATAAAAAATCTCTAAGTTCATGCAGAAATACAGGGTCAACCAACATTTTAATATCAATAAAATGTGGCAAGAAAGATGGTGCCATAAATTTAATATATTATTCTTTGATGTTTTTATTAAGATTGGGCTAGAAAAAATATTAAGTCCTATTCCTCTTAGCTAATCATAATCATATTTTTCAGTATTATCATTTATTTAAAACAAAATATGCATATAGGCATATTTATATTTATATGTGGATATATCTTTATACATATATGCATATGAATATTTATATATGTGATATATGTATATATTAGAAGTGCCATTTTCAGCCTGCCCCTTAAAAGCAATATGACTACCTCATTGAAAATGTAAACTTTTAAATATTTGTAAATATATATTTTATTTGGATGATTCTCTTCAAGCCAGGTATAGCAAAAGGAAGAAATGCAATGAACAGGCATTGCCAGAGTTGGGAACATCCATCTTTTTGACATCCATACTTAGAAGTAATTAGTCTACACAGAATGTTGTACATTGGGTGGTCAGTCATGGCAGGGAAGACAGCAAAGGTGGATGTTGCTTCCTGGGAGTCAGAAAAATTCTCTGAGCCATTAGCTAAGAGGAAAGGAAAGGAGAAGGAAGGGATGGCATTCATTGTACTATCCATTCACCACTTATCTAAGGTGGGCCGCTTGTATCATTTGAGGAGAGAGAACAGTAAAGACAGTCAAGAGGAAATTAAAGTTTCTGAAGATTTTGAACATCTTTGCCATAGAACTCTCATGAAAGTCATTGGGAGCCTTTTAGAGATAGGTGGTATACATCTAGAAAGGGTCAATGCTAGATGGTTTAGGGAAATATAGGCACACCAATGCACTGCTGATGTTACTACGAATCAGTCCAAATATTTTAGAAAACAATTTCAAACTATGAAAATACCCATATTCTTTGGTGCAGATATTCCAGTGATAAATGATAAAAAAGAAAAGTTCAGCATGTTAAATTGTAATTTCTAAATATATCTATTGGTATGAAATTTAAACACAGTGAAAAATGACATTTCCTTCACTTTTGGGGGAAATCTGCCTTCCATATGTCCTGTTATAACAATAACTATTCCTGCCTGGAGGGGAAAATACCTCAAAGTTACAATCATTTGACACTGTGAAAAGAAGCTAATTTGAGGTAGGAAATAGGATAAATTCATATCTCAAAAATGTTTAATAAGTGGTTACTTATTAGGCATTTATTTATAAATATGCTAGGCATTTATTTTATATTCTAGGGATGCAAAAAGAACACACACACACATACAGAAACAGAGAAAGAGAGAGACAGACAGACAGAGAAAATAGACCCTGTCCTGAAAGAGCTGATAGTCTAATGAAGTTATAATATATAAAGAGATGAATAAGTATGCAATATTAAAAGGAGAAGGAGAATCCTTAATAGCTAATGGGATCAAGAAGGACCACCAGTAAAAAGTGTCAGAGTCCTTCTTGAACTGGCCTCTTGTGATCTTTTCAGTCTTCTTTTCCTTTATTCTATGATCTAATGACATTGACTTTCATGCTGTTTTCAAATACAACATGTCATATTTTGTCTCTATGCCTTTTCATTTGAAATATACAAGGGATGGAATCTTCTTTCTTATCATCTACGCCTCTTGCATTCCTAATTTCCTTAAGACTCAGTTTGAGTCTCACTTTCAATAACATGTTTTTCTAGTCACTTTCTCCAATAAAGCCCCATTCACCCCTCCTTCTGAGATGACTTCTTCTTAGTACTGCATCTATTTTGTATGTATAAAGTTGATTGCATGCAGTCTTGCTCATTAGGATGTGAGTTCCTTGATAGCAGGAAATGTTTTTTTTTGGTTTTCTTTTTTTTAGTCTGCTTTGTATATTTTTAGTACTTAGCACAGTGATTCATACATAAATAATAAATATTTGTTGAATGATTGACTGCTTGAATGACTATTACTTTAAGTAGCTGAATCCAGCCTACATTTCATATTACTTATTTCTATACTTTTTTCTTCCAGCCAAGTTGGCTTATTGACTGTTCCCTAAACTCAATATTCCATCTCCCCACTTTCTGCTTCCTCATACCCTGATTGCTAAAATGCATGCCATCTTCCTTGTTGCCTCTCAGGATCCATGACTTCATTCAATTATAAGTCAGGAGATCCCTCCATTAAGACCTTCCTCATCTCATAGTTAATTACCAATTCAAACTATATTAATTTTGAAAATTATATACTCATCCAAATTCTTCCCTCTCTCCAGGGTAGGATAAAATTTCCTTCCTTGGTGTAGGAACTACTTCATTTGCCTTTGTCCTAATAATAAGCACCTAGCATGGTACTTTTTTACATAATGGTGCTTAATAAATGTTTGTTGAATGAAAATATGAAAAAAGTCATGAAAGTATTTTTCATTCTTATCCAGTGGTGTGTGTATGTAAATCTCTCTCTCTCTCTCTCTCTCTCTCTCTCTCTCTATATATATATATATATATATATATATATATATATATTTCTGACAATTAATAAATCTCAACATCTTGCTAGTAGCAGTCCATTGCACATTCATATATAGTTTAATGTTCGAAATACTCTCCATCCCCCCAAAATTATAGGCAGTTAAGAACATGGAACATCCAGAGCTTCTCTATATGTGTTGTCAGTTGATATTTGAAAGCCATGTTCAATGGTTAACAACACTTTTTTTGTTTTTAGAAATTTAATATGATCTGAAGCTTGCTGCCAACTTGATACCATCTTCTCATTCTGTGAAGGAGATGCTGATGTTGATACAATTTTGATCAGTGATATCATTCATCAAAGTATGTTTAGAAATACTTAAATTATATCTTCTCATTATTGGCCATTAGATTTCTCCGAGTTTTGAGAATCCAGGTTCAGACTTTTAGGTCTGGGTAGGGCTCTCATTGACCATTTAATTCCAATTACTTCAAATAAATAAGGAAATTACAGTTCCAGAAAGATGAAGTTAATGGGCACTTCGAGGACATAAATAAGATAGAGAACTAGATATTTTCTCAAATCCTTGAGACCTCTAAAACCTCCCCAAAACAGAGACTATATCAGCGATAAAGTAATAGCTTTCCCCATGTACTAGACACCTAGAATCCAAAAGAAAGTTTGAAAGGAAAAAGAATGAACCGATACTCACTAACTCTGAGCTCACTCATGCCCCAAACCCACAACCTCCTATGCTACCAGGAGACCCAAGGGCATGACAAAGGCTTGCAGTACAACAAATCTCCACAGCCTGCACCCTCCTCCCTCTTTATCATGCTGTGGACATCCAAGATCCAACATGTAGACATTTTTGCTGGCTGTAATAGATAACCAGGAGCCCACAGCCTTTCAGAAGCAGAAGTTTGCTAGGATGGATGATCTAGTAATAGTGTGGCAAAGCTCCAACCTGCAGGGAAAAGCGCCACATAAACCTGAGGTCAGTTCTGACCACTTAAAAGTCAGACAGGGCAGAGACTTAGGCTAGTGAAGTATGAATTGCTTAGCATAGGAGCAGGTTGAGATGCTTTGAGATCTAATCCCCAAGGAAACCACCACAGGAGGAGAGGAAATCATAAAGTGAGTAATAGGGGAAAATAAGGAAGAAAATAAAGCTGAAGTAAGCAAAGTTTTCAGGAAAGGAAAATTCAAACATCTAGAAAATTAACAGGATTTACAGAATTAACAGGAAAAAAACAAATAATAACACTATTAATGTAAGAATAATTGCCTACCAATGTTGCAAATCCTTTCAAGAATCTACAAATAAATACTGTCAAATGGAGGGAACACTTGATATGGAATTTCAGGAGAATGTGGAACTATAATATGCTATTCCTGAATGATTCAAAAGAGAAACTTAAAATCATGAGAGTATAATTTATGTACTGCATAGCAAAAATAACAGGCAGTAGAGGCAGATCAATGGATTGAGAGTCTGGACTAGAGACAGGAAGTCCCTAGCTGTGTGAGATCTGAGCAAGGTTCTTAACCCCTCATTGCCCAGCCTTTCCTGCTCCTCTGCCTTGGTACCAGTACATATTTTGATTTTAAGATGGATGACTACGGTTTTTAAAAAAATCATGGACAGAATTGAAAAACTGGACAAGAGACAAGCCCCATCAAAAAAACAAAAGAGAGAAAATGAAGTGACTTGTTTAAAGCCCCATGTCTCATAAATAATAAAGCTGGGGTTCAAACCCAGATTCTTTGACTTTGAGTCTGATGCTTTTATCATTGTTCTCAGCCTTTTCCATAATGGAGCCTAATGAGGGAAAATATCATCCATACCAAATTTAAATTCATATTAATAATCAAATGGAAACAAATTGAAACAAAATTAGCATATTGTAAATATTTTACAAGTGCCTATTTTCTCTGATTTCTCTGAAAATAGGCAAAATGCCACATTATTTCCTTAAGGTATTTTGTTGTCCATTTGTTTCAGCCTCTAACCCCATCTGGGTTTTCCTGTCAAGGATACTGAAATTGTTCACCATTTCTTCCTCTAGCTTATTTTACAGATGAGGAAACTAAGGCATTCAGAGCTAAGTGGCATGACCAGAATCACAAAACTAGTAAATAGCTGAGGCTGTATTTGAATTTAGGAGGATGACTTTTCCTCATTCCAAACTGGACATTCTATCTACTATGCCAACCAGCTGCCCCTCTCAGTTGTACTGCTGAATAGGATGTTTTATTTTTACTTTTAAACATTCATTCTTTGCCCTTCATTTTTTGTCATGTTTTTGTTAACCTCATTGTATCTGTCTGTCATTTTTTGAAGGGAACTTTTCAAATAATTTAAACATAAAAATGTGAACTCTGTCAACATTCAACAATAATAGGCCTTCAAACAATAATATATATACATTATCTCTGATATAGGAAAACTTGGAAAATGTCATATTCTGAAAGTAGGAGAATTTTTTTTAAAGTTGAGGAAACAAAGAATAGGAATGGGACACATTTAAGCACCTTGTACCAAAAAAGAATATGGTTTATTTGCCACATGAAGATTTTCCGAATCATTGCTTTTCTGAGTAGAAGTTTACTATTCATCCTTTTGCAAACTGCCCTTCTCCATGAAGTTAATTGTTTTGTCACTTAATCATTATTATAAAAAAGAGTGATTACACAATAAGGACCTGCTAATGATCAAGACTGACTGATAACTTGGGAAAAAATCAATGTAATTTCATAATCAGAAAAACATGTATATATCTATATATAATATATATTTCTTTCAGCATAATATTAGTGTTACCTGTCTGGCTGATAAGTATTTAGGAACCACATCACAATTATAGTCATTTCATTCTATAAAAATATAGGCTTACCTATTTTCATGTATTAAGATGTTAGCTATCCATATATATTTCAACAAATTTTAATAAATTAATAAATATTAGTTTATGTGAATTACTCTATGAAAAATACAAATTTCATTTAAACTATTTTACATGTTCTTGAGGAATTGATATTCTAGCATTGATATGACACTAGAGAATTGATATGACACTAAAGATAGTTGTATATTATCACATAACAAACATAAACTATTATGGATAGATTAATGAATCTAGAGTCTGAGCACCTGGTTTCAAGTTCTACCATTAATGATGGTAGAACTTTTGGGACAGTGGGCAAGTCGCAATATCCTTGGACCATAGCTTTCTCAAATGTAAGGTAAAGGAATTGGACTAGATGGATCTAGACAAATTGAAAGGTATGATTTTGGGAATCATTCAAGATTTAGATGGCAAAAAGTAGTGGGGTCCATCCAGGATAGAAGGTTGTCATGAATAGTATATATCATATATTACTGGTAGAGAAATTAGTCACTGGGCAACCCCCAGAGGAAGCCATAACAATTGATTTGGTCATGGGCCAAGACAGGACCTATTTTTCCACATTGAACGGTGTCAATTTCAAATCAAAAAGATTTCTACTCCTTTAGGTGCTCCTTCTCTGACTCCTTATCTGTTCCCTCTCCATAAAAATGGATATTGAACACTTGTACTCCTCTTCTCTATACATTAACTCCCATCATCATTTTTAATAACCTTCAATGTCTTCCCATTTTCAACTGTATAAGCACAAAATTATTGATTCACAATCTTCCAAAATCTAACATAAACTCACTTTTTCAGTCTCACTTTGCATTCAACCACTCCATGTAAGTTAGATTTTAACCAACTAGTACTTTTCATGGTTCCTAATTTAGGCATTATATCCTCCATGAAGTTTTTCCTTATATTTGTTCCCTCTTTTTCTCCAGAAATGATTGGTCTCTCACTCTTTTGGACCTCTCTTTTGTATTTATTAAATGATATATATTTTTCCCTTTTTATGTACTTGTATTATAGTCTATTGAATTGTAAAGTCCTTGAGGTCAGAGATCAACATTTCATTTGCATATTTCATTGCCTAATATAATCCCTTTTTATTGAAAAAATTGAATTTTATAAATGGCTCATAAGATTTTGAAAAGAATGTGAAATTCTTGGAACACAACAGACTTTAATAATACTATTACAGAATACTCTCCTGATGTTTTTGCTCCCTTCTTAGAGATCTGTACAGTGGTATTCACTAGATATACATATATGAATACCATACAGAATCTTGTCTCTTCCACTCAAATCCTGAATCTTCATGACTCCTAGAACCACCGCTTATACTGGAAGACACCTATAGGAACTTTATTCTTCTCAGTTGATATGTCATTAAATTAATGTAACTCCACCATCTGTTCTCATTATGAAGAAAAAAGAAACATGAATAACATTGATGAGATTTGTAACAATAA
Organism: Monodelphis domestica; assembly: GCF_027887165.1. NCBI lineage: Eukaryota > Metazoa > Chordata > Mammalia > Didelphimorphia > Didelphidae > Monodelphis > Monodelphis domestica. The sequence goes on from NC_077232.1 coordinate 239,735,720, forward strand.
TTCTCATTAGTAAATGCCAATAGTTAATTAATTTTAATTTGTTTGAGCAGAAAGTCTTTTGAAGGGATTTTACACATATTCTGTAATGTTAAATTAAATGATCTACCATAGTGAATATCGTATATACAGGAGGGGATGGAATTATAAAAGTATTCTATGTAGTTCTAGTGAGTCATGTGACTAACAAGATGGAGGCCTATATTTTTTCTTTAATCCTTTTGACTTCTAAAACCTTCCCAAAAAATATTATACTTAAGAGACGAAGTAATAGCTGCTCAATTAGAAGTTTTTGCCCTACAAGGTAATATCCTTTTCCAAGACTACTTAAATTATCCCACAATTTAAAACATAACCTAGCTTTCTCCTTTTACATTCCCCAAAATTTAGAAGTCCAAAAGGTAGATGTGTTTTCTGGCCAATACTTCAGCATGGCAACAATCTGTACTGAAATAAAACTCAACGAGAAAGATGAGAAACAGAAGAAAGTGGAAAGATGCCAGCATATATGCACCCACCAGCCTTGAAGAAAAGGAAACTAGCATCCAACTGCGACCATTTCTGTCATGTTACACCCATCAGAAATCACTTAAGTCAGAAAGCAAGGAAGTGAAATATTACCCAGTGTGGGAGGAGACTAAGATATTTTTGATTCCCATGACCAGAGAAAACCATCACCAAAAGGGAAGGATTCAATACTACTACCAGATTTGTATCTCATCATTTATTCTGCCTTTCATCAAGATGCAATTACCTTCTCAAAAAGTCAGAAAATGATTAGTGAAAATTATATCAACATGTAATCTGGAAAAAAAAAATTAAAAGGGAAAAAATCCAGAAAGTGAAAAATGGAGAATATAAGGGAAGAGGCAGTCTAAGTTTACCAAAGTATAATGAATGAAAATAATCATATTAAAATCACTGAGCATAAGCAGATAAAAAAAACACAGGAAATCTTAATAAAAGAAGAAATGGTGGTCCCTAGAATCTAAATAAGTCCAAACATCTTTGAATCAATTTTGCAAGACTGAGGAAAATCAATCAACAATTGATAAAACAAAGACCTCATAGATTCTGAAGACATCATGGAATCACTGGAAATTGTTCCTTTTTGACTTAAAAGATAAAATGATAATTTTTGGGGAAAAAAAAGAAGTATTAAACTACACAGAAAAATGAATAACAGAATACTGAGGGTGAGGGAGAATCTATGTTGGCAAACTTCATTAGACAAACAAAACAGAGACCAATAGATAGCAGATGTAAACATATAAAATTGAAGAACAATCTGGAAAAAGAGAAGCAAAAAACAATAATGTTTAAAATAATATACTGAGTGGGCAGCTGGGTGGCTCAGTGGATTGAGAGCCAGGCCTAGAGACGGGAGGTCCTAGGTTCAAATTTGGCCTCAGACACTTCTCAGCTGTGTGACCCTGGGCAAGTCACTTGACCCCCATTGCCTAGCCCTTACCACTCTTCTGCCATGGAGCCAATATGCAGTATTGACTCCAAGATGGAAGGTAATGGTTTAAAAAACATAATATACTGACCTTAAATAAAGAATGAACATGCAGCTTGAGGAGTATGGGAATCCCAGAAGAACAGAAGTCAAAAGGACAAATATTACAAAGGAAGAAAAAATGCAGCTGCCTGAAAAATGTTCAGCTTACATATTAACTTTATTTACTGAATTGTTCTCCACTGGACATTTTTATCAATTATAAGGCATAGGAATAAATAGGTTTACTATTTCCTGAATTTTCTAATCATTAGAGCTGTTCAAAATTGCAGTCGGCTACATTGTGAATTTAATTCAGCAAACTTTTGTCAAGTTCTTACAATGAATAAGGCAACTGTGCTAAATACAGGCTTTATAAAAGCAAAAAGAACATTTCAAATAGAATTTACATTCTATTGGGTAATATATATGTAAATAGGAACATATAACAAAATTTGATAAGGGCCAACAATAGTCATGATTAGAGATTACTTTGGAGGTGAAATTTGAGGTGAGCCTTAAGGAAGATGTTAACCATGGGAGACAGAAATGAAGAAAGAGAATATTTCAGGAATGAAAGATGGGATATAAAGTATTGATCTCAGTAAAGAAAAAGATAATAAACAGTCTAATTTGTTTGAGACATGTAATTTATAAAGGTTAGGGCATGAAATGAATGTGTGAAGGTAAATGGGAACTAGACTGTTGAGATCCCTGAATGATTGATTTAAGGATTTTGGATCTGATTCTATGAAAATGGGGAGAAACAGTGGTTTTCTCAGGGGAGTGATGTAATCAGATTTTTGCCTTGGGAAACCATATGTTACCTGTTGTATGGAGACTGAATGATGACAAGGGATAAATTGGAAATGGGGAAAGCAAGTAGAAAGTTATCAAAACAGTTTCAGAAAGATTTCATGAGGACCTGTATAGGATGATGACTGCGTGAGTGAAGAAATGTAAATGGATATGACATTTATATTGAAAGCAGAGTTGACAACTGATTGATTATGAAGGGTGAGGAAAACAGAACAGTTACACCTGACATTGAGGTTGTAAACAAGAGTGATTAGGAAGATGGGGGTCTATGTAATAATAATTAAGAATTTGGGAGGAGTGGTAGATTAAATAGGGAACATAAAGAATTATGTTTCAGACATTCACACTTTGAAATGTTGATGAGATATCCAAGAGAGCATTTACAATAGGAAGTTGGTGATAAGAAACTAAATTTTTGTAGAGATTAAGGTAGAAAACGTTAAGATTTTAAATTCATCAGTACAGATATGATACTTGAATCAGTGGATTAGATCTCTAAGTAAGTGAGGGGAAATGAGAGGAAGAAAAAGAGGGGAGGGTAAAGGAAGAAGGAAGGGTAGAAGGGAAGAAATGAGAGGAGAAGTTAAGAGAAAATGTTTCCTCACTAAAATAATTTTTGATTAATAGTTTTGATGACCACATGTCAGATGAGTTTTAAATAGGATTCTTGGATGGTATGTGAGTTTGCCTTAAATAAACTAAATTTCTTTATTTTGTTCAAATCAATTCTTATCTTCTTTCTAGAATCAATACTAAGTATTGGTTTCAAGGCTGAAGGGTGGTAGGGGCTAGATAATAGGGGTTAAACGACAAACAGGGTCACAGAGCTAAGAAATATCAGAGACCAGATTTGAAACCAGGATTTCCCATCACTAAGCCTGGCTCACTATTCACTAAGCCATCTAATTGCATCAGCTAAAATGTCTTTATAAGTCAAAATACCAATAAGCTGCATTATTCAATTTTTATAATTCCTCACCTCCAGTTACTGACACCAAGTAAATGAATTTACATCCTAAGGAATCTCTGCCTGTTGTGCAGGTAGGTGGCATTGCAGTTCCAGATCTCAAACAATAATATAAAGCAGTGGTCATCAAAACAATATGGTACTGGCTAAGAGACAGATCAGAGGATCAGTGGAATAGACTTGGGGTAAGTGACTTCAGCAACACCGTCTATGATAAGCTCAAAGATCCCAGCTTTTGGGACCAAAATCCACTATTTGATTAAAACTGCTGGAAAATTGGAAGACAGTATGGGAGACATTAGATTTGGATCAACACCTCACACCCTACACTAAGATACACTCAGAATGGGTTAATGACTTGAATATAAAGAAGGAAGCTATAAGTAAATTAGGTGAACACAGAATAGTATACATGTCAGATCTTTGGGAAAGGAAAGATTTTAAAACCAAGCAAGAATTAGAAAAAAATCACAAAATGTAAAATAAATAATTTTGATTACATCAAATTTAAAAAAAAAAAGTTTTTGTACAAACAAAACCAATGCAACCAAAATTAGAAGGGAAGCAATAAATTGGGGGAAAATCTTCATAACAAAAACCTCTGACAAAGTCGAATCACTCAAATTTATAAAAAACTAAATCAATTGTACAAAAATTCAAGCCATTCCCCAATTGATAAATTGTCAAGGGACATAAATAGGGAATTTTCAGTTAAAGAAACCAAAACTATTAATAAGCATCTGAAGAAGTGTTCTAAATCTCTTATAATTAGAGAGATGCAAATCAAAACAGCTCTGAGGTATCACCTCACACCTAGCAGATTGACTAACATGACACCAAAGGAAAGTAATGAATGCTGGAGGAGATGTGGCAAAGTTGGGACATTAATGCATTGCTGGTGGAGTTGTGAATTGACCCAACCATTCTGGAGGGCAATTTGGAACTAGGCCCAAAGGACACTAAAAGACTGTCTACCCTTTGATCCAGACATAATACTGCTAGGTTTGTACCCCAAAGAGTAAATAAGGAAAAATACATGTACAAGAATATTCATAGCTGCGCTCTTTGTGGTGGCAAAAAAATTGGAAAATGAGGGGATGCCCTTCAATTGGAGAATGGCTGAACAAATTGTGGTATATATTGGTGATGGAATACTATTATGCTCAAAGGAATAATAAAGTGGAGGAATTCCATATGAACTGGAACAACCTCCAGGAATAGATGCAGAGTGAAAGAAGCAGAACCAGGAGAACATTGTACACAGAGCCCGATAGACTGTTGTACGATAGAATATAATGGGACTTCTCCATTAGTGGCAATGCAGTAATCCTGAACAACCTGGAGGAATTTATGAGAAAAAATACTACAGACATTCAGAGGAAAAACTTTGGGAGTACAAACACAGAAGAAAAACAACTGCTTGACTACATGGATCGAGGGGATATGATTGGGGATGTAGACTAAATGAACATCCTATTGCAAACATCAACAACATGGAAATAGGTTCTGATCAAGGACACATGTGATACCCAGTGAAATTGTGCATTGGCTATGAGAAAGGTGGGGAGAGGGGAGGGAGGGAAAGAATATGATTCTTGTAACCAAGAAATAATGTTCTAAATTGACTAAAAAAACAAAACAAAACAAAACAACAACAACAAAAAAAATAGCATGAAAAACCAAAAAAAAAATTGAGTAACTGTTATTACTTGTACTCAGCTATGGGACATCTGGACATAAGTGGGTTATATTATTGCTGAAACTTTGAGACTGTTACTTCACACCCTTTCCTTGCTGCCTTATGCTAAAAAAATATGTATTAGAGATGCCTTCATTCCTTAATGTACCTGAGAATCTGTTAATCTTCTTTCTGAGTATTCTCTGCCCATACCATCTCAGATCCCTCTCTAGATCAGCATCTCCTAGCTCCTTTCTCACCTCCTCTTACTAAGAATTATAAACATAATTGCCAGCCAGCTATCCATTGCACTTTTTGTTACTCTGTGCATCTGTGTCCTTGCTTAATAAAGATCCTTTTAATCTTACCCCCCCCAAAAAGAAATAATAATGACATAAAAGCTGACTCTTTACTTTTTGGTTAAACTGTGTTATTTCATTGGCTTAAATTTCCCTCTATCAAATCATATCAGTAAATGTAGCATTTAGTATTAAAGAATTAGTTAAGGCAGTAAATAGTTAAGTAATGTTCCAAGCATCATTCTAATAGTATTTATCAGGGTAGGAGTAGAACCCTGTTCTTCCTTAGTTTAAGACTGACCAAGCCTTCATGATGTTGCATCTCCACTGTATTCACCAAAATCCCTAGAGACAAATTTATTTTGTGTCTCTAGTCCCAGGTTGCTAATATCTAGGATCACAAAGACTTCAAAGGCATTTGTGGGAGGATAGAGAACATTTTGAATAAATTGTAGGTATTTAAGAAGCTCAGTTTTATTTTCATTGGTCTTGAGAAAGGGTCTTTTCATCAAAATCTGGGCAACCAGACTAGGGAGACCAAAGATGGGAAAAACATATAAGGGAATGAGCATGTGGACAGAAGAACAATAGAAAAGAAGATCAATACTACATGACAGGCATAAACTTGAGAAATTCCAGCCCAAACTAATAGGAATGGTCAATATGGCATTTGGTAAGAATGGTGTTAACTCTTTTAGACTTACTCTCAATTCGGATTCAGATCCAAACTATTCAAAATAATCATATTTATCTGTCTTTGAGTTTAAAATCTCTTGAGAGATCTATGCCTTTCTGACTACTCACACTAAAGTTAGAGCTGTCCTGAGATGAATGATGAATATAGCTCACAACAAACTAATACCTAATAGTTGATAAGTAAAAGGATGTCCTCCAAATTGAGATAGAAGAAAGTTGTGGTACAATTAGACATGCTCTCTACTGTATATATATATATATATATATATATATATATATATATTTTCATTTGGAATCCTCAAAGGTCTGCAATAGTTCAAAGGCTCTTCTGACTTTCCCTTCCATGTACCTTCAATTAAAAATGAAGTTTGATTTTCTTTCTCTAGTATTCTCTAAGCTTCAGTGATATAGATTCCTATTTTCACAAATCACTAATGTGGCAAGTCTTATAACACTAATAAAATGGAATTTGAGCTATTATCTTATACCAAGAGATCAAACATTGTCATATTAGTGTTTATTTTCTTCTAAGTCTCTCTATTTTACTTCTTTTGACTTCTTTTAGCTGGATGCTGCCACAATTTCTGGAGTGAAATATTGCCCAGAGTAATTTTGGAGCAATAAAAAGGCTTGCCACAAGACAGTTTGATTGTCCTTCATCTATTTAATGATAACTGACATAGGGAATTCTGTCACAAAAGAGGAGAGAGGAGAAATTTCTGTAGAGCAAAATTCTGTCAATATGAACAAAAGTACTAGTTTGTGACATAAAATCCATTTTGTTCAACATTTATTAAACATCTACTATATGTGAGGCACTCTGCTACTACACAAACTCTGCTCTCAAGGAATCATGGTCTATTAAGGTAAAGAGACATATAAAAATACTGAAAAATCAAGGAGAGTTAGCTAAATAGCAGGTCTGGGTAAATTAAATGAGATATTTGAGAAGAAAATGATTGCTTTCACTTGCAGAAGTCATCAAAGACTTCCCAGAGAAAACAAAACCTACATCAGACTTGCAAGAAGGAGTTATCAATATGTTGTCATGGGGAGGAATAATGAATCATTCTAAACTCAGAGGACTGGATGAATAAAGACAAGGACCTGGGAAAGGATGGGGTATAGTTCAATATGTCTGAAATATAGAATATATTGAAAGAGATTTGAATCAGATAAAGTTGGGAAAAGTATGTTGAATTCAAGTTATAGAAGACCTTGAATATAAAGAAGAAGAATACATACTTTGTTTTGTCAATGATGGGGAACCCATATAAAATTAAGTAGAGGACATGTAATATCAGAGAATAAAAGAAAGTAGGATAGATAATTGGGTTTAGGAAAAATAGTATTTTAGAGTTGAGGTTCTTTAATGTTAATGTAGAAAAATTTTGAGTGATGAGGATCTTAGGTATATACAAAATATGGCCTGAGTGTGCAGTCATAACCTAGGAAAACATTTCTATTGATCCTTTATTTCAAGGGGAAAAGACTTTGGGATTCTGGGACATCTGACTCACACTTTGTATGGTTATGATAAAAATTAAGACATGATGCCCCTTGAAGGTAGATTGTAGAAATTGTTCAAGGGAGTTCAAGGAATTATAGAAACATTATATTTTGAGGATATCTGAAATTTTGTTAGAATCTCTGAGAATAATGATGGGAAGAGCTGAAGAAGATGCTTGGGAAACAGATATTGAACTCATAGTAAAATATGGAAGAATATCTGGAATGTTGGATTATAAAAAGTGGCAAGAATCAAATTGTTGAGTGATGGAGTAAAATAAAAAGTTAGAAAGTGAAAAAAAATTGCAGTCTTTCAATTGGCCTAGCCCAGCCCAAGGCAGGGTGGAGGGAGGCAGTGGTCATTGGAGGTGTGAGCTTACTCTAGAAAGTGACTTGTGAACTCTCATACTTAATGGTAAGTAGAGGCATTTTAAGTTCTTGATTTGATTAGCTAAAAATAGAGAAGGTGAGAGTTAATCCTATCTTCACAAATTAGAGGAGAATGGGGCCTGAGATCAATTAGATTAGGGTGAATAGGATTCTAGAGAATGGGGAACAGTGTAACAAAATGAGGATTAAGCATAAACTGATGTGTATGAATGAAGGTATAAATGAGTAGGAAGTTTATAGGCAAGTTAGAAGATCCTGCTAGACCATAAAGAAAAGAGATCTTTAAACACCTAGGGGGGAAAAAAGGAAAAAAAAAGTTAATGGAGAAACTTTTAGAATCAAGCAATAGCAAGGTTTGATTTAGGGGTGATTGAATAGTCAAGAGCCTGATTCCTCCTTTCTTCACTCAAATGTATACAAGTTGAATTTCCCAAGTATATATTCAACTATTTTATTCAATAAGTCAAGTTCAATGGTGAATTCAGGCTATGTCTCTTTAATTATTTGATTATAGAGGTGAGCAGATATGTGGAATCAAGTATTATTCCTCACAAACTATAGATGAAAAGAAGAAAATATATTTGTTTATTTTATTCTTTTGAGGGCAAAGTCAGAATACACATTTATATGTTAAAGTTTAAAAATTCTATTTTTACAAGTCCTTTGAGTTAGCTAGTGCCAAGATTTTTGATTGACAGATGAGGAAATATGTTCATAAACTTCCCCAAGGTCTTATAGGTATGAGAAATGTGCTACACACACAGGTCTCCTGACTTAAAATCAAGACCTCTTTTCCCTTCACCTTACTACCTTTTTGCTAGCTGCACATCCAATATCTTAAATTGTATATTTTCAACACTTTAAAAGGACTAAAATAGACAAAAATTCCCAGTTCCTGAAAAAAAGTCTGATTAACTGGCTTGGCATAGACATGAAAAAAATATTATCAGGAGTTAACAGCACTGGTATTTATATATGAAGACAAGGTGAATTTTGAAATGTTCCAACTCAATTAATTTGTAAAGTCATAATTATTTTATCAGGGAAAAGTTATAAAATGAAGAACAGAATGTTAAAAATAGGAAGGTATTGAATTAAAAGTTTCCATCATCTTTTACTGAGATGTTCTCCCCCCAAAAAAGAAGTTAAAAAATTTCCTACTGAGATTACAGTAAAATGTGAATTAGAATAAAAGAAGACAGTCTTGTATTCAAAGTGAATTCCAGTCACTATTTCATACCCTTAAAAAATTAGTCAATTATTTTTCAAATTGTTATATTGAATTAGAAGTAGAATTTTGCTCATTTTTCCCTTTTGTGATATTTTATGTGATAATATTTTAATATATTTTGTGTTCAACCCATCTACAAAGAATATGTCAACACACACATTCCAATGTTAAAATAATATTTTGTTAAGTTTTTTTTTTTTTTCCTGGAACAAAGTTGCTTATTGTTTAGTAGTGAAATTAGTTATACAAAGAAGTAGTATCCCACTAACAACACACAAAATTCCCTAGTGGGGTTGGGATCAGATTAAAATGTAGTTTGGAAAATATTTTAAGAAAATAAATTAATTATAATATAACAGATAATGTTAATTTGTGGTTGACTGAGTTAGTATACAGCCTTCAATGATTCAGTTCTAACTGAGTTTGGCACCAGTGGTATAAAGTTTTATAAAATCTGGCAGTTGAAGAAATCTCAGATTGTTTTGTCTAACTTAAATATGGATAGAAATCATCTATAAGGTCTATCAAAAATGGTTATCCTTTACTGGAGTTCCAGTAAGAATATTCCTACCTCCCAAGACAACCCATTTCTCTTTGGTAAAGTCTTGTTAGGCAAATTATCCTTACATCCAATTAAATCTACATCTCTACAGCTATTAGTTTTGACCTCTAGCACTAAGTGAAACTAATTTCCTTTTCAAATATTTGAAGACACTGATTATGTATGTACATTCTAAGTATTCACTTTTCTAGAATAAAATTTCACAATGCATTCATCTCTCATCCTCACATGTAATGTTTTCAATTCCCTTTCTTCCATGATTGCTCTCTTGTTAATGAGCTCCAATTTGACAATGTACTTCCTAATAGAGAAGTTTTCTTTCCCATGGGATTCCATGATTAACTTACTGATGTTAAAAGGAAATTCACAACTCTCTGAAGGGTGTGAACAATATATACTGAATCTTACTGGGAAGATTAAGGGTTCTCAGAGATTTAATAAAATTTTTCAACTACTTAATAGCAATCACTGAAAGTAATTTCTTTGCTATGAAAAGTCCAACATTATGTGACTGACAGTGGAATCTCTAGGGGAGAAAATAAGGGGTGAAGAATTAGATCAATGATTTTTGAGGTACTATGAGTTTTGGGGTTGCCTACTATTGTGGGGGTAAAGAAAGAACTTTGTTGTGCTTGATAAGCTATGTTATCTTGAATTCTTACATTCAATAGGACCATTCCTTACTAAAAACAGAGTTTAAAAAATTTTTAAATTTTTTTTATTTAAAAAAATGAAGTTTATTCTGATATACCTGGAGGAAACTAAATAGGCATAGAATGAATCAAAGTTATGATTTTAGGTGCTACTTCCCAAGATGGATCCAGGTCTAAGTAAGCCCAGAGCATAAAGCTTAGAAGGCTGGGCAATTTGGTATTATAAAATATATTTGGACTCTTTTAATCAAAGTAAAGATGGAATGTCAACTCTCCCATTGTAGACAACTCTGTTACTTCTTCCTAAACTCATGATCACTTTTCTTGGTTATTCTATCTTATTACTGACTCATGATGGGTACACAGGTCTACTAAAATCCCACAGTGAACTTCTAAATGGTCAACACTCCACCATTCTTTATTTATGAAATTCATCCTGTTAAACTTGGCTAATGTTTCCTAGGTCCTAATACCTTTCATGGAGGCTACTCTTTCACCTCATATGTTGGTGATTTCTGGCATATCTGTATCATCATAAGCTTTTTTTTTAAGGATGGTATTTTTTAATGTATTGTCATGAACAATTCACTGATGAATATGTAGAAAAGAAGTGGACCAGGCAGACCTCTGAAACCATCTTGAGATGTCTCTTCAGGTAGATATTGATCTGTTATAATTTTTTAAATTCATATTTTAGTAGATAATAGTAAGAAATTTATTCTGTTTGATCTTAATCTTGCTTTGAATGAGAATATGTAACTATATGTCAAGAATGATAAACTTATGTGCTATGTATGTATGTGTGTGATTACATATAAAAATAAACCTGATAACTAAAATTTGTATAGTGTTTGAGATTTGGAAAGGTCTTTACATATAATAGCTCATGAAAGCTCTACAAAATAACTATGAATTAGCTATTATTATAATAATCATTTTTAAACATAATAAAACAGGCTCAGAAAGTTCAGTGACTAGCTCAGAATTCAAAAAATGAGTTAATTTCTGAAGCAGGATTTAAAAAGTATTCCTGATCTGAAACTATCACTATATCCCTTATGCCATAATTTGTCTACTATATGAAGGAAAAGTGTTCTTGAAATGCATTTTATAATTATAAAAGACTTTTAATTCACATATGTGTTGACATTTCAAAAATAAATATTAACATTGAGAGAAGTAGTTAAATGATCATTAGAATCTGAATAGTATTTTAAAAGGCATTTTGATTGCTCCTCATTCCTCCCCAAAGAAGTATGGGTCAAAATCCAATTGATAAACTTTTATGAAGATATAGAGCCATACAATCCAAAAAATATTAAGAAAAGTAGTTCCTGTGAAATAATAGAACAAAGAAATTAAAAAGAGAAAAAAGCAAAACAAAACTCCTGTCCTTGTATTTCCTTATAGACTGGCTACTCTTCTATTATAAAACTGCATGGATACTCTGAGACAACCTGTATAAGGCCGTTACTTATTGAAGTCCTTTGGTTAACATATCAATCATCATGTGCTTTTAGGAAACTATTCCATTATCCAGAGACATTAAGTTTTAAACATTATCACTTTATTTTATTTATCATTATCCTTACTGTCACTTATAAAGTCATAGGTTTGTAGATTAAAGAGGCCTAGAGGCCATCAATTCCAACCTACCTCATTATACAGATGATGAAGATGAAGCTAAGGCTGAAAAACGATAAACAAGATACTCAGGGTCAAATAGCTATTCAGGGTCTGAGGCAGGATTTGAACATTTTCATTGTTCTATTCACCTGTCAAAAAAAAGTCATGATTTTAAAATTATTATTTCCTGAATCATGATCTAACATTTCCTTCTAATTTATTTCAATTCCTTAGTGATAAGCTTATATCCTCAAAATAGATATTTCCACATTTGAATGAATCAGAACTTTAGGAACTATATTTATTCAGTGGAATTGAACATTTGCAAGGATATTTTCTCTCTTTTCCTTCTCATTTATGAAACTTAGAATGATAATTAATTAAATGATTTTTCCCTAGGGTTGGCAGATGGGAATGTCAATGGAGGAGAAATTATTGCTTCTTAAGAGAAAAATGTAAAAAAAAAATCCAAATGTTACTTCAAGGCTTGAAAATGAAAGTTTAAACTTCTTTAAGGGACATTTGGAGTGTGTGTGCGCACGTGTGTGTGTGTGTGTATGTGTACACATACATATATATAGATATTATATAATTTGTGGGTTTATTGAGAAAAAGAATGGGTTATATTATAAGAAATATGGAAGTAGAAAGGCAAAATTTTGAAATTAATTGATTGTATGGGGTGAGGGAGAGAAAGTAGAGGAAAATGCTTAAGTTACAAACCTGGAAGGCTGGAAGATGGTGGTGACTTTTAATACTGAAAAATTTGGCACAATTGAAAGTTGAGGGCAACGGTCTGCTGGAAAATGTTTAATAAGTGTGTAAGCATGACTTACTATTTTCTCCATCATTTTTGAATTTAAAAAAATCAGTCATGTGTACATTTGTAGATGTAAGAATTTAAACTAAAAAAATTAACAATCAGTTCTAAAAAGCCGGTTGGAGTTCATTCTAAAAATACTCCTGGTTTTGGGGAGGAAATAATGAGTATGTTTCAGACAAAGAGACTTTTCTCAAAAAAAAAATGATCTATAAGTACAAATAAAAATGTCTTTTCTTTCTCATATTTTTGATGAGACAAACTCCTTTTTTCCAATAATAATTTTTCTTGATTAAATCTTTGAGGATACTTCCAGAAAGCAACTCATCTCCAGCAAAATGCTAACATGAGCCTGTATAAATCTGTCATGCATCTTTACATGGTTCTTTGAGTCAGCTGACATTTTGAATTTTTAGAAACTGTGTTGTGGCATGATTCACAAACAGCAATGATCACTTGGAGTAAACTGATATAAAAAATGACCTTTTCCCATTAATTAACTTTTGAACAAGGAAAACAGTTTTCCTCATCCTATTCAATTATTAGCCCAGCTCACTGTCCTCTGTAAGTCATCTAGGAGATGATGCTCCAGGAAATTAAAGTAATATTTGGAGATCACTTTTTCAGATAGTTTTAATTTTATTCATCAGAGGATCATCAACACAAGTAACATTTATAAAGTGCTTACAGGTTTGAAAAAATACTTTACCCATATCATATCCATTGATCTTCATAATCCCTAAAAGAAAGCAGTACAGGTAATATTCTCATTGTAAAGTTGAGGAAACTGGGTCATGGAGACATGACCCATGGAGGTCATGAATATAAAAAGCAGCAAAGACAGGATTAAAAGACAAGCTCTTCAATATCTCATCCCATATACTGAGATAAAGACAAAATGGAGAAATTTTAGACATAAAGGGTTCTTTTTGATGTTGTTTAGTTTAAATCCTGTCTGATTTCTTTATCCTATTTTTTTTTTGTAAAGATACATAAAGCCATTTCCTTCTCCAGTTCATTTGCAGATGAGTAAAACAAGGCAAATAAAATTATGTGACTTGCCTAGGGTTATACAGATAGTAAGCATCTGAGACTTTCTGACTCCAGGCCTGGCCCACTATCCATTGTGCCTACCTAGTTGTCCTAAAAAGTGATATCAAAAATAAATGAGAGGGGGAAGCTAGGTGCCTCAGTGGGTTGAGAGCCAGGCCAAGAGAAGGGAGATCCTGGGTTCAAATCTGAATTCAGACACATGCTAGCTATGTAACCTTGAACAAGTCACTTAATCCCCATTGCCTAGCCCTTACCACTCATCTGACTGGGAACCAACACACAGTATTGATTCCAAGACAGAAGACAAGGTTTAAAAAATAAAAATAAATAAATGGGAGGTGTATGGAAAAATGTACCTGTCAGATATATGGGAAAGGGAAGATTCTATGACCAAATAAGAAAAGAGGATCACAAGAAGCAAAATGAATAAGTTTGATTACATTAAATTATAAAGCTTTTTCAAGAACAAAATTATTATAGCCAAAATAAAGACAGGAAACTAAAATGAGAATTTATAGTAACTTTCTCTCATAAAAACCTCATTTCTCAAATCTATAAGGGAAGAGAAAAATTTCCCACTTTTATTAAATATATTTTTTCCAGATTTCACATCAATAGAAATTTAAAAAGTGTTCAATTTTTGGTAGTTTGTAATCCATACCTGTTCTCTCCCTCCCACTTCTGCCCCCTCCCCAAGAGGGCAGGCAATATGATATAGACATATATTATTATCTAATACTCATTTCCCTTTTGGTCATGCTGCATACAGTAACGTTCATAGAAGAAATAAAATTAAAAATGAAATGTTTTAGTTTATATTTGGACTCCATTTGTTCCTTTTATGGTGGTGTATATCCCTTTTTTTACCAAGTCTCTTAGAGTTGAACTAGAACTTTGGCTATTTGGTAATAATAAAATCATTCATAGTTGAACATCATGCATTATTCTTGTTAATGTGTATAGTATTCTCCTGGTTCTGCTCACTTCATTTTGCATCAATTCATCTAACTTTTTCTAGTGTTCTGTTTTGTTTTATTATCATCTTGTCATTTTTTATGGCACAATATGTAATTACATTACAAGCATATATTGGAATTTGTTCAGCCATTCCTAGTTGATAGACATCCCTTCAGTTTCCATTTTTTTGCAACCATAAACTTAGCTGCTATAAATGGTTTTGTATTCTTTTACCCTATTCTTAATCTCTTTGGGATACAGACCTAGTACTGTTTGATGGTCCTTTGAGCATTGTTCCAGATTGCTTTCCAGAATGGTTATGTCATTTCTTAGCTCTGCCAGCAGAATATTAGTGTACCATGTTTTCCACATCTCCTCCCATATTTATCATTTTCCTTTTTTGTCATGTTAGTCTTTTTGATGTGTGTGAGGTGGCACCTGAGAGTTGTTTTAATTTACATTTCTCTAATCAATAGTGCTTTGGAGCATTTTTTCATTTGACAAAAGGTAGTTTTAATTTCTTCATCTGAGAATCATCTGTTCATATATTTTGACATTTGTCAGTTGAAAAATGCTTTGTAGTCTTATAAATTTGGCTCAGTTCTTGACATATTTGAAAAATAAAGCCTTTGTCAGAGAAACTTGCTATGAAGATTTTTCCCCAGTTTGTTATAAGATATATTTTTCTACCTGAGTATGACTACTATCCCCACTATGTACCAATTCCAATGAAGGTAGTACTTAAGTATTGCCTGTTAACTCCCTCATCTTTCTCTTCATTATGCTGATTCTTACATGCTCCCTCTGGTGAGATAATTTATCCCAACTATATCTCCTTTTCTCTTTTCCCAATGTAATCTGTTTTTTTTATTGATTGACGTTTTTGAATATCATCCCTTCATTCAATTTTCTGTCTATGTGCTCTTATTCATTGCCCTAATAGTGATAAAGTTCTTAAGTATCTTTAATACCATAAGCATCTTAAGTATTTAAGATGTCTTAGGCACTTATAGTAACATAGATAACTTAAATATCTCAATTATCACCATTCTAACACTGTAACCAATTTAATCCCATTGTTTCCCTTGATTACCTTAAATTATCTTGAATATCTCTTGTACCATAAGTATCTTAAGTATTCTAGTTATACTGCCTGCTCTGGGTTCAATCCAACCTGTGATCCAATTGGACTCTGCAGGGCCACTTTCCTTCCATTGCTACTAGTTTTGTATTGTTTTGGGTTTGTAGTCCTGCTGAGGCTGGATGGATTCAGCTGTACTCCTTCCTCTTTAGTATGTCTGAATTTTCTGAGGCTTGCTCAGAGCTCGCTCCTAATACCCTGGTGTGATGAGTCCTTCTTGATGTGTCTCTATTTCATCCTGTGCCAAAGCAAGGCTTCAATCTTTCTTCTTTTGCTTCTGCTGCTCTAGAATTTGCTTTGAGGAATTTTTATTCTTTTGTTTCATTTGAAGAGTGGTTGGCAGGCTGATTCATCATCTTGGCCTGATTTCTTCAATATTCCCCAAATCAGTCTCCAAGGGGTCAGCCATCTCCACAGTTGCTACCCCATCCCACCCCCCACTTCCAATTAGCTCCATTTCTTTATTTTAAATTAATTTAGTAATTAAATAATCAAGACATCTGAATATGATCAGTTGTCTCTCACCAAAATTCAAAAGAAAAAGAAAATAATTTGACTCAAATGTTTAAAAAAACAAAACAAAACATTTTCCACTTCATAAATGGTTGAAAGATATGACCAGGTGAAGAAACCAAAGCTGTCAACATAAAAATGGTCCAAATCACTACTGATTAGAGAAATGTAAATTATCATAATTCTCAAGCACCACATCACATCTATCAGAAATGACAAAAGCTGGAGGGTATGAGCAGGGAAAAGCTATAATATTGTACTGTTGGTGGAGAAGTGAATTGGTCCAACCATCTTGGAGAACAATTTGGATGCATGCACAAAGACCTATAAAACTTTGCATAGCCTCTGACCCAGAAATTTCACTACTAAGTCTAAAACCAAAAGAGATCAAAGAAGGAGGAAAAAGACCTATTTGTGCATACATATATATATATATTTTTTTTCCTAAGCAGAAAACAAAAATCCCCTTATGAGTCTACATTCTCTGATACTCTCAGTCTATTTTGGATGAATGTGTTCTTCTGAAGAAAATCATCCACTTTCCTTTTCATTTTCAATCAAGAAGACTCTTCACAAATGCATTGCAGTTTATTCTTTTGAAAATATTATAAACATGAGAAAGCATATATGTACCAGTAGTTACTAATATATTTTTGTACTTATAAAATAGAATAACATTTAAGATATTTCCAAATCTTTTGTAACTTTCTCATCATTGAGATATTTGAAAACTAGTAGCTCTTATAATTATAGCTTTCATAAACTTGTCACCATTATTATAGAACTCAATGAAAGGCAGGATTGTTTTTTGCCTTTCTTTATATGATCAGTATTTATCATTTAACAAAGTTGACACCTAGTAAATGCTCACTGACTTGACTTGACTTTCTTTGAATATTTGACCAAGTCTGCTGTGGAGAAGAGAGAAATTATAAGAAAATGCATGCAAAGGACAAAAGCTGGAGATGGGTCAGCCATCAATCAAAGGGAAATTTGATTTGGAATGTTACCAAGAAAAGCAGTTTGGGAGCCAAGCCATCAGTGATTGTTTTTCTGGGACTGGGCTTTGGGCTGATGGTGGTAACCCTTAAGGAAGAAGCTGGGTTTATTTTGGGGACTTGAGATAATCAAGTTGGAGGTGGTCTGGATGATTTGAAGGCAGAAGAAGGACAATAGTCCATATATCTCTCTCTGACTTGCTCTGTTTCATGGTAGTGATTGAATTGCCATTTCTCTCAATGTCCTCCAACCTAAGACTCATTGTAGATAATAGGGAAATCCCACCCCTCTTACCTTGTTTTCCCCAATAAACTCTTACCTGAAATAAAGGAGAGAAAAGTGTATATTTACTTTGAAACATCATAGCACACCTTGAGTGACTTAGAAGCTGAAAATGAAGGGGGAAGGGGAAAGTGAGGGGAAGAAGGGAGGAAGGGAGATTGGAAGAAGGAGAAAGGGAAGTATAAAAGGGAGGAGGGTAGGCAAAGGAAGATAACTACCTGATCTATTAGTTAGCTAATATCCATCAAATATACCCTCAAACATCATCTATTACACTATCCATGCTTAGCACCTGTGGCTTCTTCAATATCATTTTTATTGACCCATATAGCTTATCTCTGCCTCAATATATACGGAAAATTTCCTTCTCCCTTAAATATGCCCTTTTCCCCAAAACTTCCCAGTTATTAGAGGTGCCAGAATCACTTCAGTTTCCCAGGCTCTTCCTATTGGTGCCATTTTAAACTTTTTTTCTCTCTTACTCTCTATGTACTATCAATTCCCCACAATAGAAAATTTATATTTCCATAACATAATTGTAGCTAGGTGGTATAATGAGTCCTATTGTCCTAGTGTCAAAAAGATCTTGGGTCTATTTCAGGCACTTTCTAATACTGTGAATTTGAATAAGTTATTTAAACTCTTTCTGCCTCAGTTTCCTCAAATGTAAAAAGGTTGTAGTGAGGAATAAATGAGAGAATATTTTAAAGAGATTAGCCTGAATCCCAGCTCATAGTTCGTTCTTAAAAAATGCTTGTTTTCCCCAAATATACACATTTGTCTTTTCTATTCATGTTGTCACAATCCCACTTCAGACCCTCCCCCCCTTGCTTATATTATTGTAGTACTCACCTAATTATCTATTCTACTTTCACTTTCTCCCCCTCTAAGTTATTCTCCAAAGAGTGGACAAAATAATATTCTATAAATACACGACTGATCATATAATTCTCTTGCTTTAAAATCTCCAGTGGCTCCTCACAGCCTCTAGGATAAAATGAAATTTCTCAGGTTAGAATTTAGTCTTTTACGATTTGTCTCAACCTTCCTTTCCACACTTAGTTTGCCTTACTCCCTTTTGTAGTTCTACATTTTTGTCAAATCATGGCTTTCTCTCAACTAAGGATTCCATATCATCTCTGTGCCTCTGAACAGCCATTGCCCTAGGCTTAAAATATGTGTCTTTACTCCAACCTCTTACTTCCAAGATGACCCTAATGTTTAGCAATGCTCATTCTCCAGTATGTACCTATTTATCCCTTATTTCAATAATAAACTCAAAACTATTTTAGATCCTCATATTTATAATGGCAGTGACTGCCATTGATTTATACATAATAGACCCTAAATAAATGTTTGCCAAATCAAACTGAAGTTATATTCAATGTTATATTAAAGAGTTCATCAAGTTCTTGCTTCCTTAAAGAATACACTTTTTGGAGGTCCTGCTTCACTGACTAAGGGCTGCCCACCTGGACTTCTCTTTTTAGAGAAGCTCTGGCCATGGTTCTCCTCTGCTAGTTTGCACAGTGGTTAGAGCACTGAGGCTAGAGTTAGGAAGATTTAAGTCTAAATATGACCTTAGACACCAACTATGTGATCCTGGGCAATACATTTATCCCATGTCCACTTCAGTTTCATTAATTATAAAATAAAGATAATAGGTCATATCTCCCAGGATTATTTTGAGGATCAAAAGAAATAATATGCATCAAGTGCTCAGATAGTGCCTGGCATGTAATGGGTATCTTTCCTTCCCTTCTATCTTTTTCACAATTGATGAAATTTCCCCCCTCTTCCTTATTCCATTCTTCTTTTCATTCTTTTTCTCCTCAAACCCCATCTCATCCTGGAGAAACCCTCACACTGAAATCTTGATCATCTAATTGGTGATCACCTGCCTGGATTTTTAATGCAAGAGAAACGCAGACCATTTTCTAGTTAAACTATGATTGGACTCTATTATTTTTCTCTTGGTATTGTCAACAATTGCCTTGTCTATCCCCCTACCCCAATTTTGCATTTGCTTTTTTGTAAATTGTCTTCCCTGATGAAATGTAAGCTTTTTTCTCACATAGGGATTGTCTTGTCTTAGGACTTAGCAAACTGTCTGGCATTGACAGTTACATATATATCTTCAGAGATTTCTTTGTTCATACCCTACTATAAATATTGGTACATAAAGGAGTACATACTTTTCTACACAGTAAACTTTGGAAATGTAAGTACTATAAGGTAAGATGGCCATGAAGCATCTTTTGTTAACTTAGAAACACAATTGAGTCGTCTTTTATTTTTCTCCATATGTGAATCATAGTTTTTAACTGTATTTTATGCCATTTATAGAAATAATATCAATATTAATTAATTTCATTTCTAGATTTGGATTACCAATTCATTAACTATTTGAGAGGGTGCCATTGGTTAATCTGATGGTTGTAGATGACTTAAAATCTACATGTTTCTTGGCGCATTCTGCCCTCTTTCCTGACACACTCTGTCTCATCCTGGCAGTTTAAGAAGGCTATATATAAGATGGTAATTTTATATATTTACATGTTCCATAGTTCAAAAGGACTATATGGTGGTTCTACAGCTGATGACCTTTACACTTAGCTAGGTTTATCCTTGAATAGCAGGCAATCCTGTCCTAGGTTGTAGTGCAGGAGGTACTTTAGCCATCATTTAATTTTTTCATTTTAAAGATTAGTAGACTGAACCCCAGATGTGTAGTGTTTTGTTGTTAATATTTTTTTTGTTGTTGTTTTCTTAAAAAGAAGAGCTAGAATTTGAATCCAGGGCTATTTTGAGAAACAAGTATAAAACATTTCCAATTTGGAAACTGGCTGCCTTCAGCTGATTCTAGCTTTTGCAGGGTATCCATTACTTTTTTAGAAATTTTAATTAATTAATTAACTTTTTATATTAAAATTCTCAGGTATCTTTCTCTCTCCCTCCCTTCTCCCTTTTAGAGAACAAATATATATATATATATGTACATATATATATATATATATATATTCCTAATTTCTATTTGTCATTTCTCTTGACTGGGACATACACAAGTCTACAAACAATTTTTCAGTTGAATATAATGTTCTCTTGGATCTGCTCATTTTACTCTTCATAATTTCACATAGGTTTTCCACTTAAAAAATTATCTTGCTTGTCATTTCTTTCAGTGCAGGAGTATTCCATCACAACTGCAAAGTGCCATCCCATTCCAGTTGTGTTAGAGGTTTCAAACCCCAGAAGTGGAGTTACAGTCTGCGAAATTGATGGAGTCTCAGCCAAAGCAGGGGAGGGGCCCAAGGAGATGTTCTGGAATCTTGGGGGAGGAAGAGTTTCTGTCAGAGAGAGGCAGTTAGCTCTCAATCCTGAGACAGCCTGAGAGGTCTGGTCAAGACTTTGCTCTTGAGGAAAACTTACATTTTTCTCCTGGTGATTGGACACCCTTTCCCACACCGATTCCCAACTGAAGGGGTAGTTGGAGAAGACAGCCAAGCAACTGGAAAGGTTACCTCACAGCTCCTGGTGCCCAGGGTCTGAACTGTGCCTGTGGACCAAAACCAGGACCATCCAAGCCTGAATCTCTCAGGGTCCCGAGTCTGCCAAGGCATGGGTTCCCCAACTTGAGGAGGCAGGTTAGGGTAGCTAGAATAGGGATGCTTTTTCCCTCTTTCCTCACAAAACCCCTTCCTTCAGTCATTTCCCTGTGTTATTCCCAAATTGATTAAGTTAGAATGAAGTTTGTTGCTTTCCCCAACTGACCCTGTGTGAGTGGGAAACAGTTCCAACTCTCTCTCTCAAAGAGGAGGGAACCTCTATTACACAGTGGCCCAAACCTACAGCTAATGCCTCCCTTCTAAGATTTCCTCCCAACTATACTGAATATATCTTATATTTATTGAGCTTTTTCATGTCATCTCCACCATTAGAATGTGGAATCCTTAAGGAAAAGGAAACACAGTTTTGTTTTTCTTTGTAATCTCAAAATTTAGCATAGTACTTGGCAAATAGTAAGAATTTAATAAATGTTTTTTGACTGTTTCCAACTAGTTTGCTCTCCACTGGCGTAGCCTTTGAGAGGATTAGTGTCACATCCATGGCATTATATGACATCAGACTAGAACTTTTAATGTAGGAAGTACCCAAGTCATTCTCCAATTAAGTTATGATCATACTCTTGGTGTCTTCAGCAATTCCCTTTCCCATCTTCCTCCTTCAAATCTGAATTTCTTTTTTGTGTGAGAAATTTAGATTTAATCACCTTCAAGGATCTAGCCAAAGATTGTGTGTGTGTGTGTGTGTGTGTGTGTATTACTATCACCAATGGTAACCCCATTCCCTTCATTTATTAGACTATTCTTATTATTAAGGGTAAATTTTAGGGTTGAGACTGAATATAATTTTTAGGTTGGTCACCAGGGATTTAAATTCTAAATCCCAATGTAATACTCAAGTCAGAATGAAATTTTATGTGGGTTTATTTACAATAAAAAGAAGAAATTAAGAATGAGGGAGAGAGAGAGAAAGGGAAGGTCTGCTCCAGCCTGGTCCGAGCCAGGGGGGGTTCAGAGGCCTCAGCCAAGGGGCTTTCCCAGAAAATTAAACTATCTCAGCTTCTAGCCAATAAGACCTCCTCCAAGATGAGGGGTCTCCTTGGATGCTAGTGCTTCCAGAAAGACCCAAGGAAAGGGGAGTCAGCATTAACACTCACCATGTGGTCATCTAAGGGAAGCAATCTGAGGTCCCACAATGGAGCTCCTCTAAGTCAAGTTCCACTGCCAAAAGCCCTCTCACAGGAAATATAAAGGCAGTTATTTACATCATTTCCCATGTCTTACATGTACCAATGGTGGCTTAAACTTGGCTTTGGACAGCCCAGGGGGTCAGTCAGTTGTTTCTGATTTGTCACACGCGAGTCGGGTCACAGACCTTCCTCCCTCACACTTTATCCTTAAGTGGGGGTGTATACATTGCTGGTTGCTAAAATTCTAAATACTAAGAAGGGTGGAGTAGATCTAAAATTTACATTATGAAATTTTATTTAAAATCTCTCTCTCTACACACACACACATATTTATTATTAAACTTGTATCTTTTATAACTTGATAGTAGCTATAAGAGTTCATACTTCAATGGATTAATTTTTGAGGGTCCAGTGTTAATACCATGCTCTGATAAGGAAAAAGAATAAGAGACCTGTAGAAATATTACAATATCATAGTTATCTTTAATTGGTACAATGCATTTATACATAGTATCTCTATTACCTTATTAGACAATTTGATTAACCAGAATTTTTCATTCCCACATGATTCAATGGACAATTTATTTTATGTTTTCATTCTCCTGGATATATGAATTCAGTAGCCTGGATACATTCCCCATCACTTTGTGTCTGTCAGAGAGGAGCCTTTTAGGTAAATAGATATGAAAGAATGAACTTTCAAAATCCTCTAAAAACAGAATGTTTTAATTCTAAACTAAATGAAACAAAATAGTATTGTTGCTCTTTCATTTTGATTCCTAGATTTTTTTTTTCTTTCCTAAGCAGCCAATTAGTGTCAGCTGCCTTCTGTTTTTAACTCCCTCAGGACTTTTCCACAGACTGTCTCCTTAAATCCTTTCCACCTGTCCAATCAGAATTGAGCTGATCTCACCAAGAGATTTCACACAGGGTACTAAATAGCTCACAAGACAGCAACAACTTTCAATCACTATTGATCCAAGTAAGACTTTGACTGGCAACACAGCAGTAAAGGTCTATATATCACATTATCTCTCTGGGTTGGAAAAAGGGAAAGCTTGCACCATGCACTTATGCCTAAATAAATGTCTGATAGACTTACTATAATTATTGTTCCTGTGTTAATATACTTCTCTAATGAAGTGCAGGACTTCATTCACATCAAAAGGATGTCACTACAATATATGTGTAGTCACAACAATTTATGTGAATGGACTAAATCCTAAATGAAATCAGAGACTAATTTTTCCTCACATTATTCTTTGCAAATAATTTTACATTTTATAATTAAACAAAACCACTAAATATATGATGAAGTAGAATCTTTGACTCTTTTTTCTCTCTTTAGCAAGCTAAATTTTCTGAGTTTTAAAACTATTTTTGGTAAAAATATATCAGTTCAAGTTATAGCAAGTTAAATGTTTCTATGTATATATGCATATATACATACATACATAATTCCCTGAAGGACCTAACTTAATATTAAAAGAGAAAAAACTGTAAAATTAATTAAATCAAAGCTTTTATCCAATTTTCTTCTTAATGATTAAAAAATTCTACTGGAGGTGTCTAGTTTCTTTTGGCTTTCAAGTTTTGCAACATCAGGGTTCATATCTTGGTGCCTCTGAATTGTAGGGGTATAATAAATGTTAAATCATAGTAGTAAAGTCTAAAAGATAATTAAAAGATCTATGGCATAAAACCAGTAGAAGCAGCTATTTTTCACTCTGATGAATAATGAGTTTTTTCAGTGGGAAAAATATAGCACTAAAACAATCAAGGGCTGCTGATAATAGTAGTTAGAAATTCATTTAAATGGGAATATATGAAAATTCCCGCTTACAAACAGCTAGGGAGCACAGTATATAGAGTGCTCAGCCTGGAGTCAGAAAGATTTGCATTCAAATCCAGCCTCAAAGTTTTCTTATATGTGTGACCCTCCCTGGGTAAGTCACTTCTCCCTTATTTGTCTCAATTTCTTCACATGTAAAAATGAGATAATAATAGCACTTGCCTCCCATGGTGGTTTTAAGGATCAAATGAAATAATAATGATAAAGTACTTTAAAAATGTACTGGTATATAATAAACACTAAGTAATTACTATATATATGTATAATTTATATTCATTATATATATATAACATCTATATATGGCAAATATGTGTTTTATATATATATATGTATATATATATAATTACATCCAATGTTTTCTCATGCCTTAATATTAAAATTAACTTTAACAAAAAGATAATCCTCTCATATATAGAAAGTTTCAGTTTGCTTACACACAGAAGGGGAAGTGGACGTGATAAGAAACTATTATCCAATTATTTGTGTTTTCCTAATGGTGAGAAAATAGAGATCTGCTCATATGTTTGTGTATACTCAAACACAAACACAATTAATAGCAATGCTTGTACCAAATAACATAATATCATAAGTAAAGCCCTTAGCCCAATGCTCAACAAAGAGGGGCTTAATAAATGCCTTTCATTTTCCTTCCACTTAATAGTCAAAATTCTTCTGAACTCTAGAAGACTTACAGTGAGTGAATCCAGCAGCTTTGTCATCATTACCTACTAATTTTGAAATATCTTCTTTAACCCTGTGGATTGATGAATTTACTGATTACCATGAAATAATGTATTACTTTGTCTTTTCCCCTCAAGCTAATCTACTTGTGATCACCGTTCTGAGAAACCCACTTTGAAGTTTTTTGTTAATGATTTTTTGTTGTCTCTTTGTTACCATGTTGTATTTAATCAAAAAGCAATCATCATTACAAAATAATTGGGTCTGAATTTTTGTATTATAAATGTTGGAACTACCAGGTAGTTAGGTCTCTATTAGGGTGAAAAAAAATCTTATAAATTGGTATATTACTTAAATTTGCAGAGCATATTTCAATTGGGCTGGAACCAAATATTATTATTTAGATAATTATAACTTTAAATAATGTGTATACTTATAGAAGGATAGGTAATTATGAAAGATAGGCAGATAGATATCAGAGTGGAGAAATTTCTAGATCTACAGGCAGGAAGATCAAAGTTCAAACGCAGACTAAGGCAGTTATCAGCTGTGTGAACCAGAGCAAGTCACTTAATACTGTGCCTTAGTTTCTTTATCCACAACTAAGAAAAATAATAGCATCTCTCAGAGTTGTTGTGAGGATGAATAAAATAATACTCATAAGGCACCTCGCAAACCTTAAAACCTTCAAGATATGGGTGCTGTTACTAAATTCTAGCTCTTCTTCCCTTCAACACTATAGGGCATGGCTCCTAGAAAACCCACATTTAAGAGGAGAAAATCAACTCCATTGAGAAGTTTGGGTGAGGCTTGATGTCATTAATATAATCAATCCCCACCTCAACTTCCTTTTTATTTCATAGTTCAGATACCAAAGCTTTTTTTGAGTTGTATGAAATAGTTGTATTTATTGATGGACAATAATCTAGAGGTTAAATTCCCTACAATTCACACAATGATTAATGTGATATTATTTAAATAGGATCAATTTCTAAAGCAATAGAACCTTTTTGGACATCAACTGAATATTATTCAGATTCGTCTTCTTTTCCCA
The DNA here is from genome assembly GCF_027887165.1 of Monodelphis domestica. Taxonomy (NCBI): domain Eukaryota; kingdom Metazoa; phylum Chordata; class Mammalia; order Didelphimorphia; family Didelphidae; genus Monodelphis; species Monodelphis domestica. Next base: position 239,761,750 of record NC_077232.1, read on the forward strand.
AAGGTTCTAGCTACATTTTAAATTAGGTGCATTTAATTTAAAACATATGTGCTGACTATAGAATGGTATTTTAGAGCATGCAAACACATAACCAAAGTACTTTTGCAATAATATCCTTGAAGTATTCAATCATAAATATTTATTGATAGTTAAGAAGAACCTCACTGAACTAGTGTTAAGTTTTAAACTGAGCAGTAGCTGCCCTTTACTTGAACTCAGCTGGAAGCCTCCAAGGATATAATGCATAGCATTGGGCCATAATTGAATTGCAAGAGTTGAAACAACAAACTGAATAAGAAAGTTTGATCAAAAATAATTCTTTGAAGGGGAACTTTTCGCCCCTACAGCATGTTGGAAAATGAGGCACCTAAAAGAACCTTGATTATTCTTTAATCACATCAGCAATCTGGAAGCCATACACCTAAATGAAGGGAAAGCCCTGGGCTTTCCCAAGAAAGGAGTATATTGATTTCTACATTGGATACTGAACAGATGGATGAGTGCTATAATCCATTACTCCAGAAATCAATGTCATTTGACTCCTATAACTTTCCAAGTAATAAATATTTAATTTTTGCAACTGGTGTTGCTAATTGGAGAATATTTTATGGTTTGGTCTTAAAAGCAAGGTACTTTATTTAAAACTAGCCAGGAAAGGGTTTTATTTAAGTGTGCATTGGGAGAAGCTGACCTACCACCATTAAGCAATGTACCTACATACATTGTTTTATTTTGAAATCATTTTCCTGAAGCATTGCCTTATTCCCTTTATGTAGAATCTCCATAGATTGCTGAAGGAAGGAAGGAAGGAAGAAGGAAGGAAGGAAGGAAGGAAGGAAGGAAGGAAGGAAGGAAGGAAGGAAGGAAGGAAGGAAGGAAGGAAGGAAGGAAGGAAGGAAGGAAGGAAGGAAGGAAGGAAGGAAGGAGGAAAGGAGGGAGGGAGGGAGGAAGGGAAAGAGGGAGAGAGGAAATAAGGAAGGAAGGAAGGAAGGAAGGAAGGAAGGAAGGAGGAAAGGAGGGAGGGAGGGAGGAAGGGAAAGAGGGAGAGAGGAAATAAGGAAGGAAGGAAGGAAGGAAGGATGGAAGGAAGGAAGGAAGGAAGGAAGGAAGGAAGGAAGGAAGGAAGGAGGAAAGGAGGGAGGGAGGGAGGAAGGGAAAGAGGGAGAGAGGAAATAAGGAAGGAAGGAAGGAAGGATGGAAGGAAGGAAGGAAGGAAGGAAGGAAGGAAGGAAGGAAGGAAGGAAGGAAGGAAGGAAGGAAGGAACAATGATAGATATTAACATTTCTGGAAATGACCCAGACAAAACCTTATCTAACAATCAATACATCTGGTACTGACCTAATAGCAGAGGCTTCAAAGGGAGCCAGAAGGGAAGAGGGCTGTTTTCTCAAATGTCTCTTAATATATCTTATATCAAACTAAATTTTTAGGTCATTCCTTAAAGGGAGACTTACATTCAGGTTGGGTTTCTGTCATGTTTTCTAAAACATAGATGTTATAATTTTAAGCACAATGTCTCTAGCATATAAACCATACATGCTATATCACACAAATAGTAGTAGTAGTCTCTCGGTGATCAAGAATGACGATTGTCTTTGTGCAGTTTCATCTACGGTGTACCCTCATGTGGCTTTGGAGTCCAAAGGCTGAGGCGCAGAGTGTGTGGCACATGGGGCATGGGATGCCAGCTGTTACAGGAGGTACGGTTGTGGTCTGGTGTCGGCGTTCACGCGCAGTGGCATAACTATCAAATATTGGACCTCATGAAGACCTTAGATCTTAGAGGTGGGTTAGAGAGAGAGCAACATAGTTTCTCCAATTTTTTTTTTTTTTGCTCCACATCTTAAAAATTAGTTGAGAGGGGGCAGCTGGGTAGCTCAGTGGATTGAGAGTCAGGCCTAGAGACAGGAGGTCCTGGGTTCAAATATGACCTCAGACACTTCCCAGCTGTGTGACCCGGGGCAAGTCACTTGACCCTCATTGCCTAGCCCTTACCACTCTTCTGCCTTGGAACCGATACACAGTATTGACTCCAAGACGGAAGGTAAAGGTTTAAAAAAAATTAGTTGAGAATTACTCTCAAGTGATCTTTCTATCTTCTGCTCCTTATACCTTCCATTCCTCAAATCCAGAATGATGATACTTTAGGCCAGAGAAGTAGGAATCCATTATAGTTCTTTTTCCCTTATACAAAGAAATACGCATGAATTTCGATAGATTATACTGTTCAAAGATCAATGAACTTCAAATTAGAAGGACGGGGGGGGGGAGTATTGAAAATGGTTTTAAAGATTTTGTTTGGAAGGAGCTCCACATCTTAAGTCCAAGATAACGGTTCAAATTCTAGCCCTTCCATTACCTACTGTGTAATCTTGGATAAATCACTGTCTTTCCTGTTACATCTTAAATTACCTATATGAAAAAATTAGAGGGTTAGACTAGATTATTTCATATACCTATCCTAGCTTTAGATTTATTACCCTACATTATACCTTAGGGTTACAAATAAAATCTTTTTTAAGTCTGTATGGAACCATTTCCTAACATAATTTATAGGAAGAAGTTCTCATTCTATCTTCAAAATTTAGCTCTTATATTTACTGAGGAGCATATTTGGTCAAGTCACTTCCCTATTTTGAAAAATGCTGAAATATAAATGTCAGACTGAATGACCTCTAAAATTGTTGTGAACTCTAAAATTACACTACAAAATTATACCTTAGAGATAAAGATGAAATCTTTTAAGCCTTCACTGGATTATTTCATAACACTGAAACTACATAGATTCATGGGAAATCAAGCTCTTCTTAGGTTTACAAAAATTCACATAACTAGAAAATCTCAAGATAATTGGTGGAAATTAAAGCAAATATAAAAGCCTATTAACGTTCCATCCATTATTAATCTGTGGTTCTCAATTTTTATGAAATTGGTAATCCAGGTTTTCTTTCTGGCATATACATAAACGGATTTTATACAACTATTGAATGTAATTGGAATATTAACATTCACCTGAAAGGTATATCCACAAATACTTCTTTTCAGAGATGAAAAGTGTCAAAAATAGTCATTGTATTTGCAACTTGGGTATCAAATACAATGATCAGATTGTTTTAAACTTGTAGTATTCAGCTATGCTCACAGAAATACAACCTAAGAATCTTCCTCTTATTCTTAAAGAGAACTTATTCAAAGTCACAAAAATATGTTTTTTAACTTTTAAATGCATTTGTAGCAAGGAGTACTAAGCAAATAATATAATGTAATACTTTGAATTCAAATAAATTTAATATGAGTGCATACATGATGCAATTTTTCTTTTTATAAATATTTATTCTTCTGTTTTTGTTTCTATTATGTAATATACAACAAAATACACACCTATGATGGTTTTCACTTGAGTTAGTATGAAAAGTTAAAATTTAAATCACACATGATTTAAATGAATGCTATCTAATATTGTGGGACATTTGTACTTCCTTGGAAGAAAAGATGAAAAGCTATAAAAAAAAAGTAAGTCAACATTACAAGTAACAAAATAAGTCAAAAATGTTATTAATCAATGATCATAAATTAGGAGACAAGATGCTGAAAAAAATATGTGGCTGCTTTATGTTGTCTCATATGAAGTTTCAAGTGCTTTAGAAAAACTTGTTTAACAAATGTCTTATCAAATTTTATTGCTAATTAAAATATTATGGACAAGAGAGAAATCAAATTCATTCATTTGATTGTTATTAAATCAAGTAAAAGAGTTTTCAGAGATTCAAAACAAAATCCATGTCAGCCTGTCGTCTTTTAGAGGATTAAATCAGTTTGAAAAGGACATTTCTTGATTCAGTGGATCCATGATCTTGTCAGTATGAGTACTCCCTCCAGTGGTACAGATTCTAATCCATCCATGAATTTTCAACCTGCAGAATTATAGCACACACCTTTCCACAAATAATAAATATAGAAGGGGCCCCAGACATCACCTAGTCTTCTGTTGTCATTTGATAGATGGGGGGACTGAGGCATGGAGTTCAAGTGACTTATAGGTTCATAAATCTAAAATTCTAAGTCAGACAAGAGGCCAACTAGTCCAAATCTTCATCTTACATTGAGAGAACTGATACTCAGAGAGGTAGTGTGATTTATGCAAGGTCATATCAGTAGTAAGCATCAGTTAGGATTTGAACTGGTTTCCCTGACTCAAAATAGAAAATACTTAATAGTTGTCTGATTTGTTTCAACAATTGATTTGTCTCATATAAATAATAGGTGGTGTTAGATCACACTATTGCTTCTCTATTAACTTATTGTGCATTTTGTCTCAAGGTTTTCAAAATTATTCCCCAAAATGACAATTTCTGGAGGGATCTAGACACAAGATGGGTCAAAGGTATATAAAAATAGGAAGGTCTGGTTTTTAATCTTGATTTCTGCTTTTTACAGTTATGCCTGTGTAATCCTGGGCCAAGAATCCTACCTTTCAAGTCTTTAATATCTTTACTTTCAAAAATCTCAGTTTTTTGGGAGGGATATGTATATATACATATATGTATGTATATAAAACATGTGAACATATATACATATATGAATTTGTTTACATATATCCATTTGTATATGTGCATGAGTGTATAGTTTATATATATTATCATATATAGTATAATATATTATATATATAACATATATAGTATAATATAGCATTATAGATAAATGGATAGAAATGGACAAATAGATAAACTATTAATATAACTACTTTCCTTCAAAATATTATATATTTTATTTTGCATATATAAAAGACATTTTTTCTGAGAAGGTGCCTATAGGTTTCACCAGACTTCCAAAGTGTTTCATGATGAAAAAGGTCAAAAACCCTTCTTCAAAAGATTAGATTATCTAAAAATATCCCTCTCAACTCTAAACAAGAATGCTCATATGAGAGATAAATAGAATCTTCCATTGAAAACAGTCTATATCAGTATGGAAATTATTCTCAACAAGTTAAATCAACAAACATTTATTAGGTGCTTCCTATGCACCAGGCACTGTGTGCTGAGTGATAGGAATAAACAAAAATAAAGGAGAAAGCAATCCTTCCCACCAATGTGCTTACAATGTAATTAACCAGCATCAGAAAATAATATAGGAAGTAAAGGAAACTGAGTTGTGTCCCAAACATCTTGAAAAAAATGAGAAAAAATAATGTAATTTTCAGCAGTTTTGGTCATTGCTCCTGAGAAAACTAATGAGGAGCAAACAGTACTGTTGGCATGTAATCTATGAAATAAATATACCAAAGCTTAACAAGGTAGGTAAATCTGTATAATATACAATAACTCAGTAAACACTTACATTTCAAATGTTTCACAGAGGTGACAATATTTTTGTTCCTTATGAATCTCAGATTGTAGCAGACTCTTTATAGCCTAATCGCATGGCAGAAGATCAGACGGTATCCTAATAAAAGGAGTAGAAGGGGGAAGAAGAAAATTAGTATTTCTTGGAATTGGAGTACCACAGACAAAAGGCCATTAGAAGAAATAAGCAGAGAAGCAACATGATGAGGACAGAAGGGTTTTCTGTATCTACACACTTTCATTTGTTTTGTGCAAGGGATTGTAAAAAGGCAATTAAAAAAACAATCTAGGAAATTAAGTACGCTAGTCAGAGGATGTGATAGAAAGATGTAGATACGTGTGAGAGTGTCGAATGGAATTGGTCTCTTTCAAAATAATATTCAAGTACTTTATTGAAGAAAAAAGAAACAAAATTATGAACAAATATTAATCAACCAGTCAATGAACTGTTATTAATCAACTTTCTAGCACCATGTTAGATAGGTATAGATGCCATTGGTTTAGAACATCATCTGTGAAAAATGAGATAGGGAATTAATCAGATAGGACTGAAAGGATTTCCTTGCAAAAGGGGCATCCTGATTGTATTTAGATATTTTAAATCTACATGCTATCCAATTTGGCTTGGTTGTGTGAATTCATCTAGCTACATTTAGCAGCAAATGAATAAGAATGGGTAATTTACTCTCCATCTTTATTTTTGTTCACATGTATTTTACTTATTAAATCATTATTTTTTAACTGACTACAAAACATTTTTTTAACAGTTCAGAGTTTCTCCATTTATTTATGAGTTCTTTTTGACCTTTCAATTTTTGTAATTGCAACACAGTGTTCTTTAAAAAATGAAAATTCTTTAAGATGCTCATTTGCTACCTCTAGAATTTTTTGGAAGCTGTTAAGTTTATTTTACAACCATTTTTTTTCAGAGATAATTTCCCAAAGGGAGACAATGAGTGACTCAAAAAACATATTATAATATCAGATAACAATGAGAGTTAGGAAAATGCTGACAATGAGAGAATATGCCAAAATATTGATAACAAAATTAAAGTAGTTCTAGTGGAAAATTTATACATCCTGAAATCGAGGGGTTCAGTCTTTCAGAATATATATATATATATATATATATATATATATATATATATATAAAACAATGGCTGCTAGCCTCAGGAGTTCCAACTGACAGTTGATGACAGTTGGTGACAGTTGGTCACTAAAGTTTTTTTTAATTGGGGGTTCTTTTAAATCCTGGGGTGCCAGATGAAATTGAGGGACTCAGTCTTTCAGAATAGAGAGAGAAGAGTGGAGACCTCACTTCTCAAAGCTGGGTTCAGGGAGACAGTGGATGTTTAGGGTTGGCTCACAGAGAAGAGAGGGGGTTTGAAGATTTTCCCCCTTCTGCCTTCCCTCCTTAGCTATGGTTGCTTTCCCAGATTTGTTCTTGTGACTCTTTTCCCCCCTCCAGTACTAGAGACCAAAGGGTCTCTCCTTGATCTGTTCACAATTCAATCAGGGTAATATAAAGGAATAACTATCAGGGAAAAGAATGGGAGAGGAAAGTGGGGAAAAGGGGCCCCTGTCTCTATCTAAACCCTTTTTCCTCCCTCCTCGAGTTTGGGGGGAACTCAGGCGTTGGCAGCCTGAGCCCCCTGAGAGAAAGTCAGGTTGACTCACCCTGGGTTTGACCCCTTGGCCACAGTTCAGACTCAGGGCAACAGTAGCTGAAGTAGTCAGAGATTTAAAATGTCTTTCTCAGGTTTCCTCTTCAATAGTCTTTTCAATTGGGAAATGTTGGGGGTAAAGATTTCCAGTCACCGACAAGGAAAGTGGGTAAACCTCAGGAGAAAGTCTTATTCAACCTTCTCTCTTTGGCTTCTCTACACTGAGAGACCAAGTGCTCTCCCAGCCAGAATCTTCTACTCCTCAGGATTCCAAATTCCTGGGGTCCCTCCCCCATTGAGGTGATCGGTTCCACACACTCTTCAGCCTGGTACTTTTTCTTATGTGCCAGCCTCTGTCACAACGTGAAGATGCAGAATATGAATGACAGTCAACCATTTAAATTCAGCATCCCTAAATGATTACAAAAAGATAATATAAAAAATAAAAATGGTAAAAAAAATTATTAAATGTAATATAATAGTGGTCATTGGAATGAACCTGTGACATAAAATTAACCTCATCTCATTTTAAATATAAGTTTTAGATTAAACCTGAAACTTCTTTTGAAATGGAATAACTTCACATAAGAATCGTGTTTTTAAAGGTTAAGGAAATTTGGTCATACTCCCGGAGTTTTCTGTCAATTATAAAGTAATTTAAGAGATTCATGTAAGAGATTCAAACAACAGTATCATTCCTGTACAAATCAGTTAGGAGGAAAATGACTGAACTATTTTAGAAGGGAGACATTGGGAAGGGTCACAAGCTTTTTAGGCATCTGGGAGCAGAGGACAGGAAGCCAATCATTATAGAACAGTCCCCTTTCAGATCCTGACAAACTTAAATAAAGTTAAGTATGAGGAAGTTAGAATAATAAAATGTCATATGTGAGAGGTGCCTCAGAAACCATCTAGTTCAATCTATAATTTAATAAGATTCACCTCTGCAGGGCATCTGAGAAGTGGTCATTCATTTTTTTTTTAATAATTAGATCAAAACAGTCTATTAGAAGAGGAAAAAAAAGGATTGATAGATTGATGGCCATCATTTGATGAAAATCCTGAGGAATATTTTTATTTTTATGTATCATGTGACAACTTTACAAAAATTCAGGTGGCAAAAAAATCATAATTTAGTGAATAAAATATTGAATATTTTTGCAGAATTTGAACTAATAAAAATAAGTAATATCCTAAATGATGAATTGGTTAGGGAAAAATTGTAGAAAAAATGATTATGAAGAGATTGTTAACAACATGCCAACATTTATGCTATGAAACTAAACTTTTCTTCAAATGAAAAGTTTGTATCTCTGAAACTTTACTTATCTACTAAACTTATCATGAAATTTTAAAACCCCCAACAAATCAATAATACTAAACAATCATGTGGACTATTTTAAAATAGAAATAAAAAAGTAAAGGGAAACTAAAACAGTCCTGAGCAATTTTTAAACTAACAAAATTAATATGAATATAAATAAAAAGAGAAAAATATTGAATCACTAATACCAAAATATTAGAAGCAGAAATTCACAACAAATGAGAACAAATAAAGAAAATCATCAGAAATAAGAATATTCAAACATGAAACAAAAAATAATCCCAGTGTTACATAGATTTTTCTCAACAAAAGAGAAAAAACAAAACTAACAAACTTGCTTTTTGAACTTAATATGATCCTAATACTCAAATTGAGATGGGGAAGTAGAAATAAAGCAGAAAAAGACAATCAAGGGTTAAAGTCACTCATAGTTATTAAAAAATACTGAGTAGAATATCACTGTTGACTGCAGGAACATTCCTTTCAAGTGATCCTATTCTTGGGACTATCTTCCCAGGTGGTTAATTACTATCAGAGAAGAAATCATACTCATGGCATCAGTATTTGTTGTATAAAAATGATAAATAAATTATTTATATGCTAAAGGATATAGACTGGTTACACACTTTTTGGTTAAAAAATGGAATAGGGTACCATTGTGCCATGAAGGAAAGTGAATGTAAAGAAATCAGAGACATATTGGAGGAATTAAATAAAATGATGTAAAGAAAGCACTTATAAAAGAAACATACACACAATTTATAAATAATGTGTGTATTTATATGCATATTAACTGTAACAATTAAGTGAAAATATGGCTATAAAACTCACACCAACTACAAAGGAAATTGTTCTTCCCAGCATATTAAAGTTGTTAAAGAAATTCTTCCCTTTTATCAATAAGAAAAATTGACAAAGGAGAGAAATGATCCATACTATTAGCCATATTCCCTCAATTAGTCATTTTACTTAAAATTTTGAGGGTTGGGAGAGAATTTCATATTGGGAAGTATCAGTTTTGACAAAATGTTTTCATATTCAAACTGTACTATAAATTGACCACCTTCAAAATAATCTGGTATTTTTCCTAACAATAGAGTAGTGGATCATTGTAATGGACACTTAACACACAGTAGTAAATGATAATTGGAAACAAATGTTTAACAAAGAGAAAGATCCAAGCTTTTGGAAGAACTCATAATTCAACGAAAAGAAATGGGAATATTGGAAAACAATATGACAGAAACTAGGCACAGACCAGCACCTCATGTCATATACCAAAGAGAAGTCAAAATGGATACATAATTTAGAAATAAAGGGGAATCTTTACTATAAAAATGAGGGGAGCACAAAATCATTTACTTGTCATATCAATGGAAATGTTTATGTCTAAACAAGACATAGAAGGCATTACCAGATATAAAATAGATATCTTTCACTATATTAAATTAAAAAAAAAAAGGGTTGTAGGAACAATAGCAATGCAACCAAGAATAGAGAAGAAACAACACAGTAGGGAAAAAATATCTGTGAGAAAGGCCTCATTTCTCAAATAAATACAGAACTGAGACAGCTTTTTTAGGAATATAAAGTATAACCCGTTTGACAAATGGTCAAAACATATGAACAGGCAATTTTCAGATAAAGAAATTAACATTACCTTTAATCATATGAAAAAAAGATCCAAATCATTATTAATTAGAGAAATGAAAATTAAAATGAATTTGAGGTACAACCTCAACCTAAGAGACTGGTTAAGATCACATACACACACACACACACACACACACACACAAAATAATACATGTTATAGAGGACATGGTAAAATTGAGACACTAATACACAATTGGTGGAGCTGTGAGCCAATACAACCACATTGATGAAATCATGCCAAAGGGGTCTAAAACTGTTCATACCCCTTGTACCTGGCAATACCACTGCTAGTACTATATCCCAAAGAAATAAAATACAGGGAAAAGAACTTAATTGCATATTTTTTTATGTTAGCTTTATTTGTGGTGTCAAAGAACTGGAAATTGAAGGGATGTCCATTAGCTTGGAAATATCTGAATAAGTGATGGCATATAATTTTCATGAATACTGTTGTGCCATAAGAAAGTATAAATAAGATGATCTCACAGACATACACACACACAGAGATACATACACAATTAAAACCTGGAAAGACATATGAAGTGATGGCAAATAAAGTGAACAAAATCAGGTGAACATTATATACAGTAGCAACAATATTTTATAATGATCATCTGTGAGTAAATTAACTATTATCAGCAATGCAAAGATATAGGAAAACTCCCAAAGAACTCCTGATAAAAAAGTCTCTTCACCACCATTGAAAGAATTAATGGTGTCTGAGTGCAAATTGAAGCATATCATTCTTCACTTTATTTTCTTTCAGAAATTTTCTCTACTATAATGATTAAACACAGAAATATATACTTTATGAACAAATAGGTATCAACTATATCGTATTACCTGCCATCTTGTAAAGGAGGTCATATGGGAAGAAGAGAAAAAAAATAAGGATTGCAAAATATAAAAAAAAGTATTATTAAAATTGTACTGGCATGAAAATAAATTTTAAAAAGTTTTCATAAAAACAAAACAAACAAGAAAAAAAACTTGATTAAGAGCCTCTGAAACAAACTAACTTACACTTTGATATTTGGTGACATCAATGTAAAATTTAAAAAAAGGAAAAGGAAGCCAGAAGGTTTGCGGTGAGGCTGAGCTAAACCAAACTATCAGAAGAGCATTTTGTCAAAATTTGAAGGAAAACAAAAAATCAATGTCAAATGGTCTTTTTAGAGTTGCTATAGCAATCTATTCTCATCATTGATTACAGTGGAAACATTTGGACTCCACTAACTCAGTACATGCTGTGCTATTTGAGGAAGTGAAGATAACACCTACGAACATGATATCAGGAATAGCAGCTGGATGTGACCAAATAAATATAGACATTTGTACTGGATGTAACAAACATTGAAAAGCACTAATGACTGAATGTTTAGGAAATCTTAAAATGGGAAAGATTCAAAAAGAAAAGAAAGTAATGTTAAAACAAAAAAGAAAAAAGTAAACAAAAAGATATTAGAAAAATATGCAATCATATGTCTATTTATTCATTTTTCTAAAATATATATGAGAAATACTCATGCATATGTTGAGGAGGTCCTTAATGATGATGTATGAAGGGAATAAGCAAGAGCTGGCAAGTGATTTTCTTTAGGAATCCCACTTTTTCCCTAACCAGACAATTGAGTAAAAAAGATTTACAAAAGATGAAATCAATAAAATATAATTTAAAACTTCAAATAAGTGTTCTCTTTTTTATCTGGAACAAAGAACTATGTCCCCTGATTCTCACTATGAAACAATTCATAAAAGCAATGCAAGAAATACCAATAAAAGGCTTTTGTCAGAAGGAAATATGATGTCTTACATAAAGTCCAAATGAGAAAAGATTCAATACAAGTGGTGATTTGTCCAATATTCAATTTTATGGATGACTTTGTATTGATTATATCAAGCCCCAGAATACTAATGATAGGGCATTGAATTATGATTTCATTTTATGAAGATTTTCCCAGATTAGTATATTTCTTCTACCATTATATATCTGAAATCCTAGGGATAGAGTCAAGATGGTAAAACAGAGGAAACATTACAGCTAAATTCTCCTAATACTCTCTTCCAAACAACTTAAAAAAATTTCAATATGAATTTTTACGTGGGAGAGTGATATGATTTTTTTCCCTGCCCAAGTCAATTTAGGAAGTCAGAAGAAGAAGTCTGTGACATTGGGGTGGAGGCTAGTGGAAAACCTATATGGAAGCAATATCTCTTGTAGACCTTGGAGGCATCTACAAAAACAGCTGCACCAGCTTCAAGAATTCTCAACTGAAAGTCAGTAATGGGACTGGACAACTGGTTGCTTGGAAAGAGATTATAGAGCATCCTTGTGCTACCATGGGACATATGACTAGGCACTATTTTGCAACTCCATTGCTTACATTCAACTCTAGATTATAGTTCCAGGTTGATGAGGAGCAGTCACAAGGGAGTAGGGTCCCAGAGGAACAACAATGCTTTTAGTTAGAAGTGAATGGGAATCATAAGGATCAATAGTATCTACAAAGAATTAGTGGACCTCTTGAGTGAAGACAAGAGTACATATAAGGAAAATTGTGAACACAGCTCTCCTTACATCATAACATAATTGGAACCATGGAAAACTCCAAAACTTTCATAATTAACCATGAAAACAGTACAAAAAATAAACAAAACAACTGAACTTTAGAATAGTGTTTTCCCTCCCAGAGGAAATAGAGCTCAACTTAAATGTAAAGTTTAAAGACAAGGAATAGGTTGGAAGAATGAATAGTGGAATCTGTTCATAAAGAGTTTAATGGTGACTTGGAAGATCAATACAGAAACACAGAAGAAAATGGCAATGTCAAAACAGCTACAAAGCTTCAGAGAAAATTGTTATTTGTGTCACAGCCTAACAAATTACTGAAACAGCGAAAAGATATTTTCAAACTCAGTGGCAGAAGAAAACTTGGGATGGGAAATGACAGGAAAGAATGCAAAAGAATTGTTTTAAAAATATTAACAATTTGGAAAAGAGACATAAAAAATACTGAAAAAAATAATACAAAAAAGTGGTCAATGTTAAAAAGGATATAAAACTTCAATGAAGAAAAGAATGCCTTAGAAACAAAATTGGTAAAATTAAATATAATACAATGAGTTTAAGATAAAATAAAATTGTATGAGGAGGGATAAATTGGAATAATCATCTCACATAAGAGATATGAATGAAAGAAATGCTAAGATGATGGTAAGGAAGGAATGGAGGGATGGTAATGCTAGTACCTTATTCCCATTGGACATAGGTAAAAAGGAAATAATACATACATACATAAAGGTGAAATTTTTCTTAACTTTTTAGGAGATAAGAGGATTAAAAGAGGGTTTCTTAGAAAAACATATAGATTAAGAAAAAGAGGGCAATGGGATAAGGCAAGGGAGAGAATAATAGAAGTCATTCATACTAACAATTAGGAGGGTAAGAGAGGAATACAGGAAGGACTAAAAGAAAGATAAATATATTAACAACTAGGAGAGTAAAGAGAGAAGAAAAGGGAGGTCACTTTAGAATGGTGGAGGAGAAAAATAAAGGCATAGTTGGGGAACTGAAAGGGTAAAGATTAGGGAGGTATGTAAAGGAGAGGATTTACAAGCCAAGCCAAGCATGCAACACAAGAGTAAAGGACCTCAGCTGTCAATCAAGAAAGAACATTCCAAATGGAATGTTCCCAGGAAAGTCAGTTGGAGGCAAGCCAGGCTGAAGGGGAAGGAAGCTGGGAACAGGTCCCTTGTTTGCTTTTGTCCTAGGCTGAAGGACCCTTGGTGGGGGGGACTTCTGGAACTAGGCTGAGAAGAAATTAACTTTTGTTGGCGGCTTAGTGTGGTGAAGAAGATATTGGTGTCTCTGAGATTTGAGTTTGAAGGAAGAAGAAAGAACATTAAACAGTTATCCTCCCATCTCCTTGACAAATTTGTGTCACATTTGTGACAGGACTGACATTTCTCAAAATCCTCCTAAGCTTCCGTATAGACTACGGATAACCCCATCCCTCTCACCTCATCTTCCATATTATCCTGTTGTTCCCAATAAACACCCTTATTTGAGAAAGGAAGAGAAAAGAGTGTTTTCCTCATAAATCACATAATCCACTCAGGGAAGGAGGGGGGAAGGGGCAAAGCCAAAGGCTTCAAAAGAGGGTTGTGATGGGTGGTATTGATGGAGGAAGAGGGTAGGAAAAATATTAATCAATTAACCATCAGTAGTGATCAATAGGCAACCCCAGAGTATCCCCTCTAGTAGTATCTCTCTATCTCTCAGAAATATTTCTATCACCTAGTATATCCTTTATTACTATAGGCAACCTCAGTATCTCCATTAAAAGTAGGCACCTTCAGGTTTTCCCTAGTTTCTCTCTAGTCAAGCCAGAGTATCTCATTTATTACAACTAGAAATATCTCCTCAGGATCTATTTTATTACAGGTAAAATAACAAAAATTATTAAAATCATGTAATTATAGCAATAAATGCAGAAAACATGTTTTCAGAATATGTAATTCATATTAAAAACACTTCAAAGAAGATATATCAATGAATTGTTCCTTATATTAAGAAGCAGTATATACTTAACACCATCATCAAACATTTTCTATTATGGAGGTAAGATCAGGAGTGAAATAAAGGTGCCCATTATCACTATTGTTATTTAATATTGTACTAGAAACACTGTCCACAACAATCAGAAAAGAAGGAATTGAAGGTACCTGAATAGGAAAATGAGTCATTAATCCTAGAAATACAACTAAAATTTAATTGAAACTATCAATAATTTTAGCAATATAGAAGGCATAAAATAAACCCACATACATCATTACTCTTTTCTACGTATTGCTAAAATGTCCTGAAAGAAGAAAGAGTGAGAAATAGCCTAGTTAAATTACCTATAGTTAGAATAATATATCTAGGAGTTTATCTTCTAAAACAAATCTAGAAAGTTATAAAACACTTTTTTCATATAAATAAAGGGATATTTAAATAACTGGAGAAATATCCATAGTTCATGGATGGACAGAGTCAATATAATTAAAATCACCCTTCCTAAACAAATCTACACATTCAATGTCATCTCTGTTAAATTATGAAAAATATTTTTATTAGAAAAAATATAAAATTCATTTCAAAACACAAAAGGAAAAAGTTAATAAAGGAGATTTAGAAGTAAGAGATTTGAACAATATTACAAATCAGTAATGATAAAATGATCTGCTACTGGCTAAGAAAAAGAAAAGTAGATCAGTGGAATAGAATAGACATACAACACAGAGTTGTAAAAGATTATAATCACCTTGTGTTTGACAAAGGTAAAGATCCAAATTTTGGAATAAGAATTCACCATTTGGTAAGCATTGTTAGGAAAATTGGAAAGCACTTCAGCAGAAACCAGATAAAGACTAATATTTTGTACTATTTACCAAGATAAGATAAAAATTGATAAATAACCTAAATATAAAGGAAGATACTGTAAATATATTAGAAGAATAGGGAACATATTAAATATAAGATTTATGGGTAGGATAATTTATGAATAAACAAGACATAAAAAGCATTGTCAAATGTAAAATCAATATTTCTGAATAAATTAAATTGATTATTATATGCTAAAACTAATGAAAATGAGATCAGAATGAAAGCAACATTGGAAAAAATTGTACACAGTTTCTGGGATAGAGATCTCATATCTAAAATATATAACTTCACCAAACACATAAGAATATGAGCTATTCTCCAACTAATAAGTGGGCAAAACATATGAATAGACAGTTTTTGGATGAATAAATCAAAGCTATATGTAACAATATGAAAAAAAAAAGTTCCAAATCAGCGTTGATTAGAGAAATACAAAACAAAATAATAATGAGATATTATCTGATACCTATAAAATTGACTAAAATGATAAAAAGGGAAAATGACAAATGTTGTAGGGGGTGTGGAAAATTGGAAGCATTAATTCAAAGTTGGTGGAACTGTGAACTGATTAAACCATTTTGGAGAACAATCTGGAATTATACTCAATGTGTTTTAAAATTATACTCAATGTATTTTAAATGTGTGTATAGGGAGCAGCTGAGTAACTCAGTGGATTGATAGTAAGGCCTAGAAACGGGAGGTTCTAGGTTCAAATCTGAACTCAGACACTTCCCAGTTGTTTGACCCTGGTTAAGTACCTTAACCCCTATTGCCTAGCCCTTACCACCCTTTCTGCCTTGGAACCAATACACAGTATTGATTCCAAGATGGAAGGTAAAGATTTAAAATTTTAAAAAAAAGTATGTATATCTTTTGACCCAGCAATACCTTTAATAGATTTATTACCTAAAGTGATGAAGGAAAAAGGAAAAGAAACTGTGTGTAAATATTTATAGCATTTCTTTTTGTTGTATCAAAGAACTGGACATTGAAAGGTTGTCCATCAATTGGGAAACAGTTGTGATTGTAATGAAATATTATTTCATCATAAGAAGTGACAAACAAAATTATTCCACCACCACCAAAAAAACTGGAAAGACATATGAAGTGATGGAAAATGATTTGAGTGCAATGAGGAGAACATTGTACATAGTATAGAAATATGTGGTGAAAATTTATGAATGATAGTTATTCTGAGCAATATGGTGATCCAAGATAATCCTCAAGGACTCATAATGAAAAACACCATCTGCCTCCTGAAAAAGAACTAATGGAGTCTCAATGTAGATTGAAAATACTCTTTTTAATTTTGTTTCTTTGTTTTTCTTTTGTTTGTTCAACTCTTTTACCAAATGACTAATATGGCATAATGTTTTATACTATATCACATGTTAAATTGATATCAGATTAACTTCCATCTTAGGGAGGTGAGAGGATCAGAATTTAAAAATTAATTTTAACATTAAAATTAATTAAAATAATTAAAATTTAAATTTTATGCTATTGAAGAAAATATTAATATTATTATATTATTAATAATAATATTAAAATTAATAAAATATTATTAGGGGAAAAAGAAGCAGAATTGGTAAATGGGGGTGTACAAAAGTTAACTGAATAAAATAATTCCTGAAAAATTAGAATCAGGCAAGTGGAGGTTAAAGACTAAGAATTAAAGAAACAATCAAGCAAATACAGAGGAAAGAAAATAATGGAAGCAAATGAGAAACATATTAAACAAAAAATAGCTGTCTGGAAAAAATATATGAAAGAGATATAATTTAAGAATTATTGGATTGTCTTAAATGCGTGATCAAAGAAATAGCTTCTAAATCACATTTTTATGAAACTCTGAAGGAAAATTACATTAGTACCCTATAACCAAAAGTATAAAATAGAAATTGAAAGAATCTAATGATGATGTTCTGAAAGAGAAACCAAAATGGAAACTCCCAGGAATATTATATCCAAATTCCAACTCCCAGGTAAAAGAGACATTATTTCCAGAATATAGAAAGAAGCCATTCAAATTTCAAGAAGCCATATTCAGAATCACCCAGGATTTGTCACTTTAAAGGTGGGAGGATTTGAAATATGCTATTATAGAAGACACAGGAACAAGGATTACAATCAAGAAAAATCTAGCAAGGAAAATTGAGTATAATCCTCTAGGAGAAAAACAAAACAAAACAAAACATGAATATCTAATGAAATGAGGGACTTCAAAACATTTCTGATGGAAATACCAAAGTTGAATAGAAAATTTGACTTTCAGATGCAAGACTCAAGAAAAGAATAAAAAAGATAGACAAATCATGAGACTTAATAAAGTTAAACTGTTTATATTTATGCATAGAAAGAAATATACATTACTTCTAATAGCATTTTAATAATTAGGGCCATTAGAAGGAATCTACATAGACAGAGGGTTTAGGCATAAATAAGTTATGTTGGTGGATAGAAGAGAAAGATGGATGCACTGAGATGAGTAAGGGAGAGGAAGAATGGATAAAATTATATCCCATAAAAAGAGGAACATAAGAAGGATCTTTTACAGTGGAGGGAAAAGTGGGGTCAAGGAGTAGGCATTGCTTCAACCTCACTCAACTGAATTGTTTCAAAGAAGGAAAAATGTATATAAACCAACATTCAGGCACTGAAATCTATCTTACTCAACAAAGAAGTGGGAGAAGGAAGGGTATAAGAGAACAGGCAGGTTATAAAAGGGATGGTGGATCCACGGAGAAAATGTTCAGAATCAACTCAGATTTTTGAGAAGAGACAGGGTAAAAAGGGAGCAGAATAAATAGTAGAAAACAAGATAGAGAGAAATGCAGTTACTAAACAGAATTCCAAATCCCTATAGAATAAGCTCATTATTTAAATGGAAATGAATAGCTGAATGGGTTAGAAAAAAAGAATTTAACAATAAGCTGCATAAAAGAGACATATGAAAGAGAAAGACACAAATAGAGTTAAAATTAGGGAATGGAGCAGAAATTATTCTTCAATTGAAGAAAAAAAAAAGCAGAAATAGCAAACATTATCTCAGCACTACTTCCAGATCTATCAGTCATAGAATGTAAAGGGGATTGAACAGTTACACATTAGGAAATTATAGGAGTTCTTTTGCTGGCTGAGTGAAAAATTCTTGTCACATTACCAATACAGAGATCTAGGATATAATTGTAAGTCTCAGTCTCAATGTGACGAGGAGCACTAGCATATAGCAGAGCTTAGAGTCACAGGAGAGCAAGGGATACTGGACAAAGTTCCAAGGGGAAAAAGTGCTTGTGGTTATTCACAGTGCAGAGCACAGGTCAGAGAGTATTAACACAGCTCTCCTTACATCATACCACCTTGGAAGAACTGAAAGCTTATAGATCCCTAGGGATAATTCTGAAGGCAACTAAACAAAGAAGCTTGGAATAATGTTCCCTTCACCACAAGAAAAGAGCCCAGATTTAATTTTTTAATATAAAAAAATGGCAGGAAAATAAGCAAATAACAAAAGAAACCCACAAGAAAATCTACATAGAAAATTATTTTTCTCACAGGGAAGACCAAAACACAAACTCAGAAGAAGGCAACAAATACAATACTGCTGCAAAGAATTCAAAAAATGAATTGATCTCAAGTCCCCAAAGTACCAATAAGTAAGGTTTTGTTTTTTTTTTATGAAGAATTGGTCAAATAGGAAGAAATATTCACAAAAGTATATTTAGGAAAATAACTTTTTAAAAAGTAGAATTGGTCACATGGAAAAGGAGACACAAAAGCCTATGCAAGAAAAATTGGGCAAGTGTAAGCTACTGACACTATGAGAAAATCATGACTAAAGAATGAAAAAAAAAGAAGAAAATTTGAAATAGATAATTATAAAACAACTCAACAGAAAAATAAATCAATAAGAGATGCTCTAAGAATTATTGGATTACCTGGAAAGCATGTTAAAAAAAGAGCTTAGATTACATTTATTATGAAAACAACAAGAAAAACTGCCTTGATATTATAGAAATGGGGATAAAAGAGAAAACAAAAGGATATACCTATCATCGCATGAAAGAGATCCCCAAGGATAACTCCAAGGAATATTAGAGACAAATTCTAGAACCCCCAGGTCAAGGAGAAAAAATTACAGGCAACCAACAGAAAAAAGGAAAGAAACAATTTAAACATGATGGAGCCATAGTTATATCAACACTATAATTAGCAGCTTCTAAATCAAAGGATTGGAGGGTCTGGAATATGATATTATGGAGAGAAAAACATCTAGAACTTTAATTAAAAACCCTGTATCCAGCAAAACTGAAGGTAATCCTTCAGGGGAAAAAATGAGTATTTAATGAAATGAAGAATTTCTAACAATCTTGATGAAAGCATCAGAGCTGAATGGAACATTTGACTCTCAAATACAAGATTCATGAGAAACATAACAAGTTAAAAAAGAAAGAGAATTCAAAAACATTCAATGAGGTAAAATAAGCTCTTTACATACCTTATGTGGGAAGATGATTCTTTTAACTCCAAGAACCTTATCATTATTGGGCCTGTTAGGAGCAGTATACATAGATAGAAGGCAAAGGTATGATTTGAATATAATTGGATGATATTAAAAATAAAATTAAGGCATAGGAAGAGGAATTCATTGGGAGAAGGGGGCAGGGAAAAACATAATGGAGTAAATTTTCTGATAAAAAGCACGAGAGAGTTCTAAAAGTGGAGGGGAAGATGGGGAGTTGGGGAGGACAGAATATAAACCCTTCTTCTCTCATCATAATTGGCTCAAAGAGGAAAGAACATATACAATCAGATGGGTATAGAAATTTATGTTACCACCAGGAAAGTAGGAGGGGAAGGGAGTAAGTGAAGCAAGATGGGGCTGATAGCAAGGAACACAAATTCAGGAATGTGGTAGTCAGAAACTAAGCAGGGAAATAATATGGAAAGAATAGATAGTAATCATAATGGTACATTTTTTTTAAATTCTCTAATAAAGATCTCATTTCTCAAATACATAGAGAAATTAATTGTTGTCTAGAGATACAAGTCATTCCCCAATTGACATGTGGCAAAAATATACGAACAGGCAATTCTCAGACAAAACAATTTAAATTCTCTGTAATCATGCAAAAATGTTTTAAATTATTACGTATTAAAGAAATTCAAATTAAAACAACTCTGGGCCACTTCCTATCACCTTGGCTTTTATGACATACACCTATCAGACTGACTATTATGACATAAAAGGAAAATGACAGAACTTGGAGGGGATTGAAAAAATAGATACTAATACAGTTAGGGGAGAATCATGAACTGATTTGACAATTCTGGAGAACAAATTGGACTTTTGCCCAAAGGATGAAAAAATGGTACTTCTCATTGACTCGTTGACTACCATTACTAGTGTTGTATCCCAAAGAGATTAAAAAAAAAGGAAAGGACCGATGTGTTCAAAAGTACTTAAGGCAGCTCTTTTTGTGGGGGCAAAGAACTGGAAAGTAAGGGAATACACCTCAACTGGCAGATGGCTGAGTGATACTATATGTTTGTAATGGAATACTGTTGTATTATTAAAAATTGCAAGCAGGATGAACTCAGAAAAACCTGGCAAGATTTATACAAACTGAATCAGAGTGAAGTAAGCAGAACCAAAAGAACATTCTATTCAGTGTCAACAATATTGGATGATGAACAACTGTGCATAAAATTTATTCTTAGCAATAAATTGATCCAAAAAAGTCCTGAAAAACTCATGATCTAAAATTTCATCTATTTCCAGAGAAAGAAATGATGGAATCTGAATCCAAACCAAAGCAATTTTTTCACTTCCTTTCAAAATTTTTATTTTTGTTTGAGTTTACTTCCACAAAAGGATTAATATGAAAAATATAGAAATATGTGGAAATTTTGGTTTAAAAGAAAACTAGTTTGCCATTATTAAAAAAACCCACAAAAAACAAAGATTAATGAACCAGCAATAAATATGAAATTAAAGCAATAAATTAAGACCTATTTTGCCCAAATATATATCAGTAAAATGGACAGTGTAATGAAATAAATGAATATTCATAAAAACATAAATTGCTTATGTCATTAACACAGGAAATAGAATACTTACATCATAAAATTTTATAAAAAGCAATTGAACAAGTCATCAATTATATCCCTAAGAAAGCTATAATTATGATCAAATGCATTCACAAATAAATTCTACCCAAACCATAAAGTCAATTATTCCCCATACTATAGAAATGACTTGGAAAAAAAATAAGGCAAAGAATGACACCTAAACCATGGAGAATAAAATCAGAAAAAGAAAACCATAAGTCAAGGAGAAAATACAAATATATCACCAAAATCATACATTATGACTAGGTAGGGTTAAAATCAGGTATATGTGGCTGGTTTAATATTAGGAAAACTACATAATTAACACAAGCATAATTGATCACTTGAATAATAAAAAACCAAAAATAATATTATGATATCAGTCCAGGTTTGTCTCTTCTCTGCAACTTATTGTCTTAGTATTATGTAGAGTACTTGACAGGCTAAGTGATTTGTCCAGAATTGTGGAGTTAGAGTTTGTCAAAGGAGATATCTTAACTTAACTTTGGTTTTCCTGGGCTTCAAAGTCAGCTCTGTAAGTACTCTGCTATTTGTATCTTTAAGGGTCATAGTCATTCAAGAGAATGGAGAATTGCTAGGTTATGACATATAGTCAGAATAACAGTCCATTTTGTTGTCCCATTTATATTTGGATCTTTAATAAGTACCATGTAATAAGCTAAACTGAGAATTGAATAGACAAGTGAACTGGATTGCTTTTAGGAAATTACTGAGGTTTTCCTTTAATTCTCAAGTATCTCTCTGGAATAAAATCTACATAAATACTAACTAATTCTATTAATACAGGAGAGGAAGTGTGGCTTACCTTACAGTCAAGAAGACCTAAAATTAACTACTACCTCTGAGATATACTAGTGGTTGACTCTGGGCTAGTCATTTAACTTTTTATTGCCTTATACTCTGAATTACAAAGAAGTGACTTACTTGGTGTGTTAATAGTATTTCTTCTTCTAGTCCTCATGACCACACTCTTCTAATTAATAGAGTAAGTTTATTATTAGTCAGTATACAAAGGAGTGTATGGGGTGTTCAGGGAGGGGTAGTATCTCTGGTATGGAGGGCTTGTCGTGCCCTCCTGGGGCAGCTCTCCAGCCTCAGACCCCCACCTGACACCCAGCTCTCACTTGTGGCTCCCAGTAGCTGCTAGCATGCGGCAGCGGCCACACCCTGGGCAACAGCTTCGACAGGCCGGCTAAACCTTGTGAGGGTAGCCATCGGGTCATCGACCCCTGGTGAACCAGGGCTTTGCTCACCCAGCGTGTGAAGACTGCTTCGGCGGAACAGGGGGAAGAAACCAACAAGAAGGTTCAATGGCTGAGATGGTGATGCAGCAAAGCACTGTGGAGTGCTTAGGGCATGTTGCAGCACAAAAGACAACATGGCCATCCAATGCAGCTGAGGAAGTCTCCAGGTGTAACGACTTTTCGTGCCACTGGACCCAGGCTTCCAACGCCGAGAGAGTGGGACTGTCTCTGTGCATCGACTTTTCCACTTAAATCTTCATGCACAGGTGTCTTTGTGCACAAAATCTCACAAAGACAATCGTCATCCTCGGTTACCAAGAGACTACTACTACTACTACTATACAAAGGAATGACAGCAGGTAAGATGGCAAAGGGTAAGCTACAAGATACATACAGATTGTCCCAAAGATTAAAGGAGCATAATTTATAAACTCTATCATATATTAACTATAAAATTACATCTTGAGTCTCTGAGCTAAATCAGGGGAAGCCATTTATAGCCAATCTTTCAGAGCCTTTTGGTCTTTTGATATGTAAATCATGTCAGCTCCAGATAGACACAGTAATCCCTAAAACATCAAACTGTACTGGTAACTTTGAGATAATTTGGACATATTAATGAATTAACTCCCAACTGGTACAGAGAAGAGTTAGTTTGTGCCTCACCAAAACCCTATAAAAGAGAAAACAGATTCCTGCCATTTAAGCACATTTCTGTCTACATCTGGGTCGATACTACTGGCTGCAGCCAACTCTCATCTATAGTTAGCTACATCATTCTCTGTCCTGCTCTCCTTCACCATTCTGTTCTCCATGCTGCCTGCTTCTCTCCACCATACTATCCCAGGCCCTAATGCTATCTGACTCTGTACCATACCAATCCCCACCCTCCTGCCACCATTTTATCTGTTATTTTTTTGCCTTTTCCCTCCTATGCTTTTGGTTCCTTAAACATGATTGAAGCCTTATTCCCTTCTGTAATCATGGTATTTCCTCTGAGCATCCAAATAAATGGGCATTCTATTTCACAATTCAATAATTAATTAGCAATTCACTTGGATGAAAAGGGTTTCCTTCTCAGAGAATTTCTTTCAACAGTGAAATCAGAGTTCCAATCTCTATCCTTAATTTTTGATGCTGGTTAAGTTGTGGTTTTGCATATCAGTGACTTTTATTTTATTCATTTATTTGTGGTATTGATTGTGACTAAATGAAGGAGAATGATTTGCAAAAGAAAAAATAGAGCAGGATCAATCAGATTTCAAAGTAATTTCAAACTATTTCCAAATATTATTAAGCTCTGGATATTTGAATGCCAAAATCCACCTAATTATTATTACAATCTAGCTAAATAGCTATTTCCCCATGAGAATAATGAAGCATTTTATAAAATGTTTTGCCAAAATCTAAACTAAACCTATAACAATGGGTTTTCATCTATCTCTCTATCTCTCTCTATCTCTCTCTCTCTCTCTCTCTCTATCTATCTATCTATCTATCTATTGCATTAATATTTTGGGCCACTCACTATATAACCAAAGTTGGAACCCTTCCTGACATGGAATAACCTATTTCCACCCCATTTTAATCAGCTGTTTCCTTTTCAACTTGTATGTACTTAGTTGCAGTATATTTAAGTGCTTTGACTTTTCAGAGTTCTTAAATCTTTCTCGTGAACTAGTTGTATATACCCCATTAGATTGGAAACACCTGTTATAGGAAATATTGCATCTTATATTTCTCTAGCTGCCCTTACCCTTTATTTGCCCCTAATACATGCCCAACATATCTTTGTCAGTCAGTAAATATTATTTAATGACCAGAAGGAAGGTGCTGCTGAAGAAAACACTGAAGGAAATTGTAGAAAAGAGAAACAGATTTAGAAGCTATAGTCATAGCCCCAGATCTGAAAATTGCTTTGACCATAGAGACCCAATTTTAGAAAAAAAAATGCAGTATTAAGTTCATTTTGGGCATTGCTCCAAATTTCCTCCTTAATAGAGAAGTAAGGATGAATTGAAACTAAGTCAATCATCTAGTTCCTACAAATAATAAACTATATGAACTTTAATGGGTTCTTATACTTCCTCTCCCAATGCCAAGATGAGATAAGTAGCAAGAGAATTTAACATTTTATCCTTTCTAAACTTTTTTTTTAATTTACTGAGGTGCTCCATTACTAGGTGTCACAAGAAATTATTCTTAACACAATGTGTTGAGTAGCTAATCCAAGTCTCTGCCATGACTTTAGGGAGGAAGGAACAGAAATCTTTGCAAAGTCCAGTATTAAGAAAAGGAAAAAAAAATAAGCTGTTTATAAAATAAATGATTAAATCTGTAATTATGGCTCAAATTATTTCTTGCTTCCTTTAATATTTTAGAGATTAATTTCTAGGAAAAGAGAACTAACTGAAAAAACAATTTTTCACACCTCAGTATTGAATTGGAGGAAAAAAACATTAAATATGTGCATTGTATTTATGTAATATTCTTCTTTCAAAAGACCTCTGTGGGGCTGGGTGACTCAGTGGATTGAGAGTCAGGCCTAGAGATGGGGAAGTCCTGGCTTCAAATCTGGCTTCACACACTTCCTAGCTGTTTGCCCCTGGGCAAGTCACATAATCCCCCATTGGCTATCTCTTACCACTCTTCTGCCTCGGAACCAGTACATAGTATAGATTCCAAGACGGAAGGTAAGGGTTAAAAAAAAAAAGACTTCTGTCCACCCTAGTGTGTCAGGCTTCTTCTGCCTATCTTTGCACTGAAAAACAAGTGTCAGAAGCTAATGTTTCTAGAGGCAGCATCATCCCCCCCTCCCCATAAATGAGGATAGTAATTGTTTTGCAGCTTTACACACACACACACATGCATACACATACACAAAGAATGTGGTCTGCTTTCTGATATATTCCACTTGGAAATAAGTTTAGAATTATATTTTAAATTCCTCTTTTCTGCACCTTCTGCTTTAGGAAGGATATATTTCACTTAAAGATGGAACAAAATAAATATCATTGCCAATGTATGTAATGATATTTTTAAAACCTTCTCATAGATGAGTATCCAAAAGGTTAATCTTGTTTAGAAGTTTAAAGGACTATCTCACTCCAGAGGCAGTATTTGAACTCTGCTTTTTACAAATCATAAATTCAGAACATAATCACCTAAATTTAGCACACTAGCCCATGTGGATTCTGATGGTACCCCCAAAGCCTTATACTTCCATAGTTAATGGAGCCTAGAACAGAAATAGCTTCTATAGTTTTGTTTTGTTATGTTTTAGTTGTTTTAAAGCTAACTCTATTTAGCTCCAGAGAAAGTTTTAACATTTTTAAAGTAGAAAATTATCTACATTTAAGGAAAAAGTGACAGAAAAATTCCCAATACCAATTCTATGATCAAAGATATTACTTCTTAAGAAAAGGATAAATTCAAATCTGTGATTTACTTTAAGTGTATAATGGATAAATATTTTATTAATACTATTTGACCAATCTTAACTGTCCCCTCTATTATACACTCCAAATATAAAAGAAATTTAATGGCTGAGTCAGAGATTGGAAGACACATAAACATAAATAACACTATAAAGTAGTACATACAAAATTAGATCCTATTTAAAGACAGAAGGAAATTTGAAGATCAGTTGAATGGACAGTCTTAATTTATATGGAATAAACCAGAGTATAAGTGTAACAAACCAAAAATCACAGAGACTCCAAATAATAGAGATGGGACCTGACCTATTATTTCTGGGGACAAGTATTTTTTGAGACTACTACATCTATGTAGTAAAAAATACTGAATAGTAAAAAGAGACCTAGTTAATATTTTTCTACAACACAAAATGTAACATCAAACTCACAATTATTGTTATTTTATCATATGTTGGGGGTAAAAATGATTTCATCAAAATAGATTTTCAAGTCATGACTGGTATTTATAGGAAAATAGTATATGTGCAAATAAGTATTCACTTCACATAAACATGTTTAGAAAACCATCTGATTGGAAAAATCACTTTACCTCTGCTTCTTAGCTTCTGCATATTTGAAATAAACATGCTAGCCTCTATGACCCAAAAGCTCCCTTTCAACTCCAATTTTCGGATTCTTAGATATTAGAATCATAATATATAAAGAAACCTCAATCTAAATTTGCTGGGGTAAAGGTGGGTTGTTGACATGTAATGAATGTGTTTTGGCTTATTCTACCATAGCAAGGCAGGCTATATCTGCTCATCTAGGTTATCCTGAGTGGGTTTGAGGTATCTCTATATTGCCATAATGATCTCATTAGCAATGTGCTATCCTCCTTCTAAGGGATTACTGACTAATGTTTTAGTTCCATTTAATCACTTTACATTAATTCACTTTTAAAAAGGAATATTTCCTTTGAAATTATAGCAAAGGACACCACTTTAGAAGTGCCAAAATACTTGCAGACTCTCAGAACTAGTTCTGAAAACAGAAGCCGAGAAAAGCAAGAAACTTGGCACAATGCCTTCCCATTCTCAGATGAGCATAATCCAATGAAATCATAAAGTCCAAAGCCAAGAAACAGATTGGAAAAAAAATGAGTAAATGATAAAAACAAAAAATGATCATAAAAAGTATTATGGTGCAAGGGAAGCCCAAGGCATGAATTCAGATGAAGAAAACAAGGTGAAAACAGTTACAAAAAAGCTTCAAACATGCTCATTGGATTCAAACCCAACAAGAATATCAAGAAAAGTTAAATTGGGAAAAGTAATGATAGCTATCTTTAATAATTAAAAAAATACTCGAAATCACTAGGGAACTAGTACATTCTTTGTGGATATGTGAGCTGATACAACTCTTCTGGAGAACACATACCCTTTGACCAAACAGTGGTACTATTAGATCTGTATCTCAAAGAGATTAAAGATAGAGGAAACTGCCTATTTGGATATTTAGAAACCATTACTTTCTAAATATCTAAATAGGTAGTATATTTAGAAAAGTGGAGAATGCCTGAACAAGTTGTAACACATGATTGAAATGGAAGACTCTTGCTTCATAGGAAATGACAAATAAGGTGATCACACACATACACACACACAAATACAACAACGAACAATCCTGGAAAGAGTTACTTGAAGTGATTGTATACATTAACAGCAATAAAATATGATGACCAACTGTGAATGACTTTATTATTAGCAATGCAATTATCCAGGACAACTCTAAGGGACTGGCTGGGACCTTGAGGGGGTCTGGACAATGACCATTGCTTGACAGGTTTCTACAAAATCAGTTAATCAGTTCTCTGCAAGCCTGACCACCTATAGTGCCAGAATCTGTACTCCCAGAATGGTTGGCCAAAGAATGGTTATTGTGAATATTGTCAACTGTGATCCTTAGGTAGTGACAGATGCTCAACCATATCTGCCACCCCAATTTTAAAGTAGAAAAAGCCTTTCTGTGTAAAAATTAATTGAAATTAGACCTACAAAAAACTTCTATATGTCCTGCTCCATAATACTTTCCTCTTGTTCTCTTACATCTCACCTTTCCTTTCTTCCAAGTTTCCCTACTAGATATAACTCAAGACACAAAGTACATTTTTGTATCACTCCCCTCCACAAAAAAAGAAAAAAAATAAAGAAAACATAACAAGATCAGACATCCAAACATTACCTCAAGGGCATATTTTTCCCCTTTACCACCTAGGACTTTGAAGAGAGTAGACTTGTTCTTATTAATAATTCCTATATAATATTGGTCCTATCCAGTTTATACTTTGATGTGAAATCTTCTGCAGGATGAGCCCTCTTTTCAGTAATCCTGGCATGTATTCAAAAGTTCACTGCAAAACACTGCATTTTGGGAAATCAGTCATCATCTGGCTATAAAACCTAGACTAGATTCTTACTGCCACCTTCCTGTGACCTACTCTTCTAATCTCCATATTATTTTCCTTCACTTAAAGGTTACAAGAACAAGTGTATACAGAACCAAAGGCTGAAGTCCTTTTACTGGATTCCATTTCCTTAGAAAGGAGAAACCAGGTCTTCTAGCATTTTCTATCACCAGAGAGAAGTGAGCCAAGAAGTAATACCCTCAGAATACAATCGAAGAAGCATGGGCAAAAGTGACTGATTTACACATGGTTTATGAAGATATCTTTGATTCTGGCTATCAAGTCAAGTGAATTCCTCTAAACCCTGCAAAGAACAGACTAGAACCAGCCACAGAAAGTCTACTCATGCTCCATAGTTTCTCCAAGGAACTTCCATTTCACTCCATCACAATTCTCTTAGGAGAATATCTTCAAATGGATACACTACTCATTGGATTATGAACATGCATTACACTCTCATTTCTTATGTCTATATTTCTTATGTGAAATATGACTAATTATTTGGGTCATCAAAATACCCTTATTGAATGACTATTTCTGACCAGTTGCTTGAAAGAATAGACACATCTTTGAAAAGTTCCCTTTATACAAAGAGGCAGAATTCATAGACCAAAACTTGGGATCATTGTTTTAAACAAAGATCTCACAATTTGGTAGTAATCAAAGCTGGGTAGACCCCAAAATGTGGGTCTTCTACACACAATTAAAAATGATTAAGGACTAATGGGAGTTCTCTATCCACCTTGTAACATATAAGGAAGGGAGAATATTCCTAGCAGTGGTCCTCAGAAGTCAATGATATTTACTGTTTCTCAATCATTCCCATAGCTGTAGTGTAAACTTTATACATTGAGACTGTTTCTCAGAAATCAGCAGAGAATAGAGAGAAGTAAAGCACTTGTCCATTGATGTGTGTGTGTGCTACTTAGTAAACGTAGAGCTAGAAATTTATTTAAAGGGAACATCTGCAATGCAATTTGAATGCAATTTCTAGGTAAACCCTAGACTTTACACATCTTACAATCCATTTGATTCAGTTTCCTTAGCTATAAGAAGGCAATAATTCCCTGCTTGATGTATTCTATTATTATTAATACAAAAATTTAAAATATATTTGAATGTGACTATTACATCTTCTTTATAAAACAAAAACAATGATTAAAAAATTCTCAGTTAAACCAACCACTTAATTTGTTTATGATTCTATTTCTTTTCTGACAACCTTAAAAGCACTTTTCAAACTTTATTCATGAAGTATTAAATCCTAAAAGTATTTGATAAACATTGATAAACATGGTAAATAGCCTCTACAGTTTATAACTCAAGAGCTTGCCCCTTGATTAGAAAATTTTAGTAGAGTTCTTTACTCTTACCTTATATAAAAATGACCTTTTAATTTTTCTGGTGTGGAAGCATCTGTAGAAGATTCCTTACCTTGTGTTTTTGCTGGCTTTCCTTCAGTTTCTGCATTTCTTACTTATTTCTAAAAACTTTTAAAAGTCTCCAAAGATCTCAAGCCTAATAAAAGTTTAATTAAATTTACTTTTTTCTCTTTCAAAAGTGACATTTTGGATTAATCATATTCTCACTCTCAGATGTCTCAATATGGTAATTGTTGAGTCAGTGGAACAAAATAAAATGGGGGAGATAAGACGATAGAGTGGAATAACATGAATAGGTCCAACATCAACAATCAAAATGGTAGGGGGAGTTGGATTGTATAACCGAAATCCTGTTTTCTTGAAGCTATTAAAAGTTTGCTTCCCTAAAGCATGGCCAAAATTTAAAAAATGTAGTAGAGAGAGTGTTGATGTTAGACTCTAAAATAACTTTGCTCAGGCTTCAACTTTGCACATGGAGTATATTAAGAACCCTGGGGACTTTGTGGCCCAAGTTAATTTGTTAATCTTAAGCATAGTATTAGAATCCAGGGGATAATTTGTTGAAAATATCAACTTGTCAATGATATTCTATTTTAAAAATTTCTACAGAAGTGAAGTTTCTATTTGGATTCTCTCATCTGTCCCTTTCTATATACTTGAGAAGTGAACAATTGTGATTTTCCACCTTAAGGACAGTTCCATAAATATAGCCTGGAGAGTTTTGTTTTTTTGTTACTTTTTTGAAGGGTTGAGGGCATTTTCCTCTCTCCCGGAAAATAAGTTTTGCCAAGAAAATGTGTATTTTTCAGCTGCTTGTATCCATTGCAGTGTATCATTATATAATGCTTTTGGATAGACCTCTTCTTTTGAAAAATGAAGTGTCTCAGCTTATATGCTACATGGACAGGTTTGTATGAGCAAATAGCATCCTCAGATATGCACTGTGCCCTTCTCAAATTCTGTTTCAGATTAGTGACATTGATGTCCTTGAACATTCTGATTTTCAAGCTTCCAGCATTGTGACACTTATTAAACTCATATATATATATGTATATATATATATATGTATATGTGTATATATATACATATATATTAACCATCTTAAAGAAGCCATGATATTTAACATTGAGAGTCTTCAATTTATGTCTAAGTCAAATAATGAATCAATAATGTGCTTTATTTTAATACAAAGTTATATTTCTTGAAATTTTTGTCTGGATAAAGTTGTTACTTTCTCTATGGATATTAAGTTTTCCTATTAGTACTCTTAATTTTTCCTGGTAATCATATTCTCTCAACACTAGATATTACTTTGAAGTGTCAAAATGATATTCTGTATGATGAGAATTAAGAAATTTATTTCAGAAAAACATATGATTGATCACATGGTTTGATGGGGATATAATTGTGGTTTTGGCTTTAAAAGATCACTCTATTGCAGATATAATATGGAAATTAGTTTTGAACAATGATACACGTATAACCCAGTGAAATTGCTTGTCAGCTCCAGGACTGGGAAGGGAAGAGGGGTAGGAAAAATCATGAATCATATAATCATAGAAAATATTCTAAATAAATTAATAAATTGATTAAAATTATTAAAATGAAATTAATTTTGGAATAAAATTCATATATCTAATATGTAATGTTATTTTTAAATAGGATGGGCGTATTCTGCCACATAGTATTGATTGACTAATTTCCTGTAACTCTTTCAAAAATGCCTCTATTGTATGATATATTTAAAAAATAATTTTGAAAATGAGTTTAGATTCACCTCAATCAAATTCAATAGTAGGAATATATTCATTGACTATTTCCCAGGCAGATAAATATACATTCATTAATTGCATCATTCACAATTTTAAATCATCCGATAACTCATGCCTAAACAACCATTTGGCCTTATTTGTTGAAAAACAGGTCATGCTTTGCTAAGCATTAATGAGTATCAATTGTAAAACTTTATGTACAACTTGAAATTCAGAAAATGTAAGGCTTATATGAATGTAAAGGCTACCATATTAGTATACTAGATTATGCTAGTTTCACAACTATAATAATTAAGATAATAAATAATACTAGTTATTTTCATTTCACAAGAAATGAAAAAGTCAAAATAGTTTAAACATGGAAGGCAATAAGATGCTAGAATAAATTTAAAGGAAAAGGAAAAAATAAACCATAATCCAGAAAGAGTAACAATTCAGTAGGATCATAAATTTAGAGCTAGAAACATCTCCAGAGAAAATTTAACTTTATAGTCTTATTTTTTCAGGTAGAGAAACAGGCCTAGAGAAGTTAAGGAATTTTCATGGTCCTCCAGACACTAAATAGCAGAATGAGGACCATTAATGCATGATCAGAAATGTAAGAGGAATGATAACGCTAGGAAATAAGAGAGGAATTTAATGAATGCATAAAATTAAGTGCTTCTGGTGAGCAAAACCTTGTGCTAAGAGCTGGGAACATATATAGAATGTAAGACTATACCTGTACTCAAGGAGCTTTTATCCTAATAGAAGAAACTGACATGTATGGGAATTTTCAGTAATAAGTTCGATAAGTCCCCGTGGTTTTTAAGGTGTAGTAGCAAAGGAAATGGCGAAAGGTATTCAATTATAATGCTTTTTAATGTTGCATCCACTGGACAGCTTCATCCAGGTTTTCATTTATTTCATTATTTAATCACTTCATTATGCAAGTGTGGTAGTTGGGTTGCAGGTGTGTAAGCAATTTCAGATGAACCTTTCAAGTTCAACTCTATAAAGAAGGGTTGGTTCCCCGAATTACAGCTTCAGAGAATCATGTTACTTGTTGGAAGCAGAGCTGGTCATTTGGGAAATATTTCTGTTCACCAGGATATTGAGGTAACTAACCTGATCTATGTCCACAGCATGTGAGAATGTGTGGTGGTCTAGGCAGCTTGACCAGTCTAAAATAGATCATTCCCTCAGCCCAAGTTTTGCACAAATATTATTCACAATATACACAAGCCCCCCAAGATAATAATAAGAGATCTATGGATGATCCATGAAAGGACGTGAGCAAGAATATTATTATTATCTGGTATGGATGGATTTTTGCAGCCATCCTGCAGCTACAAGATACTCTTGTGTGGGTTGAGCACCTGGAAGGGAAGCTGGGGACTGAGGGAATATGGGTTAAAGATTAAGGGAGAAAGGACAAGGGTAGAGAAAACAGACAAAGGGACACAGGATTCTTTAGTATCACATCCATCCTGCCAGCTCCACCTTTGATGATAACAGATAGGTGAACGGAATTTTATTGAGGTTTCAAAGAATGGGGGATGTGAGATTGTCAATCAAACAGGTGGTATGATAAGAGACATTAGTGTCATATCAGCAATAAAAAACAAGACAAAAGAAAGGAACCCAACACACTGGTCCAGCTGGTTCCCAGACCAGAAGCTCAATTGGAAGTCCTACTTCCTCCATCACCCTGCCACCCTCTCCTACAAATGCTGAGTGGGTGTCTTTGTGATTACAAAGCTCTAGAAATTGCATGCAGTCTTCCAGATTGCAAACGTGGGGAGAGGTTTGAGTTCCACAAAATTTGAGCCCCAATTCAATTCAAAGATCTACATATCAATCATGTGAAATATCAGAAATATATTCATAAGGCTGTTCCATGAACACCTTGTTCATCAGAGTCAGATGTTAAATACATCTTTAATACTTTTCATTATTCCTTCATACCTGGAAACCTTCATATCCCTCCTTTTCATTTAAAAGAGATATATTCTTTTTCATGATTAAATGCAATTTCAAGTCAATTTGTTTTTATACAAGCCTTGTTCAGTAAAGGCATGCTTTTTGCATACTGTGAATAAACAGGTTAAGAGAATTATCACATGTACATTTTGGTCAATATAATCCATTTCTGTTGCAGGTGAACAGTATCCAATGTACTGTTATGACATTTCCAATTATAATTTTTTAATAAAATTTGTGTGACATGGAACAATTCCAACAAAATAATTGCAAGTTACATATTTTACAATACAATTTGAAATTTTTAAGTACATAAAAAGTGTTAACCTTACAAATACCCATAGACATTTAGAACAAAATATCTGTAAGCACATTAATAATAGTCTTTTGGCAGGTGGACTTCCCTTAGTAGAAGTTCATCAATGAGGATAGTTCATTAGACTTGTCCTCAGTTTCATTCTACCCCAAAAGAAAGTATGCATCATTACCACTGTCAATTATTTGGAGTATCTAAATAACTATCCAGTTTAAGCATGGATCAGACACTATCTTGAGTGGCATTGTTCATATAAAGTAAAAATAAATAAAAGGAAATTATCTTCGTCATAAATTGTGAATAATGACTATATTTAAGTTCCCTCTTTTGGGGTACATATAGTACATTTGCATATGTCCTTTCAGTATATTTACAAATATCATAATATAACTTTGTGGTACAGTGGTGAGGGTACTATTGCAGAGGTAAGGAAAACCAGAGTTGAAATCTAGCCTCAGATATTTTTCACCTGGGTAACATTTTTACAAGCAACTTAAATTCAGTTTACCTTTGTTTTCTCATCTGTAATGTAATGATAATGATAGTTCCTATCTTCCATTTTGTTGAAAAGATAAAATGCATTGCATACAGAGACTGATACATTATGGCACAAATGAAAATAACAGACTTTTCTACTTGCAGCAATGCAATAAACCAGGACAATTCAGTGGAACTTATGAGAAAGAACGCAATCCACATCCAAAGAAAGAACTGTGGGAGCAGAAACAGAGAAGAAAAACATATGATCAATCATGTAGTTATATGGGAATATGATTAAGGGTTTGATGTTAAAAGATCACTCTACTGCAAATATGAATGACATGGAAAAAGGTTTTGAACAATGATACATGAATAACCCAGCTTGTCAGCTTTGGGAAGGGGGAGAAAAGAGTAGGAGAGGGGTGGGAAATCATAAATCATGGAACCATGGAAAAATATTCTAAATTTAAAAAAATTTAAAAAGAAAAGATAAAATGAAATCATGTCTATAAAATTCTTTATAAAATGAAAAAAAGCTATATAAATGCTTTAATATTATTACTCTAAAAAGGAATTCATTAATTTAACAGTGGACTTAGAGGTCTTCTTACCATAGAGATGTTTAGGGATTTAACAGCCCACAGTGACAGGAAGTAGAAACCCTAGAGACAGGAAGTAGATACCATAGAAACAGAAGAAAGAGAGAGGAAATGAAAT
Organism: Monodelphis domestica; assembly: GCF_027887165.1. NCBI lineage: Eukaryota > Metazoa > Chordata > Mammalia > Didelphimorphia > Didelphidae > Monodelphis > Monodelphis domestica. The sequence continues at coordinate 239,797,053 of NC_077232.1, forward strand.
AGGAGGAGTTTATAAAAAGGGGCCAGAGTCTGTTGGTCAGTTGCTGACAGTTAGGGCCTGCCGTTATAGGAAGTTGGCAGCTGGGCATGAGTTGGTCATTGGGGATTGGTTGCTGATGGTGTAGGTTGGTGATTAGTTGGTGGTTGGTGGCTAGAATATAAAGGTGGATGTGAGCTCACTGAGATTTGCCTTTAGAGGGATTTTTGCCTTTTGGGTTTTTGGCTTTTGGTTTGAGCTGTTAGGTTGTTTTCCTTCCTTGAACTTTTTGGAAGGTGGTTGGTCTTTGTTGACAGCCCTAATTGGGGTTGGATTAAACAGTGATTGGGTTGGTTTGATTGGGTTGGAACTTTATGGGGTGGTTGTTATTAGTGGTAGTTATAGGCAGTTAAAAGTAAATATAGGCAGTTTTGGATAGTAATTATAGACAGTTATAGATAGTTATTGGATAACTAGTATAGATATTGGGAAATTTCTTTCTCTACCTCTTTCCTATAGTTCTCTTGTTTATTATTTGTTATATTCTTTTACTATCTCTATTTTAATTAAACTAAATTGTTAATTGTTAAAAGCTGCTAGAAGTTTTCTTTTCTCTGGCTTAAAGGGATAATATTAATTTACAACTATTATATTCTCATTAAAACTTAAATTATTAAAAACTACTCTCTTATTTTGTCAAAAACCACTATTTTAACCCTCACATTACTAATGATAATTTAAATCTAATTATGATACTCTGGTGGTATTAGAGTAGAATATCCTATAGTAGAATATAGTATAGTAGAATATAGTAGAATAACTATATTGAAATATTTATACACACATACAAGTATTCATATGTGTGTATTTTTTATTTAAAATGTTTACAATAAAAATGCTCTTTAACTTGGAGTAAATCCCTTTCTAGTTTAACACAGTTGAGCTACTTATTTCTTTCCCAGTGCTGAGCCTTATTGCCAGTTTTAGGAGGTTATAGGGGAAAAGCAGCATTTGGTTTGATCTCTATCCAACAATAACAAAAACAAAAGCAACAAATTACAGTCATTATTTAATTAATATTATGCATTGATTTATTTATATTAATGCTATTTATTTTTCTTAAAGTTAGTGTTTCATCTACATGGGCTTAAAAAAGCAGGCCTCCACCCCTATGTCATAAATCCCTCATCCTGACATCCTAAGTAATAGAGTTGGATGAATGTTTCACTTTGAACTTTTGCTTGCTCGGTCACTCCAGATTTCAATCTGGGCATCAATTTAAAATTCTTTGAAGGAGAATCTTGGGAAAGCCTGTCTGAGAGCTTTCTCTACTCTCCTATTTTGGCTCCATTTTTTAGTTATTTTAAGTGGGATTTCATTTTCTCTTCATTCTATTACATTTTTGTTAATATAGTGTGGTGATGCTAATGATTTTTGTAAATAATTTTATATTCTTTTACTTTATCAAAACCTTAACCATTTTCTTTAATTTCCCCTAATTAATTTTCTTCAGTAATTCAATAGATTTTGTAAATAAACAATCATGAGAACAGTGAGAATTTCATTTCCTCTTTGCTAATGTTAATATCTTTAATTCATTACTAGAACTTTGTCACTAGAAGGGAAAGGGGACATTCTTGTTTTAACACTTCAAATGGGAATTCTTTTAGTGTTTCTTCATAGAAAATAATGCTAGACCTTAATTTTAAAGATACCCTAATATAACAATACAATCTTGTGAAGTTGACATTTTTTAGCATTTCAAATAGCATTCAAAAATTTCAAAAATTTTTGTATTTTTCCTATAGATTAAAAAAAATTTATTGACAATCATTTTTTTAAAAATAGATCTTTTTTTCTTTGTCTAAAAGTATGCTTTCAATAGGATAGTGAATTTCTAATGAAATATTTCTCTCTAGCCAAGTAGACTGGCAACTATTATGCAATTTATATTCTTTAGCAGTAGTTTGGGTCACAGGTATCATGTATCATAAGCAGAACTTAATTCTTCCTTTTTCTAAGACAAGCCCTTTAATCCTAACACCATATTTCTTCTTTTTTATCTGGTTAAATTATTCTGTTTTTTACTATTGAATCATCCTTTCATTTCCAGTATATATCCAATCCTTCTGGCTACCCAGTTGTGAGATTTTAAAATTATCTTTGACTTTTTCCTCACTCTTAATATGCATATCTTATTAATTGATATATTTTTCAATGTTATTTTCAGAATATTTCTCACATCCACCCCTCATAACCATTAATACCCATTCTGTTCCAGTTAGAGTCTCATCATCTTTTACCTAGACTATTACAACAGTCTTCTAATTATTATCCTTGCTTGTAATTTCTCTCCTCTTTCATTTATATACCAGATGGGTGCCAAAATAATATTTCTTAAGCATAGCACCTCACCATGTCATTGCTCTACTGAAAAAATCTTCTATTAGTCCTTCTTCCTTTAAAAAAATATAAAGAAGTTAGGCTAATATTTAATGTCCTTTACATGATTTATTGTATGGTTCTTCCTTTCTAGACCTGTACTCACTATCATTTGCTTTCTATTCTAGTCAAAATGGTTTTCTAGCTATTTCCTAATTATGACATTCTATATCCTGTCACTTTACCAAATTAATTTCTACCTTGCTCTAGTGATGAGAATGTGATCTTGCCTCACCTTGGTTTTATAGAGTCCCTTGATTGCCTTATAATATCTTTCTAAAAATGGGAAACAATCCAAAAGGAACTCAACATTCTGAAGCACAAAAAAAATGCAACTACAGAAACAGCTTGACCAAACTGAAAAGGAAAACCAGGCTTTAAAGGTCCGAATCAGGCAACTGGAAGACAATGATTTGGCAAAAGAGCAAGAATTAATAAAGCAAAGTCAAAAGACTAAGAAATTAGAAGAGAACATAAAATATCTCACTGACAAGGTGACAGACTTGGAAAATAGAGGAAAGAGAGACAATCCAAGAATAATTGGCCATACCAGAAAAGCTGGAAATAAATAATAATCTCGACTTCATAATACAATATTAGCATCAAAGAAAACTGCCCAGAGATTCTAGAACAAGGGGGCAATACAGACATTGAAAGAGTTCACAGAACACCCTCTACTCTAAACCACAAAAGACAACCCCCGAGAATGTAATTGCCAAATTCCAAAGCTTTCAAGCAAAACAAAAAATCTTACAAGAAGCCAGAAAAAGACAATTTAGATATAAAGGAATGCCAATCAGAGTCACACAAGACCTTGCAATTTCCACTCTGAATGACCGTAAGGCATGGAACATGATTTTCAGAAAGGCAAGAGAGCTGGGTCTTCAACCAAGAATCAGCTTTCCATCAAAACTGGCTATATACTTCCAGGGGAAAGTATGGGCATTCAACAAAATAGAAGATTTCCAAGTTTTTGGAAAGAAAAGACCAGAGCTCTGTGGAAAATTCGACATCCAGACACAAAGAGCAAGGAATACCTGAAAAGGTAAATATGAAGGTAAGAGAAAAGGAGAAAAATGTTATCTTTTTCATTTATTCAAACTCTCTTCTATAAGGACTACATTTATATCAATTTATATATATTAATATGTAGGGAAGATGTAATGTGTAACTCTCAAAAATTGTGTGCATCATTAGAGTAGTAAGAAGAATCACGCATAGGGAACATAGGGGGCATCAAGATGATATGGAGAAAGGGGAGGATAGAAAAGAAAAAGGAAGGGGGGAATCGTTGATGGTACTAAGATATACTCCAAGAAACAGGGGGGGAAAAACTAAATAATATCTTTCTATTATTTCTTCCAACATGAGACCTATACTGACTCCAAATTTTATTTCTTCCCTCTTGAAATTGCTTTGTATGTGCTTACTCTACCCTTTTCTTTGTGGAATGTAAGCTCCTTGAGGACAAGGATTTTCATTTTGATCCTGGTTTCCCCAATACCTAATTCATGACTTGCACATATTAAGTAATTAACCAACCTTTGGGATATGTTGTTTCAGTTTGATGATTTTTGCAAATATATCATACTGCCATAGTAATTATGTCCAAACACCATTGTGTATATAATTTACATTTAACCATACTAGGTTAATCTCATCTTGTGTTAATTGATGATGCCTTCACTCTTTAAATTATTTCTTTATTACATTCTCCCTGCTATTATTTTGTATAACTCATGTGTAAATATTCTTTCTTTATTATCTTCAGTTATATAATAAATAAAGCATTTAAAAAATTTTTGTTTTTAAAAATTTTATTTAATTAGTCCATTTAGAATATTTTTCCTTGGTTACAACAGTCATGTTCATTCCCTTCCCCTCCCCTGCCCCTTCCTGTAGCTGATGCACAATTTCACCGGGCTTTACATGTGTCTTTGATCAAAACCTAGTTCCATATTGTTGATGTTTGCACTAGGATGTTCATTTAGAGTCTGCATCCCCAGTCATATCCCCATTGATCCATGTGATCAAGCAACTGTTTTTCTTCTGTGTTCCTATTCCCACAGTTTTCCCTCTGAATGTGGATAGTGTTCTTTCTCGCAGATCCCTCCAAGTTGTTCTGGATCACTGCATTGCCACTAGTGAAGAAATCCATTACATTCAATTGTACTACAGTGTATCAGTCTTTGTGTATAATGTTCTCCTGGTTCTGCTCCTCTCACACTGCAACAATTCCTGTAGGTCATTCCAGTTCCCATGGAATTTCTCCAGTTCATTATTTCTTTGAACACAATAGTATATTCCATCACCAACATATACCACAATTTGTTCAGCCAATCCCCAATACGAGGGCATTGCCTCATTTTCCAACTTTTGCCACCACAAAGAGCACAGCTATGAATATTCTTGTACCAGTCTTTTTTTTTCTTATTATCTCTTGTGGGTACAAACCCAGCAGTTCTATGGCTGGATCAAAGGGCATATAGGCTTTTAGCACTCTTCGGGCATAGTTCCAAATTGTCTTCCAGAATGGTTGGATCAATTCACAACTCCACCAGCAATGAATTAATGTCCTGACTTTGCCACATCCCCTCCAACATTCATTACTTTCCTTTGCTGTCATGTTAACCAATCTGCTGGGTGTGAGGTGATACCTCAGAGTTGTTTTGATTTGATTTGCATTTCTCAGATTATAAGAGATTTAGAAGAATTTTTCATGTGCTTATTGAAAGTTTTGATTTCTTTATCTGAAGATTGCCTATTCATGGCCCTTGCCCATTTATCAAATTGATTTTTTTATACAAATTTTTTTTATTCCTTCATGAGTGGTATCTCTTATTCCTTTTAATTGTGGGTGTGCACACTTTTGAAAAATCTGACATAAGGAAACATGATGCCAGTTTTCAAATATGTAAAAAGTAGTCATTTCAAAAGCAGATTTGACTTGTTTTTCTTGAATTGAGGTGACATAACTATGACCAAAACATAAAAAATACAAAGATGAGCTTCATTTAATTATATAAAACACAAATAATAATTATTCATATCCCAAAATGGAAGGGCTTTCATTGGTGATTAGTGAATTACACATTCCTGGACATCTTAAAACAGTTCTATATAATGACTTATTGGGAATATGGAAAACAAAAATAATTCTCTGCATAGTTTGTACTAGATAACTACTAATAATCCTTCAGAGCTCAAAAGTATAAGATTCCATGTATAATTCTGTGATTCTGTGCACAACCCTTAAGAAAATTTATAACATATTTTCAACTGACTTCTTTTTTCAAAATCTGCCTAGTGTCAGAAACATAAAATGTTATTCTTCAACATGTAATTGTGCAGTTTTAATGTTTCTGTGTAAACAGGATATTCAAATTTAACACAGTGATTCATGAAAATGATCCATATACTAAATGCAATTCACTATCTCTTCCTGCACAGCATAAACCCATATGTCCTCCAAAATTTTTCTTTTGAGGACCAGATCATCCTCAAAATATATCCCCTATCTTGGTGTCTTCTTAATTCTTCACTTCCCCTCATCAATTTTTATCCAATCAGTTGTCATGTCTTGATGATAATTCTAACTCAGGAGATAATTTGTCTCTGTCTTCCTTTCTTTACTCACATAAGCACTATTTCGAGTCTTCATCATCTCCAACCTTAAGAACTGCAATATGTTCAATATTAGTCAAATTATTTCTTATCTCTGTATATCAATCCTTCATATCCGAGCCAAAACACCAAAAACAAAACCATCAATCAATTGATTACTGAGTCATAAATTACTAGGTGCCTACACAGTTCCAAATACTTTTCTAAGTACTGGAGATCCAAAGGAAAAAATGAAGTAATTCCTGTCCTTAATCACTTTCCATTTTATTGAGGGAAATAGTTTACAAATACATAAGTCTGTCTTAATTTCCACAGAGTGGTTTGACATTTTTGATAAGAGAATCACCAGCTTTTGGGGTGATGAGGAAAGGTTTTACAAAAGATGATAATTGAGATAGGATTTCTAGAAGTCAGAGGTAAAGAGAATATGAATGCCAAGCATTGAAGGCAGTCATTGAAAAATTACTGAAATAGGCAGATTAGTAAAAGACAGTTTGACTGGGCTATGGGAAGTCTGGAAAAAGGAGTAATATATACTAAGGTTTGAAAAGATGTTCAGGGACATGGTTTGAAAGGATTTTTTGTTTGTATTTAATTACAGAAATATAATAATAATGTTTGGGAACTACTTGGATTTCTTGAGAATAGAAGCAACATGGTCACCCCATATTGACCTTATACCCAGCTAGACAGAAGATAGTGGCCCAAAAGGAGCCTTAGGATTTGGAATTCTTCATCTCAGGAATTCAAATTATGAGGGTAAAAATTATATATATATATATATATATATATATATATATATATATATTCAGAAAAGCAATGAATCTGAATATACCTAAATTAAGCTAGCCATTTTCCGTGGATGATATAGTGCTAAGGTAGTAATAAGGGTGCATTGGAGCACAGCTGGTTGTGAAATATAGTCACTTTTCAAAAGTTCCTAAATAAAAGCTAAGGCTTCAGGATGCTAAGTTTAGCTCCACAGTGTCACTTTTTTGAACACTCCTCTATCTTTCAGAATGGTTGTATCTTGTCCTGATATAGTTTAATTTTCCTACTTTTAGAAGCGATACCACTGTGATTCAAAGTAGGGGATGGAGAACTGGGAGAAAACATCTTTGAGTTGCCTCAGAGCCTCAAGCAAGAGAAGACCAAACTTAGATTCTCACCAGAGTTCCCAGTTTGGTACCCAAAGACTTGAGTCCAATGAGATGACAAACTGGGAAGAAGAAAAGTGGATGAAAGAGGCAGCACCAATGATAGGAGGTGAAAAGACAGTCATGCTACCACTTTCTGACCTCTGAATGCCACTATTCTCTCTATTCAGATTATCTCCTCTTTACTCATCATTGTAAATGTCATATTGTCCAAGTAGCAGGAAGGCTTTTTAAAGTAAGGGACTCTATTTCCTTCTGTGTTTACATCTATAATGCCTTCCATTAGTACTTAAGGAAGTCTTCTTGAATTAAGATGAATTTCAAGTTGAAATAGCAGGTAAATATCTGACAAAACATATTTATCTTAACACTTGATACAAGCTCGTTAGACTATGCCCTTTTGGCAGAAGAAGAAGTAGGATAAATGAATGGTGACAGCTAGAGTGCTTGATGAATATCCATGAATAAACCTCCTGACACTCAAAAACATTATAATTCCTGCACTCATCCCATATTGATATAGTTGTAAGGGAGTACCAACTCCCTTGGTTTAACCTCCCTGCCTCTAACATCTATGGACATCATCTAATAGATTTGATTTTAGAGAAGTCACATAAATAAACTCCATTGCCTTCTGTCAGACAAAGATGGAGGCTTAGCAGGTATCAATGAGGCGTAACAGAACATATTTCTCCTTGTAGCCTTCTTATATGAATGAAGTTGTCTATATATCATTTGCTTAAACTTTGGGATTTGATCAACTTATTTCAAATATGCTCTTTTATGCCATCTGAATGGTTTTTGGAAAATTAATCATTTTAGTTACAACCTACATTTTCTATTAAGAGGTAATTTCTTATTAATTAGTTATTATTTATTTGTTTATTCTGTTTTAAGTTCAGGAGATAAACTGACACAATAAGTTGATGAAAATAACATACAAAATATTTAGACCAGAGTTTGACTCCAACTTGTCTGTGAGATTTTATTTCATATTCTATTTTATTTATTCTCCATTTCCATATTAGTACCCAGGGGTAGGTAGCTAATTTGTGTATGGGACAGTTTATCTCTAGAGTTCTCATTTTTCATGAGCTAATTCCTCATTTTGACTGCTATAGCCATGCTTTGCAAGTTAATTGCACTAATTTCTAAATATGGAATAATGGCTATTAAACAAACATTTTAAATTGATAAATTATATCAAACAGACAAGAGTTAGAATCAAAGAAAGAAGAATAGATTTAGATGGAGTATATTTCTGAATTTAAAAGGCAAATTTTCAAAACTTCTATATTTACTAATCTTTAAAATAATGTGTACCTTTCTAGAAATTATGAATATTAATAATCAAAATAATTTAAAGATAGACCAAAGTAATGTTTATGTTATGGTTTTAAAATGCCTTTAGAATTAGAATTAGACCAAAAATGAAAGCTGCACATTAGATGAAGGTTTGTCTAAGGCTGACGAAACATATCATCTTTTATTAACTTCTTTTTAACTTCTTTTAGTAAGTCAAATTATTAACTTCTTTAGTTTTCCAACCAGCTGATGATTAGTCACTAGCACAGTACTCTAAAATCTAACATATAATAAAAAACAGTAATATTGTGGCATAGCTTAAAATATTTGACCTTATAAAATAGAAAACAGGCTGGTTTATGTTAAAGGAACCATAATTCATGGAGGGTGAATGGAATAAGTTCATTTCATTACTGCTCCTTAAAAAAACATGAATATTAAACCTGTCCAATCCCTATGAAAACCTTACTATTGTCTATTATACTTCTGGCAAATTGTTAAATAACCACATTTTGAATACCTACAGTGAGAGTTAATATATAAATCCAGACATGGTTTTCAGTATCTTTATAATTGGAATATTCTTCCTCATGTTGAGATGTAACAATTTTCTTTGTAACTATTAATTAACATTTTTTTTTTCAATTAGCAAACTTTTTTTTTCTTTCATCTCAACCTCCACCTCACTCAGTAATGGTGGGGGACATAAAACAAAATCAAACCTTTGTAACAATTTTATATAGCGAAGTAATGCCAGTTCTCATACAAACCATAACAAAATATGTACTCATTCTGCATATTTAACCCATCACCTCTCTGTCAGGAGATGGGTAGCATTCTTCTTCATCACTGGTCTTCTGAAATCATGGCTAAACACCTTGTTGATTAGCATTCTAAACTCTTTCTAAACTGCTCAATTATATATTGTTGATCCTATTGCATGAATTATTTTCACTTAGTTCATTTCATTTTCATCCTAAACATTTTTTCAGTTGTCTTTTTACTAATTCAATAGAATTTAATTAAATTCATATATTTTTATAATTTGATCATCTACTTACAAGTAATGGGCAACTCTTTATTTTCCAGCTTTATTTCCTAGAACCAAAAGAGCTAATATGATTTTTGTACATAAAGAACCTTTTCCTCTTTCTTAAATCTCCTCAGGTTGTAGGTCTGGCAGTTTTATTGCTGAATATAAGTGTATGCACAGCCATTTTGAGATTTAATGCTCTCAATCCCTTTACAAAAATGCTGTATAAATCTATAAAGAATATATGTATGGCAACTATAGCCACTACGTGAGGTTAGTTGAGACAAAAGCTACACAGAGATTAAATATTGGGCAGCTGACAAATAATCATTCTCTATTAAACACCTACTTTGTTCTAGGCACATTTAAAAGCATTGTTGGTGGAAAAAGAGGCAAAACATAGCCTTTGCCCTCAAGGAGATTACAATTTAATGGTATGCAAACAAATATATACAAAATAATAGTTATAGAATAAAAAAAGAGATAGAGGAAGAGAGAAAAACAAAGCAATTTTGAGTCCCAACTCAAGAAAGCATAAGTTCAAATCATGCTTCTGATACATCTTGACTATACAACCCCTCAGTGGTCTAATCAATTCCTTTACCAGTGCTCAAAAATTGGCCATTCCCTGACAGTGCACAGAAAAGCTGAGCAATAGGAACTTTAAATCAAAGTTAACTATGGTTTCTGGAGAAACAGACTTCAAAGCCTATCCTCTGACTCATAGTACTTAATACCACTTATACTACTACCATTACCCATTCTTTCAAAGATCCTGAGCAACTCATAAAGACTTTAAGTTAGAGTTACATGATTGATTTGCAATGTCTGAACAGGTTTTTAGAGCATGAATATTACAAGTCCAAATAAAAGGAATTGTTGGAGTACTAGAAATTAATCTGATACTTTTTCTTTATTTCAGAACTATCTGTAGTGATTACAGATTGAGGAATTGTAGAGTTGTTTAAGAGGTCCTCTAAAATTAAATCTTTTCCTTTTTTTGCTATATCTCACAGTCAAAGACACATCCTTCACTTTTTTTAGATATAAATCCTCAGAATAGTATGTTAGGTTCTTAGAAGCATAATCATGTTCAGGCATTTCTAACAGGTGGTCCCAGGGATCAATGGAAATGATGGTATATAACCTTCTGCACTGTCCCTCAAAGGACAAGAGCAAAAGCTTAAAATGCTGACTGATACCATGACATCTCTCTGAGTTGTGTATGGTCCATTATAATTCTCCTGTTAAGTTCAGTCTATACGATATTCTATGAATTTTAAAACTACTCCACTCTACTCAGACTGTACCTTAGAAGATCTAATTTAGCTATTTCCTGATTAGTAACAATGGAGATACTTGGTCTAACAGAATCAAGTCTTGGGAACTCTACATTCTTATATTCTTACTACTTATATTCTTAAATACATCAGTTGTTGAGAGTTGGCCATTGCTGCTCTGTGCTAATAATCCAGGTGAAAGGTAACATTAGCCAGCTTTTTATTTCCTAGGAAATTCTTTTATATTTAATGAAAGGGGCGATGGACAGAAAGTGAGCCTGGAAGCAAGGACACACACAAATGGCCTCCAGGGACCTAAACGGGAAGAGGAAAGATACTTTGTGGAACACTAGAAATTGTATTCAATAAATATACTATTCAATTAATATGTTTTGGTGGTTTACTCACTGTAATAGGCAGGGCCCTCCATTTATCCATATATATGTGTCTCAGAAAACAAATTTTCACCTGCAATCACCAATGTAGAAAAAGTACTTTCAAGTCTTCACTCCAATTCACCAATACTATGAAAAAAATAAAGAATTGACAAACGAACAAAAAAAAAATTTTTCTCCACCCTACTTAGTTTAACAAGGTCAGGAATGTCTGCGCCATACTCAAGGATTAAGTGTCTGAGAAAATGGCCTTCAACAGACATGTGCAGAAACAGCTGACAGACCCTTGGGTTGTCCTAAGTCAATCTAAGCTATCATTGGTACAGATGAGATGCAGGAAAGTGATGTAAAGTTGTCTATATAAGGCACGTGACTTCCTCTCTTTGCCCTCTTTTCCTAGAGAGGCGTTTCGGGCTGGCAGCGTGCTAAGCAATCTGACATCTTGATGAGGTGGCAGCTATTTGTCTGGGTTTGGGTGGTGAATTTGCCCTTGAGATAATTCAGGTTCAGGCATCTTGGCTGAGCCCTCATGGAGTTGAGGCTGATTCCTTCCTCTTTTACTCTCCAAACCTTATCTTATAGAGCCTCTAATCTTCCTGCCCAGCACAAGCCAGGTGGGAGATATCCTATACCCTTTCCTTCTCCCTTCTTCTTAAATTTCTTTCCACTATATTAATTAAATCACCATAAATTTCCTGACTTGGGTAAATATTTTTTTTTGTTATTTGGGATATCCATGGGGACCAATAATTAATATAGTTTAGGTCACAATGCTAAAATTATCCTTTACAATTCCCATGCTACATTCAACTACCAAGTTTCTCTTCTGTACAAGACACTTCTTTAGCCTCTTTCTCTGGAAGAACTTGAGATTTCATATGAGAAGCATAGAAAGTTTGAGGGCTTCTGACCTATGGGGAAAATAATGAGATTTCATTAGTGTAGGTAACTCCTGCACAAGAGAGTTTATTGAGTGAGTCAAATATTGATAAGGGGAAGCTAAGTGCTGTAATCGATACTGTTGGGTATCAGCAAGATCTGAATTCATTCAGGAAATCTGAATTTATATTTGACCTCTGAAACTAGTTGTGTGACTCTAGATAAGTCACTTACTGCTACCATAATTTTTTCAAGTTTAAATGGGAAGGAATAATAGCATCTACCTTCGTGGATTTTTTTGAGTATCAAGTAAAATAATATTTGTAATGTGCATAGTACTAGTGAATGGCGAATAATAGGCATCATATAATGCTAACTATTATCATTAAGAACCAAGTCACTGCCAAACATTTTGCTAAGTTATAGGGATGCAAAGACAGGCACAAAATAAACCCTGCTTGCCACAGCTCTTCGTCCAATATGAGAGATTAAAGATTGACCTCTTTTCTTCACTGTATCATCCCAGGCATTAGTCTAAGACAGTGTGGAAAAAAGTAAATTGCCCAGACTAGCACAACCAATATATGTTAGAGGAGTAACTTGAATCTAGGTCTTCCTGACCCCAAGGTAAACTCTTTATACAGTATGTTAGACATCTTTTGAATATCACAATATTTGATGATTTTATAACACTTTGGACTTTAAAGCACTTTATAATCACTGAGCTATGTCAATATTTTTGTGGCAATATTCTATTTGCCCTTGATGTTGCCAATTTGAGTTTCTATTTCATTTAAATTATTTACATAACATCTGCCACTGTAAGGAAAGAATGTACTAATGTATGATGGAATTTCATCACTGATGGGCATTGGGGAAATAACCTGTTTTATTATTTTTATGCATAATTACTTAAATTGCTTAACATCTATCAAAAGTCAACAACATTTTAATCACTTCATTAAACTGAAGTTTGGTTGGTATTTTTTAGATTAGAAAATAAACACAAAATCCTTAAGGATACTTACTAAGAAAGAAAATTAAGAAGACACTGACAACAGAAATCTAAGTTACCCAAAATTGAAACTATGTGGGCTCCAGGACATTAATATGCTATGTTTCCCCTTAGCAATGTCCCAGTCTATCTATCACAACTCAAATTTGGGAATGGATATAAAAACTTACACTATAAACTAACAGTATTACATAATTTAGAACTGGAAATCACTTCAGAGGTCAATCAGTTGAATATACTACTTTAAAGAATGATAAAATCCAAGTTCAAAGAGTAAATTTGATTTGATCAAAATCATTCAAAGTAGGAAATAGAAAACCTTCAATCTGAGCCCAGAACATTGGATTCCATATCTCGTGCACATAAAATAAGTAGATGACACACATTTAGTGAGGTTCATCCTTTGGGGTGTTATCATTGTGTGGGCATCAACACAGGTAGAATAGACAACTCTAGCCTCTTGTTCCCCCACTATTGTTCAAACTATAGTGAGTTAAGGAGTTCTCCAATTAAGAGTGAGAAAATTCAACAAAGAGAGAATATTCTTGATTCAATTAAATGGGAAACATCCAGAAGTTTCTAAAGTAGCAATCTAGAAATTGTACATGATGGACACTATCCACCCTTTTCATGTCTTTCTGGAGTCATTTCCTTCAACAATATAAATAGTAGGGTTGGCCTGTTGCATCTCCTGTCTCAAAGCTGACTGGTCATGTTAGAAATTTGTTCTGGGTGGGATAAGTAGCAATATGTACTACAATAGCGTTGGTTCATAGAACTGAGGGACAGAGGGCACTGGGATAGAATGACAACACATATGTCACTCCATTGGGTTTGAATTATAGGACTTATTTCAAGCTGGGACCAGTTCTGTCTACCTGATTTTATTGAGATGTAGAAACTCAGTGGTTAAATGTCAGTTATTCATGGTGGGAAGAATGTGAGACAGCTTTGAGGTTCAGAACCTCAGGAGTAACCTCCATAAAAGAGGAAAGAATCACAAAGTGAACAATAAGGATATGGGAGGAAAGGTAATGAAATTATCAAAAATCTTAGAAGAAAGACAAATTGATTTAAAGTTGAGGCAAAATCAAGTAAAATATTAATAAAAGAATGTATGTGGCTTCCAGATCAGCTAGGTACTTCTAGATTTCTATTAATAAATATCATATGACAAAGGAATTGGTATATCAGAGAATCAGGAAAATGTTAATGAATGGCTTAAAAGAGAATCAATAATTCTGAAAGCTGAATTTGTGTAGTAGATACCAATACAAATTTGGAAAAATATACAAAGGAAAAACAAAACATAACTTTAATTCACAGTGACAAACATCATCAAAGAGACAAAGAGAGGAGAACTGAGTGAAAATACAAATTACAGTTAAGTGAAGGACAATATGGAAGGAGAGCAGTAAATAGCAATAATGTTAAACAAAAACACAATCTCCAAACAAGCAAAATATATTTATCTCAAAGATAAATGTGAAGACAAATAAAAAGTTACAGGTTTCCCAGGGAAAAAAGACAAGGAAAAAACCCTGGTTGCCAAAATTCAAGAAATAACATAGAATTTGAACACAGAAAACAAAATGCCATTTGAAAGATTTCACAATTTGCCTCAGAAAATAATAATGTGATATAAACTGAAAGACACATGGTGGTTAAATCTGACAGTTCGAAAAAGAAACCCTGCAAATTCTTCAAGTGACAAGGGCAACGATTTTCAAGTTTGAGGGTAAAGAAAAACAAAATATCACATATAATTCTACCACCAGAAACCCACAGGGAAGATTGAAATAATGTGTTCAGAAGGCAAATGAATTCAAGATGAAACCCAACATGGCATACCCTGCAAACCTGAGTATAATCATTAATATATAGATAGATAGATAACTGTTCACTTTTAAAGAAATGTTTAGATAGTCCTAGAAAGAAAAAAAAAAAACCTAAATGGACTATTTGCTTCTCAATTACTCTGGATAACAGAAGTACAAGAATGGTCAATACATAAAGTGACCAAAGAGAACAAAAATGAAAGAAAAAGGTAGTGTAATAAGAAATTTATTTCTAAAAATACAGAAGGAAACTTTGGTAAAAGCAGAACTCAAAAAGAAGGATAATGATTGAAAAGCAGGTTTGAAACATCATTGGCTAACCTCACCAATCTTTTTCTTTTAAGAACTAAATTATATAATGGTAAGGTAAGAGGGACAAGGGAAAGGAAGAATACAGGAACATGGGATCTATCTTAATTAATTCAGAGGTTCTTAACAAAGAGCAAAAATCTCCTGTAACACTCTCATAAAGAAGGGGAATCTGCAAGGGAATGGATAAGGAGGAATAGGGAAAGAATGGCACGGGGTAGGGGGTGGGGGTGGGTAAGAAAAATATGGTTTTGTTGGTGAGAAAGGTTCTCACTGAATAACAGCTCCATGGAGGAAGAGAAATATTGTATGAATGGAGATTAAGAGCTTTCTTGCTTGAAAATGTCTTGCTTTGCTGCCTCAGAAGAAGTGAAATCAGCTTGTGAGGACAACTAGAATTCAGAAGTGTGGGAGAGAATGGAAGAAAAAAAGAACAATTTTATGGCAATTAAGGAGGGGAATAATGATTGAATTTAGCTAAAGGATAGAAATAAAATATAGGATCAAGGACAAAAGAAAATTTATACCATGCACCAAAAATTATGTGCTCTCTATGACCTGTTGAAGATAGCATTTTCTGAGTGAGGCACACCAGGAAATATATTGAAAACAATATCTACAAGGGAATAATAGAAACTAATTGAGATAAGGAACCCAACATAGGTATCTTGAGCTTTAATTTCATAAGGCACACAGAGACTAAAGAATATATAAATCATTTTAAAGGCTATAGCAAAAGAATAAAAATCTACAATGGAGAATATAGAAGATAAATAATAAAGAAAATGAAGGAAACAATTAAAAAATAAAATGAACCAAAATTGGGGGGAAAACCTTCTATTGGAAAAAAAAGTTGAAAAGGAGGAGAGGCTGAAGGTTATTCAGAAAAAAGAAAAACAGTTTAATTATGTATTTAAATAAAAGAAGTGAAGAACAATGAATTAAGCAAAATTTCAAAACTTAGGAAAAGTGTAACAAATTGGTTTAGGAAGGAAGAACGGATGACTAAGATTTAGTGGAAGTAAGCTGGTGGCAATATGTTGCCTTAAAAGAGATTGGAGAGGGGCTACTAGGTGACTCATGGAAATAGAGTCAATCCTGGACACAGAAAGTCTTGGGCTCATGTCTGGCTTTGGACGTTTCTTAGCTGTGTAACCCTGGGCAAATCATTTAACCCCTACTGCCTAGATCTTAACACTCTCTGCCTTGGAACTGATAATTATTATCAATTTTAAGACAATAAGTTAGGGTTTGTAAAAAAAGGAAATTGAGCCAAAATTACAGAAGAGGAAAAAAATATATCATATGTGCATAGGAAGATTACATATATGCATATTTTTCTAGTTTAGAGGAAATAGCACGGACAAAAAGAAGATCTAAATCTATGTTCTATAACTTGGATGAATTAAACAAGACAATACAACACTTGTTGCTTAAATAAGTAACTTGCCTAGAAAACAATAAGCAAAACCAAACCATATCAAAGACATATACAGAATAAAAATTAAAAGATAAAACCTCAAAACATTATTATATATCTAATGAATAAAAAGTTGGTTCAACAAGAAAATTATATTATGATGCAAAAACTGGAAGTAAGAACATCAAAATATTAAAATTATATAGGGCAGCTAGGTGTTTCTATGGATAGAGAGGCAGGCCTGAGTTGACAAGACCTGAGGTCATATCTACTGACAGACAATTTCTAGCTGTGTGACCCTGGGCAAGTCACTTAACCACCAACTGACAACCCTTATTGCTCTTTTGTCTTGGTACTGATACTTACTAACAGTTATAAGACAGAAGGTAGGAATACTTATACATATATGTATACGTGTATATATATACATATGTGTGTGTATATATGCACATACTTTAATAAATATATATGTATGTATTTATGTACTGCTCCAAATACTTTAGTATCTAATAAGCAAAAATAAGGAAAGGACAAAAAAAAGAAGAAACATTAAACAAGGAGATAGAGACAGTATTATAATCATGGTGTAAGATTTTAATGTTCTACTCTCAATTTTGGAGATATCTGACAGTTAAAGAAATGGGAAAAGAAGAGAAATGAACCATATTCTGGAGAGTAAAACTAAAAGACTTAATGGCATCTTCTAAATGGGACGGCTAAAATTATACCTATTTCTCAGCCAAAATGGAATTTTTACAAAAATGACCATCTATTTGATACAGAAACACTGTAAATATATAAATAGACATATAAACAGATTTCATATACATTTATACAAATATACATGTATATGTAAAGAAAAAAGGAGAAATATCCATTATATACCATATATAATAATAAATAATAAAAATAGTATTCCTTTCAGAAACACAATGAGAGAAGTAGAAACAAAATAGGTATCATAATGAAATATTAAATAATACATGGATCTAGAAACAACTCAAATAAATGACTAATAAATATGGGGGGAATTGACAGAGAAGGAAAAACTTAGTATTATTTCTAGGATACAACTAAATCAATCTTTGGGTCAAACATTATAAAGCCTTATAAATATGCCTTAATGAAAAATAAGGGGAAAGAGGAGACAGGCAGAGAGACATAGAGATAGAGAGAGTGAGAAGATAAAGTTTAAGGGAACAATTATTTTTAAATAAATTGAAAACCAACGAATAAAAAAATAAATATAAACACAACAGAGAATATATTAAACTAGAGAAAAATCAATAAACTGGAAGCAAAAAATCTATAAAAATTATAAATAAAATGTAGTTCTCTGAAAATGTTTTTAAAAAATCAATAAAACTTTAGCTAATGTAATTTTAAAAGGAAGTCAGAAAATCAAATCAACAAAATACCAAATGAATAATATAAAAGCACAACAAATTTAGGCTATATAAATAATAATAAGAACCACCTATAGATAGTTATTTGCTAACAGTCTTGCAAATAAAAAATAGATTAAATATCTTCAAAAATAGGAACTTCTTAAAGCCCCAAAACAAATCTTAAATAACTCAATCTCAATAAGGAAAATATAATTCTTTTTAAATGAATTACTATAGAAAGATGGTTTTGGTCCTGATGGATTTACAAAAGAATTCAATTAAATTGTTAAAGAACTACATATAACAATATTAGGTGCATTGTTTTTCAAAAGTTACAAAGTACCCTACAACATTTTTATGAGAAAAATGTAAAGCTAATTTCTACACCAGAGAAAAATAAAGCACAAAAGTAGAACTACAGAATATGATCATTAAAGAGTACTGATTAAAAACTTTAAATCATTTCAGACAAGTCATTAATCCAAGAAATGTCTTCAGCAATTTGGACTTATATCAGGAATTCATAGATGGTTCAGCATTAAGAAAACAATAAAAATACTTAGTGATAGTATTTTTAAAAAATTTAAAATGATTATGTTAAGAGATACAGGAAAATAATTTTACAAATTACACTCATTTATGCTAAAAGGCTCACATGTTATAGGCCTAAAGAGGCCTTTTGAAAAATCATGAATATATCTATCTAAAATCAAAAGCAAGCATCACATTTAATGGAGATACATTAGAGACTTTCTAAATTGACATGAATGAAGGAAGGATGTCAATTCTCACTGCTGTTTTTTGAAATAGTTTTGGAACTACTAAGGATTGCAATAAAATTAGAGATAGAAATTAAAGGCATAAGAAAAAATGAAAACATTCCTCTTTACTGAGGATATGATTTTATTTGGCAATCCTAGGAAATAAAAATAGATACCAATTGAAACATTCAATATAAAATATTAACAAGTCACAAAATAAACTCTCACAAATGAATATGTCTAATTTGAAGGGGAAATCACATTCCAAACAAGTCTAAAATGTACACAATAACCCGAGATCAGACTACTAAAGCACAAAAAAATGCTTGTATAGATTCACTTACAATATGTTTAAGAAATAAAGAATAATTTAATAGCTAGATTAATATTTGGAATTTATGTCTGGGACATGCCAATATGGACATTTTAAAAATGAGAATACTAATATCATTAATTTAAGGTTAACTAATAAAATTAATTTAAATACTATACCAGTCAGGTTACAAAAAAAAAAAAAAAGAATACAGAATGAAGAATAATAGAATTAATTTGTAAAAAATAGATCTAGAATTTGAAGACATACCATGAAAAGAAATCAGAATGAAAGCATAACAGAACTTCTGTATCTCAAAGTATATCATAAAGTTGCAATCATCAAACACATCTAGAAATAGAACAAACTAAAAAGGAGAATCACAAACAATAGAATACAATATTTCAATGTTTGATGAAGTGGAAAACATAAATTATCCAAAAAAGAATTCCCTATTTTATATCATATCATATCATCATTCATATATCATATCATATCACATCACATCACATCATGTCATATCATTATATTATATTATATTACATCATATTACATCATATCATATCATATCATATCATATCAGATTATATCATATCATATTATATTATATTATATTATATTATATTATATTATATTATATTATATTATATTATATTATATTATATTATATTATATTATATTATATTATATTATATTATATTATGGTATGGTATGGTATGGTATGGTATAGTATAGTATAGTATAGTATAGTATAGTATAGTATAGTATAGTATAGTATAGTATAGTATAGTATAGTATAGTATAGTATATATAAATCTGGAAAGCAGTCAGGAAAATCCTTAAAATATATTTTTTTAATATGTGTCACTTCTTTTACGTGGTTGTTTCCTAATTCAGGATCTCATGATCTTTTTACCTGAACTACTTCAATAACTTCCAGTTTGGATTGTTAGATTTCAGTTCTTTCAGTCTCTCCAATCCACTTTCTGAATAGCTATCAAAATAATATTCCAAAAACACAAATCTAAACATGTTGTTTCAATTCTCAACTATCTTCAGTAGCCTTTAGGAGTTCCTCAGCTTAATCTTTAAAACCTTTCACAATAATGCTCCAGTCTCCTCTGTTGGACCCACTTCACATTATGCCTCTATTCATTTCATAATATCTTAAAGCTCACCTTGAAGTCAGAAAGCCCTTGATTAAAGTTATATCTCTGCCTTATACTAATGCTATTACCATAGGTAAGTCAAGAAATCTCACCGTTACCTAGGCAACTCTCCAGATTTCAGAGATATTTTTGTTTCCTTATCTAAGAGTTCCCTAATTTGGTAATGCTTATGTTAATAATATTAGAATTTCAATTCTTATGTATAAGGGGTTCTTTTAAAATCCTTTTAATAATTTAATAATATATGTAATTTTACAATATATTATATGTAATGAATAATTATATATAAAAGTAATAATTAATAATGAAGTTTCTTTAGGAAGCTACCTTTAGAGATGTCTCTCAGAATCTATCTTCTTTCAGTTCTTCCAAGGTGCTAGGATGTAAAGAGAGGTGTGTTTAATACTCTCCCAGACTGTGCTTTGATCTATGATCAACCACAAACACTCTTTTTCAGCCTTGAAAGAGGTTCCCCTGATCAATTGTGGCTGGAAGCACTTGTATGTGTCGCCCTGAGACCATGACCCAGGGCTGAGATCACATATAGTCAATGTGACAAGAATCTTGCATATAGAGCCTGCAAAAAGGACTCCTTTGATCAGTTTTCCAATACGCCTTACCATCTATAGTTGGGAATTCCAGAAATCTTTGCTGTTGATTAAGTTGCATCCAAGTCCCGATGCTGAGGAAGACCCTGACATACTCTTGCTTTGTGCTTAAATTTCACCCAAGGTCACTAGATCTTTTATGCCAGTCATCTAAGTTGTTTTGGGTCAAAAAATGATTTCACCCCATCTTCTTGTGGGTTTTACTGTTCCAAAACTTGGTTTTATGCATTATATAAAAAATTTGGGAAGGATTCATTGGAAGAGATTAGTTATATCTGTGTACCTTCTCCACTGTCTTGGCTTTGCCCTACATCAGGGATTCTTAGTGAGAGGTCCACAGACACTCCCAGAATCCATGAAGAGATTTGGGGGTATTCATAATGTGAAGTGTGACACTTTTACACTAATCATTTACTGAAATTTAGCATTTCCTTCAATTACAAATGTAGTCAATACTATGAAGGGCAAACTAGGCTTAATAATATTGGCAAATGGAATCTATGATAGAAAAATGTTTTAGATCCTCTCTTTAAAACTCATCAACAACAAACTATGTTTGTTTGTTTTTTTGAAAAAAATTGATAAACAATTGGTTAACTTGATTAAAAAAACAAAGGAGAAAACCAAATTAATATTATCAAAAAATGAAAAAGGTGAAATTACTGCCAATTCAAAAGAAATTAAGGCAATTTTGGAAGTTATTTTGCCCAAGTTTATGCCAATAAATATCACATTTTAAAGTAAATAGGTGAATATTTACAAACATATAAACTAACCAGACTAAAAAAGAAGGAAATAGTACACTTTAACCCCATCACAGAAAGAAAAACAAAAATGAACAAACCAGTAAAGGATGCCCTAAGAAAAAATGCCCCAAGACCAAATGGATTCAAAAGTAAATTCTACCAAATATTCACACAATAATTAACTCCAATTACCACAGAAACTATTTAGGAAAAAAAAAGAAGGGATCTCTTTAAATCCCTTCTAAAGCACAATTTTGGTTCTGATGCCTAAAACAGAAAGAGCTAAAACAGAAAAAGAAAGCTATAAATCAATTTTCCTATTGAATTTTGAGATATAAATTTTAAATAAAATAATATCAAGAAGAATACAGCATTATATCTCAAGGCTTGTACATATATCATGACAAAATGTATTTTGTTTGAGAATGTAGAGATGGTTCATTATTAGGAAAACGATCCACCTAATTAAGTATATAGATAACAAAGCTAATATAAATCATATAATTATCTTAAAATATGCAGAACAAAGCTTTTGACAAAATACAGGATGTATTCCTTATTTTAAAAATAGAAAACAATGAAATAAATGTAACTTCCCTTAAAGTAGTAAATGGCATCTATTTAAAAAAAAATTGACAAGCATTATCTGTAATGGGGATAAAATTGAACCTTTCCCAATAAATTATGGAATGAAGCAAGGATATCCATTATCAACACTTCTTTTTAATATTGTACTAGAACTGTTAGCTATAGCAAAAAGTAGAAAAAATAAACTGAAGGAATTAAAATAATCAGGGAAGGTGCAAAAGTTTTACTCTTTGCAGATAATTTGATGTCATACATAGAGAACCCCAGAGAACCCCAAAGTATTATTGTGATATGGAAATCACTTTAAAAGCCTGATATATGTTAATTTAAGGTCGCCAAGGAATTCAGCTATGTAATTCCTAAATGAAAACTCAAGTCAGCAGTCAACCTTTTATGGAGTTTTTTTTTTTTTATTACTAACAGGAGGAAGAAAGGTATCAGAGAGATAGAGAGAGAGAGAGAGAGAGAGAGAGAGAGAGAGAGAGAGAGAGAGAGAGAGAGAGACAGAGAGAGAAGAGAGACAGAGAGAGAGACAGAGACAGAGACAGAGAGACAGAGAGAGAGACAGAGACAGAGACAGAGACAGAGACAGAGACAGAGACAGAGAGAGAGACAGAGAGAGAGAGAGAGAGAGAGAGAGAGAGAGAGAGAGAGAGAGAGGAGAGAGAGAGAGAGAGAAAGGGGAGAGAAGGGAATAGGGCTTAAATACGGTTTTAATAAAATACTATTGTGGTTTAAGAAATTATAAACACGATGATTTTTTAAAAAACCTGGAAATGCATATGAAGTGATGCAGAGTGAAGTGAGCAGAATCCAGAGAATAATGTATACAGAATGGAAATTCTTATGATGATCAACTTTAAAGTACTAAACTATTATCAATGAAAATTTCTGTGATATCTACAAGGGATATCTGCGATATCTCATGATGAGAAATGCTATCTATAGCCAAAGGAAGAATTGTTGCAGTCTGATTGCATATAAAAGCATTCCATTTTCCATTTTATTCCTTCAGGGGTTTTTATTGAATATGTGATATGTGTCTTTTTGTCACAGCATGAGTAATATGGAAATATGTATTTCATGAAAATACTATTGTACCCTATATCAGTCTATTTACCACTTCATGGAGTGGGGTGGAGAGAGGGAGAGAATCTGGATAGTAAAATTTCAGAACATAATTGTCAAAAATTGTTTTAAGTCTAAAAAATACTATTTACCTCTAAAGAGTATTGATTTACTCTGAAAACAGTTTGATTTATACTTTTAAATTTTTGTTTTCATTGTTTTATTTCATTTATTTTCTTTTACAACCTTCAAAAATAGATGTTTTTACATGACTTAAAATATAAAATTGATGCCAAATGGCTTGTCTTATCAAGGAGGGGGTAACAATTGGGGAGATGTAGAAAGAATACGGAACACAATTTTTAATTGTTATTTTTATATGTACTTAGGAAATTAAATATCTTATGAGTTTTCTTTTCTAAAAGTGTTCTAAGTCTCTCATAATTAGAGAAATTCAAACCAAAACAACACTGAGGTACCACTTCATACCTAGCATATTGGCCCATATGACAGTAAAGGAAAAGAATGAATTTTTGGAGGGGATGTTGTAAATTTGGAACACTAATGCACTGCTGGTAGAGTTTTGAATGAATCCTGCCCTTCTGGAAGGCAATTTAGAATTGTATCAATGGGCTTTAAAAGAATGCATATGCTTTGATCCAGCAATACCATTACTAGGTTTGTACTCCAAAGAGATAATTAGGAAAAATACTTTTACAAAAATATTCATAGCTGTGCTCTTTGTGGTGGCCAAAAATTCGAAAATGAAGCTTTGTCCCTCAATTGGGCAATGGCTTAACAAATTCTTCTATATGATGGTGATAGAATACTACTGTGCTATAAGGAATGATGAAATGAAAGATTTCAATAAGAATTGGGAGAACCTCAATGAACTGATGCAGAGTGAAATGAGCAGAACCAGTAGAACATTGTAAACAAAAAGTAAAACATTGTGGAACAATCCAATGTAATGGACTTTGCTACTAGTAGCAATGCAACAAGCTAGGACACTCCTGAAAGACTTATGGGAAAGAATGCTATCCACATTGAGAAAAAAGAACTATGGGTGTAAAAATGCTAAAGAAAAATTTATGATATCACTTATCACATGTATATATGCATAAGTAATTTGGGGTTTAGGGTTTAAAAGATTGCTCTATACCAAAAATGTATATTGTAGAAATAGGTAACAAGATCACATTTGTACAACTCAGTGGAATTGTTTGTCATCTCTGGGAGGGGGGAGGCTAAAGGAGGGAAAGAAAATAAATCTTGTAAACATGGAAAATATTTAAAAATAAAAATTAATTTTAAAAAGTTTTTTTGTTTTCCTACAAAGACTTATAAGTGACCACAAGAAACTAGAGAACTTTAATACAGGATCATCTGGGACTGTGTTGAGGGACTCTAAATATCATTTGAAAGCTTTCTGTGTAGTTGTTCACACAATGCATCTGTTGAAATCTGCATACATGTGTGTCTAAGTGTATACATGTGCATGTGTGTGTATCTTCAGAGAAAGCGAGTGAGAATCTAAATTGTGGTGATGTTACAGTGAATGGTTTGCATTAGAAACTATCAAATATATTAGTTTTGGGTGCAAGTCACTCCAGGATGTTGTTCTTCCCTCAGAACAGCCCATGCTGTTTTCTTTATCATATTAAGTGTTTATAATGAACAAAAGTTTCAGGAAGTTATTTAATTTTGAAATGAATTATTCCTTTCTGGTCTTTGATAATGTTTGTCTCCAATTGTAATGTGACTTTTGTTATTTAATTAGTTTCATATGCTTAAGAATTACATTTGAATTTAACCTGAAAATTTCATGGAAGGATAGGGAGTGGATCATAATTCATATGCTGAAGCAAGAACTGAAATCCCTTTTAAAATTATATTTAGTATTAAATAAAACTTTTCTTTTTGGCTAAATTGAGATCACATGTCTTTAATTCTAAATTTAACAAACCCTAATTAAAATGCATATATCCATATATATTATAGGAGAAAGGATTGTTCATGAAACTATAAAACTTTATTACATACAGATTGCTCTTTTAAAAAAATTAAAATGTTTGGATGCTATTACCACCACCACCATTACTACCACTACCAACACCTTATCCATCTACCTCTAGTGTTATTGCTACTAAGCAGCATGATTTATTTTAATGCTTTATAAAGAATTTAAATGCCTTATGAATGTTATCTTAATTTATCTCAAAAACAAGCCTAGAGAAGTTTGTTTTATAATCTTTATTTTCTAGATAAAAAACTGAGACTGAGTGAAGGTAAATGACTTGATCATACAACTATAAGTGTCTGAGATGAGATTTGAAGTCAGGTCTTCTTGATTCCAGATCCAGTACTCTCCCTATTGTGTCATCTACCTGTCTCTAAATTCAAGCTGTAATCTTCCCAGCTGTCCTGCTTTTCTATAATTCAGTCTCACATTCCTTCTGTTCTCTTTGTATTTATAGGGAAAAATCTCCCACTACTATTAGAAAAGATAAATAAATCCCTTATAATGAATATGAACAGTTAATATAAAAATAAATTTTATGGAAAAATGTAAATCATTTATTACATCTTGAATCTATCACTTCAACTCTCTCAAGAGGTTGCAACATGTTTCATCATCCCTGTGGAATAATATTTTGTTACTATATTGATCAACGTTCTTAAATCTATTAAAGTTGCTTTTCTTTACATTGTTGTTATTTGATAAATTATTTTGGTTCTGTTCACTGCACTTTATATTATTTCATATAAATCTTCCCAGATTTCATTGAAACTGTACCTTTCATCATTTATTATAGTGCAAATTTATTCCATTATTTTTGTATGCCATAATTTGTTTGACATTCATGAATTGATGGTTACTCTCTTTGTTTTCAGTTTTGACATTTTGCTAATATTGAAAACTTGGGTATATATTATGGTGGATTGTCTCTGCTCACCATAAAATTGTCACCTCCTGTATCTTTGAAAGACAAAGACCAATAGAGTATATCTGTTTCACTGCCCAATACTGGGCATATAGTAACTCATGCCTACATAGGCCTCAATCTTTAACTAAATATTGCTTTAAGTAAAATAGAACAGTATAATAAATATGAAGCAGGAGACAGGAAGCATTGCTTTAACTAAAAGAAAATTTGCAAAAGAGATGCATTCATTAAAAAAATAGTCAAGGCCATAATCTTGAATTCTCAGAAAGTTTTGGTCATTGTGGTAATTTTATTGTTTCTCTTTAGATTAATATCAGGATGCAAACATATTATCAAAGCCTTCCTTTGGAGGGACTCTACATATTGAATATCTCTCCTTTTTCACTTCACTCCTTCATCCTTTTAAGTCACTGCCAAGGAGTATTCTTTTGCCTCTATCTTTAATGATTCCATTGTGCTACTATTGACACAAGAATGATCACACATTGACACTGTTACCCTTAGATTCACCTCATTAAGTTCCAAAATAGGAAAATGTAGAGAATCTTGTATTTTAGTGGGGCATTTTTAAGAGACAATGTCATAGATGTCATGGATAAAATCTTCTCTTATCATTACCACTAATGATCAGTCGACTACCAAGATTTAGTATGACAGGACATCCATTTTCTTATCTCAAAAATAAGAAAATAAGTCTTGATGACCTTTGAAATATCTTTCAGCTTTAGATTTGTGATGCTATGATTCTATGTCATTCCTAGATATCTAAAGTATGAACACAGCAAATTAACAAGGTAAACACTTGCACATGGCACAATGCACATCATTTAACAATGTTGCAAGTATTCAACATCTACCAAATCACATTAATTTAAAATATATGGAAATTTCCCCATGATGCCTTCAAACTCAAAAAGCCATTTAGTATGTCTGAGGTAAATATTTTTAAGGCCATCACCTCACTCATTTCCCAAAGTCCATATGAGACAAACATTCGACATGTGTTCTAGTTTTTCTTGGATCTTTTATATCACCATATGGGGTGCAGAGGAGACAAAAAAAAGGGAGAGAGGAAATTAAAATTGAGAGAACAAGATCAATGTAGGAAAACAAGGAGGAGAAAAGGGAAAGAGAGGACTAGAGTATAAATAAATTTCTACAAAGTAAAAAAATACAGATGAAAGAAAAAGATTACTCAGTCTGAAGAAAAGCAGCAGTTGCCTGAAGGGAAGAAAGAAAAAATAAATAATTCTAGACAGGAGGAAAAAGCTTTGCAGAATGCAGTACTTCAGAAAGAGAGATGCTGGGCTGAGCAAGAAGTATTTAGGAAAGATATTAGTGAGAATAATTTAGTAGTGTTTCTTGAAAGGCAAAGGCTAAAGAGGGAAACATAAACACCTATTAACTCTATTTTCTGCCTCCTGGCGAACATTTCCTACCTCAGAGGGCTGCTGCAAAGAAAGGGCTTTGTGAACCTTCAAGCCCTGTACAGATATGCTATTATTGTTAATGTTTTTATGATTCTTTCTTATGTGCATATTTTGGTTCTCTGCCTGTGATTTTTTATATAAAGTTTTATTAGTCAAAAGGAATCTAATCAGGCAAGACTGTATTATTATTATTGCCAGTGGAGGGAAATCAGTAAGGGAGACAAATAAATAAAGCCAGCCTTTAGAAGCATACTTGGAGTTTTTCAGAAAACATGAAAATCAACAAGCATTGAATGAGCCATCCTATTCTAAGACCATTTCTTTCATAGAAATAAGAAAAGGAAGCTTCTGGTACTTAGGGTTTGGAAACAAATCATACAACTTCTCACATTTAATGACATTCCTCCCTTGGTGCCAAAGTATAAATGTACTTTGGGAGAGAGATTCTTAAGTTGGAGTCTAAAAAGACATTCCTGGGGTTCTTAGAATTGGATGGGGGATTCACCTTTGTCTTCACTAATCTTTAACTGAAATTGAGCATCAATTACAATATTTGTAAGTATACATATTTCTGAGAAAGAGGTCCACAGATTTACCAGACTGTCCCCCCCTGTAAACCTTAAAATTTCTTAGACTTATGAATGTTGGAAATTTCCCCATTTCCAACATTAGGTAGGGAGGGTCCTTTTCCTCCCTACCTAAGACTACTTTAGGACAGAAACCTTTTGCTAAGCAATGGAAAGGGCTTTGACCTATGCTTAAGCATAGAACAGGAAGTTCTTTGAGTCATGATTGATTTTAGAATTGATACAATAGAGATACTTGGAATGACAGAACCAGGTCTTGGAAAATACAATTTCCACCCTATTTAGAGTAAGAGGATTTAGGAAGGGCTGCAGCAAAGGATCAAGATTTAATTATTTGAGAATATGACCTTCAACAGACATGTGCAAAGCCACAGACCTCTGGGCAGTCCTGGGTTAAACTAGAACCACCATTGGCACAGGGGAGACATCGACAGTGATTGGTAGATGTGAGAACTGAGGGGAGGGAACTTAGATGGTTTCCTTAAAGATAGCGGGGGTCTGAGGAGAGAAGGGAGGAGGTTTTGCTCTGAGCGAGGTGGCTCTGAAGGTGGTTCGAGAGGTTTTGCTCTGAGAGGTTGTGCTCTGAGAAGGCTTGCTCTGAAGGAGGCTGGAGGTGGAGGCCCCTGAGACTGTTTCTCCATTTTGGTCACGTGAGTGATAGGGACTGATCTCTTTTCTTTGCCTCAGCTATCTAAGGGCTTGGGCCTTTTGGCCCAGCCTAAACAGAGGGGGGTATTTAAGCTCTATTCCTTTCTCTCCCCTTTCTTTCTTTCTTTCTTTCTTTCTTTCTTTCTTTCTTTCTTTCTTTCTTTCTTTCTTTCTTTCTTTCTTTCTTTCTTTCTTTCTTTCTTTCTTTCTTTCTTTCTTTCTTTCTTTCTTTCTTTCTCTCTCTCTCTCTCTCTCTCTCTCTCTCTCTCTCTCTAATACCTTTCTTCCTCCTCTTTGTAATTAAAAACTCCATAAAAGGTTGACTGCTGACTTGAGTTTTCATTTAGGAATTACATAGCTGAATTCCTTGGCGACCTTAAATTAATATATATCAGTCTTCAAAGTGATTTCCTTGTCACCCCCCCCCCAAGAAAAAGTCTATGAAACAGGAAAAAGTTAAAGAAGCACTTATTCAACCCCTTCCCTTTAAGACCTCCTTTTGCTTGGGAAAGATTGTTTACTGATTACTGGACACATGACCCTCTGGAGGGACACCAGGAGCTAGAGAATATGCC
The DNA here is from genome assembly GCF_027887165.1 of Monodelphis domestica. Lineage (NCBI taxonomy): Eukaryota > Metazoa > Chordata > Mammalia > Didelphimorphia > Didelphidae > Monodelphis > Monodelphis domestica. Next base: position 239,826,555 of record NC_077232.1, read on the forward strand.
TTAGAAATGGAACACTTGAACTAGAAGCTCATCTGGTAGCTACACAAAACTTTACTATTAAATGAAGCATGGAGGCTTTGGATTGGAATGGTGGCAGCTTTTGAGAGTAGTGTAGGGACATAGGGATGCCTTTCTTTGAAATACTGCCTTTTTCATACCATTTGAAGTATGGAGTAGATAGATGGAAGACACCATTTTCATTCTCTGTAATTTGTCATTTTAGATGTTGAAACATCCACTCATTTATTTAACAGCCATTTATAAACTGTCTATTGGGAATGAAGGACTGTGATAGATAGTGGAGAGGATAACAGAATTTAGCTAAAATATGTTCCCTACATTAGTAAATTTTAAAGCCTATAAGGATGATGAAAAAAAATGCAATTCATGATATTATATTATAAAAGGGTCAAAGATTTTAATTAAAATGTTCTTTGGGAAGACTGAAATCTTCTGTCTTGTAATATTTGGCCAAAGGGGTGTCAACTGAATTTTTTTTTGAAACCCCAAGCTTGCCCCTTGTCCTTTAGGAACTTGCCTTGAGGGAAGTCCCTGACTGACCTGACTGACCTTACAGAACGATAGACCTCACAGTACTTAATGATCTCTGTGTCAACTTGAAATTGGGGGGACCCCAAAGTTTGTGTCAATTTTGAATCTAGCAACCCCAAGTTTGCCCTTTTTTCCCATGAGAGTTTACCTCTAGGGAGGTCACAGATTCTACCAGTTTCAGACCTTAAAGTAAATAATAAAACTAGTTTAGGTGGAGCTAGCTGGTCTAAACATATGCTAAATACCATTTTAGTCTCATGGGAACTATCCTTTTAGTATCCATTATAAGTAGTCCTCTTCCTGACACCCTATCCTCTGGGTATGGTTTCATTCCCAAACCTGTCAATTTAGTTTGAACACTCCATTTCCTTGTAGCCATGATAATGGCAACCCATCATATATCCCTGTCTCTAGGTTCCCCAAAAGGTATATAAATTCCCCAGATTCTTTTGTTCATCAGAGTTGTCATCTAAAGTGGTGGCACTCTCAGGGATTTGGTAGCCAGAGTAGCCAGAGACTCTCAGTTCTGTGTGGTTTGGGGCACGTGACTCTGTGTGGAGGCCTAAAGATTGTACCTTAATCCCTCTCCTGATTAAAGACTTGTTGTTTCTCACTTTTTAATAGATTTGTGGTAGTTTTTTTTCCAGTTTAACACTAGTTTAGATTAAATTAATATGCAATCAAGTCTTAGATACCTATTTTATTTTAAAAAGGTTATTGTCATTAATCAGTGACTCCTTCCCAGTAGTCTAGCTCCTGTCTGGAAATATCTTTTTTTTTTTTTTGGTAGCTAGCATGAAGCATCAGTCTCTTCCTATCAGTTAACCCTGGGTTCATCATTTCCTTGTATCCATTGTAGAGCTAATTAAACATATTTCCCAACCCTTTGTTCCCCCAAAATGTACATAAGACCACCAAGTACTGTTACTCTTTGGAGAATCATCTTTGACCATGCATTCTCCTAGAAACACTGTTCCCAGAGTCCCAGAGCTTTGGCCCTCTGTGGTATTTAGTGCTTAACTCTCTGTGATTTTGGAATATTAATAACTTCTCTCTCGTCCTGATTAAAGATTTGTTTTTTATGACTACTTTAGTCATTCTCTTTTTCCAAGTCAACAGGGTTATTGAAAGGACCCAGTGATGTGTGTATAATTATCAAAACTTAATTATGTAACATATTATATAAATGTTGATGATGATCAAAGTTATTACTGAAACTTAGAATCATAATTTCCTCATCTCTAAAATGATGATACTTTCCTGCTAGGATTGTGAGGATAAAATGAGATGATATTTGTAAAGCACTTTTCAAAACTTAAAGCATTATATAAATGTCAGAAATCATCATTATAAAAAGTTTTCTGAAGGAAGGAATATGTTAAAGTTTAAAGAATGGGTAAAATTCAATAGTCAAAAATTGAAAGGAAACATATTAAAGGTTTGGGAAGCATCATAATAAAATGAATGGAGACTAGAGGATACAAAGAATATTCAAATGACAAAGAGATCAATTTGGCAGGTTCATGGTGTTTGGAGGACAGGAAGCTAGAAAGAAAAGGAGATACAACACTATCTTCCTGAGTAGCAACCAAAGTTCAAATTTCAATAGGAAACAGATAAATTGTGGCAATATAATTTATAGGACTGATTGGTTAATGGTTCCTCACCAGAATGCCTTGTTGATTTCAAGCACTGGTTTTTCTTTTTGTTTTATTGTATTAACCTCATATTTTTTGGCATGCTACAGAAACCTTGGTACCAATGTGTACTGATTTTGTTGTTAATTATTGCCTCATTTCCTAATTTTCACCTTACTACCCTAACCTCAGGAAGGAACTGACCTTCTTTTATTCCAAATAATTACCAGTAAATTAATTCTCACATGGAATGTGTGTTAAGATGATGCTTGGAAGAGAGATTAGAGATGGAGAAACGGATGAGTGAGATACTTGCATAAAGGTAGTAATTGAACCTACAGGGCTGAATAAGCTGTTAAGAAAGAGAATGTAGAGGGCAAAAAAGAGAGGTAAAGTCAGAGTTGTGGAGAATACCCAACTTAATGGGTCAATAAAAGTGTAAAAGACCTGAAAAAGAATTAGAGGAGTGATGAGAAAAGAATTAGTAAAATATGCATGGTGTGGTCAGGTTATTTGAAGCTAAAGACATGAGAAAAACATAATTAATTGAGAAACCAGGCCAGGTAAATTACAAAAGTTACTCAACACACAGTATTTATATAGTACTTTAAGTATGGCAGAGTGGTTTTTAAATGTTGTCTTATTAATTCTCAAAACAACAGTGGAAGGTGTCATTAATTACCCTCATTTTGAAGATACATAAAAGGATATAAATATAGATTAAACAACTTTCCCAGAATCACACAGCTTGTCAATAAGTGCCTCACACCATATTTGAACTCTGTTTTTCCTGATTTCAAGTGTATCGCTATATCTATATATCACCTAGCTTTCTTGAATTCCACAAACTTAGACGTTGCATTTCTATTTCTCTGTTCTCATATAACACAGGAGTGCTGACTACATCCCTACTGACTGCTTTTATCACCATTTCTTTTCCCTTTAAAAACAAAACAAAACAACAAAACAAGCATGATCTATTACTTTAAGGAAGTAGGGAACTCCTACCAATGAAAATGAATATCTGCTCTCCAACTTAAACATTGCAATTGGTACATTGGAGGTTTAAGTGACATGGAATGTCTCATATATGTCTTAGAAGTGCTTTGTTAAACCCATGTTCCTGTCTTTGATCTTAATGCTCTCTCCACCATTCCATGAATGCATGGCATTCCTTTTATTTATAGCTTATTATCTTTTTTTTTTTTGCACTCATAACAGTTGTTGATTATTGAAGACTTTCTCTCTGTAAGCTTTCTCAAAGCTTCTCCATCCCTAACAAAAGACTTTGACACCTACATTACAATGAAAATAGAAGGTATTCATTATGATCCCTACTCTTTTCCCTCTATTCTCAAGACTCCCCCATTTTCTTCTTTTATGTTCCAGTCTCTGTCAAAGATGTGATCTGCTTCCTCACTAGGATCAACTTTTGCCTTTCATCTTATGTCTGTTTTTTTATCCATTAGGTGTTTGCTCCTTCAATTTTGTCTTCATTATACATGCTTCCATTTTTATTTATATACTAATTCTTTCCTTTTCTATGTTATGAACATATCTAGTTCTATCCAATTCTTAAAAAAAAATGAAAATGCTTTACTTTACCCTTTCTTTTTCTCAATCTATTATCCTACATCTTCTCTCCCTTTTGCTATCAAAATTTGAGGAAAAGGTATTTCCTAAATGTACCCTCTTCATCGTATGCCCTTGAAACCTCAATAATGAACTTACATTTCTCTGTTTAAGATTACCAACAATTCCTAATGATCAATATTTCTGTCTTTATTCTTCTAGAACTTTTGGCAACATTTGACATTATTGTATATCCCCTCTTTTCCTATTTTCTAGTCATTGTTCTCTTAGTTTTCTATCTAACTACGACTGGCTGTTTTTCAGAATGCTTTACTGATTAATGTTTTTCTGACTCTTAACCTTAGACATCTTACTAAAATTTTATCCTAGATCCTATTTCTCTTGGTAAACTCATTAGTTCTCCTGGTTTAATTATAATGCCTATTCAGTGATTCCCATATATATATATATATATATATATATATATATATATATATATATACACACACACGTATCTATCTATTATCTGACTATCTTATTTTCTTTTTAAGTTTCATTCCTATGTCACTATTTATTTATTGCACACTGCCAAATCTATCTTTGTAGTCATTTTAAAGTGGAATATAATCAAGATGGAAGTCATTATCTGTCATTTTATAAAATACCCACAAATAATATGATATCCCTTAAAATAAGCCTCTATTCCAATCATCCCTATTATTGTTAAGAACTCTACCATCCTTCCAGACATCAGGGTTCACAACCTCAAAATTATCCTCAGCTCTTTTCTCATATCTAATCAGTTGCTAAATCTTGTTGCTTCTATTATTTTAAGATAATTCTCATCTATTACTTTCTCTCTTTTTCCTTGACTGCCCTTTTATTAAATGTTATTGTCATCACTCATTTGGCTTATTGAAGTAGCATACTAATTGTGGAAAAGAGAGAAGTTATAAGAGAATTTACAAGGCATGCATGCAAGACAGAAAGCTGAGGACACAGTTGAAAGGAGTTATTCTATCAGCTCCAGGTTTGGGAATACCTGATTATAAGAAAGAATTCCACTTGTATGTCCATGAAGCAAAAGACATCACTTCTGGAATGCTAGCACAGTATTTTGGGTTAAATCTAAGGGCTATTGCATTTTACAGTTCTATCCTCGACTCGGTTGCACAAGGAATGGTACATTGCCTCAGGAGCATAGTAGCTACAGCTCTAATGGTCAAGAAGTCCTATGATATAGTACTGGGATGTAAATTACATGTGTAGTCTATACACCAAATTGAAAAACTGTTATGGTTGCAGAATATGCATTCATTCACTGATGTAAGAATATGCCAGTATGGACTTCCGGTTAAGATGGTGGCTTAGAGAAAGCTGAAGTTCAGATCTCCGGAAAACCCTTCCCGACCGATCTCAAACTAGAAGCTCCTAAGGCGCCGAAATTCAAAACGATCAACAGCACAGACCCTGGGAACCCTCCTCCTGGACCTGGACCCGGTTCAAAAGGTACGGCTCCCCTTAAAAGCCAGAACCCGAGATCCCTCGGACCTCAGGGGTAGGAGCGCAGAGTCCAAGGCTCCGGGAAGCGGCAGCCGCGCGGGCTCAGAGAGCAGGGTCTGAGGAACAACAACCCTCAGGGTCTTCTACCCAAGTCCCAGTCCGGGTGAAAGTTACTGCCTGGGGCTTCCGCTGCAGAGAGCCCGTGGGTCCGGGTGAAAGTTACTGCCTGGGGCCTCCGCTGCAAAGAGCTGGTCAAAACAACAGCAACCCTCAGGGCGGGCAAGACAGCCTCACGGGCTGGATCCTGCTATCCAAGTCTCAGTGAAAGTCTGTGCTCTCAGCTTGGGGAAGCAGCAGCCCATCCCCCCGCAGGCCGACGAAACAGCCTCACGGCCAGGGATTCTGAAGGCAACTTCCGGAAATCGAGCCAGGGGGAGAGTGTGGCTTCGTGGTCCGACCCTTCCATTCCAGCTCCAGTGAGGCATATTCAGTTTAACCCAGGGAAAGCTCTTAGAACCAACATCTGCCCAGGACTAAAGCCTCTGATCACCAGACAAAGACAAGAAAAGCCAATCCTCCACGTTCAGAGATGACAAACTCTACAGAAGCACAGAAGCCCCAAAATACCAAGAAAAATAAGAAGAAAGGGGCGACTCTGGACACATTCTATGGAGCCAAAATACAAAATACAGAGCAGATAGAAGAAGATATACAAGAAAATTCTCCAAAATCTTCCAAAGGAAATAGAAACTCTCCACAAACACATGAAGAATTTGAATCAGAAAGGACCAAAAAGATGGAAGCCCTCTGGGAGGAAAAGTGGGAAATGATGCAAAAGAAATTCACGCATCTACAAAACCAGTTTGACCAAACTGTAAAAGAAAACCAGGCTTTAAAGCAAGAACTAATAAAGCAAAGCCAAAACACCAAGAAATTAGAAGAGAACATAAAATATCTCACCGACAAGGTGATAGATCTGGAAAACAGGGGGAGAAGAGAAAATTTAAGAATAATTGGACTCCCAGAAAAGCCAGAAATAAACACCAAACTGGACATGGTGATACAAGATATAATCAAAGAAAATTGCCCAGAGATTCTAGAACAAGGGGGCAATACATCCACTGACAGAGCTCACAGAACACCTTCTACACTAAACCCCCAAAAGACAACTCCCAGGAATGTAATTGCCAAATTCCAAAGCTATCAAACAAAAGAAAAAATCCTACAGGAAGCCAGAAAAAGACAATTTAGATATAAAGGAATGCCAATCAGGGTCACACAAGACCTTGCAAGTTCTACGCTGAATGATCGTAAGGCATGGAACATGATCTTCAGAAAGGCAAGAGAGCTGGGTCTCCAACCAAGAATCAGCTACCCAGCAAAACTGACTATATACTTCCAAGGGAAAGTATGGGCATTCAACAAAATAGAAGACTTCCAACTTTTTGCAAAGAAAAGACCAGAGCTCTGTGGAAAGTTTGATACCGAAAATCAAAGAGCAAGGAATACCTGAAAAGGTAAATATTAAGGAAAGGGGAAAAATGTTATCTTCTTTTACTCAAACTCTCTTCTATAAGGACTACATTTATATCAACCTATGTATACTAATATGTGGGGAAAATGTAATGTATAAATAGGGGGTAAAGAAAGACCAAATAGAATAATGGTTCTCACACAAAGATTCACAGGGGAAGGGGAGGGGATGAAAACTCCTATAAGAAGGAGAGGAAGAGAGGGGGGGGGGGGTTTACTTAAACCTCAATCTCAGGGAAATCAACTCTGAGAGGGAAAAACATCCAGATCCATTGGGATCTTGAATTCTATCTTACCCAACAAGGGTAAGGAGAAGGGAAAACCAAGGGGGGGAGGGGGAGAGGGAGAACAAAAAGGGAGGGAAAGAGAGGGGGGAGGGGGAGGGAACAAAAAGGGAGGGACTAAAAAGGGAAACATCAAGGGAGGGGACAAGGGGGACTGATTCAAAGTAAATCACTGGACTAAAAGGTAGAGCCGAAGAAGAAAAGGTTAGAATTAGGGAAGGCAATCAAAATGCCAGGGAGTCCACAAATGACAATCATAACTTTGAACGTGAATGGGATGAACTCACCCATAAAACGTAGACGAATAGCTGAATGGATTAGAATCCAAAACCCTACCATATGTTGTCTTCAAGAAACACACATGAGGCGGGTTGACACCCACAAGGTCAGAATTAAAGGATGGAGTAAGACCTTCTGGGCCTCAACTGATAGAAAGAAGGCAGGAGTGGTAATCATGATATCTGATAAAGCCAATGCAAAAATAGACCTGATCAAAAGGGATAGGGAAGGTAATTATATTTTGTTAAAAGGGACTCTAGACAATGAGGAAATATCATTAATCAACATGTATGCACCAAATAATATAGCACCCAAATTTCTAATGGAGAAACTAGGAGAATTGAAGGAAGAAATAGACAATAAAACCATACTAGTGGGAGACTTAAACCAACCATTATCAAATTTAGATGAATCAAATCAAAAAATAAATAAGAAAGAGGTAAAAGAAGTGAATGAAATCTTAGAAAAATTAGAATTAATAGACATATGGAGAAAAATAAACAGGGATAAAAAGGAATACACCTTCTTCTCAGCACCACATGGCACATTCACAAAAATTGACCATACATTAGGTCACAGAAACATAGCACACAAATGCAAAAAAGCAGAAATAATGAATGCAGCCTTCTCAGATCACAAGGCAATAAAAATAATGATTAGTAATGGTACATGGAAAACCAAATCTAAAACCAATTGGAAATTAAACAATATGATACTCCAAAACCGTTTAGCTAAAGAAGAAATCATAGAAACAATTAATAATTTCATCAAGGAAAATGACAATGGCGAAACATCCTTTCAAACCTTTTGGGATGCAGCCAAAGCGGTAATCAGAGGCAAATTCATATCCCTGAAAGCTCATATTAACAAACAAGGGAGAGCAGAGATCAATCAATTGGAAATGCAATTGAAAAAACTCGAAAGCGATCAAATTAAAAACCCCCAGCAGAAAACCAAATTAGAAATCCTAAAAATTAAGGGAGAAATTAATAAAATCGAAAGTGATAGAACTATTGATTTAATAAATAAGACAAGAAGCTGGTACTTTGAAAAAACAAACAAAATAGACAAAGTACTGGTCAATCTAATTAAAAAAAGGAAGGAAGAAAAGCAAATTCACAGCATTAAAGATGAAAAGGGGGACAGCACCTCCAATGAGGAGGAAATTAAGGCAATCATTAGAAATTACTTTGCCCAATTATATGGCAATAAATACACCAATTTAGGAGAAATGGATGAATATATACAAAAATACAAACTGCCTAGACTAACAGAAGAGGAAATAGAATTCTTAAATAATCCCATATCAGAAATTGAAATCCATCAAGCCATCAAAGAACTTCCTAAGAAAAAATCCCCAGGGCCTGATGGATTCACCTGTGAATTCTATCAAACATTCAGAGAACAGTTAACCCCAATACTATACAAACTATTTGACATAATAAGCAAAGAGGGAGTTCTACCAAACTCCTTTTACGACACAAACATGGTACTGATTCCAAAACCAGGCAGGTCAAAAACAGAGAAAGAAAACTATAGGCCAATCTCCCTAATGAATATAGATGCAAAAATTTTAAATAGGATACTAGCAAAAAGACTCCAGCAAGTGATCAGAAGGATCATTCACCATGATCAAGTAGGATTCATACCAGGGATGCAGGGCTGGTTCAACATTAGGAAAACCATCCACATAATTGACCACATCAACAAGCAAACTAGCAAGAACCACATGATTATCTCAATAGATGCAGAAAAAGCCTTTGATAAAATACAACACCCATTCCTATTAAAAACACTAGAAAGCATAGGAATAGAAGGGTCATTCCTAAAACTAATATACAGTATATATCTAAAACCAACAGCTAATATCATCTGCAATGGGGATAAACTAGATGCATTCCCAATAAGATCAGGAGTGAAACAAGGATGCCCATTATCACCTCTACTATTTGACATTGTACTAGAAACACTAGCAGTAGCAATTAGAGAAGATAAAGAAATTGAAGGCATCAGAATAGGCAAGGAGGAGACCAAGTTATCACTCTTTGCGGATGACATGATGGTCTACTTAAAGAATCCTAGAGATTCAACCAAAAAGCTAATTGAAATAATCAACAACTTTAGCAAAGTTGCAGGATACAAAATAAACCCACATAAATCATCAGCTTTTCTATATATCTCCAACACAGCTCAGCAGCAAGAACTAGAAAGAGAAATCCCATTCAAAATCACCTTAGACAAAATAAAATACCTAGGAATCTATCTCCCAAGACAAACACAGGAACTATATGAACACAACTACAAAACACTCGCCACACAACTAAAACTAGACTTGAACAATTGGAAAAACATTAACTGCTCATGGATAGGACGAGCCAATATAATAAAAATGACCATCCTACCCAAACTTATTTATCTATTTAGTGCCATACCCATTGAACTACCAAAATACTTCTTCACTGATTTAGAAAAAACCATAACAAAGTTCATTTGGAAGAACAAAAGATCAAGGATATCCAGGGAAATAATGAAAAAAAACACATATGATGGGGGCCTTGCAGTCCCAGACCTCAAACTATATTACAAAGCAGCAGTCATCAAAACAATTTGGTACTGGCTAAGAAACAGAAAGGAAGATCAGTGGAATAGACTGGGGGAAAACGACCTCAGCAAGACAGTATACGATAAACCCAAAGATCCCAGCTTTTGGGACAAAAATCCACTATTCGATAAAAACTGCTGGGAAAATTGGAAGACAGTGTGGGAGAGACTAGGAATAGATCAACACCTCACACCCTACACCAAGATAAATTCAAAATGGGTGAGTGACTTAAACATAAAGAAGGAAACCATAAGTAAATTGGGTAAACACAGAATAGTATACATGTCAGACCTTTGGGAGGGGAAAGGCTTTAAAACCAAGCAAGACTTAGAAAGAGTCACAAAATGTAAAATAAATAATTTTGACTACATCAAACTAAAAAGCTTTTGTACAAACAAAACCAATATAACTAAAATCAGAAGGGAAACAACAAATTGGGAAAAAATCTTCATAGAAACCTCTGACAAAGGTTTAATTACTCATATTTATAATGAGCTAAATCAATTGTACAAAAAATCAAGCCATTCTCCAATTGATAAATGGGCAAGGGAAATGGATAGGCAGTTCTCAGATAAAGAAATCAAAACTATTAACAAGCACATGAAGAAGTGTTCTACATCTCTTATAATCAGAGAGATGCAAATCAAAACAACTCTGAGGTATCACCTCACACCTAGCAGATTGGCTAACATAACAGCAAAGGAAAGTAATGAATGCTGGAGGGGATGTGGCAAAATAGGGACATTAATTCATTGCTGGTGGAGCTGTGAACTGATCCAACCATTCTGGAGGGCAATTTGGAACTATGCCCAAAGGGTGCTAAAAGAATATCTACCCTTTGACCCAGCCATAGCACTGCTGGGTCTGTACCCCAAAGAGATAATGGACACAAAGACTTGTACAAAAATATTCATAGCTGCGCTCTTTGTGGTGGCCCAAAACTGGAAAACGAGGGGATGCCCATCAATTGGGGAATGGCTGAACAAACTGTGGTATATGTTGGTGATGGAATACTATTGTGCTCAAAGGAATAATAAAGTGGAGAAGTTCCATGGAGACTGGAACAACCTCCAGGAAGTGATGCAGAGCGAGAGGAGCAGAACCAGGAGAACATTGTACACAGAGACTAATACACTGTGGTATAATCGAACGTAATGGACTTCTCCATTAGGGGCGGTGTAATGTCCCTGAACAACTTTCAGGGATCCAGGAGAAAAAAAAACACCATTCATAAGCAAAGGATAAACTATGGGAGTGGAAACACCGAGAAAAAGCAACTGCCTGAGTACAGAGGTTGAGGGGACATGACAGAGGACAGACTTTAAATGAACACTCTAATGCAAATACTATCAACAAAGCAATGAGTTCAAATCAAGAAAACATCTAATGCCCAGTGGACTTACGCGTCGGCTATGGGGGGTGGGGGGGAGGAAAAGAAAATTATCTATGTCTAACGAATAATGCTTGGAAATGATCAAATAAAATATATTAAAAAAAATGATTTAAAAAAAAATAAAAAAAAAAAGAATATGCCAGTATGAAGTCATTCTGTTGGGCAATAATAATATTACAATTCATAGATGTACACCATTGAACCCAGTGACTCTGATTCCTGATTCAGCAATGGGTGGAGAAGAATTGCATGATTGTGGTCAAATAGTAGAACTCATGCACAAAGCAAATGAATGCCTTAAAGATACACCTCTCATCGATCCAGAAATAAAGTTATACACAGATGGGTTCTCCTATGTTCCCGATGGGAGAAAATTCACAGGGGCAGCGGTTGTTGACAATGACAAAACACTTTGGCATGTATCATTGCCAAGTCATGTTAGAGCCCAAGGAGCTGAGCTCAAGGCTCTACTCATGGCCTTAGAATTAGCTAAAGGAAAAAGGAGCTAACATTTTTCTAGACTCACACTATGCTTTCTCCACTGTACATTGGTCATCATACATATGGAAAAACAGAGGGTATAAAACTTCAGCTGGGAAACCAATTGCACATGGTAAAGTAATAGATCGTATTATAAGTGCTGTAGCCTTACCTAAAGAGGTGGCCATAATCCATTGTAAGGCACACACTCATGGAAAGGACAGAATATCCCTAGGAAATGGCAGAGCAGACATAACATCAAAATACACTGCAAGGTTCAGACCCCACTGTGTGCTGAATTTCTCTCTAATTAAAAGGCAGAATCTCACTGCAGCCTATGAAGGAGAAGAAATACAGTCATGGAAAGAGCAGCTAGGTGCTAAACTAATCAAAGGCATCTGGATTACTCAAGGGGGTAAACCTATTCTCCCTAAAAAGTTGTATCAACATCTATGCACCGTAATTCATGCAAAGGGACATTATGGAGTGCAAGGGGTTCTGGATACCATACAGAGGTATTGGACAGCACCAGGAATAACAACAAATGCCATTAGAACTTGTCAGGCATGTGAAACATGCAGAAGGTATAATCAAGGACATTTTAAGAGCATAGCATTGGGAGGCAGACCACTTAGCTATATGCCTTTCCAGTGTATTCAAATCAATTATATCAACATGCCTAAAGACAAAGGATACAAATATGCATTGGTGATTGTGGATAGACTGACTAGATGGGTTGAAGCATGTCCATCCAAGAAAAATGTCACTGCAACAGTAGTGAGATTTCTATTAAAGGAGATTATACTTAGATATGGCATTCCCAATACCATAGATTCAGAGAAGGGGTCCCATTTCACTTCCCAGGTTCTACAAGAAATTTACAAGAATTTGGGGATTAAGTACAACTATCATTCAATTTATTGGCCCCAAAGTTCTGGGCAAGTTGAGTGTATGAACAAAGAATTGAAGACGCAGAGAGGTAAACTCTGTTCAGAAACACACTTAAAATGAACAGATGTTATGCCTCTTGCTTTGTTCAACATAAGAACAAGGCCCAGGACTGACCATTTGAAATGTTATATGCGTCAGCCACTTTGGCATGGTAGGGCAGTAAAGCCACCATACTTGTCCATGTTAAAAGGGGAATATGTTCTTCATGAATATTTAAAACAGATACAATGTAGAATAGAGGAACTAAGGAAACTGGGTTTGCTTGTGCAAAGAATACAACTAGATTTTTCATTGCACATGATAAAACCAGGTGATTATGTCAAGAACTTTAATAGAGAATCTCTAACAGAACCAAGATGGATCGATCCAACAACAGTCGTAATGACAATCCCAGCATCTATAAATGTTGATAAAAGAGATCCATGGTTCCATGCTTCACATGTAAAATCACATCACAGCCATAATGCTGAGTAGCCCTAGGAATGTAATCAATAGTCAATGACAGTCCCTAATGAAAACAAAGGAAAGCACATGAGAGTACATATCAACAGAAATTAGACAAGAGAGCATTGCACATGTTTAAATGATAACAGGAAAGCACCCCTGAAGCAAATAACACAGTTCCAGAAAGAAATAAAGCCAGCAACACAGACAGGAAAAATTATGCATTTAAAAGATTAGCAGCCAAAGAAAATCTCTATATTCTATACAAACTCTCTGCCAACCATAGTTACTGAAAAGAAAGAAACAGTGTTATCTCAAATGAATACATAACTCCATGACCAAATGAATGCATTATATTAAAATTCTATCTCCAAGACAACAAAACATACAATGAATCTCCTTTTGAAAGTCAAACATCTAAAAGATTAGAAAACTTTTAAATCAATATTCTTAACAAAATTCTAAGAACTTAGACACAATACTATACTTCCACACATGAAGATGAACATGAGTAAAGCTTACTTCCACTCATGAAGATAAACACATATAATGCTTACTTACACACATGAAGAATAATTGATGAATTCTAACAAGCATTCATGAAGAACTCAGCTTGCTTCCATGCACAATGAAAATTTAAATCTTACATACATGCACATGTAAAAATCTTACACACATACATGTTCCTGATGTTCCAGTTGTTCCTGAATTGAAGAACACAGGACTACAATCAAGAGTGAAAGCAGACCATACTGGTATGCGGGCCAGATGACAAGAGATGAAGACACGGGGTCATAAAATAAACATCAAAGGACATGGAAGGACTTTGAAAGTTTGGACTGTGATCATGAGGATATGTAAGAATGCATCATACATGTTAACATCACATATATGCATACACATCCTACATAGAAAAGGAAGATATCTCATGGAATGGATAAGTATACAACATACAGCAGAGTTGCAAAACAAAAGTTACACTGATAAATTTCTGTGGAAAATTCAAACAGACAAAGATGTTTCGTTGAGTTTGCACAGAAATTAAGGATAAGTATTAGGGATGTACATATGTAAATCTGAATAGGCACAACTTATGTACACATGTAAATACTAATTTACTAACAAGCTAACTATATTAGGATAATTATTAATGTTCTAACAACTAACTATAGAGACAACTGAGAATTTGTTCAAAGTCTTAGATGTAAAAAAGGTATAGAAGTTAGGTTGCATTTTAATTGTAGGTTAGCAATTTTTAGTGATAGAAATTTTACTTAGTTGAATTTATAGATATTAGATGACAGTTACTTATTCAAGATGCTATTGAAATTGTTGGAATTGTGTGAAATTGTTACATGATTTGTTACTATATCAAAACCATGTTCACATACAATCCCTATTACCTAAACCATTTTCCTATACCCATACTTAGCATAGAACTGGATAGACAGAATAGCTAAGATAAATTAAGGATTTGTTATTTCGAGAGGATAAAAAATATTTAAGATAGTACAAGGTTAAGAATTAGATAGGTAGGATTATCTAGAAGGTAAGTATTAGTAAAAATTGCAAGTTGCAATTTTTAAGACAAAAAAGGGAGGAAATGTGGAAAAGAGAGAAGTTATAAGAGAACTTACAAGGCATGCATGCAAGACAGAAAGCTGAGGACAGAAGCTGTCAGTCAAAATGAAGATTCCATTTGGAATGTGACTGGGAGACAGTTGGAGTTAAGCCAATGGCTGAACTGGGTAAAGAGGTCTTTTTGGCTTTTGGCTTCTGGCTGATGATGGTGACTGACTGGCTGATTTGAAGGCAGAAGGAACAAGAAAAGACAGTGGTCCTCATATCTCTGACTGACTCTGTTTCACACTTGTGAAAGAATTGCCATTTCCCCAATATCTTCCTAACCCTCATTTGTAGAGAATAGGGAAATCCTACCCCTCTTACCTTATCCTCCATCCTTGTCCTGTCTTCCCCAAATAAACCCTTACTTGAGAAGAGAAAAGAGTATTTCCTCTGAAATCTCCTAGCTCACAGAAGGAAGGGGGAAGGAGAAGCTGAAAGGCTTCTGAGGAGAGGGAGGAATAGGGAGGAGGGGGGACAAAACTTGATCTGTTAGTCATCTAGAGAATCCATCAAATATACACCCTAAAATATATCTATTATATAATTGAACTCCTGACATGTCTTTTTCCTCTTCAATTAGCCCTACATGCAATAGCTAAGACATAGCATCCAAGCCTGACCATTTAACTTTCTTGTTCAAGAACTTACAGTGTGTCTCCATTGCCTTTAGGCAGTATAATATAATATAAATATCTTATGCTATTTAAATCCCTCAACTAACTGCTTCTCTATTATCTAGAACTATCTTGCTCTAGATTACCTTCATAAGATCATTCCATATCATGCCTTTATGTTCACTACAAGTTTCAACTAATTAATTTACTTTCTCTTACCCAAAGTCAGACTTCCAGCCCCAACTAGGTGTTCTTCTTAAGGGCCTGTGCTTTTATTGGAATACACTTCTTTATCTCATCCTCTTAGAGTTGTTGGCTTTCTTTACTGATCAACTTATGAACTAATCCCAAAGGAAATCTTTCTTAATCTTTCTAATTTTTAGTGCACTCTGATAGAAAGAAAAAAGAAGAGACTATCATTGTGTTTTTTTTTTTTTAACCCTTACCTTCTGTCTTGGAACCAAATTGGCTCCAAGGGAGAAGAGTGGTAAGGGCTAGGCAATGGGGATCAAATGACTTGCCCAGGGTCACACAGCTGAGAAGTGTCTGAGGCCATATTTGAACCTAGGACCTCCCATCTCTAGGCCTGGCTCTCAATCCACTGAGCTACCCAGCTGCACCCAGAGACTATCATTGTTGTAAAAAAATTTAAGAAAATTGTAAAACAATATGACCCAAATTATGTTGATTTTGACATTCTTTTAGACAAACTTCTAACAAAATAAAAGATTATTACAGAGAGAAACCAGAACCCAAATATATCTAACTGGCTAGAAACAAGATCCTCACTGGGAAAATAATTCATTTTCTGGATACAGGGAATTAGTAAGAGTATGTGCAGTGATAATCCAAACTATGAAGTACTCTTCCAAGAGACCAGGAACATGGTCCAAATTTTAAAGGATTAGGCAGAAAGTGGGAGAGACACCATCTACTTTCCTGGATAGAATTATTGACTTGGCAGGGAGATATTTGTAGAAACAGGGATGTCACCCATATTAGAAGACAATTTGTGAAGAATGTATGCCCCCTCTTGCTGATAAGGAAAGGGCCAGCTGGCCTTCTGTTGAAGTTGAGGTGAGCAGTTGGTAGATGTCAGACCTAGTAAAATTGTCTGGTAGTAAAATGTCTAGGGGACAGATGTATAAAATAAACCTCCATTTAATAGCTCAAATATTTGAAGGAATATAAGCATATTTGTAATAGGAATCAAGAATAGGGGTCCCTAAGTCTAAAAAGGGGGTACAAACTCAAACTACACCCAACTCAATGCCTTTCACGAGAACCACTTCCACCTGGGAATCCCAGACCTGCTCTCTCTCTCTCTCTCTCTCTCTCTCTCTCTCTCTCTCTCTCTCTCTCTCTCTCTCTCTCTCTCTCTCCTTAACTCTAACTAAATCAAATTTCTATCTGTATCAACCTATTTCTAAAAACCTTATAAAAATATGTAATTCTTAAAATATTGTCTCCAAATGTTCTTCCAGTCACTACTGAACTGCCAGCCTAGTCAAGTTTGAGTCTAGTTTAGGAGGGGATGACTTCCTGGCCTCGATAGGCCCAGGGACTGTCTTTCACTCTGCTGTCTGCAAAGATCAGAGAAAAAGGTCTTATTTTTTCTTTCTATCAGTCTCTCCACTCCAGCCACTGCCAAACTGTCGTGTTTTTACTTTCCCAAGGGCCAATCTGGTATTCCCAAGTGTTCATAGGAAACACAAGAGCCAGGAAAAAGTCAGCCCCCAGGACCCAAGGTGATATCCAGACAGACTGTGACAGTTGGCAAATCCAACCCTTTTCAGGACTTCAGAATTCCAGCAGGACCTTTTGCCCACAGTTCTAAGCTGGGTCTCTGTGTTACCCAAGTCCATATTGTTCATAATGTAAAAAATGGAGACTTGAACCCAGGACTCCAGTCCCCAGAAGTCCTTGCTCACTTCCCAGAATGCTTTGTAATCACACTGAATTCTCACCTGGGAGAGATCACAAATTATTATTTAAAGGAGTTCTCAACCTACTGAGCTCTCTTCCTGTTTCCGCTTCTAAGCAGACACGTCTCTCTACCTAGCAGGCAAGATGTGAGGGATTGTAAATGGGCTCTCTGGGCCTAGACACATGCTTTTCTTACTTGTATATTCTTAATTTCTCAATCTTTAATAAACCTCTAAAATATAATATTCCTTGCAGAGAGAAACTAATTTTACCTGCCTCAGTTTCCCCTAAATTTTAATCATAACAGTTGAATTTTAACTGTAACAATATGTATGATAGCCTGTGTCCCAAGTGACCTTTTGCATGGATGGCCTGCAGATGTGAGTGTAAAATGACCAAGGGAGAATAGGTTTTCCCATTGACGCTATCCAGATACCATTTTGTCGTTTGGCTTTAAAATGTTGCTTCCACTTCTGGACTTCTTTCTCTGTATAAGCTTTTTCTAGATCTGTTTCCTCAATGACAGGGAGATTTAATATGAGTTCAGGAACCTGTTCTGCAGCAAATCTAGCTGGAACATCAGCTCTGTGATTTCCTCTGACTACAAAATCAGTGCTTTGCATATGGGCCCTGCAGTGAACCACTGCCAATTCTTTAGGTTTACTTTGTACATCTGTCTACTAGACTTTTTTACTGCCAGTCAATTTTACTAGACCAGAAAACTATTGACTGCTCACCTCAGTTTATAAGGCCTCAGCTTCCACAGAAGGCCAGCTGGCCCTTTCCTAATCAACAGCAATTAACAGAGACAAATAGTTAGTTTCAAATTATTCTCAAACCATCTGTGTTACAAAATATCCATAACAGTTCTCAACCCTCGGGGTTTTGAACTTACCTTTTATAATAATGGATTATTTCCAGGTGCTAAAAATGTTTGTTGAATTAATTACAAGTTGAACTGGAGAAATACTTAAATAAAATTGTGTAGCTTCATAGTTTTCATTCATTTATTCAGTTTGAATCAAAAATGAGATATAGTTAATAAAAAGGATACTGTCACATTAATTTATATGTACACATATGTACATCCAGATATATGTGTAGATGCATGCATACATGCAAATGAATGTATATATAGCATCATACAATATATAAATATATATGTGTATGTGTATGTGTATATATATATATATATATACATATATATATATATGTATATATATATGAAATTAGAGAAGTGATTGTCCCATTAGAATGCTTTCTTAAACTCTGGTCATTACTTCTTAAAAATAATATTAATGAAGTGAAATTGATGGTGGGAATGGGAAAAACTTGAACCTTTCAGCAGAATTGGCTCAAAGAGGGAAATAATATATACATTCAGTTAGATATAGAAATCTATCTTTTCTTACAAGGAAGTCCTTAGGAAAGGAGATAAGCGAACAGGTAGTGGAGGTGATAAGAAGGAGAGTAGCCTATAAGAGGTAGTGATCAGAAACAAAGAAGAATAAACAAAAAGAGAGAGAAGGATAAACAGGGGGAAATAGGATAGAGGGAAACACAGGATTAATAGTCATACGGTTAATGAAATGAACTCGATAAAACAGAAGTGAATATCAGAATGGATTAAAAACAAGAACTCAACAATATGATGTTGACAAGAAATAGACTTGAAACAAGAACACACAGAGTATAAATAGAGGGCTGGAGCAGAATCTATTATACTTCAGCTGACAAAAATGCAGGGGTAGCAATCATGATCTCAAATGAAGCAAAAGCAAAAAGATTTAATTAAAAGAGATAGGGAAACTACATTTGATGAAAAATATCATAGACAATGAAAACAAAATAAATAGTAAGCATATATAGAGCAAATGGCAGATGCAAATTCTTAAAGGAAAAGTTAAATGAGGAACAGGAGGAAATAGACTATAAAGCTATACAAATGGATGATCTGAATTATGCCCTGTGAAAATTTGATAAGACTAAACAAAAAATAAGCAAGAAAAAGGTTAAAGAGATGAATTGAATTTTAGAAAATTTATATATGATATATCTCTAAATAAAAGTGATGGGAAATGAAAGAAGTATAACTTTTTGGCACTGTAACAAAAACTGACCACATATTCAGGCATAATAATCTGATAAGCAAATACAGAAACCATAAACATTAAATTTATCATTTTGAGACTGCAACAAAAAAGGTTATGGAAATACAGATTAAAATTATTTTGGAAAATAAACATATCCTGAAGAATGAATGGGTTAAAGAACAATACACAGTAACAATAAATAATTTCATAAAAGAAAGAATGTGAAAACACCAAACTTTATAATATGCAAACAAAGTAGAACTTAGGAGGAAATGTATTTCTCAAAAATCTTATATCAATAAAAGAAAAATAGCAGGTCAATAAACTGGGCATGCCACTAAAGAAAAAAGAAAGACTAGAAAAAGTATAAATAAAAAAATCCTCAATTAAATATCAAATATGCAATCCTGAAAATCAAAGGAAAGATGAATACAATTAAAAGTAAGGAAAACATCTAACTTATAAATGAAACTAGGAGTCAGTTTTAAGAAAAATAATAAAATAGGTAAATCACTGGTTAATTTTAGTTTTAAAATGAAGTAAATATCAGTATCTGAAATGAATAGAGGAAATTAAAGCCACTGGTAATTTTAATGTGCTCAAATATCTATATTATTTAATATAATTCTTGAAATTAACTGTTGAAACATGTAGTGGTAGCATTTTCTGTATTGTTCTGATAGAGAAACTGAGGCTCAATAATTATAGTATCAGGGCATCTAGGTGGCTCAGAGGGTCACGCCAGTAGAAAGGAGATCCTGGCTTTCAATCTGACCTCAGGAACTTTATATGTGTCTCTGGGCAAGTCATTGAAACCCGACTGCTTGGTCCTTATTGCTCAAATATTTTAAATGACATCAGGTGTGTGTGGGGGGGTGGGGGGTGACCGACATTTTTTTTTCTGCTTTGCTATTCAGAACAGAAATATGTAAAAATATGAATAATTTGTCCATTAGGAACAACTGAAAGTATTCTTAGGTGTTGAGATGAATGGTCTAGTCAGTATAGGAAAACTGCTATTCAAGAATATGTAGATAGAAATTCATTTTTCAGATCTTAGGTTTTTTGATCCCTCTGTTGATTTCACTCTACTATTTAACAATTGATTCTGTCTGGAAAAATGTCTGTAATATAATTTTAAGTATAAAATGCATCATTAGCATTTCCTCCCTGCATTTTTTAAATCGAGATAATCAACAAAACTATATCAAATTAAATCATCTTAATTTATAGTATTTGACAATTCTGAGGTATAGATGCTCATCTTGAAAATTTAGCAGTCACCTAGATGGCAGAATTGGCTTCAGCATACCCCTGGATATCTTCCCTTCCAATTCTAGGCTTTAGGGTTAAATTTTTCATAAAATTCAATTCTGTAGACCTATTGCTTGACTTCTATCATTTTGAATTTGACTCCAGAGTCAAAAAATGTTAAGCCTATCTAAAAAAGTCCTGCTTAATAGTGTTTATAAAATGCTCAATAAATTTAAAAATTAATTTGAATAAAAAGGCACCCAGCACAACAGAACAAAAGAAACATAAATAACTTAAAATATTTCAATTCTATTTAGGACTCTCAATATATTTAAGATTTGACTTTTCTTTCTATAAAATATTTATGCTTCAGCAAGTCTAACTTGGTAGTATTCACTCAAATGATGAACTTTAAATTTCCAGTCTTGTCCTTTCAAGTTCACCTCCCAATCATGTATAAGCATACCCTTACTTACCAGGGGAACAAAGAATTCATAACACTTTCTCCTGGCTTTATTCAAAAGAGCTACTAGATAGATGTGGCTGGTAAAAGTTCTAATCATTAAGTTCTAATAAGGGCTGAGTATTTCCCTGAATTATGATACTGTGTCTCCTCCCTCTCCCTTCTCCTCAAACAGCATGAATTAAAAGTGCTATTCTCCTGACAGGATGATAAGCTTTTAGGTTTTTATAGCTACAATACAATATCCATTTTAGGATAAACAGACTTAAGACACTTTGAAGCTTTTATATTAAATACTTTCAGAAAATACAGAAGACAAAAATTAGATTTCTTAATGTTCTAGGAAAATTTAATCTACTTTTTAAAGCCCTGAATATGAAATGTAGAATGGAAATTATGTTTTAATTGGCAAATAACAGAATGTCCCTAAAATTCTCCCCAACAGAGCCCCAGGCATATTGCTTTGAAATCCAAAGAACACTATAGGTCAATACTTTCTGTCACTTATGAAGGCCACATTTGTCCTGATCACACAGATTATATCACTGAAAATTTAATGAGAAATGGTCTTGTGATTTCAGCTGCCCTGCCCTAGGTGCCCAGAACAGTTTCTGTAAGCAAAAATTCCTCAGTTTCTTCCAGATCCCAGCAGCTGCAGAGAATACTTCCAAGCCATTTACCTTATGTCTACAATTGGCTCACACATCACTGGGGCTCTTTGCTGTTCAATAGTGGCTGATATGATAACTGTGGCCCAGGAGTTAGGAATGACTCTCTCAGGGTCCCACAGGTACAAAGTGGCTGAGACAGAAATTGAATATAGAACCTTAGTGTCCAAGACATTTTCTCCACGACTTTCTTAAGTCTAGACAATTAACAAAGCAATAAATCAAGCCCTGATTGATTTTCAGTGTTTGCCAGTTTCTGAGGTATAAATGTTCACCCTGAAAACTACAGTCATCATCTAGTTGGTATAATTGGCTCCATCACATTCTTGGACAGCCCCCCCTCCCAACCCTCTAGAGTCCTGGATTGTATTTTCACATTAATCAAATTTCTAGTTCTGTGACTTCACAAAGTTTTACAATTTAAAATTTAAAAATGAAAGAATGCTGAGCACTTCTACAGTCCTTCTTTCTGTAATAAAGAAAGAAACTGACTAGAAACTATTTGCTTGTTGATATGGAGAAGGTAAACTAAGGAGAAAACTGTTACTTCTTGAGTTAGAGAGGATGAACTGAGGAGAAACTTAATACTGCAGCAATGGCTGCTGTTCTCTATCTGGCTGTGTCTCAAGAGGCTTTTACTAGAGAGGTTGCTACAGGGACCTGAAACTGCTGAGGGAACCTGAGGCTGCTTAATGATAGTGGAGGACAGAGAAATGCTGGGGGATGCTGCCACACACACAGGGATACTGGTACACAGGGGACACTGCTCTGGGGGATCTGCCTATTGATCCCTTATGATGGCTGATCTATTTCCTAACCTCCTTCCTTCCTCATTCCCTCCTCCCTGTTCCAACTGCCACCTTTCTCCCAATTTTCCCACAACCCCCCCCCCCCCGAGTGAATTATACAATACTCTAAGTTTCTTTCTCAGGTAAGGGGTTTATTAGGATAACAGGATGGAAAACTGAGGTAAGGGGGATGAAGAAGTCCCTAATCTAAATGAATGGTTTTAGAAAGGTTTGAGGGAGTACTCCAATCACAGTGACTCTGAGACAGGGAGATGGAGGATAATGGCTTTTCAAGATCTTCTTTCTTCTTCAGTTAGGTTTCTCCTTCTTGTCAATTTCAACTGTCAGAGAACTTCAAGTAACCAAATCAGCCCCATCAGAGTCCAAAAGCCAAGTCAGCTTCACAAAAGTCTCTCAGCCAACTTCAAACTCCAGACAGCAAATGTGTGTCCCCCAGTCAGAGACCCAGAGACCAAAAGGCTCCCTGGTCAACTCCAATTGCTCAGAGCCAGAAAGCCAGAGATTAAATTCAAAAGCCCAGTTTCTCTTTTTAGTGTGGCCAGCCAAAAGCCTCCAGGGGAAAGTATGACTTCCAGTCCCAGACACAGAGATACCAAAAGACCCCTCTCAGCTCCAACTGCTCAGAGCCTGAGCGACAGAGAGTAAGTTCAAAAGCCCTCCCCCGTCAGCTCAACCACCAACAACTGGGGACATTCCATTTGAATCCTGGATTTTGCATCTAGAACTAGATACATCTTGAGTCCATAAGTCCTGCAAAATCTTTCTTTCTTCATATTTCTATCACATTTCCACTAAAATAGATTTCCTCTTCTGCTTGGGCATCATGAGCTGTGATAGGGGGAGTTTTCACTCTATATTGCTTGGAACCAGGACATTCCACCAATTACCCACCTTTTCCAAACTATATTTCTTGAACTTTGCAGTCCTTTCCAGTCTAGATCTGTTTTATGTATTGGTTTCTCTTTTTAAACTGTAAGCCATTTGTCTTTTTTGCTTGTATGCATATTCCATGAACTAAACATCATTTTTTCATCAATTTGTTCTTTTATTTATACCACTGCAAATATACATATATACACATATACATGTTATTTCTTTTGTTAAAGACTATTTCACGATAGTTGAAGCAGATTATTTTGAAATGCCCTCATTTGTCCTATTTCAATAGAATCCTCCTCTTTCCATCACACCCTATTTGTTAGCCTGAGGGATGTCCCATGGTATTAGGCATGGATATATAGTTTTTATAAGTAGAACATGAGACCCTTCTAATGAAAACAAAACAAAATACATTCTCTGCTCCCTAATAGATCCCCTAATCAAGAATTTCATTGGGCTCCTCTGATCACCTCAGTTACATAAATTATCACACACTGTTAGAGTTGGGATATACCTTTAAAAGCTATGTATTTCAACTCATATCAGAAAATAAAATCTTCAACTTATCTAATGGTTTTCTTGAAGACCTTTACATCAGAAAAAATCTATTGCATGGGCATCTAGGAAGCACAGTGTATGGAGTTGGGAGAAGTTGGTTTCAGTACGGCATCAAAGCTTTCCTAGCTGAATGATCCTAGGCAAATTACTTATCCCCATTTCCTGACTTTTACTGCTTTTTGTAACAATTAGTAGTTTACCTAGGACCCATTTTAGGACAGAAGGTAAAGTTTTTGTTCTTTTTAAGAAGAAATTATTTTCTCTTGAGGCAATCGAATTCTAATTTAGATGACTACTTGCTTGATGTGCTTAGATTACATCTTTGCCTTTTCTCCTAACTGTACTTCTTAGACAGAAGAGAGAAAATTAAATTTTTCTTCTACTTGCGAGACCTTCATATGCTTGATTCAAGATAATTATCACATTAGATCTAAGTCTTTTTTTCTCCAAACTAAGTAGTCCCAGTTCCTAATCAGTGCTCAAATGTTACAATCCCAAGGTTTGTCATCATTTTCATTGCCTCCTCCTGAACATTCTTCAGTTTATCCATGTCTTTCTTAAAATGTAGGACTCCAAACTAAACACAATACTCTTAACTGTGTCTGATCATAGTATTTTATAGTATCCAACATTACCTATACTTCTAATAGTATTCCATGTATATGAATGGAACATGGAAAAAGTTCTTTGCTTCATTGTCATGCTCATTATGTGATTTGATTATCTCCTTTGTCTCTGATGCATCATTCATTTATTTTTTACTTTGCTTTGTTTCTATTAATATGTCATAGTCTGCTCCCAATTTTCAATCATTTTTCAGTAATGTGACTCATTGCTAACACCCCCCACACACCTTATATTGACAAAGACACTGGAATAATTTGCCATCCATTTCCTCTCTAGCTTATTTTAAAAATGAGGTAACTAAGTCAAATAAGGATTAAATGACTTGCCCAATGACACACAATTAATAAATATCAGAGGTAAGATTTGAACTTGGGAAAATGAGTCTTCTTGAATTCAAGCCTAGAACCCTCTCTTTGGTGCCACCTAGCTGCCTTCAATTACCATTTAACTTTACATTGCTCTTCAGATGATTCAAAAATTTAATTCTTTATAGATTGTCATATTTCATAGCCCAAATCTGTATTATTGATATCATTTATAGTAATGTTACATCACTATTTTAATACCATGATATATTCTTATTTGGTTCTCACAAGAACCCTAGACGATAAGTGCTATTATTATTCCCAAAGATTAGAAAACTGAAACCAAGGGTGACGTAGGTAGTGTATGAGGCAAAACTCAGGTCTTTGTTATTCCAATAATAGTACTCAATCTTCTGTACCACCTACCTGCCTCCTACAATATCATTGAGAGATAAATATTTTTGGTAGCTAAAAAAAACAAAATTGGTCTAAGGCTGGGAGAAAATCTTAGGCTCACAACTGAAAATTAGGAGCCTCAGTGAAATGTTTATTTTTCTAGCTAGTTTCAATTTTAGAGCTTGTTATTTCCAAACATTTTATTTTGCTGTAGTGGTACACTCTTATACTCACTGCAGACACTGAGGCTGGTGGATCTCTTGAGCTCATGACTTCTACCCTAAAGCAGGACTAAAGCCTATCTTATAGGCACACTAAGTCCAGAACTAATGATGGGTCCCTTGAAGAGAGGGTCCTCAAGGAATTTCTTATAAGAAATGAACCGACTCAGATTAGGAACAGAGTAGATCAAAGTTTCCATGCAATTCAAGAGTGATATCAGACCTATGACTAGACCCTCTACTTTCCATCTAGAACAGTCTCAAAAGAAAGAAGGGAAAAGGAAAAAAAGGAAAAAGGCAAGGAATGGAAAGGAACTTACAGGAAGAAAGAGAAAGGAAATAAAAGACCTAGAAGAAAAGGTGAGGAAAGGGAAAGACAGGGAAGAGGACAGGATAGATGTTATGTTATGGGAGATGAGCTAGGGAGAGAAAAAGGAATCTTTATCTTAATAACTGGTTTACCAAGAACCTGCAAGGAGATACTAATTGGGGAAATAAGCATGAGAATGACCTTGGGAATACAACATCAAAGAAATAAGTAAAGAACAGTATGTTTCAATCTGCAACTGTCTTTTCCTTCTATGGGGTGGATAGCCTTTTTCATCATGAGTCCTTTGGAGTTGTCTTGAATTGTTACCTAGTTGATCAGAGTTACAGGCCTTCATTGCTGATCATTATACATTATTCCTGTTACTGTGTACAGCATCCTCTTCGTTCTGCTTACTACACTCTGCATTACCTCCTATAAGTCTTTGCAGGGTTTTTGATAATCATCATCTCTTATGGCACAATAGTATTTCATTAGAATCATAAACCACAACTTGTTCATTCATTTCCATAGCTGAAAGCCATTCCTTCATTTTCCAGGGGTTTGCCACCATAAGAAGAATGGATATGCCTTTTAAAGAAAAGAATTATCCCAGATGACATGATAGGGGATTCTGATATTCTTGCTATCACAGAAATCATCCATGTCAACCCCTCTTTTTATAAATTATGTAATTAGAGAACAGAGAGGTCAAATAATTCACTCAGGTTAACATAATTAATAAATAACTGAGATTTGAATGTAAATTTTCATGTTTGTCCCAGTGCACTGTCTACTGCATGATGCTGTCTCAACAATGAAAAGAACTAATGGGATACAGAAGAGTCATGACTAGCAATTTTGGTTACTAGGATAGGTAGTGTGAAACATGTCATTAAATCACCTTTCTGATTTGTGATGTGAACATAATAAGAAGGAAAACTAAACTATTTAGTTTAGCAGGAGGGGGAATTAGTAATTTATGGCTTCTGTTGTAAGTGTGGTTCTAACACCAGTACCCTTTAAGTTCAGGTTTGATGAGAGAGGAATACCTATGTTCTCTGCATGTGGACTCACCGACTCTATCAGAAAATGTATGGCCATTAAATAATCAGGGTCTAGTGATTTACTTATTCTTAGGCTTCCACCAAGTCTGAGTGGTTTAAATTATACTCAACTGGAACTTCTGTGCCTTTTGACCAGTAGCTACATCAGAGAAATTGGGCCAATCAAATCTTCTATGATGATGAAGCTGAGGATGTGTTAAGTTTCTGTAACTCTGCACCAATAAACCTGAGAAGCCATGGATCAGTACACTTTTCTACCTAGCCTGTAAAGCAATTCATGTTTGCATAAGTCGAAGATGTACCCAGTGAGCTGTAACTTCTTTATTTGGCTTGCTTTCTGTTACTCAGACAAAATTCTCACATGTGGTCTGAGAATATCCTTTCCCTGCTAATGATTCCCTGTTAGTATAGGCCAATACTATTCCTTGCACCAACTTATACAGCTCAAACTCAATGATGCTGGGAGCCTCCCATGTGAGCACATTCAACCTGCTATGCGTGTCCAGGTTGCCACTAACACAATGCGGGAGTTCTAAGTTGAAAATTGCCCTGAGAAATTCAGCCAGGAAAAATGCCAAGGCCCCTCTACAGACAGATAAACTTCAAACCTAGCCAAGGCCCCGCGACAGACAGATAAGCTTCAGACCTTGCCCTGGGACCTGTCCAATGTTCCTGATAAACTTCAGCACAGAGACCCCAGGTGCAAAAAGCAACTTTCCAACAAGGGCATGCAACAGGGGAACTATTCATACTGAAAAGTATTTAAGACTGAATCTTCAGGAGGGAAATGGGAACTCTGATGGCAGAGGTTCTCACTGATCCACCTATCAGTTCCACAATAAAGGGCCTTTTCCGTGCCTGATTGCATTGCCTGAGGTCTCCCTTGGTGGTGGGTGAAATCCTGGACCTTAATAATACTTGTCCAATAGGACTAAGTTGAATGCAGCAGGCTAAGTGTTTTCCACCCTCCTAAGTTATGAGTGATAAATCTTTGCTTCCAAAATCTCCAGTGTGAAATGTTTTCTTTAAATCTAAAGTCCCATGGAAACAGTTCTTATCCATTCTTTTCAGGTGATGACTGAGAAGTAAACAGATGGAGTAATGTAAAATGTGACAAACAATAATTGGGCAAAGGTACCAGAGGGTGTTTGAATAACATTTAAGGAAGAGTAGAGATGTAACACAATTTGAGAAGATAATGAATATTGGAACAAAGTAGGAGGAGTTATAATGTATATTTATGAGGAAAGAAATTCAGACTATGCATGCACACAAGTTCCATTCCCAGTAATGTTTAATTACAGTTTCCCAGGCTAAAGCAAGCATTTTATGAATCCATGTTTGCTATAAATTAGCTCTGTGACCTGGGAATGCTATTCTGGAGTGGGAAAAAAGGGATAATATTTTCCACCATTAATAAACTCATTTGTAAATGAACAAACTGAGGTTGAGAGATATTTTAGATAATGTCATAAAACTGGCAAATGATATAGGAAAAATTCAAGTTCAGATCTTTATTGAGGCCAAACATACTTACTATTACACAATACTGGCTTTACATGTTCCAAAAAAACCATCTATGAATCACACAAAAATCAGAAGGCATGTTTGAAATTTCAGGCAAAAACACTCAATGCAAAAATCTCTGCTAATATGACCCTGACAGATAGTGTTCCTAGTTGTTGAAACTCTGAGTGTTTCAAATGACTGGATACAATATTTATTTTTTTAATTGTACTTAGTCAACTTAGAACATTTTCCCTTGGTTAAAAGAATCAAATTCTTTCCCTCTCCTCCCACCACCCCTTCCATAGCCAACACACAATTCCACTGGGTTTTGTGTGTGTCTTTGATCAAAACCTATTTCCATGTTGTTGATGTTTGCACTACGGTGATAATTTAGAGTCTACATCCCCAATCATATCCCCATTGACCCATATGATCAAGCAGTTGTTTTTCTTCTGTGTTCCTACTCCCACAGTTTTTCCTCTGAATGTGGATAGTGGTTTTTCTCATATATTTCTCCAAGTTGTTCAGGATCACAGCATTGCCACTAATGGAGAAGTCTATTACATTTGATTGTACCCCAGTGTATCAGTCTCTGTATATAATGTTCTGGTTCTGCTCCTCTCACTCTGCATTAATTCCTGAAGGTCATTCCAGTTCACATAGAATTCTTCCAGTTCATTATTCCTTTGGGCAAAATATTATTCCATCACCAACATATACCACAATTTGTTCAGCCATTCCTCAATTGGAGGGCATCCTCTCATTTCCATTTTTTTCCACCATAAAGATGACAGCTATGAATATTCTTGTACAAGTCTTTCTCCTTATTATCTCTTTGTGGTACAAACCCAGCAGTGCATGGATCAAAGGATAGACAGTCTCTTAGTTCCCTTTGGGAATAGTTCCAAATTGCCCAAGAGAATGATTGAATCAATTAATAACTCCACCAGCAGTGCATTAATGTCCCAACTTTGCCACATCTCCTCCAACTTTCATTACATTCTTTTGCTGTCAAGTTAGCCAATCTGCTAGTTGTGAGGTGGTACCTCAGAGTTTTTTTGATTTACATATCTCTGATTATAAGAGATTTAGAACACTTTTTCATGTGCTTTTTAATAGTTTTGATTTCTTTAACTGAAAATTGTCTATTCATGTCCCTTGACCATTTATCAATTGGAGAATTGATTTTTTGTACAATTGATTTAGCTCTTTATAAAATTGAGTAATTAGACCTTTCTCAGAGGTTTTTGTTATGAAGATTTTTTTTCCAATTTGTTGCTTCCATTCTAATTTTGCATTGGTTTTGTTTGTATAAAAGCTTTTAAAATTTAATTTAATCAGAATTATTTATTTCATATTTTGTAATTTTTTCTAAATCTTGCTTAGTCTTAAAATCTTTCTTTTCCCAAAGATCTGACATGTATACTATTCTGTGTTCACCTAATTTTCTTAGTTTCCTTCTCTATATTCAAGTCATTCACCCATTCTGAGTTTATCTTGGTGTAGGGTGTGAGATGTTGAGCCAAACACAATCTCTTCAATTCTTTCTTCCAATTTTCCCAGCAGTTTTTATCAAATACTGGATATCATCCACAAAGAGCGATAACTTGGTCTCCTCCTTGCCTATTAAAATACCTTCAATTTCTTTTTCTTCTCTAATTGCAACAGCTAGTGTTTCTAGTACAATGTTAAATAATAGATGTGAAAATGGGCATCCTTGTTTCACTCCTGATCTTATTGGGAATGCATCTAGTTTATTCACATTGCAGATGATGTTTGCTGATGATTTTAGATATATACTGTTTATTATTTTTAGGAAAGGCCCTTCTATTCCTATTCTTTCTAGTGTTTTTCAATAGGAATAACTGATGTATTTTATCAAAGGTTTTTTTCTGTAGCTATTGAGATAATCATGTGATTTTTGTTGGTATGCTTGTTAATGTGGTCAATTATGTGGATGGTTTTCCTACTATTGAACCATCATTGCATTCCTGGTATAAATCCCACATGATAATAATGAATAATCCTCATGATCACTTGCTGGAATCTTTTTGGTAGTATCCTATTTAAGATTTTTGCATCTCTATTCATTAAGGAGATTGCTCTATAGTTTCTTTCTCTATTTTTGAGCAGCCTGACTTTGGAATCAGTACCATATTTATGTCATTTGTAAAAATTAAATTATATTTCTACTAATAAAATATTATATTTTATTAGGTTTATTAAGGATCAGTAAAAGTCAAGGAATTAAGATATAAATTAAAAACCACATGCCCATGGCTAATTAGCCCATTCAAAATCCCCGCGCTTAGCTTACCACTATACATCATTGCAAAGGAAGAAAGAGAAGAACCGTGGGAGGTGTTACTGCGAGTTAAATAACAATTGTGATCTCTCCAATGTGGAGACTCAAGTGAGATTATAGGGAATTCTGGGAAATACTAGGGAATTCTGGAGATTGAAGTCTAGGATTCAAAATTGCCCTTTTTACATGTTAAAGGAATATCGTAGAACTCCTTCTTTGTTTATTCTGTCAAATAGTTTGTATAATATTGGGATTAGTTGTTCTTTGAATGTTTGATAGAATTCATTTATGAATCCATCTGGACTGGGGATTTTTTCTTAGGGAGCTCTTTGATGGCTTGTTCAATTTCTTTTGCTGATATGAGGTGGTTTAGGTAGTCTAATTCTTCTTCTGTTAGTTTAGGCAATTTATATTTGTGTAAATATTCATCCATATTACCTAGATTGCCATATTTATTGCCATATAATTGGGCATAATAATTTTTAATGATTGCTAATTTTTCCTCTTCATTAGAGGTGAGGTCTCCCTTTTCATCTTGGATACTGTCAATTTGGTTTTCTTGTTTCCTTTTTTTAATTAGACTGACCGGTACTTTGTTTATTTTATTTGTTTTTTCAAAGGACCAGCTTCTAGTCTTATTTATTAAATAAATAGTTCTTTGACTTTCAATTTTATTAATTTCTCTTTTGATTTTTATAATTTATAATTTAGTTTTCATCTGAGAATTTTTAATTTGCTCACTTTCAGTTTTTTAATTTGCATGCCCAATTCATTGACCTTTGCCTTCCCTAATTTGTTAATATATGAATTCAACGATATAAATTTCCCTCTGAGTACTGCTTTGGCTACATCCCATAGATTTTGAAAGGATGTCTCGTCATTGTCATTTTCTTCAATGAAATTATTGTTTCTATGATTTGTTCTTTAACCAAATTTGGAGAATCATATTGTTTAATTTCCAATTAATTTTTCATTTGCCTCTCCATGTACCTTTACTAATTATTATTTTCATTGCATTGTGATCTGAGAAGGTTGGATGTATTATTTCTGCTCTTTTATACTTATTTACAATGTTTTTGTTCACTAGTACATGGTCAATCTTTGTGAATGTACCATGTGCTGCTGAAAAGAAGGTGTATTCCTTTTTGTCCCTATTTATTTTTCTCAGCATATCTACTAACTCTAATTTTTCTAAGATTTCATTCACTTCTCTTACCTTTCTTATTTATTTTTTGGTTTAATTTATCTAGTTCTGATCCAAGAAGGTTCAGCACTCCCACTAGTATAGTTTTTCTGCCCATTGCATCCTTGAGCTCCACTAGTTTCTCCTTTAAAAATTTGGATGCTATGCCATTTGGTGCATACATGTTGAGTACTGCTATTTCCTATTGTCCATACTGCCATTTATCAGGATGTAATTACCTTCCCTGTCTCTTTTGACTAGATCTATTTGTACTTATCTTTGTCAGATATCATGATGGTGACTGCTGCCTTATTTTTCTCAGTTGATGCCCAATAGATTTGGCTCCATCAGTTTACTTTTAGCCTATGTGTCTACCTTTCTCATGTGGGTTTCTTGTAGACAACATATGGTAGGATTTTGGTTTCTAATCCATTCTGCTATTGCTTGTGTTTTATAGGTGAGTTCATTCCATTCACATTTAGAGTTATGATTACCAGCTGTTTATTTCCCAATATTTTGATTTCCACTACTAGTCCTGTCTTTCTTCTTTTACTATTTCCTTCTACACCAGTGTTTTGTTTTTAATCAGTCCCCCTAATTACCACCCTTATTTTAGATACCTTTCTATTCCCCTCTCTTCTTATTCCCATCTCATTTTCTTTAAGGAGTTTTTAAGATACCATCTCACCCTATCCCTCCCTTGTATTGCTTCCCTCCCCACCAGCCCATTTGTTACTCTTCTAATTCTCTATAGGTCGAGAATCAATTCTCTGCACCAACATATTTGATTGTTCTTCCCTATTTGATTCGGTTTCAATGCACATAAGAATTAACTATTTCTTGTCTCCAAACTTTACCCTTCCAGTGTATTGATATTCTCCTCTACTCCTGCCATGAGCTTCTTTATGACATATAAATTTACCCCATTTTGTTTCTTTTCCCATTTCTCTTAATATTAACCTCTTTTTTCCTCGTATATATGTATGTATATATCTATATATACATACATATATATGTGTGTGTATGTGCGTTTGTGTGTGTATATACGGATGTATAAACATACATATATAAAACATATTTATAACTTGGCATTCATCCTATACAATTTGTCACTGTTCCCTCTAAGTATAATTCTTCTAGCTACTCATGATAATTTTTAAGAATTACCTATATAATCTTTTCTTATAGGGATATATATATCATTTTAACTTATTCGGTTCTTTATTTTTTTTTTTTTGTTTTTTTTCCCCCTTTCTTAATTATGTTTTGCTGATTCTCTTTAATTCTGTGTTTGGGCATCAAATTTCCTTTTCAAGTGTGGTATTTTCTTTATGAATGCTTGGAAGTCTTCTATTTTGTTAAATGACTCTGATTTCTCCTGTCAGAATATAGTCAGTTTTGCTAGATAGTTGATTCTTGGTAGTTGACCTAGTTCCCTTGCTTTCTAGAATATCATATTCCATGCCTTTTGTTCCTTCAGTGTAGATGCAGCCAGATGCTGTTTTATCCTAAATGTAGCTCCATGGTATCTGAATGACTTCTCCTTAGCAGCTTATCATATTTTTCCCTGGTCTAGTAGTTCTTGAAATTGACTATAACATTTCTAGGTGATGTCAGTTGGGGATTAAGTAAAGGAGGTCCAATGGATTCTTTCAATCTCCACTTTTCCCTCTTGTTCTAGAATTTCAGGGCAGTGTTCTTGGATAATTTCATTTAGAACCATATCTAGGCTATTTATTTTGTCATGATCTTCCAGAAGACCAATGATTCTTATGTTGTCTCTCCTCACCCTGTTTTGTGGATGAGGTGTTTCATATTTTCATCAATTTTTTTCATTCTTTTGATTTTGTTTTATAGTTTCTTGCTGCCTTGTGAAGTCATTTGCTTCTAATTTTTGTATTCTAGTTTTTAAAGACAATTTAATTCTTGGCTTTTTGGTCATCCTTCTGTTCTGATCTTTAATCTCCTTTGCCTTATTTTCTAGCTGATTAATTTCGGCTTTCAAGACACTATTTTCTGTTTTCAGATGACTTATTTTGCTTTTTAAGTTCCTTTCCCAGTTGTCTTCAGCCTCTCTTAATTGTTTTTTGAATTGTATTTTGAATTCTTCCAAAGCCTGTATTCAATGCACTGGAGCTTTTGTCTTTTTGCTTGGTGTTCCTTGATCTTCCTCTGTTCT
Organism: Monodelphis domestica; assembly: GCF_027887165.1. NCBI lineage: Eukaryota > Metazoa > Chordata > Mammalia > Didelphimorphia > Didelphidae > Monodelphis > Monodelphis domestica. The sequence continues at coordinate 239,860,774 of NC_077232.1, forward strand.
GTTTGCTCTTTGTTCATTGCCTGTGTAGAAGCTGTTGATTAAAATTTCTTTTTTTCTTTTTCTGTTGTTATTCATATTCTCCCCTTCTTTCCCCTTTGTGGTTTCCTGTAGTCTTGCTCATGTCATTATGTGCTGGATATTTGGGTTTGGATTGTTCTGACCAGAAGGGACTTATTCTCTCTTCTGCTGCTTGATCATGTTTATAAGATCTTCCCCAGCTGTCAGCCGAAGCTGAAAAGGAGCTGGGCTTCCTGCCCCTTTATCAAGGTTGTTGCCTATAGTGAGTTGCTTCCTTTCCCTTATTGAAGCTTAGCATGACTCTCAGATCAGTCTTTGGGGAGGGGTGTTGGAGATTGAGCTTCCCTGCCTTCTGAAGGCTTATCTTCCCTATTGATGAGACTGAGCCAGGCCAGAGGTGTTGATCTGCAAAGCTGGATGTGCCTTGAGGCCAAAACCTCCAGAAGGGGGAGGGAGGGCAAGATGGAGTATCTTGGCCATGACTTGGCTGCCTCCTCTGGGCTTCTCCTCCAGCTCCCTCTAAGCCACCTGTGTTCTATTCCCTGAGCCTAGCACAGCTTTGCCAGCAAGGTATTCCCTCCTGACTAGCACCCTTGCCCATCCAGAGATTCCAGCCTCTGCTGGAGGTTCAGTACTGTATTTGGGGAGAGGTGCTGGGGCCTTCCTTCTTCCTTCCCCTTAAACCCATGTGTTCTAGAGTTCAGGCTTTTTGAGGATTGTTCCTTTTAAGTTGGGTCCAGGAGGAGGGTTCCCTAGTTCTGTCCTGTTGTAGATTTGATTTTTCAGTCTCCTCAAAGCATTGTGTTTTTGATTGGTGAAGAAGGTTTAATGGAGGTCTGAGCTGTTGCTGTCTCTAAGATGCCATCTTGACTCCTGATCCTACAATATTTATTTATAAAATATTTGATTTCTTTATTATTTTCTCACTATTAAAATCTTTTTTGCTGTTTTTCATCCTTTATTGAAGGTATACCTTAAACATTCAATAGCCAAATGTCCACAAAGTAATAAGTCCAGGGATTTTATGATATATGAAACCTATTTGTAGAAATAGTTGCTTCCTTTATGAAAGATTAGCTTTCATATTTGTTATCCACACCAGTGTATAAAGTGTTATAAGAACTAACATTTGCATGATTCAGTATGTATCACCAGCTGGGGTAAAGGAAGAATTGCCCAATAGCTTGGCATTATAAATTAGAAACGATTAGGTAGACTTTATTATTTCCTCCAAAGCATCTGGTCTTATCCATTCCTGGAAAAAAATGAAACTAAACAGGTTACTGACCTGTCCCATTATAGATGTTTTGGTGTATTTTAAATCCTAAACTTATCGTTATGATGTTTCTTCTGAAAAGTTAAAAAGAGTGGAAATTAGCACCAATATTAACTTTAGTAACTACAAGACAGATGGACTAAAAATTACATGTAATTATCTAATCCTTGAGGTTTTACAATAGCACCATTGACACCAAAAATTGAAAAAAAACAATTTCTTCTTTGGCTTCAGATAAATAAGAGTCTCTCTGCCTCTGTCTCTTTGCCTATTTCTTTTTCTCTTGAGCTTTTAGCATTATACCTGGCACATTTGCCATGTATTAAATACTTAATATATGTTAATTGATTAAATATTATCCTAAAGATTATATTTATTGATAAGTGTAGCTTATTTAAAGAAGTAGTAGAAATTACGGCAAATCACTGTGGGTTGCAAAAATATATCACCAAATAAATAATTAATATACCAATAATTTGCTTTATAAACTCCTAAAAAATGAATACCCTGTAAATACAGACACTAAAGTAGTCTTGATTATTTACCTTCTGCAAGAAACTTTTCTCATCATCCCATATCCACTTCATTCCTAGTGTTACAATTCTAAGACTTCCTTCCATTTACAATGTATATATCTTGCATATACAAAGTTATGTGTATGTTATCTTTCCCATTATATTGTTAGCTTCTCTAAAACTGGGATTGTTTAAAACAAATCCTCTATATAACTATTGCTTAGAAAAGTTTCTGGAATATAGCAACTGCTTAAAATGCTTGTTGAATAGCTGACTGTTTATTAGGACTGACCTTTTTCAGTATAAATTAATGATGATGGTGATGATGATGATGATGATGATGATGATGGCAGTATGGCATATTATATGGAATGTCATTCTTGGAATTAGAGTAGGGTAAACATGGGCACAAATCATGCCAGTGACATTTACTAGCTTATTAACCCTTAAGAACTCATTTAACTTTTATATACCTTGAGTAATTATTCAATTAGTGTTCTTTAGTAATATACAGATTTGGGTATTTTTGAAGGAAATGGTCAGTTTAGAGGAAGTTGCTCTCTTTGCTTAAATAACAATTCATTACAACATTTAAGTATTTATTAGTATTATTATTACTACTACTACTTATGTATTCTAAAGTAATTATTAATTACCTACTATATGTAGAGTATGGCTTGAGACTATGGAAAGAGTAAAGCAGTATAGCAATATTTTAATATACTTTCAAAGACCCATCACCAAATATAAAGGATGAATGTTGCTATTATTGTCAATATTATCCTCTAAAAAGGCAAATGGTATTTGCTTTCAAAATAGTGAGGGAAATTTATGCTTAGTATATTTATCAGACAGGCAAGAAATAGTTAATTATAAAAGTAACTGCTTAATGGAATTATCATTAATAACTTATTTAAATACATATGACATATAATACACATTCTTGAACTTTTTAAAAAAACTCCTCAAATTATAGAGAAACACATTATAGAATGAGCCTGATTGCTTCCAGGCCTATGCGGGTTCATGTCAGATGTCACAATGAAATGAAAAACTTATACATCATTCAACCATTAGCAAAAGTGTTATTTAACACTAGCATGTAAAGGACACAATGATTGTATAACACTGAGCTGAGGTAGAGTTGGGCTCTCTTGTTATGCAGAAATGTTATGCAGAAAATGTCCATAAGGCAAGATTTGGTTCCATCTTTGGTCTTGGGAGATTGTCATTACAGAAGGTCCCTAATTACATATAAGTCAGTGTCTTATACCTTTAGATTGCCAAGAAGCAACCTGACCTCTCCCTGAAGCTACTAAAAAAAAAAACCCTGCTCCACTGCACCTCTTTTTGAGCTTTACTTCCCACCCCTACCCAGCCCCCTGCAACCCTAGCCTAAAAGGTTATAGGGTTGGCTTCATTACTTACTAGAGTGAGAACTAGATTGCCCTATATATGTTGGAATGGAGGGAATCCTATCCTATCACAATACTAATTTGGAAATATTTGAGAATCAATCAATTTTGCTAAAAACATCATTCATGCATAAAAAGGATTTAGGAGGGGAACTTAATTAAAATTGTATCTTATAGTGAGTCTTCCTTTTGAGAAGTTGAGATTAATGGATCAGTCTAATGGAATTAAAGTGATTGTCCTGCCATTTGTAGGATGGCCTCAAAGATGAAGATGTGCGAATGGTGAACAATTATGGATACCAGGGACTAATTTGAACTAGTCTATCTTTCTACCAATGTTGATTTATATCAGTTCAGTAATTGCATCACTTAAGTCTAAGGGAAATAAAACTGTCCCCTAAGGTTCATATGGTTCCCTCCTCTATGGGTATAAAGAACATATTTTAGATGAAAAATTAAAAGTATAATTATAATTTCTTCAAGTCCCAAAATTATGAAAATTTTTAACATTTAGATATATATTTGGCTTTCTGCCTAGACTTACATTTATATTCATCTCTGATTATTTACTTACCTCTTTGCAATAGGTTCAAAGACCATACATTTGAAAAGTTTTAATAATGAACAGAATGTCTATGAATAGACAGATACCAGGAGCTAGAGAAAAAGTATACTTTTATGGGAACTTTTCTGTCATAGCTCAGTCTTTTCTTTAGGTGGTTGCCCTTGGGCTGCAGATTCAATTTCACATGGCACTATTTCTTCTTCTCTATTTCTTCTCCAGCTCTAGGAAGCTCTATCTTCTTTCCATGATATATCTTTCTCTTAAATAAATTCCTTAAAATATGGCCATATCTCATGCAGTAGCTTTGATTCAAGGGGCCCTTTGAACAATTGGTTTCCTTTAATTGATTCAAATATATGATAACAGCAAGTTTTAACAATAGGATAAGAGTGTAAGCATAGAATGAAAATGACTCCATTCCATTTTGGCCCTTATATATTTATTACATTAGAAAGAAGTCTTGTCTTTGGATATAAATCTCCTGGTCTCATCTTTCATAAACCTTTGATTAAATAAATGAGGACCCTCAGAAATGGAAAGTTGGGATAATATTAGAATTCCATCTAATGGCAAAGTTACATAGGAAGCTAAGGAAAGAGTGGAATTTGTATATGGATCTACAAGAAGAATAGGAAAGAACCTGTGTAGTGTATCGGGGGAAGTTTTTTAGCATGTCAGAAATCCAAAAAAGAGAATTCCAGGAAAAAAGAAGTTCTGTTATCCCTTTAACAATCTATTCTCTAAGCTTGATTCCACTTTCCTTTTACTCATGGCATATTGTATCACAAATGTTTATGACTTTGCATTTTGTGCCCAATGTTCTTACTATGTAACTTATTAAATACATTTTATAGACTGAGTAACCAAAATGATAATCATGTGAGTATGCATGGCAATTGACTTAGGCTGTTGGCACTAAATCCAATCCAATCCAATACTCTCAGTGGCACTCTTAGAAACTTTAGGGGAGATATAGTTTTTCTTTCCAATCTCCAATGTATCTATAAGAGTGGGAATTGGGAAAAGGAATCTCAGAGTTAAAATGTACTACACAAGGAATATAGCAAACTCTGAAATATTAAAAATTAGCATCATAAAAATGATTGAAAGATGCACAGTGCTTAAGTAATAGTAAATTATACTTACTGAGCTAAATGCACAGTGAACAAGTTACAGGTTAAATAAACAGTAAATAAGTTAAGATGTAATACATTAAAGGACAGAAGTCAAAACTGTCACCAAACAGTTATGATGTAGGAAGTGGAGATGGGCAGGTCATATGGCTTACCATAAGGCATATGATAAGACATGAGACAACCATAATGTATCACTGGTATTTTTATATTGTCAGTGGAAATCAAAGCAGATTGTTGCACTTTGGGTGATTGCACATAATAAGTTTTTGGGAAAATATGGATAAGACTAATATAACATGGCAGACACCAATTGTTTGAGGTCTAAATTATTGAGGAAAAGAAAACAAAACTTCCAAACTTATGAGGTGGCATCCATTTTAGTACTTGAATAATATAACTTTTAATTATAAATCATTCAAAAATTAGTTAATAAACAACTATGATTTTAGAAGTATGGACCAAGAAGATATAGAAAGATAATTGACATGACCACTTTCCTAATATATTCCTTGTCTTGACAGCAGCCCCAATATTGAAACTTCATTCTATATTGAAGGAAAAATAGAAATATGGGTATTCAATTAAAATATGACGTGAAAAATAATCTGTTTTGTTTTATCTACTACCTTGCTTTCATATCTTTTATTTTCCCTTTTGCTTTAAAAAATAATTAATCTGGGGTTTTTATTCCATTAAAATACCCGGTTAACTTCCTCCTTATCCCTCTCTTTATTAGGGAGGACATCATTGTAAAAAAAAAAAAAAGACAAATGTACCTATAAAACTATGTTTTACTTATTTTTATTTACCCTGAAGGTAGAAATGCATAGGTTATTTTACAAATACTATTTCTTTTGCTATATACAATATTCTCTTGGTTCTACTTGCTTCACTCTTGGTAATTTCATTTATGTCTCTCTACATTTTAAAAATTAATCTTTTTTTATAAACCATTTCTTATGGTTCAGTATTCCATTGCAATCAACTTGACGGGGCATTCTCCAATTGATGGACAAATCTTCAATTTCTAATTCTTTTATTTCTTCATTCTAGCCTCTCTTTTGAGTTGACAGTTTTATCTTTTTCTCAACAATATTCTGAGATGTCATTTCCTTAACTATTCTCTGAAGTAACCCTTTAACTTCCATGGGGAAAGGTGGGAATGTTACAGAGTTAGGAGAAAGTACATAGGAAAAGGATAATTTATTTCATCTTAACAGCTCAAAATGCTCCAAACCTGAACTAATTTAGGGCATTTACATACTGAGAAAAAATCTGAAATTGTAGATATCAAATAATAAGCTCCCCCATTCCTAATAATGATAATAATAGCTAAACCAAATATATTATAAAAACATTATATATATATATATTCCTATCCCCATTTTATATTTTAGAAAATTAATGCAGAAAGTAATTATTTTTTTCAGATCACATAGTAAGTTTCTGATGAAGATTTTGAAATCAAAGCTTCTTGACTCCAACTCCAGGACCCTAGGCATTATTACTGTCACCTAACATTAAATAAATTTTGTGATTTATAATCTATTTTAATAAAAATGTTAAATACAATTTTTATTTTAAAATCTTAAATTAGTTAAATGCTTATGCTTTCCTAGATGCCGATGATGTCTATATAACAGCAAAACAATTGATGGATTCACTCAGATGAGGGGGAAAAAACAAAACCCTCTTCCCAAACTGTTTGTTTAACAGATTGGAGACAAAACAGCTGGTTAATTGACTGGGTTTTCATATGTCATCTGGTTGTTTTGACTTACATATAAACAAAGTTACAGAGACAACTCACTGAATTAAAATGAAATGCACCATATAGCTTTTCTATGGAGTCACACCAAGAGATGTTAATCATCACTGCCATCTTCTGGAACATGAAGCCCTAAATTAAAAAGAAACTAGCCTGATTGTCCTAGAATCTGGTTCTGAGTTTCACACAAAATCAGGAAACTGGCATTCTGGTCTCAGGACAGTTTTTCATTTCAACTTTTAAAAGGAGATAAAAGGGCAACTTTAAACCAAGACATCATGAATTAACCTGTCAAGTGATAAAAAAAGAGGTTAAAAGAAAGGAAATATGGGTGTGCATCCTCATTATTGAATGGTTGACAGTTCACCCAACAGTTCATTAAACATGATCCACCTACACTCATCTTTACCAAGAACTATTAATCCACAGCTGGGCAAATAACAGATTTATTATACTCTCCTTAATTGTAAGTCATAAAAACAGAATATGTCCTAAGGACTGATTCACTGCAAACCATCTGTGTCCTATTAGACTATGTAAACCCATCTTAGAGACATTTTTTCCCTCTTTCCTATAAGATGTTTCTTACATTCACCTTCATTTTCCCTTTAGCTCTAACTAAGATTCAAATAAGTCAAAACAGCAGTTTGTGTCAATTATTTTAAATAGCATATGTAACTGCAAAATAATGAAATATTTCATGTTATACAAAAATCTTGCCCTCATTAAATTACTTTATTTCCCCAAATCCTTTCATTTATTATTTTCTATACTTGCATTATTAATTGAATACAACAATATAGTGATAGAAATCTACCATAGTAGAATCCTACAGTAAAAAATATTTGTTTAATATTTGATTTTCCATAGTGAAGAAACAATATTTTGATGGGATAAAATGTAGTCTTGATTTTAGATCACTACCAAATTCTGTAATTTGTAGAGTCCTAATACTCATGAAAATTCATAGGAAAAAATACTTTTTAATTTCTTGGGTCATTCATAGCTTGGGTGGTCTCTCTAGTATCTGATGACTTCTACCCTCTTGACCTATTGTTATTGTTAAATTATCCATTCTGAGCCCTGGGTAATGTCCACCATTCATTTTTCATTCCTGCAGCTGGGATCCTAAAATTTTTATCAAAAAGTCATCACCTTCATTCAGGTACTCACTTGTCTCTATCTGAATTATTGTAATAGTCTCTGGACTGACATCTATATTTGCAAGTTCTCTTCCTCATGAGGAAATGAGGTAGATTGGAAAAAGAAAAGTACAAATAGACTCAGAAGTCCCACTTGCTATCTGTATGATTTGTGGTATCATCTGAACAATCAAGAAGTTGGACAAAATGACCACAGAGTCCTTTATAGCTTTAAATCAATATTTTATGAGTTTTTCAAATCAAATTTAGATCACTCTAATCTGCACATCATTCAATAGTTCTTCATTGCCTACCAAAAAGCAATCACATAATCTTTCTATAAATCACCTTTTCTATAATATACTAAAACCTAAATTAATGAATTTGGCTTTGACCAAATGGAACCAAATGTACATCCCAAATATTTCTCCTTCTCCAAATTAATTCATACTTCTCTTTGATAATGTATGAGTTCTTCATGAAAAATCCTATATTTTTAATGTCATACAGACATTTGTTTTCATAGTAGAGACCATGTGAAGAATAAAATAAAAAACAAGATTTGGAGTCAGGAAGAGCTGAGTTCATATCCCAATTCTGACACTAAGTAGGTGTAAGACATTGGAAAAAGTCACCAAATTTCTCTCCCACTTTTTCATATGTAAAATTAAGGAATTGTACTCTAAATGGATTCTAATATCCCTTCCAATACTTAATGTATAACCTTGTTTTTTTTTTATTAGAATCCTATAAAACTAAGCTTGAATGGCTTAGTAAAATACTCACCTAACTATTTTCCTTTTCCATGCAGTCTTTCCTTATATGTTCATCCCCTAGCCATCAAATTGGAACTGAGCTCAATACTCTCTGAATTTTTATATCATTACACGTAAAATTATTGGTGGAATTTCAGAGTTCTAGTCCTACATCTTTGACTGTTGAGCATCTCTTCCTAGATGTACATAGATATCTCAAATGCAACATATTCAATCCAAACTTATGTTTCCACATTGGTGTATATACATATAGTGATCTTAATGAAAATTAAGTTTTAATAATTTCAGAATAATAGATGCTATAAAGATAAAAATAATGATTATAAGATAATTTAATATATTAACATATTAGCATGTTTCTTATGAAAATTCAGTCTAACCAACATTCTGTGGTATATCTCTAGTTGATTTTCAAAATGTACAAAACATTCTTTAAGTACTTTTCAATGATTTAAAGAACTAAATTTCTGATTTTAGCTTCATGATCATCCAAAGAGCAAGGTTTTGATACATAGAAATACATCTGGAGACCAAAGTGGAACAGAAAGAGGATTAGTTTTTACTGATCTACCATTCTGAGAAGATGTCTGTCAGGAAGTATCAAACATATGATGTATAATGACAATGCTCATTTTTTCAAAAACAAATCCTTTAAAAATCAGCAAAATTCATAAAGCTAAACAACTATTTAAAACATTCAAATGATAGAATTTTATAACTTTGTAGCATCAATCTTTTTGAAGTTATGAAAGTTTAAAAATGCAGTAAGATTACTGGGAATTCTTATATATGTAAAATCATTTTTCCTAGTAAGTACATGTCAAAATTAATACACATATGTGAATATATATGCATATATACAACAATGGGTTTAAAATATATGTGTGCACATATTAGGCAGTTAGGTGACTTAAAATAAAGAGCTTTGAATCAGGAAAACCAGAGTTTAAATTTTGTCTCAGCAAACCATGAAAAAAAATCTTTATAGCAAGTCTCTCTGACAAAGACTCCATTTCTCAAATAAATAAAGGAGTCATAAGAATACAAAGCATTTCCAAATTAACACATGGTAAAAGTATATGAACAAGCCATTTTCATATAATGAAATTATAACCATCTTTAGTAATATGAAAAGATTATCCAAATATCTATTGATTAGAGAAATGCAAATTAAAAGGACTCTGAAAAACTACTTCACACCCATTAGACATTCTAACATGATGAAAAAGGAAAATGGAAAATGCTGGAGGGGATGTGGAGAAATTGGAGCTGCAAACCTATACAACCATTATGGAGAACAATCTGTAATCATGGCCAGAGGACGATCAAAACTATCTATACTCTTTGATCAACCAATACCAATAGTAGGTCTATATTCCAAAGAGATTAAAGTCTTCTTTGGGAGGTGCAGGAGGGGGAAGGAGGAATAGAATAAAGATGACAAAATATTAGCAGATGCATTTTAAAAATTATATTTGCATGTTATCTGGAAAATTGTAAATATAATTTTAAAAATAAATCTTGTCTCATTACTAGTTGCTTGTTACTGGATAAGTCATTTAACTTTTCTTGGTCTTAGTTTCCGTAACTGTAAGATGAGGAATTTGAACATTATGTGAGGTTCCTTCTAGCTCTAATTCTATGAGGTTATTGTGTTTCTGTGTGTGTGTGTGTGAGTGAGTGAGAGAGAGAGAGACAGGGAGACAGAGACAGAGAGAGAGACAGAGAGACAGAGAGAGACAGAGACAAAGACAGAGAGAGACAGAGAGAGAGAGAGAGAGAGGGGGGGGGGGAGCACCATTGGAACATGAACCTGCTTAAAAAAACTAGTTTTGATAAAGATGAATATAACCCTAAAACTATAATTGCAAAGTAAAGATATGCATTTATAGAAGATATTTTATTACTCCAGATAAAAATGAAATCCCAGGTTTTATACCTCATATATGTATATACATTCACACACATATACACACATATATATGTCTATGCACCATGCATATACATATGTATAGACATATACACATGTGTTCATATTACATATTTATAACACTCATATTATTACATGTGAGTACTATACATATATGTGTATTTTCATATTTCTTTCTCTTCTTATAGAATTAAAAAAGGAAGAAAGGAATAAAGATTTAAGATAGATCTATCCTATTTCAAATCTTCATTACCTATTACTTAGAATCTGAATATGATCTCTCTTTATACAGTTTTAAGGTCACTTTAACTTTTCTGGCTATCATATTAGCCTCAACTCAATCCAATAAATTTCTCAAATATTTTTTTTTTCTGAGAAGTTGCTATCTATACATGGCTCTCTCATGTTGTATTTATAAAGCTGATTTTTTGAACCAAATATAATACTTTACATTTATACCTATTCAGTTTCATTTTAGCAGAGTCTAATATGTCTCCCCTAGTCTAGATCATTTCAGATCCCGGTTATATTATTTTATAGTGTGTTAGCTATCCTTCTAGCTTTGTATCAAATGACAATTTAGAAGTTTGTCACTATGAATTTATTTGTCATGGACTAAAATGTAAAAGGAAACAGGGCCATGAAGCCCTGGGGTATTCTTCTTGCAAACTGACTGAGCCATTGAGTACAACTCTTTGTCATTTAACTTCTTTAAACCGATCTAATTACATTATCTTTTCTACTTTCCTATCTTTTCCCATAAAATTAGTGTGAGATACTTTGTGAATAAATCACTAAAATCTATTTAAAGCATATGTACATTTCTCTAAATCACCAAAAAAATTTTAAAAAGTAAATAAAATGCTTAGAGCATAACCAATTATTTTAAAAATAAAACGAGATCATTATAAATATTTCCATTTCTAGATGATATACAAACAAGTTACCATAGAATAGATGTTAAACTCTCTGGCCTATAATATTCATATATTATTTTCCCCTCACTTTTATTTTTAGTTGAGCATTCTCATTTTCTTGTTCTTTTAATTCTCTACAATGTAATTAATCTGATTAGCTAAATAATCTTTTGTCTTACTCTTCTTAAGTATCAGATATATTTTAGCTATTTTGCTTTTGTCCTTTCATGTTCAAAGGCCATTGTCCTTGTCAAAGAAATCAGAAACAATATAATAATTCAGCAATTCTACTTTCTCTCTGTGGTCAGTTAACATCATCCTATCCACTTCTAGAAGTATTCTTTTTGCTTTGATCCACTTTACCCCAGCATTGAAGGGAAAAAAAAAATCTTTTCCTTAGCTTTCTTCATTAACAATTGCATTCTGAATTTAAGTACAGATGATAATATTTTTGCTGAACTGTCACACTAATATTTATCTTCTCTTACCTAGAATTACTTTTATCAACTTTACACTTCTTAAACATCTTAACTGGTTCAAAAATGTATACTATAAATAGACACTGCTCTTTTCATACAGCACTGATTTTGGTATCTAATGAGTATTATGAATCAGTTTGCTCTCCTTGAAGTAACTTTCCTTTTGTAATTTTGGTCTATGCAATCTTATTTTTCCCTTGAATCTTCTGAAATATGTTTTCCAAAAATATAAAACACATACCAGACTGTTAAATTTTCTTGCTTTGTCACAAACTCTGAAAGGAAACAATCACTTACATTAATGTTCATATAAAATATTTTAATATCAATAGATATCAGTGGCCATTAAGGAGAGAAGCAAACTTTGTGGAGGGCCTTGGAGGCAGGGACAACAGTAGCAGCAGCTTCAGGAACTATCATTCCAGACACACATTTAGGTGACAGGACAATGGTTAGAAGGAGATTCCAGGGGAACACTTTACTGGCATGTGGATATTAAAAGTACAACATTAACATTAATGGAAATGAGCATTTCTCTGTATATGTTATGATAAAATATGAAAGTTTAGCAGAATCTGGCATGTTTTAAATTTTTGGAAAATATATTTTATATAATCCAAATTTTAGAGCTTTGCTCAAGGGAATAGAGATTGCAAGCAGCTAAAAAGAAACACTGGTAAATTTAAACTATTTATTCTCCTAAAACACATACATAAATTATACATACTTACACACACAGGAATTTCCTCACACAGCCCAATCCTCCCTTTTCTCAGCCTTTTTCGGTATTAAGAGTACCAAGATCTACTCCTTCACTCCACTTCAACTACACTAGAGATAGTTTTACACTAGAGCTGATCTTTTCCAACAGGTATTCCACTTCACTAGTTGGACAGCCTATTTCATTTTCTCTTGCCAACACCTTCTACAGTTCTGCTTTTCTCTTTGTTTTACCTTTCCTGTACCTGTTATTTACCATCTTTTGGATCCTTCTCACGCCATTGCTCATGTTCTAATTTTACTTTTTCCCTCCCCAATTTCAACTCCAAAATCTACCACTTCAAGTTTACAGTGGTATAAAAGTCTTGCTCCATTGTCCTATGTTCTTCTATAGGTAAACTTCAGGCATGCATCACTCCCACCATCTGCCTCCTTTGTTTCTTTGCATGAACTAGTGAACAAAAGCTGGAGAAAAATCTTATAATAATGATTATTGGGTTGAATATAAATCCATGCTGTCCCACAACCCCATTACTGTAGCAGAGTAATCCTATATTCTTCTCTGATTCACTATTTCACTTTTCACAGAACTTATTCCAGTTTTATTTTTGTGGGGCCACTCACATCTTTTCATCATCATCTTTCTCAGATGAAAGTATGGAAAAACTAAAACCAATGGGCATGTACTATCATTTTTTCTATCTTCTTTTTCTCAGAATGTCTTGAATACATCCTCTATTTTCTTTTCATTTAGTCTCTGATGAACTATTACTCATAAAAGCAAACTCCTCTATATTTGTAATTGATGCCCAACTATTCCAACTTCTCTGTAGACTGCATCCTCACAAATTCCCTCTTTACAGAATTTTCAACACTATCAAATAATTCCCTATTTAAGGCACTGTCTCTTAATTTGGAGCATCCTTATGTCAACTGATTCTTTGTCTAATGCCTTGAGACATGCACAGTCTATCTGACAAATATAAATATATATAAATATGAATATATATGATCTATCTTTTATGACATGTCATATAATTAATTTTCCTAATTATATATAAATATAATTTCTGGTAATTGTTTTCTGAAATTCTGTGATCCATATTATTTCCCTTCTTCCTATTCCTCCACTTTTCCCAAGAAAGCCAATAATATGAAATAGGGTATACATGCATTATCATACAATACATCTTTCCATGTTCAACATTTTGTGAAAGAAGACATATCCATTTGGGAGAGCAATTTTGAATCATCTGCAAAGGGCTTTAAAAGAATTCTTGCCCTTTGATTCAGCCATACCACTGCTGGGTTTGTAACCCAAAGAGATAATAAGGAAAAATACTTGTACAAAAATATTTATAGCCACACTATTTGTGGTGGCAAAAATTCAAAAATGAGAGGGTGTCTATCCATTGTGGAACAGCAGACCAAACTGTGGTATATGATGGTGATGGAATACTATTGTGCTGAAAGGAATGATGAACTGAAGAAATTCCATGTGAACTAGAATGACCTCCAGGAATTGATGTATAGTGAAAGGAGCAGAATCAGGAGAACATTATAAACAGCCACTGATAAACTGTGGCACAATCAAATTTAAGTGATTTTTCTACTAGCAACAAGGGAATGACTCAGGAAAATCCAGAGAGATTTAGGAGAAAGAATATTATCCACTTCCAGAGAAAAAACTGTGGGAACAGAAACAGAGAAGAAAAACATGTGATCGATCATCAGTTCGATGGGGACATGATTGGGGTTTTGGCTTTAAAAGATCACTCTATTCCAAATATGAATAACATGGAAATAGGTTTTGAACGATGATACACATACTGCTTAGTGGAATTACTTGTCATCTCCAGGAGAGGAAAGGGAAGAGGGGTGGGAAAAATCATGAATCATGGAACCATGGAAAAATATTCTTAATAAATAATAAAAAAGAAGATGAATTGATTATACTAGAGAAAAATTCATAGAGAAAATAAAGTGAAGAATGATACGCTTCAATCTTCATTTAGTCAGTTTCTTCTATGGAAGGTGAGTGCTTTGGACTTTTCCTGGATTCTTGTGTTGCTGATTAATTAGGTCATTCACAGTTAATTATTATGCTTTATTGTTGTTACTTTGTTGAACATTCTATTGGTTTTGATGATTTAACTTTGCACCACCTCGTATAAGTCTTTCCAGGTTTTCTTTCTGATCATCATGTTATTCCTTCTAGCAAAATCATGTTCTGTTATAAGTATATACCATAACTTGTTCAAAAGGAGCTTCTATGAATATTTTTGTATAAATCTTTTTTTCCTGACATTTGATATCTTTAGGATACAGACCTACAAGTGGTATTGATGTGTCAAAGAGTATGCAGTTTTAGCGCCCTACGAGCATGTTTCCAAATGGCTCTTGTTACATTTAAAATAGTATATGGCTTAAACTGTAATAATTAAAATAGTTGAAGGCATAAAATGTGAAGATTAAAAGAGTTAAAATGGTTGAAGACACAAATTAAAATAGTGTATGGCATAAATTGTGATAGATATAAGAGTGGGTGAGTAAATTGTGACCTCAGAAAAATATATTTTCACTACAGTGTCTTGTTTTGAAATCAATATATAAGGTGGTCACCAGGGAAATATTCCCAATTATTCAATATACCCAAGTCAACTGGGTTTTATAGAGATTTTAATTAATAATACAATGAGTAATTAAAGGAAAGAGAGAAAAAGGAAATAAGTATGAAGGGCCTTAAGCCAACATGGCCTAGACCTTAGTCTTAAGAGAGAGAGAGAGATCAGTCAGTCAGTCTTTTATCTCTTACCACAAGGTCTGTCTAAGCAAGGATTCTAGTGACACCAGGCCAGCTCCATCTCAGCTGACTTTACCAGAGAGATTTCCAGCCAGAGTCCTCCTCAAAGAGAGATCCAGGCACAGACTGTTTCAAAGGGCCTCTCTCCAGAGCCTCCAGAGGGACAGAGTCCCCTCAGAGGAGCTCCAGCAAGACCTCCTTAGAGATTGTCCTCCAAGAGCTTCCCTTCTCCAGAGCCTCTCTCAAGAGATTCTTCCCAAGTGATCCTCATCAGAGATCCTCCAAAAGGATTCTCTTCTCAAGAGATTCTGCTTTTTCTTATATAGGGGTTTTTCTCCTATGTCACCTCCCCAAAGTCCTTACATCTACCAATCACTGTAGCCATTTTCCAAAGGAAAACCCATTCTAAAAACACTGCTGGGTCGACTTAATCCCTTTAGTAAGTTTGAATCAGAAAAAACACTGCTGGGTCAACTAATCCCCTCAAGAGAAAACCTTTGAATAAGTTTTCACCTCTTTGCTCCTGGCAAGTTTACAAGTTGCCGGACCTTTATAGGTACCTAGCATCCCATTGTGTCAATTCTAAAACCAGGCATGGCTCAAAGAACTCCTTGCCTTATTATAAGCATGGGTCCAAGTACTTTCATTGTTTAGCAAGGAGTTTTCTCCCCTAAAGCAGTCTTAACTACGGGTGGAGTAGAGGTCCTCCCATTTCTGATCCTGGCAAGTTCTCACAGTCAAAATGGGGAATGTTCCCAGTAGGAAATTTGTTCCAATGGAAGATTCCTCAATATAGAAATTTTTAACATTCACAAGTCTGACAAATTTCAAGACTTACACTCTCCAGAATCAGTTCACAACTAACATTTTATAGTATCCCAATTTTTCCAAATCACCTCCAACATGTTATGTCACATTATGTCATTTCATATCTTCTATCCTATTCTATTTGTACTGACTGCATACCCCACTAAATTCAAGCTTCTTTTGTTGGGGATTTTTCTTCTCCTTACACTTGTATTCCTGGTATCTAAGTTAGTGTACAGGATATAGCTTAATAAATATCTGTTTACTGATTTTACCAAGATTATTTTCCCATATAAATACCATAACAAGTTCTTCTCTGTCCAAAAACATCAGATTCACTATGAGATTCTCTCTTGCTGGTTCTTTCACCAGGAAGAAGGAAGAAATTATTATTAGGACAAATTATTTGTTGCACTGCTCTGAGGGGATAGAAAGAGTTGTAGAAGATGCCTAGACAATTTAAGCTCTCCATTTCTACTATGTCACTCATATATCTCTGTGATCTGTTTCTTAATTTTTTTTATTCCCTCTTTCCTTCAAAGTCATTCATCATATATTCCACTTATAAAATTATTTCTGCTTCTTCTTCCAATTCTATTTACTAGAATGTTCACCATTCATCTGCTTTCTGGTCCATGGATTGTTTTATATAACAAGCACTACATTTCTGGCATAAGGCATATCCAAACAGAATATCAGTGATACTTGTGAGTTCAAATTTGATTCCTGATATATTTTCAATATTTTGTCTGACTGAAAACTCTGTATAGTATTCCTCAAACAATATTACTTATGTGTGTGTAATGATTACCACCTAAATCATCTCCGTCATACTCCGACATCTGAGTTTCTATGTTTCCATATAGAGAGATATCTTCTTGATATATGGGGATATGCCATACATATCTAAATTTTTCTTAAAAAAAATGAAACTTTAGCTTTCTATTCTGTTAATCTAACTCTCTGTTGTATCAAGTTTGATGAAACTTTTGGATGCTTTGTTACATTGCAAATTTACTTGTTTTATTACCTATAATCTGTGGAGTATAATGTTATAAGTATTATCCTACTCTTTTTACCAGTTATTTTACATCTTCTGTGAACTAAAAGATACCTCCTTCATCCTGTGCCTATTGTTATTTATATCATGAAGTTTTATAATTTATCTGGATTTTCCCTCTCCTTAAAAGCGGATTTCAATTCATAGTGTTCTTGGTCAGATAGGTGAATCTCCCACCAAGTGAGTTCTAATGATATTAATAAATTTCATTTAATCCCTTAAGAGGATTCTATTACATTAATATCAGAAGTCATGTACTAGAAAAATCAATCAATTGACATTTTTAAATGTTTGTTAGATGAGGTGGAGCCAAGATGACAGTGTAGAGGCAGTGAAAATTCAGACCTCTGAAAACCCTTCCTCACCAATTAAAAACAAAATTCTTCTAGGGGACTGAAAACCAAATCTAACAACAGGACAGAGCTAAGGAACCCTCCTGCTAGACTCAGTTAAAAAGGTACACCCCAAAAAAGCCTGAATTGGAGAACACTCTGGTTTAAGGGGAAGGAAGAAGGAAGGTCCCAGGACCCATCCTCCCACCTATAGTATTGAGCATCCAGTGGTTGCTGGAATCTCTGGGTGGGCAAGGGCACTAGTCTGGAGGGAGTACCTTGCAGGCACAGCTATGCCTGACTCAGGGTTTTGACCACAGGCTGTGGAGAGGCATCTGGAAAAGAAGCTCAGAGAAAGCAGCCCAATCACAGACACTCCATATTGCCTCATTTCCTTCAGGAGGTTTTGGCCTCAGGCACATCCAGCTCTGCAAGCTCAGCTCAGCCCTGGCTAAATCTCATCAATAGGACAGATAAGAAACCTTCAGAGGACAGGGAAGCTCAAGCTCCAACACCCCTCCCTTATTGACTCCACTGGGAACCCAGTGATTAAAATCCAAGGGTGAAGGCTGCAATTACTACAGAACACCTTAATAACAAGTTGTGAAGTCCAGCTCCTTCTCAGCTTCTGCTGACAGCTGGGGAAGATCTGACATTAGGGCTGCCCCTTCAGAACAGAATAGCCCAAATGCAGAGATTCATCACATAATGAGAGGAGCAAGACTACAGAAAACTACAGCAGGGAAAGAAGAGGGAAATATGAGCAAAAAATGGAAAAAGAAAAAAGAAATTACAATCAACAGTTTCTATCCAGGCAATGAACAAAGAGCAAATGAAACAGAGAAGGATCAAGGAACACCAAGCAAAAACACAGAAATTCCACTGAATTTGACAGAGGCTTTAGAAGAACTAAAAATACAATTTAAAAAAATTAAGAGGGGGCATCTGGGTAGTTCAGTGGATTGAGAGTCAGACCTAGAGATGGGAGGTCCTAGGTTCAAATCTGACCTCAGACACTTCCCAGCTGTGTGACCCTGGGCAAGTCACTTGACCCCCATTGCCTAGCCCTTACCACTCTTCTGCCTTGAAGCCAATACACAGTGTTGACTCCAAGAAGGAAGGTGAGGGTTTTAAATATTAAAAAAAATAAGAGAGGCAGAAGATAACTGGGAAAAGAACTTCAAAAGAAAGATAAGTCATCTGGAAACAGAGGCACTTGAACTAAAATGAGAAAATAGTTTCTTGAAAGCCAAAATTAAGCAGCTTGAAAATGAGGCAAAGTAGATGAAAGATGACCTCCAAAGAAAATCAGACCAGAAAAGAGTAGGATGACTAAAAAGCCAGGAATGAAATTGAGTCTTTAAAAACTGACAGCAGGAAACTATAAAGCAAAATCAAAAGAAAGAAAAAAATTGAGAAAAATATGAAACAACTCATCCACAAACAGAAGATTTAGAAAAAAAGGGCCAGGAGAGACAACTTAAGAATCATTGGTCTACCAGAAGACCATGACAAAAGAAAAAGCCTAGATATCATTCTATAGAAAACTATCCAAGAAAACTGCCCTGAAATTCTATAGCACGAGGGAAAAGTGGACATTGAAAGAATCCACAGATCACCTCCTGTACTTAATCCCCAACTGAAAACACCCAGTAAAGTTATAGTTCAATTGAAGAACTACCAGACTAAGGAAAAAACATTATAATCTGATAAGAAGAATTATTCAGACACCATGGAACTATAGTTAGGATAATACAAGATTTGGCTGCATATACACTAAAGGATCGAAAGGTATTGAATATGATATTCTGGGAAGCAAGGGAACTAGGTCTATAACCAAGAATTATCTCCTAGCAAAACTGACTATATTCTGATAGGGGAAAGTATGGTCATTTTATAAAATAGAAGACTCCCAAGTATTTGTAAAGAAAAGACCAGAACTGAACAGAAATTTGATGCCCAAACACAGAACTCAAGAAAATAATCAAAAGGTAATTAAGAAAGGGGAAAAACAAAAAAGAAACAAACAAAAAAAAAAACCTTTTTAAGGGACCCAATAAGATAAAATATATGTACCCCTACAAGAAAAGGAGGATATTGGTAATACTTAAAAATTGTTATTATCATCTTAGTAGCTAGAAGAATTATACTTAGAGGAAACATTGACAAACTGTATAGGATGAAATGTCAAGACATAAATTTGGATATATATATATATATATATATATATACATATATATATATATATATATATATACATACATAAATACATAAGTGGCTTCCAGCAAGACAGTCTATGATAAGCCCAAAGATTCCAGCTTTGGGGACAAAATTACACTATTTGATAAAAACTGCTGGGAAAATTGGAAGGCTGTATGGGATAGATTGGTTTTGCATAAACATCTCATACCCTACACCAAGATAAACTCAGAATGGGCTAATGACTTGAATATAAAGAAGTAAGCTATAATAAATTAGGTGAACACAGAATTGTATACACATCAGATCTTTTAGAAAAGAAAGAGTTTAATACCAAGAAAAAATTAGAAAAAAATGTAAATAATTTTAATTATATTAAATTAAAAAGGTTTTGTACAAACAAAACCAATACAACAAAAATTAGAAGGGAAACACCCAAATGGGAAAAATATTCCTAACAAAAACCTCTGACAAAACTCTAATTACTCAAATTTTTAAAGAACTAAATCAATTGTAGGGAAAAAATCAAGCCATTTCCATTTGATAAATGGGGAACGGACAGGAATAAGCAAATTTCAGATAAAGAAATCAAAACTATTAATCAGCACATGAAAAACTGTTCTAAATCTCTCATAATCAGAGACATGCAAATCAAAACAACTCTGAGGTATCACCTCACACCTAGCAGATTGGCTAACATGACAACAAAGGAACGTAATGAATGATGGAGGGGATATGGCAAAGTTGGGACATTAATGCATTGTTGGTAGAGTTGTGAATTGCTCCAACCATTCTGGAGGGCAATCTGGAACTATGCCCAAAGGGCACTAAAAGAATTCCTGCCCTTTGATCCAACCATAGCACTGCTGGGTTTATATCCCAAAGAGATAATAAGGAAAAAACTTATACAAGAATATCCATAGTTGCGCTCTTTGTGGTAGCAAAAAATTGGAAAATGAGGGGATGCCCTTCAATTGAGGAATGGCTAAACAAATTGTGGTATCTATTGGTGATGGAATACTATTGTGCTCAAAGGAATAATAAACTGGAGGTATTCCATGGGAATTGGAATCACCACTAGGAACTGTTTCAGAGTTAAAGGAGCAGAACCAGGAGAAAATTATACACAGAGACTGATACACTGTTTTAGAATCAAATGTAATGGACTTCTCCACTAGTGGCAATGTAGTGATCCTTAGCAATTCAGAGGGATTTACAAGAAAGAACACTATCCACATTCAGTGGAAAAACTGTGGGAGTAGAAACACAGAAGAAAAACAACTTCTTGATTACTTGGGTCAAATGAGATATGATTGGGGATATAGACTCTAAATGATTATCCTAGCGAAAACATCAACAACATGGAAATGGGTTTTGATCAAGGACACACGTAAAACCCAGTGGAACATTGTGTCAGCTATGGGAAAGGATGGGTGGAGTGGAGGGAAAGAATATGATTCTTGTAAGTAAGGAATAATGTTCTAAATTGTCTAATTAAATAAAATATTCAAAAAATAAAAATAAAAATTCTAAAGAAGTTGAAAAAAATTAAAAAAAAATGTTTGTTAGGGAGCAAGCACTGTACAAAGCATTGGGGAAATAAAGATAAATAAAAAGACAGAGTTCCGGTAAAGATGGTGGATTAGAGAGAGCTAAAGTTCAGATCTCCGGAAACCCCTTCCTTACCGATCTCAAACTGTATGCTCCTAGGACACCGAAAATCAAAACAAACAACAGGATAGATCCAGGGAACCCTCCTCCTGGACCGGGACCTGGATCAAAAGGTAAGGCCCCCCAAAAGCCAGAATCCGAGATCACTCAGATCTAAGGGATAGGCAGAAGGAAGGTCCCAGGACCCATCCCCCTCAATCCAGAGTGCTGAGTCTGAGGCAGCAGCGGGAATCTAAGAGCCAGCAAAAGGACCCCAGGACCGGCTATTCTGAAGGCCGCACCCTGAAAACAACCTGAGCCACTCACGGGGGCACCCAGACAGCAGGGAAACAGAGAGAGACAGAGGGGAGCCTGTAGCCCCCTGGCTGGATCCTTCCGTCTGAGTCTCAGGGAAGGTCCCTGCTTTAAGACACACTCAATCCAACCCAGGGGAAGATAATCCTATCAGGAGCCCTCTGAGCTCCGGGAAGCCACACCCCTCCCTCCTCAGAGTGCAAGCTCTTCTAAAACAACAGTAACCCTCAGGGCCTGCTATTCAGAAGACCACATCCTGAAAACAACCTGAGCCAGGCACAGGGGTACCCAGACAGCTGGGAAAGAGAGAGACAGAGGGGAGTCTGTAACCCCCTGGCTGGATCCTTCTGTCTGAGTCTCAGGGAAGGTCCCAGCTTTAAGACACACTGAATCCAACCCAACTGAAGTTAATCCTATCAGGAGACCTCAGAGCTCCGGGAAGCCTTGGCCCCTTCCCCCTCAGAGTGCAGGCCTCCCTGGCCCACAAAGGCTCTGAGATACCCGGGGAAAGTGCAAAGCCAGACTCAGAGCATGGGAGTAAGGCAACAAAGAAGCATCAGGAGGGAACTGAGAGCAGTAATACCCACGAACAGACAATTTAACTGGGGCTAAAGCCTCTGAACACCAGACAAATATAATAAAAAACTAGACCTCCCCACTCAGATAGAGAGGGCAAACAGCACAGAAGCACAAAACTCAAAACTCCAAGAAAAACAAGAAGAAGGGGGAGACTTTGGACACAATTTATGGAGCAAAAATACAAAATACAGAGGAGACAGAAGAGGAAACACAAGCAAATGCTTCGAAACCTTCCAAAGGAAATGGAAACTCTCCACAAACCCATCAAGAATTTGAATTGGAATGACCAAAAAGATGGAAGCCTTCTGGGAGGAAAAGTGGGAAATAATGCAAAAGAAATTCACGCATCTACAAAACCAGTTTGACCAAACTGAAAAGGAAAACCAGGCTTTAAAAGTCAGAATCAGCCAACTGGAAGAAAACAAGCAAGAATTAATAAAGCAAAGCCAAAATACCAAGAAATTGGAAGAGAACATAAAATATCTCACCAACAAGGTCATAGACTTGGAAAATTGAGGGAGAAGAGACAATTTACAAATAATAAATAAACAGCAAACTCGACATTGTAATAAAAGAGGTAATCAAAGAAAATTTCCCAGAGATTCTAGAACAAGGGAGCAATACAGCCACTGAAAGAGCTCACCGAACACCGTCTACACTAAATTCACCCAAAGCCAACTCCCAGGAATGTAATTGCCAAATTCCAAAGCTTTCAAGCAAAAGAAAAAAAATCTCACAAGAAGCCAGAAAAAGAGAATTTAGATATAAAAGAATGCCAATCAGGGTCACACAAGACCTTGCAAGTTCCACTCTGAATGATCGTAAGGCATAGAACATGATTTTCAAAAAGGCAAGAGAGCTGGGCCTTCAACCAAGAATCAGCTACCCATCAAAACTGACTATATACTTCCAAGGGAAAGTATGGGCATTCAACAAAATAGAAGATTTCCAAGTTTTTGCAAAGAAAAGACCAGAGCTCTGTGGAAAATTCGATATCAAAAAACAAAGAGCATGGAATACCTGAAAAGGTAAATATGAAGGAAAGGGAAAAGGAGAAAAATGTTATCTTTTTCTATTATTCAAACTCTCTTCTATAAGGACTACATTTATATCAATCTATGTATACTAACATGTGGGGAAAATGTAATGTGTAAATAGGGGTAAAAGAAAGACCAAATGGAATAATCCTTCTCACACAAAGATTCACATGGGAAGGGGAGGTGAAAAAACTCCTATAAAAAGGAGAGGAAGAGATTTTTTACTTAAACCTTAATCTCAGGGAAATCAACAGCAGGGCTGGTTCAATATTAGGAAAAACATCCACATGATTGACCACATCAACAAGCAAACCAACAAGAACCACATGATTATCTCAATAGATGCAGAAAAAGCCTTTGATAAAATACAGCATCCATTCCTATTAAAAACACCAGAAAGCATAGGAATAGAAGGATCATTCCTAAAAATAATAAACAGTATATATCTAAAAACATCAGCTAATATCATCTGCAATGGGGATAAACTAGATGCATTCCCAATAAGATCAGGAGTGAAACAAGGATGCCCATTATCACCTCTACTATTTGACATTGTACTAGAAACACTAGCAGTAGCAATTAGAGAAGAAAAAGAAATTGAAGGCATTAAAATAGGCAAGGAGGAGACCAAATTATCGCTCTTTGCAGATGACATGATGGTCTACTTAAAGAATCCTAGAGATTCAACCAAAAAGCTAATTGAAATAATCAACAACTTTAGCAAAGTTGCAGGATACAAAATAAACCCACATAAGTCATCAGCATTTCTATATATCTCCAACACAGCTCAGCAACAAAAACTAGAAAGAGAATTCCCATTCAAAATCACCTTAGACAAAATAAAATACCTAGGAATCTATATCCCGAGAAAAACACAGGAAATATATGAACACAACTACAAAACACTCTCTACACAACTAAAACTAGACTTGAGCAATTGGAAAAACATTAACTGCTCATGGATAGGTGTGAGATTTAAAATGGTTGAGGTCTTAAACTGTAGTGAGTTAAAATGGTGGAAGATATAAACTGTGATAGATATAAGAGAGGGTGAGTAAGTTTGACTTCAGAAATATGTTTCACTACAGTGTCTTGGGGTTTAAAATCAAATATAAGGTGGTCGCCAGGGAAATATTCACAATTATTCAAATATCCAAGTCAATTTGGTTTTATAGAGATTTTTAATTAACAATCCAATGAGTAATCAAAGAAAGAAAGAAATATGAAGGGCCTCAAACCAATATGGCCTAGACCTGAGCCTTAAGAGAGAAATCAGTCAGTTTTTTATAACTCACCATAAGATCTGTCTAAGTAAGGATTTCTAATGACACCAGGCCAGCAGCATCTCAGCTGCTTTCACCAGCTCCCTCCTCCATCTGAATGTTTCAGAATGACTTCCCAGCTCTTCCCTGAGCTCTTATTTTTAAGGGCAAAATTTCCTCTGTCACCTCCCCTAAGTCCTTACGTCTACCAATCACTGTAGATGTTTCTAAAGGACCACCCATTCTTAGTCACACCTAAGAAGGTGTGGATTTTTGAGTAATTCACACCAGGAAAGCTCTGAGTAAGTTTTCCAGTTCTTTGTTCTTGTAAATTCACAAGTTGCTTGACCTTTATAGGTACTTAGCTTAAGAAAAGTATGGGTTTAAGTACTTTTCATTGTTCAGAAAAGAGTTTACAACTTTATCTTCCCCTAGGGCAGACCCAAGTAGGTAAAGTAGAATTCTCACATTCCTGCTTTAAGTAGAGTTCGCTGCCCAAATGGGGAATGGTCTTAATCCAATCTTATAAAGTAGGGTCTGGGAAATTTTAAGGTTTACATAGGACAAGCCAATATAATAAAAATGGACATCCTAAACAAACTTATTTATCGTTTTAGTGCCATACCCATTGAACTCCCAAAAAATTTCTTTACTGATTTAGAAAAAAACATAACAAAGTTCATTTGGAATAACAAAAGATCAAGGATATCCAGGGAAATAATAAAAAAAAAACACAAATGATGGGGGACTTGCAGTCCCAGACCTCAAACTATATTACAAAGCAGCAGTCGTCAAAACAATTTGGTACTGGCTAAGAGACAGAAAGGAGGATCAGTGGAATAGACTGGGGGCAAATAACCTCAGTAAGACAGTATATGATAAACCCAAAGATCCCAGCTTTAGGGTCAAAAATCCACTATTCGATAAAAGCTGCTGGGAAAATTGGAAGACAGTGTGGGAGAGATTAGGAATTGATCAACACCTCACACCCTACACCAAGATAAATTCAAAATGGGTGAATGACTTAAACATAAAGAAGGAAACCATAAGTAAATTGGGTAAACACAGAATAGTATACATGTCAGACCTTTGGGAGGGAAAAGACTTTAAAACCAAGCAAGACTTAGAAAGAGTCACAAAATGTAAAATAAATAATTTCGACCAAATCAAATTAAAAAGCTTTTGTACAAACAAAGCCAATGTAACTAAAATCAGAAGGGAAACAACAAATTGGGGGAAAATCTTCATAGAAACCTCTGACAAAGGTTTAATTACTCATATTTATAATGAGCTAAATCAATTGTACAAAACATCAAGCCATTCTCCAATTGATAAATGGGCAAGGGACATGGATAGGCAGTTTTCAGATAAAGAAATCAAAACTATTAATAAGCACATGAAGAAGTGTTCTAAATCTCTTATAATCAGAGAGATGCAAATCAAAACAACTCTGAGGTATCACCTCACACCTAGCAGATTGGCTAACATGACAGCAAAGGAAAGTAATGAATGCTGGAGGGGATGTGGCAAAGTAGGGACATTAATTCATTGCTGGTGGAGTTGTGAACTGATCCAACCATTCTGGAGGGCAATTTGGAACTATGCCCAAAGGGCGATAGAAGAATGTCTACCCTTTGATCCAGCCATAGCACTGCTGGGTCTGTACCCCAAAGAGATAATGGACAAAAAGACTTGTACAAAAATATTCATAGCTGCGCTCTTTGTGGTGGCCAAAAATTGGAAAACGAGGGGATGCCCATCAATTGGGGAATGGCTGAACAAATTGTGGTATATGTTGGTGATGGAATACTATTGTGCAAAAAGGAATAATAAAGTGGATGAATTCCATGGAGACTGGAACGACCTCCAGGAAGTGATGCAGAGCGAAAGGAGCAGAACCAGGAGAACATTGTACACAGAGACTAATACACTGTGGTATAATCTAACAGAATGGACTTCTCCATTAGTAGCAGTGTAATGTCCCTGAACAATCTGCAGGGATTTAGTAGAAAAAATACTATCCATAAGCAGAGGACAAAACTGTGGGAGAAGAAACACCGAGAAAAAGCAACTGCCTGACTACGGCAGTTGAGGGGACATGACAGAGGAGAGACTCTAAAGGAACACTCTAATGCAAATACTAACAACATGGCTATGGGTTCAAATCAAGAACACATGTGATACCCAGTGGAATCATGCTTAGGCTATGGGGTTGAGGGGGGTGGAGGAAAAGAAAATGATCTTTGTCTTTAATGAATAATGCTTGGAAATGATCAAATAAAATATTATTTATAAAAAAAGAGAATATTCAGTGGTGAGACGGGAAAGGTGGGAAAGATAAATAGCTTTGGTATAAAAATAAAGGGCAACAGCTAAACTTTTTTGAAAAGAAAAAAAATTATCTTAACTAAGTATAACCAGTCCCAAAGACCATTGGTATGGGATTCTCTCCTTATTGGTGACAATCAACCCCAGCCATTTCTGACTAGGGCAAGGCATGAGACTGGAATTGCACCAATATTATGCAATCTCTATGTTCCTCTGTGATTAAAAAAAAAGTCAATTATTAAAAAAAAAAGACAGTACCTGCTATCAAGAAGCTCATAATTTACTGGAAGAAAATTTAAACATGCATTGAACATACAAATAAATATATAAAAAAACAAAAAAAATAGACAAAATAAGTAAGAAATAATTAACAGAGGGAGGGCATTAGTATTAAGAGGAGTTGGGTAAGGATTCCTGTATAAGCCAGGGTTTTAGTTAGGATTTAAATGAAGCCAGGGAGGATCTCATTAGGAACAGTGGCAGGAGAGATTTCCAGACATGGGGACAGTCAGAATACCAGGAACAGAGGAATGGAGTGACATTCTGGAACACCCAGGGCACCAAAGCTACCAGATCAATAAGTACATGTCAGGGAACTAAGTGTAGAATGGCAGGAAAGGTAGGAAGGGAAAGGTCAGGAAGGTCATTGACTGCCAAACAGATCATTTTATATTTTTCTTTATTAGATTATTTTTCACTTTCCATCGCTTCCTTTCTCTTTCAATGAACCACTCTTCATCTAAAAGAAGACATATAAATATCCAAGCCAGAATTTTTTTTTCCTGGTGCTATCCATCTATTTCATAATAATCCACAGAAATTGGTCATGGTCAGTGGGCTCAATTAGTTTTGTCAGGAATTCTGTCAGTTCTCATGTACACATTTCTCTTGGGCAGCATGCCCCTTAATTTACAAGTTCACTTCTTCACACATGCCTATACAGGGGGTTAGCCAACCAGAAACACCCATCATTTCCTCCTGAAATTTTAGCAGTGTCATTCCCACGACCTGGCATAGTTAATGTTTTCTTTTTATCCTGTAGAACATGAATAAATGTTACTGTTTCTTTAGTGGTTTGTATTCAGTGTGGAAATGACTTGAGATATATTTTGTAGAAGGAGAATGTTTTTGATTTACCCGTCTGGGTCATAAGCCTACACACACTCACTCTTTGATCTATTTTCCATTATTTCTTCCAGTGATCTTTCATTTTTCTGACTTATTTCTTAAAATATTTCTTCCATCCTATCTAGGAAACATTCATTCCCTCTAATATCCTAAAGATCAGAGACATGTTTATCAAAAGTGTCCATCTTTTTTTTTCTCAAATAGAGTAATCAATAGCAATGTGTAAACAATCTGTTTGGGATCTTATCAACATTACCATTATCTGGATGTACCCTTGATTTTTTCTGTAGATTAATTAATGTTACATTTCCAATCCATTTACCCAACCAGATAATTTTCAGTTTGCAAATGTATAACAAAGTTTCTATTGACAGAAAATTCCCTTTATAAAGGTGAGGTTTGGGAAATTACATATTTTACTATTTAAACTATACTTCTTTGGAATGTAACTGATTTTATTGGTGTAGTTAATTATTTCTATCATCACAGATTGGCACATTCCCTGAAAGTTACAGGATTCAAGAATTTCCCAGGGGTACTGAAGTGTTATCTAGAGTAAAATAATTGCTGTGTCAGATGCAGAACTTTACCCTGTGTCCTCAAATCTGTGTTTGGCTTTCTGTCCATTTTGCCATGATGATTTTCTATTTGATATATTAATGAAGCATTCTGGACAGCCCATTGTAGTATAATGTGATTATAATGCACTTATATATAATAATTTTATAAAGTAATTCACTTTTAGATGCAGCATGACATAGAGGAGGGAGTTTTGAACTTCGATTTTGGATTACACAGTTATGCATCCCATCTGAAAAATTTTATCTGTGTGATTGGTTAGTTACTTAACTCATTCATGTTCAGTTTTCACAATTGGAAAATTGAGATATTAATAATATATAAATGGGGTGACTGTAAGGGTAAAGTATATTTGTGTATATCAAGCTTTTTTTTAATAACTCAAAGTGTTATAGAAATGTCAGGTATTCTGATTAAATTATAATTGTAATTTACATAGTGACTTTACATAATCTCATTTAAATCTCATTACAATCCTTTTCAGTGGATGTTGCAGACATTATTTTACAATGGAGACAAAAGATACTCAGAGAAGTCAAATATTTGCCAATGATTATTGAGTCATTAACTTTCCAAAATAGAATTTGAACCCATGTCTACCTAAAATACCATTCATTGAGTCATATTCCAGTTCCTTGCAATTATTGTACTAACCTATATAGATGTTAGCTTTCTTTGTTAATGGAGGCTCAATGGCACAAATGGTTAGAGTTCTGGACCTGGAGTTGGGAAGATCTGAATTCAAATATAGTTAGTTATATATATTTACTATCTGTGTTATTTTGGGCAGGGGTGTATGGGGTGCTCAGGGAGGGGTAGTATCTCTGGTATGGAGGGCTTGTTGTGCCCTTCTAGGGCAGCTCTCCAGCCTCTGACCCTCACCTGACACCCAGCTCTCACTTGTGGCTCCCAGTAGCTGCTAGCATGCGGCAGCGGCCACACCCCGGGCAACGACTTCAACAGGCTGGCTAAACCTTGTGAGGGTAGCCATCAGGTCATAGACCCCTGGTGAACTAAGGCTTTGCTCACCCAGCATGTGAAGACTGTTTCGGCCAAACAGATGGAAGAAACCAACAAGAAGGTTCAATGGCTGAGATGGCGACGCAGCAAAGCACTGTGGAGTGCTTAAGGTGTGTTGGAGCACAAAGGACAACTCGGCCATCCAATGCAGCGGAGGAAGTCTCCAGGTGTAACGACTTTTCATGCCACTGGACGCAGGCTTCCAACGCCGAGAGAGTGGGACTGTCTCTGTGCATCAACTTTTCCACTTAAATCTCCTTCACGCACAAGTGTCTTTGTGCACACTCATCTATCCTGACCCCGTCCACCCTCTTCAAGACCTGCGGCGATGGGGGAGTGGTGAAGCAACAGGTGGAGGTGACCACTGGCAGTTGTAGTCACGATCCTGCACGTAGGCGGCCCACGGACTAGTGGTTGCTCGGCCCTGTGGGCAGCAGGGACGTTCGGCAGCATCCTGGGTGACTGAGCAGCCCTCTCTCATCCTGGAAGCTCTCTTCGCAGATGACTATGCTCTCATGGCCCACCAAGCAAAACAGAGGTGCTGTTCCAACCTGCACCAGGGAGGCCAACTAACCAGCTGTGCATTGCAATCGACGGCACGCAGCTTTCTAACGTCAACACCTTCACGTACCTGGGCAGCACCATTGCCAATGACGGGTCGTAACCCAGCTATGATGGTCCGGACATGTCATCCGCATGGACCCACAGCGAATACCAAGACAGGTATTATACGGTGAACTGTCAGCTGGACTCAGGAAACAAGGCCGACCAAAGAGAAGATTCAAGGATCAGCTAAAGTCCAACCTGAAGTGGGCTGGCATGACACCAAAGCAACTAGAACTCGCTGCCTCTGACAGAAGCAGCTGGCGAACCCACATTAACCATGCCGCCACCACCTTTGGAGATGAACGACGTTGACGTCTTGCCGCTGTGCGTGAACGCCGACACCAGGCCACAGCCGCACCTCCCGTAACAACTGGCGTCCCAGGCCCCGTGTGCCACAAACTCTGCGCCTCAGCCTTTGGACTCCAAAGCCACATGAGGGTACACCGTAGATGAAACTGCACAAAGAAAATAGTCATTCTCGATCACCGAGAGACTACTATACATACATACATACTATTTTGGGCAGATTGCTTAATAACTTTTTGCCTTAAAATTTTTCATCAATAAAATTAAGATAATAACCTATATATCCCATTGTTGTCAGAAGGATAAAATAATTTAATTTTTGTGAAAATACTTTGCAAAACTTAAAATTGCATACAAATTATAAGTTATTATCATTGTTTCAATAATATTCACATAAGAAAATAGTTATAATTTGCAACAATGGAATCATGCTATCTTTTTTTTTAATTTATCTTTTCTTTGAGTTCCTGGGATGACATAATGGTATGTACCTAAACATATGCATTAGATTATGTGTGATTAGTAAAAGAGAAATAACATAATAAACAAATACATATTAATATATAAGTATATATGTAGATAAACTGCATATATGAATGAATAAAAAATAGTCAGCTATTTTATTATATGAATAAAAGAGAAAGAAAGAAGGAGCTCTGGCATGATAAAGGTGATGTTAGAAACTTGGTTGGAGGGTAGAGATGGAGAGATGGTTCTTAGAGCATTATGAATCTGAGGATGAGCTCCTTGGCAAGAGAAAGGAATGGAGCAATTTAGTCAGATGCAATTTTATATTTCATAGTTTTACATTCTTAAGAGTCTATAATATGTAAGTAAGCTCTTCATCATAATGAGTCTTTTATATAAGGGTTTTATTAATAATACAATTCTACCACCCTCCCATAAGCCACCAGTTTTGATTAAGAGCACCAAGATGACAAGAACTAGGTGACATATTCAGAAAGTGGACCATCTATATCCAATTTATTAATTATGTGTAATATGAAGAAGAAAAACATTTGTATTGGTAACCAAGATGAAGGATCTGGAATGGTGAAGGTTATATTGGAGATTTGTATGAGGATAAGGAAGGAACATAGACCTCTGAGCAGTGTGAAGATAGGGAGTGATTCTCCCTTACTTTCATTGAGCTTAGAGAACCCAAAATTGCCACTTTGCTGCTGGTGTCCTGGCTGCCTCAAAGGACCAGTGCTGGTGCTCCCGCTGCACTCTACGTCTGCGACCATCCCAGTGTTACATATCTCTCCTGCTGTTCCCTTAACGTACTTTAACTTGGAAAAAAATGCCTTCCTCTGGCCTTTTGTTGGCTCTGTCACTCAGAAATTTGATTTGAAGTTTTAATTTAAAGTTGTTCAGAGAGGAACATTGGCAGAATTATACACACACCATAGGATATTCTTTCATTTTTTCTTGTGATATATGAATATGAAAGGATTTAAGTAGAGAAAAAAGCTTCTGGCTAATGAATCAGAAAACCCAACTTTTGGTCATGTCCCTGCCATTGAATAGTTTTGAATTTGGGGGAAGAAGAATCACTATTTTTGGATTTATTTTACTTATATGTGGAGAAGGTTGACCAAGTTGACTCACATCAACCCTATTAATTCTACAATTCTATCATGATTCTGAAAGCATTTTAGCAGTGGGGATGGTGGGTCGGAGTGGTTGTGATTATTTCAGAGGAAGTTAGTACATATAGTACCAGTCAAACTAAGGTCTACACAATAGTCAGAAGTACTAGCAATGAGAATAGCTTCTGAAAGCCCTTTTTCCCCTTGATCATTGGTTTTAATCTGGAGTCTACACACAACCATGGAGGTTCTGTATATGTTCATAGAATCTATAAATTTGAATGGTAAAAAAATATATCTATTTAAGTCTGATTGATTTCCTTTTTAACTCTTTGTCATCATTTATGTATTTAAAAAAACATTTTTTCTGGAGATATTGCCATAATTAAGATAAAAAGAAACTATAAATGTCAGTTTTAAAAGAGATCTCCACCATTTTGATGACCACAGTCCTAATTTATTATGAGGAATAAAGACATACTGAATGAGCCAGAGTATTGAGATCCAATTTTGTGTAGAATCAAAACAGGATTAAAAAAAATAAACACATTAAATGGGTCTATTTGAAATCAATGGAAGTCTAGTTGGTAATACTGAAACTATGATCTGACAGAATAAAGTACAAAAAAATGTTTTCCACTAGGTATCTTCCCTCTTTCTTTTCCTCAATAATTTCTTCTGATCCTTTAAGTGGAAACCTTTTAAGAATCTAGGATACCGAGATAGTGGGAGTACCTTAGAGACAAGCTAGTCTTAAATCCTCAGTCACAGATCTGGGAGGCAAAATCCATTATTGCTATGATATGGTATGATGAAAAGAGCACTGGCACTGGAGTCAAAAAACTTTAGTTCAAATTCTGATATTTATTACCTGTGATCTTGGATATATCACATAGCCAACAAGAGCTTTATTTAGTTCATAAATTTGTAAAATGAGGGTTTGGATTAGAGGGTCCTGAAGTTTCTCCAACTTAAGTTCCTTGATCCTGTGATTTCCAAACCAACAGTCTTTCCATTGCACTATTCACCTTTGTGAAGTAAAATACTGCCATCCCTCGGTACACCAATGGTTGAAAAATGGAGTCATACAGTCACATGTGGTGTCTGATAATCTGATGGCCTAATGTGAAGTCAGACATCCTGGCATAACATTGCCATGGAAGCCAAGGCATAAAACATGACATCTGAAAATGACTGGTCAAGGAAAGGAAGGAGGAACTTAGGTTTGAAAAGTCAGCACAAGAAGGAAAGAGGGTCTCTTTGCTTTCATACCTGACTCTTTGCTGCTGGTTTTCTCTGGGTCCTTAACTTATCACTGAATCCCTGGAAAGTCAGCAGCCAACTATAATGGGGACTGCATCTTTGCCTAATGTTAGAAATACTATAAACTCCATTCACCTAGCATTCTTTCTCTTTAGCAATAAATGCTTTTAAATATAATAAGAAGTCTCTAAATGAATTTTTATTTGTAGTAAATCTCTAGCCCTCACTGTATCATTATCTTCTGTGTAATTGCCTAAAATAATCCTTTAAAAGTAAAAGTAAAGGGGGGAGGTGGAGTCTAGATGGCGGTATAGAGGCAGCAAAAGCTCAGACCTCTGAAAACCCTTCCTTACAAATCAAAAACTAAATGTTCCTAGGGGGACTTAAAATCAAACCTAACAAGAAAGAGCCAAAGAACATTTCTGCTGGACTCAACTTAAAAGGTACAACCCTGCAAAGCTGGAAGTCAAGAACACTCAAGCTTAAGGGGAAGGAAGAAGGAAGGTCCCGGGACTCTTCCCCCACCTAGACTGCTAAGCTTCCAGCAATAGCTGGAATCTCTAGGTGGGTAAGGGTGCTGGTCTGGAGGGAGTGCCTTGCAGGCAAAGCTGTGCGAGGCTCATAGCATTAAACAGGTGGTGGGAAAGCAGTTAGAGAAGAAGCCCAGAGTGTGGAGCAGGCAGCCTAGCTGCAGCAGTGGAGACACCACATATTGCCCCCCACTCATGAGGTTTTTGCCTCAGGGAACATCCAGCTCTGCAACCACGCTGGGCTTAACCTCATCAAAGCCTCCAGAGGTCACAGAAACTCAAACTCCAATACTCCTACCCCATAGCTTGAGCTGAGAGATTTGCTGACAAAACTCCAAAGGTGAAGGTTGACAGAAAAGCCCAAAACCACAAAAAAAATTAGAGGAGCAAAAGTGCAGGCAACTGCAGGGAGTAAAGAAGGGGTTAAATATGAGCAAACAACAGAAAAAGAAAAAGAAATTATAATCAAAAGCTTCTATACAGACCATGAACAAAGAGCAAACAGAACAGAGAAGGATGAGGGAACACCAATCAGAAACCCCAGCGAATTGAATATATGTTTTGGAAGAACTCAAAATACAATTCAAAACACAATTAAGAGAGGCTGAAGAAAAATGGGAAAATAACTTAAAAAGTAAGATAATTCATCTCGGAACAAAAAAACAGTGTATTAAAAAGCCAAAATTAATCAACTTGAAAATGAGGCAAAGGAGACAAAAGATAAGGCAAAGAAGATGAAATATGGGGAAAAGGAGATGAACAATGATGCAAAGAAAATGAAAGATGAGGCAGAGAAGATGAAAGGTGACCTCCAAAGAAAATCATAACAGAAGAAGACCAAAAAGCCAGGGAAGAAATTCAGTCTTTAAGAACCAGAATACAACTAGAATTAAGTGACTTTACAAGGCAGCAGGACACTATAAAACAAAACCAAAAGAATGAAAATATTGAGGAAAATATGAAGCACCTCATTCACAAAACAGAAGACTTAGAAAATTGTTCCAGGAGAGACAATTTAAGAATCATTGGTCTACTAGAAGACCAGGATAAAAGAAAAAGCCTGGACACCATACTACAGGAAATTATCCAAGAAAACTGCGCTGATATTCTAGGACAAGAGGGAAAATTAGAGATTGAAAGAATCCACAGATCACCTCCTGTACTTAATCCCCAATTGACAACACACAGGCATATTATAGTCAAATTCAAGAACTATCAGACCAAGGAAAAAATATTACAAGCTGCTAAGAAGAAGTCATTCAGATACCATGGAACCACAGTGATGATAACACAGGATCTGACTGCATCCAGAAGTCTTCCCAATAACATCAGGAGTGAAACAAGTATGCCCATTCTCACATCTATTATTTAACTCTGTACTAGAAACACCAGTTATACCAATTAGAGAAGAAAAATAAATTGAAGGTATTAAAATAGGCAATGAGGAGACCGAGCTATCATTCTTTGCAGATGATATGCTGGTCTATTTAAAGTATCCTAGAAAATCAACTAAAAATCTAGTAGAAATAATCAACAAATTTAGCAAAGTTCCAGGATACAAAATAAACCCACATAAGCCATCATTTCTATATATTTTCAACACATCTCAGCAGCAAGAATTAGAAAGAGAAATTCCATTTAAAATCACCCTAGACAATATAAAATGCTTAGGAATCTACCTGCTGAGACAAACATAGGAACTATATGAACACAACTACAAAACACTCTCCACACAGTTAAAACTAGATCTAAACAATTGGAAAAACATTGATTGCTCATGGGTAGGATGAGCTAACATAATAAAAATGACTATCCAACCCAATTAACTTACTTATTTAGTGCCATACCCATTGAACTACCAAAAGACTTTTTTACTGAATTAGGAAAAAAAAATAAAAAAGTTCATTTGGAAGAATAAAAGATTAAGGATATCCAGGGAAATCATGAAAAAAAAATGCAAAGGAAGGAGGCCTAGCAGCCCCAGATCTCAAACTATACTATAATGCAGTTGTCATCAAAACATTTTGGCACTGGATAAGAGATAGAAAGGAGGATCAGTGGAGTAGACTTGCGGTAAGTGACCTCAGCAAGACAGTCTATGGTAAGCCCAAAGACACCAGCTTTTGGGATGAAAATTCACTATTGATAAAAACTGTTGGGAAAATTGGAAGATAGTATGGGAGAGATTAAGTTTGGATCAACATTTCACACCCTACACCAATATAAACTCAGAATCGGTGAATGACTTGAATATAAAGAAGGAAACTATAAGCATATTAGGTGAACACAGAACAGTATACTTGTCAGATATTTAGGAAAGGATAGACTTTAAAACCAAACAAGAGCTAGAAAAAATTACAAAATGTAAAATCAATAATTTTGATTACATCAAATTAAAAAAGTTTTGTACAAACAAAACCAATGCAACCAAAATTAAAAGGGAACCGACAAATTGGGAAAGTATAACAAAAACCTCTGACAAATGTCTAATTACTCAAATCTACAAAGATCTAAACCAAATGTAGAAAAAATCAAGCCATTCTCTAACTGATAAATAGGCAAGGAACACGAATTGGCAATTTTAAGTTAAAGGAATCAAAACTATTAATAAGCACATGAAAAAGTGCTCTAAATCTCTTATAATCAGAGAGATTCAAATCAAAACAACTCTGAGGTATCACGTCACAATCTTTCTGGAGGGCAATTTGGAACTATGCCCAAAGGGCGCTAAAAGACTGTCTGCCCTTTGATCCAGCCATAGCACTGATGGGTTTGTACCCCAAGGAGATAATAAGGAAAAATACATGTACAAGAACATTCATATCTGTGCTCTTTATGGTGACAAAAAAATTGGAAAATGAGAGGATGCCCTTCAACTGGGGTATGGCTGAACAAATTGTGGTATATGTTGGTGATGGAATACTATTGTGCTCAAAGGAATAATAAAGTGGAGGAATTCCATGGAGACTGGAACAACCTCCAGGAATTGATGTAGAGTGAGAGGAGCAGAGCCAGGAAAACATTGTACACAGAGCCCGATAGACTGTGGTATACAATTGAATGTAATGGTCTTCTCCATTAGTGGTAATGCAGTGATCCTGAACAACTTGGAGGGATCAATGAGAAAAACCACTATCCACATTCAGAGGAAAAACTGTGGGAGTAGAAACACCAAATAAAAACAACTACTTGAATACATAGGTCAAAGGGATATGGTTGGGTATGTAGACTCTAAATGAACATCCTAGTGCAAACATCAACAACATGGAAATAGGTTCTGATAAAGGACACAAGTAATACCCAATGAAATTTGCTTTTGGCTTCAGGAAGGTTGGGTGAAGGGGAGGGAGGGACATAATGTGATTATTGTAACCAAGGAATAATGTTCTAAATCAGTGTTTTTCAACCTTTCTAATGCCGTGATCCCGCAATACAGTTCCTCATGTTGCAGTGACCCCAAACAAAAATATTATTTTGGTGGCTACTTCAAAACTGTAATTTTGCTATCTTTATGATTGGGAATGTAAATACCTGATATGCATTATGTATTCTCATTGCTACAAATCAAACATAATTTAAACATAACGATTAATCACAAAAACAATATTTAATTACATGTTGAGAAATATTAATCCAGCAGGAGGCAGCCTGAGTGCTGGGGCGGGAGGTAAGTCCTGAATGGGCAGGGGATCCATAGATGCTGCCTTCTTCCTGTCGTCTCCCTCCAACTTGAGCTGAGGCTTCACTTTGCTGGAGTTATTCCGCTGTGTTCTCTACTCCAGGAATTATCCTCTCCAGGACTTGTTCTTAACCCCTCCGGAGACAGCACCCAGGTGCTCTCTCTGGGTCTCTGTTTGAGTCCGGTCTCCAGGCAATAGGGTAAATTCATTGCCCCTCATAGGGGGAGGGCTGCTGATAGGTAACTAATATTAGTACAATGTGCGGGCAGCAGGGTCCCCATTCTCTCTGAGATCTTGCTGTAAAGTAGCGTGATTTCTCAGTGCCTAAAGCCATCAGAAATATGTATTTTCTGATGGCTTTAGGTGACCCCTGTGTTTTGGTCATTTGACCCTCACTGGGGTTGCAACCCACAGTTTGAGAACAGCTGTTCTAAATGGACTAAATAAACTAATTCAAATGTTAGAAAAAGAATATTCATAGCTGCACTCTTTGTGGTGACAAAAAATTGGAAAGTGATGGACTGCCCTTTAGGGAATGGCTGAACAAATTGTGGTATCTGTTGGTGATGGAATACTATTGTGCTCAAAGGAATAATAAATTGGAGGAACTCCATGGGAACTGGAACAACCTTCAGGAATTGATGCAGAGTGAAAGGAGCAGATCCAGGAGAACATTGTACACAGAGTGATTCTGAACAACTTGGATGGATCTATGAGAATAAAAACAAAAACACTATCCACATTCAGAGGAAAACTGTGAGAGTAGAAACACAGAAGAAAATCAGTTATTTGAATACATAGGTCAAAGGGATATGGTTGGGGATGTAGACTCTAAATGAACA
The DNA here is from genome assembly GCF_027887165.1 of Monodelphis domestica. Lineage (NCBI taxonomy): Eukaryota > Metazoa > Chordata > Mammalia > Didelphimorphia > Didelphidae > Monodelphis > Monodelphis domestica. Next base: position 239,899,349 of record NC_077232.1, read on the forward strand.
TCCTAATACAAACACCAACAACATGGAAATAGGCTTTGATCAAGGACAAATATAATACTCAGTGAAATTACACATCAACTATGGGAAGGGGTGGGGAGGGGAAGGAGGGAAATAATATGATTCTTGTAGCTAAGAAATAATATTATAAATTGACTAAACAAATTAATTTCAATTAAGAAATAAAAGTATATTAAAGGAATAGAAAAAGAAATAGATCTTACTAATATTTTCTATTTTAAAATTAAAGAAATAGATGTCAATGATATCTTTGTATTATGCATATATGTGTATTATACACATACACATATATTTCAAAACTTTTCTCTGATCCTGATTTAGAAGTCACTTAACCGTCACATACTAAACTACTTCATAAGGATTTACCTAATAAGAAGATAGGTCCAATGAATAGTTGGTAGAGAAATTTCTTCCACCTGGGTCAAGTTCCCCTGTTTACTGCATTGCATTATATAATATCTATCTTCCTTCTCTGAGTTCATAGTTAAATAGAGATCTTTAATGTAAAATTAATTTAGAAAATTCCCATGTTTTAAAATTATGATTTTCTTATCCCTTAGAACTAAAATTTTCTAAAGTTATTATTTATCTTCATTTTAAAAGTGTAAGAATTTTTTTTCACTCATTTTAAAGCAGTACCTCTGAGTGGGAGTTATTAGGTACAATCTGTCAAAATAGGGACATTGCCCTACTGACCTTAAGCAAATTGCTTAATACCACTTTAGACAATTCTTTAAAACTATATAGTTCAGTTGTATACAATAACAGCAATATTGGATGATGATTATCTGTGAAAACTTAGCTATTCTCAGAAGTGCAATGTTTTGGGACAATTCTGAAAGATTAATGATGGGGAAGGCTATCCATATTCAGAGAAAGAACTACTGGAGTCACCTTTCACATCAATGTATTTATTATTTTATTTTGGGTTTTGGTTATATATGACTTTGCTCTTATAAAAATGGCCAATATGGAATTACGTTTTGCATAATAATAAAAATAAATTAAAAAACTACAATTTTCAGAGAAAATGTAAATCCTCTTGCTAGAAGGAATTACATCTTGGAGTTCTCACTATTAATGAAATTATGAGCTCAGCCTCTAACTTTCCCCCATCAAAATATACTTTTGCAGAGCTAAAAAAAATCCAAAGTTCATAAAACCCTTTAAAAATAAATAAAAGAAACAAGTATCCAAAGGAGGCAAGACAAGAGAAATAATAAATAAGAAAAACAATATCATAGAGATGTATACAGCTCTTAAAGTTTTACAAAATACTTTTCTCACAACAGCTATGTTTGTGAGGCAGTGTGAATATTATTAACCTCATTTTATAGATGAAGATAGGTACATTTAGAGAAGATAAGCTATTTGCTTCTCTGGGTGTTGAATCAAAATCCCTTCTGACTCAAGTTCTAGTACTCATTCCACTAAAATAAAAAAATACAAATGAATCAAATCAATTATAAAGATTTATTAATCATCTACTATATGTCAGGAATGGTACTAAGTGTGTAGAGCCAAGATACTGTAAGACAACAGTATTTCAGATGAACGCTGTAAATATTCTCTTTGGTACAACTTTAAAATGACATGTCAAAATAAATTCCAAAGCAACAAAACAAAAATTCAGGTGATGCATTTTTTTTCTAGCCAAACATAATTTGGGAGGTTAGTAGAAAAGTTTTTTTTTTTTTTTTGTAATGGGGTTGGGGTGATGGGCTGGCTCAGAGCTCCCAGGGTAACACCATAAACTGGGGACCCTAGAGGCAGTGACCCCAACATTGGCAGCAGGTTTGTGAACTCTCAGCCCAAAGATATAGTCAGAGGATTGGATACATGGTCAGAGATTCCAGGCAACCTCCATGCTACGACTGGACACAGAATATGGCACTATTTGGCAACTCCACTGCTCATATCCTTTTCGAAATCTCAATTCCAAGGGTGGAGAGGAGTGCTTGTGATCACAAGGGAGCAGGGGTCCTTCCTGAGTGCAACCAGAGTGCAAATTTGGAGAGCAGTGACCATACCTTTTCCCATGTCATGCCATCTTGGAAAAACAGAAATCTTACAAATCCCTAGAACTAACTGTAAAAACAACAATGCCAACAAAACTCTCCTTAGTTGTTACAACTCCTAAAAGTTCTTGTAACCAGTCCTTGATACTGAGAACCAATTTGGTGTCAAAAATAGAGTTTTATTAATAGAAGTACTATTAATGATATATTATCATTACCTTTGCTGTTGCTTCCTAAGGACCATATGAATTACTATTACACTCTCCTATATGCTTTACTTTAATTACGAATCTGAGCTGCTTGTCTGTAGATGTTTTTCTTTTTTGATTTCTATCACTTAGCACAATGGTTAGCTACACTAAATGCTCTAGAATGCTTTCTTTTCCATTCATTAATTCAAGAGTCATATGCAGGAAAACAATTTAGGATAGGATAACTAATATTACATCAGAAATAAAGGTTCTAAGGTATTAAACATGGCTAATGGTGAAATAAAAGTAGCATTGTGCAATTGACAGAAGAAGAAAAATAAAGAGCTGTATTTGAGGGGAAATGAGTTTGATTTTCAATATACTGAATTGGAGAAGCTGACAGAGAATGTCAGTGCCTTCTTTTTTATTATTTCCATTTTATCATTTTCATATCTTGTTTGTATTTAATAGTTTGCATGTTGTTTCTGCCATTACAGTATAAGCTCCTTTAGGTCTGGAATTGGTTTTTGTTTGTGTTTAGTTGTGTTTGTTTTCTGCCATTCTTCATAACTTTAGTTCTTGGTAGGCATTTAATTGCCTCCGGGTATGGAAATGTAGTGTAATAGAAACTTACAGGAAGGAGAAGGTGTTAAGAAATATCAAATATGTTGAAGACAGCAAAAACAGAAAAAAGAACCAGCGGGAATTAAGATAATCTAAAAAGCAATTTCAGCAGAATGTTGGTGATTGGAAGCCCCCTATCAAGTGGATCAGAAAGTTTGGGAGTGAGTATTTGAGTTTATAATTTCTTTCATGTTGATACATGTCTTTTCCCAGGTCATAAGTCCCCATTCCTGGCCAAGCTGTACAATTTTGTCTATTTTTTTTGATAAATTGGACCTAGAGGATTTACTTAATTTAATAACAGTAAGGAAACAAATGGGAAGGTAGTTATAGTGGGCAGTGGAATGAATAGAAATGAAAACCCTGCAAGGTTGGAATGTTTAGAGGAAGGGAGAAGGAGGCCGTAGAGAAACAGAGGAAAAAAATGCTAAGATTAGATGTGAATGTGGGAACAAGTTCCCCCTGGAAATGAGAAGGGAATAGAAAAACCAGAAAAGATTAGGTTTGGAAGAAAAGGATCATTTTGTTTCTCTGGGATTGGAGAATATTTAGTAGGTTTAAAGATAGAGATATGTGAATATGGGAGAGGTGGATTAGTTTGAGTATCCTTCTATTAACTCAGTTTTCTTACTTTCATCTATGGATTAGAGAGGAGTTCCAATCTTTGTCAAAATTTTGGAGATAATTAGTAGATTTTTTGTCCTCTCGGCAAAGTCTTCCTTTCAATTCTTGCATTAGTAACAAGCTTAGAAAGAAGTCTATAAATTTCTTAACTTTTGCAAACTCTATTGTTCTGCAGATCCCATTGCATTGTCTCTGTCCAATAGATAGATTTTTTGATGATTGGTCCTAACACTTTGTCCACTTTTCCATTGCAAATGATTTTGTTTTTACTTCCAGAAAGGAAAATTAGATACCTTTATTTTTTTTTCTTTTTTCATGATCATATAAGATATATGCTCTAATGTATTTTTCTGCTTTTTTTGGAGTTTACTAAATGTCATTTTATGCTGTATAGGTTTGGCCATTGTTCATGTGGTTAGAGTGCCCTCACTCAAAAATACTTTACACTTTAGCAGTTGGCCTACTCATTTTTTCTCCTTGCTTCACATCACTAAATAACTGAAGGTTGAAAGGTAAAGAAAGCATAACACTTAGATGCATTGTGTTAAGCCAATGACCCTTCCCCACATCATTTCTTTATTTATTCCTGAACTCTTGACTACTTGGACTATTCCCTTAGCTATAAAGAGAAGGAAAAAAAAAAGAAGAATATATATTATAGTAGAATAGACCTCTTTCTCTCTGGAACATTTTTTAACAACAGGGCATTCCTTTGAATTCATAATAGTAGTAGATACTAAGATTCTATGCACACTATATATTTAGTTGTCAAGTGAAACAATCATGTTTTATTAGCTGAACTATGAATTTAAACACTAAGAATTTTGAATTTTACTCAGTTGGAATAAGTTTCTAAATGGAACAATGCTATATATTTAGTCCATATATATGTATAAGAATATCCTAAGTAAAATATTTATAAATATATTAGACACATGTGTTATTTGATTGGGTCACTTCAATGTTCACCACTCTTCTCACCCTGAAATATCTTTCTTCCCCTATAGCCACCTACTCCTGATGCTTAATTTCTTCCAGAACCTTCATTTTCAGTATGTGCCGAGATCAGACATCCTTAGCCCATTTCTTTCTTCATTCCTTTCTTAAATTTCTACATTTCCTTCTTACAGACCCTTCAACTCTCTACATTAGGTCTTTATTTCCTTTTTATGTGTTGTCTTCTCCTATGAGGACAGGGATCATCCTTTGCTTTTCTTTGTTATTTATTTAACAAGCTCTCAGAACAATGTCTAGGTAGTAGGAAGTTAAATTATTTTATTATGGTGAAGTTATTTTGGTTTAACTTATAATAATAATTGATGTATACATACTTATATTTCTATTTGCTCTCATAATATCAAAGTATATAACTTTGCTTTGTGCAATGAATATTTTTCAAAAATAAAACAAAAAATGAAGTCATACTTTTTATCAATTGCAAATAAATAGAAATATTGTATTTAAAATCAGAGAAGCAATTATCTCAACATAACCTATACTGGTCACAACATATTAGAGTATGGTGGTGAATTCTAGGTCCCAGAATTTAGAAGGGACAATTACAAACCAGACTATGTGTGAAGGAGAGAGATCAAGATGGTGAGATCATGTTTCTTGTAGATCACTTGAAGTAACCACAAATGAGGAAATTGAAGAGAAAGAATAGAAAATTAGAGGTGAGTTGGAAGGTTAGTTATATTTATCTCTAAATACCTAAAGGGCAAACATAAGGAAGAATAAATAGATTATGTGGCTACAGAGGGAAGAACAAGGACCAATGAGTAGGAGCTACATGGAAATACATATTAGTTGAATGGAAGGACGAGAGGAAATGTAATATAACAGTAAGAACTCTGACTTTGGATTCAAAGGACCTGCATTCAGTCTCTGACTGAAGCTTATTATATTTGTATAACCTTGGAAAATTATCTTAACTTCTCTGGACTGCACTGACATCTATAAAATGAAGGGATAGACCTACATGGTCTCTGAAATAAAACTTTAGATCTATAATTCTATAACTTTCTGAACTTCTTAACATTTAGAACTCTCAGGCTCCTTGATATTGAAAATATTCAAACAGTAAGAGTATCATTTCTCAATATTCCAGGGGGAATTACTGAATTTGGTAGGATGCTGGGTTAGATGGCCTGGAAGGGATCTCCCAGATCTTGACCTAGGATGCTATTATTCTAATAACTTCTAAACATGATTGTTCCAGGTTTATCATCATTGACACAATCTAAAAATAAATAATAAAAAATTCTCATTGTTATTAAGGAGATTCTTAATTTTAAAAGATTTGATTAGATTACCTATAAGAATCTTTCCAATTCTGGTTCTGTTATACTCTCTAGTCTTTTCCATTACCTTTATGACATATCTTTCATTCACATGAACTACTTCAATTTGAACCTGGAAGATTACAAGACCTATCCAAATGACAAGCTAATTATAGGACTAGTAGATTTGTATTTATAGTAATTCAATTTTCTTATTAAACACCATTACTTTTATGCTCCTGAACCAAGTCCAATATCCTAAATGAGTCAAAATACATAACTTTTAATACTGTCAATATTTCCAGAGGTAGAGCCATGATACTTTTCTAACAAAGAATTCTGCCTTCTGGGCATCAAGGTTTTTCAGGTTTAAATAAGACAAAATTGATTTTGTAGCAGCAGCCAGAGTTTCTTGTATGAGGCCTATGTTAAGATACTTTTTTAATTAAATGTCAAATCCAGCTTGGCACTGGAAACACAGTATATGCCTGGTGTTTGAGAAAAAGCTGTCAGCTTGTCTCTCTCCCTGTCAAATTGCCATCTGCCTCACTGTGATTAGTTTAGGCTAATGGATCACTGTTTGGCAGGGCACCATATCACAAATGGCTCAATATTGTGTGACTTGGGGGGAAAAATGTGAGACAACCTATTCGTCTTTGGGAGATTGAATTTTATGCTTTTAATTATTTAGGGTTATTTTAGGAACTTTTCTTCCAGATGAATCAATAAGTCTAAAATTCCATTCAGTGTTAGTCATGAACAGGAAGGATAAAGACTCTATGAGTTATAATTTCTATGAAAAATTATATATTTGGGTCCTGTACTCTGATGGGGATGGGAATGCTTATTATTATTATTTTGATATTTGTGCATTTTATTTCAATCCATATTTTTATTAATAGTTGTTCTGAATGCTATTATTCCCAAAGTAGCTATGTATTTTTATATGAACATTTATGTATAAAAGTTATTTTAGTAAAAGTCTATGACATACCAACTTGTCATTTATACATGTAATTGATTTTGGAAGGCATTATAAGTAGGGAATGAACTTTTGCTATTGTCTTTGTATGTTTGTGGGGAATTATTCACACTTATGGTGTTAAATCACTACCCTCCAAAACACCTAAGTTAGATGAAAACTTAAATTAGAAATAATCAATAAAATAAATAAAAATATAGTAAAATGCAGAAAATGTTAATTTGTGATTTTCTAATTCAATATGATGCTGCAGGGATCCATTTCTACTTTTTGACATAATTGATTCATACCATTCTCATCTAAATATTGCTATTATGTCTAGATGTATAAAGAAGAGTACATCTATGAATATAATATATACATACATACTCATATATGTGTTAGCAGATAGAAACATGGCTCTACAAATTATGTAAAATTTTAAATTAAATCTCAAATAATATAATTTCATATTTTATGAGGTTTATTAAATGATCATTAGAAATCAAGGAATAAAGACAATATAAAATAAAAACCACATGCCTATGGCCTATTAGCAATTTTCAAAATCTCCACCTTATCATCATCACCACTGGCTGCAAGCCAAAGAGAAGGAAGAGTATCAATGCTCACTCATTTTATCCTCTGTCTACAGGAAGTACATAATGACAGGAAGTCAGTGGGCTCTCAGGATATGTAGTTCTTCTTTAGGGTAACAGAATTTCAATTATATATTCCCCCATGAGAGCTGAGGAAGACTAGTCTCTCCAATGTGTCTTATAAACATACCAACTTTGAAATTACAATAATTTGGGGATAAAAGGAAAAGAGAACAAAACCAATCATTGCCAGGTACATTGACAAAAAGCCAGTTAGGGAGTAGTCCCCTTCAGCATAAGAGTATACATATAAAACAAATGCATTCAACCCCACACTGTTCAAATCACCACTTCCCAAAGTTCACTCTGGATCTTCTGGTCCAGTGTGTGGTCTGTGGAGGCATATTCATGATGCTTTATCCAAACAGTTCACTTTCTGGATTTGGAGAGGTATCATGTTTCTTAACCTAAAATTACTCTCAAAAGAACTTAAATTTTGCTTTTAAAAATAATAATATATTCCCTCCTGAAGAGGGTGTTGAAAAACACAGGGATCAATTCAGAATTCAGGGCTGAATTATGAGGTGTATGAATCAATTGGCAAGAGAAATCATAAACATCAAGTCAAATAAGAGTGGGAAGTAGGGGGACTGATTAAAAACAAACATTGGTGTAGAAGGAAATAGTGAAAGAAGAAAAGGCAGGGCCAGGAGTAGAAATCAAAATGCTTGCAAATACAAAGATAGTAAGCATAACTCTGAATGTGAATGGAATGAACTCACCCATAAAATGCACGCAAACAGCAGAGTGGATTAGAATCCAAAACCCTACATTATGCTGTCTGCAAGAAACACACATAAAGAAGGTAGATACACATAGGGTGAATGTAAGAGGATGGAGCCAAATCTATTGGGCATCAACTGATAAAAAGAAGGCAGGAGTCGAATCAAGATATCTGACAAAGCCAAAGTAAAAATAAAACTAGTTAAAAGAGATAGAGAAGGTAGTTACATCCTGATAAAAGACAGTATAGACAATGAGGAAATATCAGTACTCAACATGTATGTACCAAATGGCATAGCATACAAATTTCTAAAGGGGAATCTACTGGAGCTCAAGGATGAAATAGGTAGAAAAACTGTACTAGTGGGAGACCTGACCCTTACTCTATCAGAAGTAGATGAATCAAACCAAAAAATAAAGAAAGAGGTAAGAGAAGTCAATGAAATCTTAGAAAAATTAGAGTTAGTAGACATGTGGAGAAAAATAAATAGGTACAAAAAAGAATACACCTTTTTAGCAACACATGGTACAGTCACAAAAATTGACCATGTATTAGGGCATAAAAACATTGCAAACAAGTGGAAAAGAGCAGAAATAATAAAAACAAACTTCTTAGATCACAATGCAATAAAAATTATAATTAGTAAGGGTATGTGGACAGGTAAATAAAAAATTAATTGGAAATTAAACAATAAAATCCTGTAAAACTGGTTAGTTAAAGAACAAATCATAGAAACAATTAATAACTTCATTGAAGGAAATGTCAATGATGAGGCATCATTTCAAAACCTATGGGATGCAGCCAAAGCAGTATTCAGAGCAAAATTTATATCTTTGAGTACATATATTAATAAATTAAGAATGGCAGAACTCAATGAATTGGGAATACAACTTAAAAAACTAGAAAGTAAAGAAATTAAATATCCTCAGATGAAGACTAAATTAGAGATCAGAAAAATCAAAGGGGAAATTGATAAAATTGAAAGTCAAAGAACTATTAATTTAATAAATAAGACTAGAAACTGGTCCTTTGAAAAAACAAATAAAATAGAAAAATTACTATTCAGTCTAATTAAAAAAAGGAAAAAAAGAAAACCAAAATGACAGTATCCAAGATGAAAAGGGAAACCTCACCTCTAATGAAGAAGATATTAAGGCAATCATTAAAAACTATTATGCCCAATTATATGGCAATAAATATGGCAATCTAGGTGATACAGATGAATACTTATAAAAATATAAACTGCCTACACTAACAGAAGAAATAAATTTCTTAAATAACCCCATATCAGAAAAAAGAAATTGAACAAGCCATCAAGGAACTCCCTAAGAAAAAGTCCCCAGGTCCAGATGGATTCACAAATGAATTCTATCAAACATTCAAACAAATAATCCCAATATTATCCAAACTATTTGACAGAATAAGCAAAGAAGGAGCTCTACCAAATTCATTTTATGACACAAACATGGTAATTATCCCAAAGCCAGGTAGGTCAAAAACTGAGAAAGAATACTATAAACCAATCTCCTTAATGAATATAGATGAAAAATCTTAAATAGGATACTAGCAAAAAGACTCCAGTAAGTCATCACAAGGGTTATTCACTATGACCAGGTAGGATTCATACCAGGAATGCAAGGATGGTTCAACATTAGGAAAACTATCTGCATATTTGACCATATTAACAAGCAAACCAACAAAAATCACATGATTATCTCAATAGATGCAGAAGAAGCTTTTGATAAAATACAACACCCATTCCTACTGAAAATACTAGAAAGTATAGGAATAGAAGGGCCTTTCCTAAAAATAATAAACAGTATATATCTCAATCCATCCGCAAACATCATCTGCAATCAGGATAAACTAGAAGCCTTCCCAATAAGATCAGGAGTGAAACAAGGATGCCCATTATCACCTCTATTATTTAACATTGTACTAGAAACACTAGCAGTAGCAATTAGAGAAGAAAAAGAAATTGAAGGCATTAAATTTGGCAATGAAGAGACTAAGCTATCACTCTTTGCAGAAAATATGATGGTTTACTTAATCCTAGAGAATCAACCAAAAAGCTAGTTGAAACAATCACCAATTTTAGCATATTTGCAGGATACAAAATAAACCCACATAAGTCATCAGCATTTCTATGTATCTCCAACATATTTCAGCAGCAAGAATTAGAAAGAGAAATCCCATTTAAAATCAACCTAGACAATATAATATACTTAGGAATCTATCTTCTGAGACAAACACAGGAGTTATATGAATACAACTACAAAACACGCTCCACACAATTAAAACTAGATATAAACAATTGGAAAAAACATTGATTGTTCATGGGTGGGATGAGCTAACATAATAAAAATGACAATCCTACCCAAATTAATCTATTTATTTAGTGCCATATCCATTGAACTACCAAAAAAATGTTTTACTGAATTAGAAAAAAAAACATAACAAACTTCATTCGGAAGAACAAAAGATCAAGGATATCCAGGAAGACATGGAATAAAATTGAAAGGACGGAAGACTCGCAGTCCCAGATCTCAAACTAAAATATAAAGAAATTATCATCAAAACAATTTGGTACTGGCTAAGAGACAGGAAGGAGGATAAGTGGAATAGACTTGGGGTAAATGACCTCTGCAAGACAGTCTATGATAAGCCCAAAGATCCCAGTTTGTGGGACCAAAACCCAACATTTGATGAAAACTGCTGCGAAAATTGGAAGACGGTATGGGAGAAATTATGTTTAAATCAACATCTCTCACCCTACACCAAGATAAACTCAGAATGGGTGAATGACCCAAATATAAAGAAGGAAGCTATAAGCAAATTAGGTGAATATAGAGTAGTATACTTATCAGATCTTTGGGAAAGGAAAGACTTTAAAACCAAGCAAGAGCTAGAAAAAAAATCACAAAATATAAAATCAATAATTTTGATTACATCAAATTAAAAAGTTTTTGAACAAACAAAACTAATGTGTCCAAAATTAGAAGGGAAGCAACAAATTGGGGAACAATCTTCATTACAAAAACTTCTGACAAAGGTCTAATTATTCAAAATCATAAAGAGCTAAACCAATTGTACAAAAATTAAGCCATTCTCCAATTGATAAATGGCAAGGGACATGAATAGGCAATTTACATTTAAAGAAATCAAAACTATTAATAAGCACATGAAAAATGTTCTAAATCTCTTATAATCAGAGAGATGCAAATCAAAACAACACTGAGGTTTTACTTCACACCTAGCAGATTGGATAACATGACAGCAAAGGAAAGCAATGAATGCTGGAGTGGATGTGGCAAAGTGGGGACATTAATTAATTGCTGCTGGAGTTGTGAATTGATCCAACTATTCTGGAGGGCAATTTAGAACTATGCCCAAAGGGCGCTAAAAGATTGTGTGCCCTTTGATCCAGGCATAACACTGCTGGTTTTGTACCCCAAAGAGATAATAAGATAAAATGGACCTTACCTCTTGTTAGAAGCAGGCAAAATGATCAGTTGTTGAAAAATCTAAAAGCCATGTCTAAAGATCCCTTAAAATCAATTTGAGGTATTTAGCTCATTAAATTTACCAAAGGTTGTTATATAATTGTAACGAGTTTTTGATGAAGTCCAACTGTCCTCTATGTGACAATTTACAAAGCCAAAATAGAGGAAAACAAGCTGTTTTTTATATGGGCTTATTCTATAATATTTGTTCAGTATTGTTATAGGGGAAATATAACAATAAAACAGTAATTAAAACCTAGTATATTAAAATGATTCAGTGTAATAGAATAGTTTTGAATACATTAATATATGAACTTAAAACCAAAAAATTAAATCTTAAAACAATCAGCAAAATACAATAAAATACAAAGGCTTTTAATAAAACATTGGAGTCTGAAAACACATAAAATTTAACTTCCAGTCTCTTTAAAGTTCCTTACTTGGTATTTCTGGTAGTGTGAGAGAATATGGGTTTGAGGAATCTCAACCTGAGGAGCCAAAATGCCAAAGAGTTGCAGGGAGTTGAATTTCTCCCCTGAATCTCAGGCAAGATAAGTGCACTCATGTAAAAAAGCATCCTAAAGCTGGAAGCTGTTTTGATATAGGAAAGGTACTGCTCTTTCATAGAGTATTCCATGCTTGTAATCAACTTCCTATTTAGAAGAGTGACTTCCTTCCTTGTTCCCCACCCTCCCCAAGGTCCCCTGTCATGTGGAGGCTAAATGTTGCCTAAGGAAAGAATCCCCCCGACTTTTTACCATCTGCCATGACTCCTAGCTTCTTGATGGCAGCAATCAGCAACAGCAGTAGGGGCCGGGTTCTGGTCAGAGGCCGATTTTAGAAGCTGAGCCAGAGATCAGGAGGAGAATTTCTGGGGGCCAGGGCCTGGGGCTTGGGCCAGGGCCTAGCCAGATGAGTGATCGGGGTCAGGGGCTGGAGGAAGCAGTATCAGCAACACTAGAGTCAGCAGGGAGGAACTGAAGAACATGGCCTCAAGCATATGGGCAAGAATCCTCAAACTGAAAATAGCCAGGCTCATAGGGAGGGCAACTGAGCAAAAAGCAGGGAAATAAAAAGACAGCAGCTCCAAAGGGAGGGTGGGTGGGTGGGTGGGTGGTGTGGACAAAATGCCTTGGCAGGAAAAACATGGCTTAAATTTTTTATTTAGGCTATCTTAAAAAAAGTAAGAGTTGTTCTCATCCCTTCTGGTTGCCATCTGTAAAAATTAAAATTATATCTTAATAATAAAAATATTGTGTTTTATTTTATGAGGTTTATTAAATGATCATTAGAAATCAAGGAATAAAGGATACAAAATAAAAACCACGTGCCCATGGCTGGTTACCCATTTTCAAAATCCCCACCTTATCACCATCACCTCTTCCTGCAAGCCAAAGAGGAGTAAGATCCTCAATGCCTACTCACTTTATCCTCTGTCTACAGGAAGTACGTAATGTCAGGAAGGCTCTCGGGATATGTAGTTCTTTTTTAGGGTAACAGAATTTCAATTATACACTTGACAGATCTAGATAGTACCCTCACAAATTAAATTGCTACTTTATTCAATCCAAATATACAAAATGGTTTAGGAACATAAATGGATATGATATGGAGCCAATTTGGAATCACTATACCTCTCCATTTCGAAATAAACTCTCTAAAACTCTAAATTACAAATATGGTGGTAGATTAGTTCCTGATTTATACTAGTAGAGGAAGTTTTCTCACCATAAGTTATCAATATCAAAGAATTCATAGGTGGGTATTTTTCATATTCACTTTAGTTCTGACTCTATAATTATGTATGCACATGTACATATAAAATTCCAAGAAGCACAAGCATATATGCATATATATAATTTATTGTTTTGGTATAATCATAGCCTCAGTGGTCCCATGTAAAAAATAAAAGGAAGCTAATTGGTGCAGACATTAGAGTGCTGGGTGTGAAATAAGGAAGACCTGAATTCTAATTTGGCCTCAGAAAATTACTAGATATGTGAATCTGGACAAGTCCGTCTCAGTTTTCTCATCTGAAAAATGAGCTAAAGAAGGAAATGACAAATAACCTCAGGATTGTTGCAATGAAAACATCAAATGGGGTTACAAAGTATTAGACATGACTGTAAATGACTAAACAACAAAAATTATTTATATGACCTTTAATGTCCTTTGTAAATCTATATTTGCCTGAACTAGTAATTGCAAATTTAAGTGGCATATTAGTTCAAATACCTTCCTTACTTGCTCATGTAAATTGACTATTTATAAAATATAAATGTTATTTGTGATTTTTAGAGAAATATTTGCAGCAATATAAAGAAGGTGGTGATGAAAAATCAATGGAAGTGTTGTTATCTTAATTTAAAGATATATATTAAAATGCCCTTTAAAAAACTATACATGTAAATGTGTACATATACAAAAACAAAGTCATATGTTGTATTTTTGTTTTCAGTTTCTGGTTTTATTTAGAATTGACCTCTCATAGTGGATAGAAGATTGAACTTGTAATCACGACTATCTAGGTTTAAGTTCTGAAAATAATGACTATGGTCAAGTCAGTCATCCTTTCAGTGTCTGGAGGCAATCACATTAAATTATACTTTATAAAATATTTTCATATATATTTTAGAGTTCTCATGCTGAAAATTCCTTACTCCTATGAAATCAAAAGTCTGGATCACCCACATCCCCTAAAATACCCATTCATTTTTCTATTCAGAGATATATAATTTTAGGATTTTTATCAATAGTTGAACCAGAATGAAATTATAAACTAAGTATTTAAACTGGTAACAACTGGGATGGTAATCTAGGTTTAATATCTCTAATTATGGTAATGAGATCAGCTTCATTACCTAAAGGAGGAATTTAAACATTTTCAGTGACATCCTTTAATGTAGACAGACACAATCCAAACTGGTTATATCTTTTCTGAATCTCTTACCCCCAAACCCCAGGTCATTGTCATACTGATCAGTTCATTTAAATCAATCAAAAAATAAATTATATAAGTATCCGATTTGGTTGTAAAAACAAAGATATGAAAACATTTATCCTCATCCACTTTTAAAATTTACCTAGAAATGATCATAATCTAAAATATTCTAAATTATAATTTGATGTTTTTTCTTAGTAAGTTATTTTGCAGTTTGGAAGCTTAAAATATCTAAAAGAGGTATTTATCCATCTGCATGTCTATCTCTCTCCCTTTACATATGTGAAAACACCTACTGGCAATTACATAATATATGCATATATATAGTGACCATATAAATGTGACCATGAATATAATATTTAAAACATATTTTATATATGACATACATATTCACAGAGTAATAGACTGGTAATTCATAGAGTATAAAAGAGGCAGGATATTCATCTAAGATTATTTCATTTAATTTCCATTCATTTATGGGGTAGTTGGTGGTTCTTGTTTATTTGGTGGTTCTTTAGTTATTTAGTAGTTCTATAGTTATTTACTTCTGTGCATTATGAGTATGTTTTCCATTGCCACCTCCTTCTCTTCCCGATACATCTTCTCTTCCCAATTTGATCATGAAATTCTGAAGGGGCAGGGTCATTCATATCTGATGTGTGATGTATTCCCTTACTACAGGGCCTTAAAAATAGTAGCTATATTCAAAGAACAGTTTTTGTTGGAGATTAAGCATGTGTGTGCACACACACATGATTCTGCCTCATAAAAAAATTATTTCAAGTTGTATGATGTTGGCTAAAGGGAATTAACTCAATAGAATATGTTATTTCCCCCTACAAGAGACATGTTTTCTATATTTTTTTATTTCATTAAAAAAATCTTACCACAATTTCAAAACTATTTTTTGTTTTATATGACATTTATTTTCCAATATATAACTCCTCTTTACTTATCCCCATTCTTCAAGTCTTGCAAAATTTTTAAAAAGTAAAAAAAAAATTCAGCAATAACAATAACAACAATATCTAACTAAACCAATGTGACTAGAAAGCTATCCATGCTCATTTATTCAATTATTAATTGTGTTTTCGAGGTATCTATCACTATGCGATGCCTTTAATAACTGACTTTTAAAGACTTTTATTTAAACAAAATACAAAGATAAACAACACCATATTGGGATATTTCTCTGATTATCTGAAGGATTAATGATAGTATCAAGAATCCTCAGCAAAACAGAACATTAAAGTAGTAATGTTAAAATTGCACATTTTAAAAATCACTATTTCCTGAGTGAGGTGTAACACATAAAAGGAGTATCAGGACAGCTCAGAAAGCCTACAAGGCAAAATGTGAAGATCATCCAAGAGGAATCTGAAAGCTTTGAATGAACTTGATTTATCTGCCTCAAGCAGTTCATGCATTACTTAGTATCCCATTTCTTCTCTCTCTGGGTATCTCTTTGCTCTGACCTACAGTTCTTTCTTTTAAATCCCTGAATCTTGGCTTCCTCCTTTTGAAATTTCACAAATTATCAGGTCTACATGAATATAGAAGGTAAAACAAATTTTACTTGCAAGTTAGAAAAGTCTTTTCTTGCCCCAAATTCAGCATCTGTGTTATGTATTTTACAGGAAGTGCACTGTTTGCTAGAATTTAGCTTTTTCTCTAAGACCCTTATGAATTAAGAAAAAAAAAAACTTTCAGGGGGAAAGTGAGCCAAGATGGCAAAACAGAAAAGCACTTTTCCCCAAATACAACTTAAAAATAATGTCTCACATGGAATTTTGGAGTGGGGGAACAAATAAAGTTGAAGTGAAATAATTTTCCACCTACAAATCAACTTAAGGAGGTTGGCAGGTAAGGTCTGTCTAATCAGGAGGTGGTTGACTATGGAGGACAGTGAAGATAGTGAAACATAAGCAAGTAGACTTCTAGCACCAGCAGCAGGACTCAGAGGTGGCTATATGGGTGGCAGCAGCAGTTTTCAGGGATCTCAGCTCAAATACAGTGGGGTTTGGGACAATGTTCCAGATTGATCAAAAGATTTCAAGGGATCCTTTGCTGTCTCTGACTTCAAGACCTGCTTGTATTGCCCATTCCCACTTCTGAGTGACAATCCTAGGACCAAAATAGGGGAAAGCACTTGGAGGCACAAAAGAACAAGAAACCTGGTCAAGGCTCCAGTGCACAACAGAATACTTTGGGTCTGTCCTGGGGTATTAGAGACATGAATTTCAATTCCAATAGAAAAGAGGACACTAGCAGTTGCTGCTGTAAGAGAGCTAGGAATCAGTCACAGACTAGGAGGAGTGCTAGTGATGGAAGCTAGAGGGAAATAGGATCTTTCCTGAGTAAAAACAGAGCAAAGACCATGAGAGCAGAAATGATACAAGACCACAGTGGAAGCACAATCAAACTGTAGACCCTCAGAGATAGCTCCAAAAATAGTGACAAAAAAGGCTGAAAACATAGGAAAACAGTGCCTCCTCTACCCCAGGACCAGAACTCAAACTTAAGAATAACTCAAAAGTCAAGAAATAGTCTGGGCAAATCAGCAAACAACAACAAAAGTAATCTTACCATAAGAAGTTACAATGGTGATAGGGAAGATCAAGACAGAAATTCATTAAAAAAAAAAAAAGATCCCAAAGGAGCTACAATCAATTTTTTTTTTAAAGTGAATTGGTCATAAATTCAAAAAATTGTTGAAGAACTCAAAAAAGATTTTAAAAATCAAATAAGAGATTTTAGTAAAAAAAGTGATACAAATATATTGAAGAGAATAATACCTTAAAAAGATTTGACCTTAAGAAGATGATCACCAAAACAAAGAAATAAAAGAAGAAGAAAAAAAAACCCTTGCAAAAAAAATGGAAAGAAAAATATCTAGTGCAATTCCAAGGAATTTGTGACAAAACAATTATACCCACCACCAAAGGAGGAACATAGAAACATACAGAATCTGAATGCAAATTGATATATACCATTCTTTCCATTTTGAATTTAGAAACATATTTTTTACCCTGTAGAAAAACCCATGGAGGAAATAAAGTGAAGAGTGGAATACTTCAATCTGCATTCAGACTTCATCATTTCTTTCTATGGCCATGTATAGCCTTTTTCACCATAAATACCTTAGAGAAGTCCTAGATTCTTGCATTTCTGATAATAATTAAATCATTCATATTTGATCATCATACTTTATTGCTATCACTGTGTATAATGTTCTCCTGGTTCTGCTTATTTTACTTTAAGAGGGAGGGAGATAACATGGATCAAAAAAATTTAGAAAAATATTGCTGAAAATAGTATTGATATATAATATAGGACAAATAATTAAATTTTAAAAATAAAATAAAATAATTGACCAAAATGGAAAAAGAAACAAAAGCCCACTGACAAAAATCATTTCTTAAAATTTAAAATGTGTGTATTTGTGTGAATATCTAGGTGACTGAGTTGATTAAGAGGCTTAGTGTTGCAAAGTCCTGAGTTTAAAATTCACTTTTGACACATACTAGCTGTGTGACCTTGTACAAGCCACATGACCCCTTTGCCTAATACTAATCACTCTTCTGCCTTGGAACCTTGGAACACAGTTTTGATTCTAAGACAGAAGATAAGTTTAAAAAAATAGGATTGGGCAAGTAGAAGCCAATGCCTTCTGCAGAATCTAAGAAAAAATGAAACAAAGTTGAAAGAATGAAAAAAATAGAATTGTGACATATCTCATTTTAAAAGAAATGATGTAGAAAATAGATTAAGGACAGATAATTTCAGAATCATTGAAAGCCATGATCAAAAAAGAGTTTAGAAATCTTATTTAAATATATATATATATATATATATATATGTATATATACACACATATATATATATATATTAAGCATGCCTGGTAGTATATCTAATAATTAGAAAGTAAAATATAAATTGAAAAAATCCATCAATCTTCTCATTAAAGAAGACACCAAATAAAAACTCTGAGGAATATTATAGCTGAATTCTAGAACTGCTGGGCCAAGGAGTAAATATTTCAAGTGGCTAGAAATGAAAAATTCAAACACTGTATAGTCACAGTCAGTTTTACATAAGATTTAGCAACTTCCACATTAAAGGATAAAAGGGATTTGAATTGGATGAGAATAACAATTGAGAATTACCTATCCAGAAAAGAAAGTAAAATCCTTGAAGGAAAAAAAAAAGTGAATATTTAATGAAATATAGGAATTTTATGCATTTCTGTTGAAAAGACAAAAAGCTGAATAGAAAAATATGCCTTTCATGTAGAAAACTCAAGAGAAGCATAAAAAAAGCTGAATATAAAAGAAATCATAAGGGACTTGATAAGGTAAAAATGTTTACTTTTTTATATGGGAAGATAATTCTAAGTCCTAAGAACTTTGTCATTATCAGGGAAATTAGGAGTATAAATAGACTTAGAGCCCAACTGTGAGATGACTCAGATGGGAATATACCCCCCCCCAAAAAAAAAGAACAAAGAGGAATACACTGAATAAAGGAAAAAATAGAAGAAGAGGAAGAAGAGTGAAAATTATCTCACATAAAAGATGCATGAAAGAAATAAGTGGGTTTTTATTTTATTTTATTTTATTTACTGGAGTAAAGATGGGAGAAGAATGAAAAGAAATGTTTGATCTTACTTTCATCAGATTTTGCTCAAAGAGAATAATACCAATTCATTTGAGTATAGAAATCTCCCTTATCCAACAGGTAAGTATAAGGGAAAGGGGATATAAGAAAGGGAGGCAGATGGTAAGAGAGGGTATGTTAAGATAGGTCTATGTCAGAAGCAAAACAAAATTATGAGGAGAGGTGAGGGAGAAAGAGATGAAAAGAAGGAAATAGGGAGAAAGAAGAAGAAACATGAGGAAATATGATGGAGGGAAGCACAGCTTTAATAATCAAAACTATAAATGTAAATGGAATTAACTCACCCATAAAATGGATGCAGATAGCAATATGGACTTAAAAGTAGAATTCAATGATTTTTTAAATAAAAAAACACACTTAAAATAAAGAGATGAATGAAGAGTAAATAGGGATTGATATACTATTGATGGAGTTGTGAACTGATGCAACCAATCAATTAGGAACTATGCACATAGGGCTATAAAACCAAGCATGCACTTTGAATCAGCAATACCAGTACCATACCACAAAGAGGACAAAGAAAATAGAAAATAACTTATGTGTGTGAGTGCATACACACACATATCCCTAAACATGCACACATATTTGTGTGAATGTGTGTGCATGTATATACAATCTCTTTTTGTGGTGGCAAAGAAATAGAAATTGAGGGGAAGCCTATCAATTAAGGAATGGCTGAGCAAATGGTGGTATATTGTGATAGATTATTATTGTGCTATAAGAAATGATGAGCACAAAAGATGAATTGATTTAAGAGAATTTTCTAAACCAGGAGAACATAGTCCACAGTAACATAAATATTGTACAGTGGTTAATTATTAATAACTTTTCTGTTCTCAGTAATAAACTGATTCAAGACAATACCAAAGGATTTATGATGAAAAAATGCTATCTACCTCTAGGGAAAGAAATGATGCAGTCTGCATATTAATTTAAGTATCCTTTTTTTACTTTTGTTAATTTTTTTGGTTATTTTTTTGTAACTTAGATAATATAGAAATTTTTTCATGACCTCATGTATATGATTTATATCAAATTGCTTGCCTTCTTAAGAGGGGGGGGAAAGATGGAGAGATAGAATTGAGAACTCAAAAATTTTATTTAAAAATAATTATTTTACTCTAATTGATAGGTGGGGGAGGAAAGAATAGAAGAGCTGCCTTAAAAAAAACATATTTTCACTGAAACATACATTTCTTTGCCTATAGGGAAGAAATCATTTCAAAAGACATTTTATAAATAGCAACTGTGAATAATGTGTTAGATGAAGGCTATTAATAACTGAAATTCAAACAGTTTTTTTTTTAAATAACAAATCATTTTAAAGGTATAATTTCCTTTAGGCTTCATGACAATCACTTTAATTGTGGCAGCTGTTTTCATGCCTATTTTACAGGTGCAGAAAATAAGAAATAAAAATTTGTAAATAAAAAATAAAGTAGCATCAGAAGTGAGATTTTTATGTTACTCCTTCCCTTTCCCAGTGCAAGTCTAACATCATTTTTAAAGGCCTACACATTTTGGCCACAGTCTCATTTTTGACATTATCCTCCCTCCATTTGCCCAAGTCTAGCCATCTTGTTATCCCTGTTCCTCAGCCACTTCAATAATTTCTACCTCCATGTTTTCAAATGCCCCTTCACATGACTGGATAGATGGCTATACAAACAGATAAATCATCTGTTGTTTTGTATATATCAGCCACTCTGCTGAGCACAAGAATGTCCTTGTCTGTCATGTAAACTCAACTCTCTTCCCTATGGAAACTAGGAATACAGTTCTCATTTCTGATAAAGCAGGGATGATTAGCAAAGAAGCCTAGGATGTACTCCCTCCTTACTTATACTTGAATTCCTGTCTTCTTTTGAGATATCAGGAGAAATTTCATAAATGTTCTTCCTCAAAAAATTATATTTAACTCCATATGAATATACATATTTCTGTATGTTTGCTATTTATTCACTTTTTGCTTATGCTGAATTAATTTCTATATGCACTTGACTCCTCCTTAGAATGTAATATTGTAAGTAGGGATTTTTTTCTTTTTTTGTACTTATATATCTAATATCTATCATAATGCTGGTACATAGAAGTATTTCATAAATATTTGTTCATTGATTAACTATACTACCCTTCTTCTCTTGGCACAAATTGACTAGAAAGTTATTCTCAAAAAAAAAAAGGACTATTCATGCCTCATATACATGTTACCATAAAGTGTTCCAATGAATTCCTCTATTTGCAAATGTAGGATATTATTACTTAGAAAGAAAAATGGGGTATTATGAAAATCAAAACCAGATCATTCTAAGTTTTTTAAGCACAAGTGAATTATTCTTGAAAGATTCTGGAATATCATTTTTTAAAATTAACATTTCTTAAAAATAAAATTAGCATTCCAATTTTCTAAACATTAGAATATCCAATTTGAGAGAGTTAAACTGTGATGCATATGATCACATTAGTTTTGTTTCATATTAGTAGTCGTTCAAAAAAGTTGCTTTTTAAAAATCTTTCTATAACACCTAGAGGAAATTTATATAGTGCTTAATAGTTTGGAAAGTGCTTAAATAAATGACCTCATTTGATACTGTGTGATAGATAGTTCATGTTTAATTAGGTTGTGTCCACAGAGGTCCAACTCTTCTGAAGCCCTCTGAATATTTGAAGTAGCCATCTAGAAATATGACTAATGGTAAATAACCAGAATTTTTTCAAACTCTTCTAATATTTCTGCACACATATGTAGTGCATCAATGGGAATAGTAAACACAGATAAGGAATATATATTTGTACTGAGGGCATATTTTGACACATTCAGGGGACAAATACTTCTTAAAATATTGGTACTTTATAAAGAAATGGTTTGAAACCAAAGGTTCCTCTTCCTCACCCCACAAAAAAAGCAGAAATATCAAATGACACTTCAAGTATTCAATTTAAGTTTAAACTGAATCTATTTAACTTATTCTATTACTTGTAATATTAAAATTAATTAAAGGGGATATGTTACTTAAGTGACACAGGTAAAGATTTGATGCCTCCTATTCAAAATTGGTTTTTCTTTTAATTTCATTTTTCTCTTTCTCTAATTCTTCCCTACTTATGAGGGACATGTCCAAAGTCTTTTTTTAATATTTAATCTGAAAGGTGGAGTCAAGATGGCAGCATAGAGGCAGTAAAGTTCAGACCTCTGAAAACCATTCCTTACCAATTATAAACTAAATGCTCCTAGGGGACTGAAAATCAAAGCCAACAACAAGACAGAGCCAAGGACCCCCCCCCCAACTGGACTCAATTCAAAAGGTACACCCCACAAAAGCCAGAATTTGAGAACACTTGGGCTTAAAGGGGAAG
The DNA here is from genome assembly GCF_027887165.1 of Monodelphis domestica. Lineage (NCBI taxonomy): Eukaryota > Metazoa > Chordata > Mammalia > Didelphimorphia > Didelphidae > Monodelphis > Monodelphis domestica. The sequence continues at coordinate 239,921,928 of NC_077232.1, forward strand.
GACAAAGGAAGGTCCCAGGACCCCTCCCTAGAGTGCTAAGCCTCCAGCATCAGCTAGAACCTCTGGGTGGGCAAAGATGCTGGTCAAGAGAGAATACCTTGTGGGCAAAGCTGTGCCAGGCTCAGAGCATTGAACACAGGTGGTGGGGAAGCAGTTAGAGTAAAAGCACAGAGCTCAGAGTGGAAAGCCTAGTTGCAGCATTGGAGACACTCCATATTGCCCCCTACCCTTCCTAAGGTTTTTGCCTCAGGGTACATCTAGCTCAACCCAGTTGGACTTAATCGCATCAAAGCCTTCAGAGGACAGAAAAGCACAAGCTTCAACACTGCTCACCCACAGACTGCACTGAGAGACTTGCTGACAAAGCTCCAAGGGTGAAGGCTGACAGAAAAGCCCAAAAGCAAAAAAAAAAAAATGAAAGAAGCAAGAGTGCAGGCAATTGCAGGGAGGAAAGAAGGGGTAAATATGACCAAACAACAGAAAAAGAAAAAAAGAAATTACAATCAACAGCTTCTATACTGTGTGATATGGAAATCACTTTTTAAGACTGATTATATTAATTATTGGTCACCAAGGATTTCATTTATGAAAATCCTAATGAAACACTCAAATCAGAATGGAGTTTTATGGTAATTTAGTCACAACAGGAGTAAGAAATTATTAGATGGAGAGAAAGAAGGAGAGAAGGGAAGAGGGAGGGAAGGAAGAGGTTAACACAAACTCCTGGCAGAGCCAGAGGGAGTTTTAGACCTTGGAGGGACAAGGCAAGGAAGGGAGTCAGTCCTTTCACTCACATGACTGATTTAAAGGAAAGCTGTCTGCGGGTCTCCTCCCAGCTCGAGCTCCAGGATCTAACTGAGTCTAGCCCTGTCCACAGGAAGTGAGCGAACTCCAGAGGCTGTTCTCTACCTCACTTCCTGTGCCTCACGTCTGCCAATGGTGGCTCAAGCTTGGCTAAGGGCAGCCCAGGGGGGCAGTCAGTTGTTTCTGATTTGTCGTTAGCTAGCACATGCCCATGTAGTGTGGGTGTGCACATTCTTGGGTGCTAGACCAAGCAAGATTAAGGAAATTTAAAAATCACTATAGGCAATGAACAAAGAGCAAATGAAAAAGAGCAGAATCAAGGAACACAAAGAAAAAACACAGAAACCCCAGTGAGTTGGAAACAGTCTGTAGAAGAACTCAAAATATAATTCAAACATGAGTAAGAGTGGCTGAAGACAATGGGGAAAAGAACTTCAAAAGAAAGATAAGTCATCTGGAAACAGAGGCACTTGAACAAAAAAAAAAAAGAAAGAAAGAGAATACTGTCTTGAAAGCTAAAATTAACCAGCTTGAAAATGAGGCAAAGGAGATGAAAGATGACCTCCAAAGAAAATCAGACCAGAAGAAGACCAAAAAAACAAGGAAGAAATCGAGTATTTAAAATCCAGAATACAAAAACTAGAAACAAGTGTCTTCCCAAGGCAGCAGGACAATATAAAACAAATTCAAAATATTGAAAAAATTAAGGAAAATATGAAGCAACTCATTCACAAAACAGAAGATTTAGAAAATTGTTCCAGGAGAGACAACTTAAGAATCATTGGTCTACCAGAAGACAATGACAAAAGAAAAAATCTGGACATCATACTATAGGAAATAATCCAAGAAAACTGCCCCAATATTCTAGAACAAGAGGGAAAGTGGAAATGGAAAGAATCCACAGATCACCTCCTGTACTTAATTCCCAATTGACAACACCCAGGAATGTTATAGCCAAATTCAAGAATTATCATACCAAGAAAAAAATATTACAAGCTGCTAAGAAGAAGTCATTTAGATACCATGGAACCATAGTGAGGATAACACAGGATCTGGTTGCATCCACACTGAAGGACCAAAAGCCATGGAATATATTTCAGAAAGTCAAGGGAACTAGGTCTATAACCACGAATCAATTACCCAGCAAAACTGACTATATTCTTACAGGGGAAAGTATGGTCTTTAAAAAGATAGAAGAATTCCAAGCATTTTTAAAAAAAGACCAGACCTGAACATAAAATTTGATGCCCAAGCACAGAACTCAAGAGAATCATCAAAAGGTAATTAAGAAAGAGGGGAAAAAAGAAAAACAAAACAACCCCCCCCCTTTTTAAAGAAACCCAATAAGTTAAAATGATATGTATCCCTATGAGAAAAGACGTCATTGGTAACTCTTAAAAACTGTTATCATCACCTGAGCAGCTAGAATAATTACACTTAGAGGGAACAGTGACAAACTGTATAGGATGAAATCCCAAGACATAAATGTATAAATAGATATAGCAATGCATAAATACATATACATGTGCATATGTGTAAATATATGTATATACACACAGAGACAAATATACAACTAGAGCTAAAAAGAGTTTAATACTAAAAGAAATGGGAAAAGAAACAAAAGGGGGTAAATTTATATGTCACAAAGAAGCTCATGGTGGGAGGAGAGAAAACATCAATGCACTGGAAGAGTAAAGAGAATGGAGGTAGGAAATACTCAACTCTTATGTTCATTGAAATTGAATCAAAGAGATAAGAACAATCAAATACATTGGTGCAGAGAATTGATTTGTACTCCATAGGGAAGAGGAAGGGTAAGAAACTGACTTGTGGAGAGAGAGGCTCTATAAGGGAGGGAAAAGATGGGGGCTAGAATAAAAATACTTTAAAGAAAATGAGAGGGGAATAAGAAGGGAGGAGTGAAAAAAGGGAAATAAAATAAGGGTGGGAATTTGGGGGACTGATTGAAAACAAAATATTGGTGTAGAAGGAAATAGTGAAAGAAGAAAAGTCAAGAATAGGAGTAGAAATCAAAATGCTGGGAAGTACACAGCTGGTAATCATAACTCTGAATGTGAATCAATAAATTCACCCATAAAACACAAGCTAAGAGAAGAGTGGATTAGAAACCCAAACCCTACCATATACTGTCTACAAGAAACACACATGGGGAAGGTAGACATGCATAGGGTAAAAGTAAAAGGATGGAACCAAATCTATTGGGCATCAACTGATAAAAAGAAGACAATCATGATATCTGACAAAGCCAAAGTACAAATAGATCTAGTCAAAAGAGATAGGGAAGGTAATTACATCCTGAAAAAAAGGCAGTATAGACAATGAGGAACTATCAGTACTCAACATGTATGCACCAAATGGCATAGCATCCAAATTTCTAAAGGAGAAACTAGTGAAGCTCAAGGATGAAATAGATAGAAAAACTATACGTGTGGGAGACCTGAACCTTCCTCTATCAGAACTAGATAAATCAAACCAAAAAATTAATAAGAAAGATATAAGAGAAGTGAAAGAAATTTTAGAAAAATTAGTTAGTAGATATATGGAGAAAAATAAATAGGGACAATAAGGAATACACTTCCTTTTCAGCAGTACATAGTTCATTCACAAAGATTGACCATGCACTAGGGCATAAAAACAGTGCAAACAAGTGCAAAAGAGCAAAAATAATAAACACAACCCTCTCAGATCACAATGCAATGAAAGTAATAATTAGTAAGGGTACATTGAAAGGCAAATAAAAATTAATTGGAAATTAAACAATATGATTTTATAAAATTGGTTAGTGAAAGAACAAATCATGAAATAATTAATAATTTAATTGAAGAAAATGACAATGATGAAAAATCCTTTCAAAATCTATGGGATGAAACCAAAGAAGTACTCAGGGGGAAATTTATATCCTCGAGTTCATATATTAACAAATTAAGAAGGGCAGAGCTCAATGAATTGGGCATACAAATTTAAAAAAAAATAGAAATTGAACTAATTAGAAATCCTCTGATGAAGACTAAATTAGAGATCCTAAAAATCAAAGGAGAAATTAATAAAATTGAAAGATAAAGTACTATTGATTTAATAAATAAGACTAGAAGCTGGTACTTTGAAGAAACAAATCAAATAGACAAGGAATTGCTCAATACAATTAAAAAAGGAAAGAAGAAAACCAAATTGACAGTATGCCAGATGAAAAGTGAGACCTCATCTCTAATGAAGAGGACATTAAGGGAATCATTAAAAATTAGTGTGCCCAATTATATGGCAATAAATGTCAATCTATATGATGTGAATTAATGTTTACAAAATTATAAATTGCCTAGACTAAAAGAGGAAGAAATAGACTACCTAAAAATTCCCATATCAGAACAAGAAATTGAACAAGCCATCAAAGAACTCCCTAAGAAAAAATCCCCAGGTCCAGAAGGATTCAAAAATGAATTCTATCATACATTAAAAGAACAACTAATGCCAATATTAAACAAACTATTTGACAGAATAAGTAAAATATTTCTACCAAATTCCTTTAACAGCACAAATATGGTACTGATTCCAAAGCCAGACAGGTCAAAAACAGAGAAAGAAAACTATAGCCCAATCCCCTAATGAATATAGATGTAAAAATCTTAAATATGATACTAGCAAAAAGACTCCAGCAAGTGATCACAAGGGTTATTCACTATGACCAGGTAGAATTCATACCAGGAATGCAAGGATGGTTCAATATTAGGAAAACCATCCACATAATTGACCATATTAACAAGCAACTGGACAAAATTCACATGATAATCTCAATAGATGCAGAAAAAAGCCTTTGACAATATACAACACTCATTCATAATTAAAACACTTGAAAGCATAAGAATAGAAGGGCCTTTCCAAAAAATAACAAACAGTATATATCTAAAACCATCAGCAAACATCATCTGCAATCAGGATAAACTAGAAACGTTCCCAATAAGATCAGGAGTGAAACAAAGATACCCATTATCACTTCTATTATTTTACATTGTTCTAGAAACACTAGCTGTAGCTATTAGAGAAGAATAAGAAATTGAACGTATTAAAATAGGCAATGAGGAGGCCAAGCTATCACTCTTTGCAGATGATATGATGGTCTACTTAAAGAATCCTAGAGAATCAATCAAAAAGCTAATATATATAATCAACAACTTTAGCAAAGGTGCAGGGATACAAAATAAACCCACATCAGTCTTCAGCATTTCTATATATCTCCGACACATCTCAGCAGCAAGAATTAGACAGAGAAATTTCATTTAAAGTCTCCCTATACAATATGAAATACTTAGGAATTTATCTGCTGAGATAAACACAGGAACTATATGAACACAACTACAAAACACTCTCAACACAATTAAAGCTATATCTAAACAATTGGAAAAACATTGATTGCTCATGCGTATGGCAGGTTACCATAATAAAAATGACAATCCTACCCAAATTAATTTACTTATTTAGTACCATACCCATTGAACTACCAAAAAACTTTTTTAGTGAATTAGAAAAAAAAACATAAAGTTCATTTGGAGGAACAAAAGGTCAAGGATATCCAGGGAAATAATGAAAAAAACTGCGAAGGAAGGAGGCATTATAGTCCCAGATCTCAAACTATACTATAACGCAGTCGTCATCAAAACTTTTTAGCACTGGCTGAGACAGATAGGAGTATCAGTAGAGTAGACTTGGGGTAAGTGACCTCAGCAAGACAGTCTATGATAAGCCCAAAGATCCCAGCTTTTGGGACCAAAACCCAATATTTGATAAAAACTGCTGGGAAATTTGGAAGGCCATATGGGATACATTGATTTTGGATCACCACCTCACACCCTAGACCAAGAAAAACTCAGAATGGGTGAATGACTTCAATATAAAGAATGAAACTATAAGCAAATTAGGTGAACACAGAATAGTATATATGTCAGATATTTGGAAAGAACAACTATAAAACCAAGCAAGAGTAGAAAAAATCACAAAATGTAAAATCAATAATTTTGATTACATCAAATTAAAAAGTTTTTGTACAAATAAAACCAATGTATCCAAGATTAGAATGGAAGCAACAAATAGGGAAACAATCTTCATAACAAAAACCTCTGATAAAGGCCTAATTACTCAATTTTATATAGAGGTAAACCATCCTCCATGTCATTCTGACTATAATTAATGACTAGGTCAAACAAAAGACTAATATGCCTTCCGATGTTCCCTTAATGTTAGTTAGCAAACAATAGAAGTCTAAACCAATGGATTGGGGAGGGAGATGGAGCCATTTCATTCATCTGTATAAGATACTCCTGCTGCACCAGACTCAGGGCAAGGAGCTTCTGGAGTAGCTGAAGCTACTCATATAATATGGTGATTACCTCCATCAGAAATTAATAGATGCAAATCATAACAACTCTGAGGTATCTCCTCACACCTAGCAGATTGGCTAACATGACAGCAAAGGAAAGTAATGAATGTTGGAGGATATGTGGCAAAGTCAGGACATTAATGCACTACTGGTGGAGTTGTGAATTGATCCAACATTATGGAGTCAATTTGGAACTATGCCCAAAGGGCGCTAAAAGATTGTCTGCCCTTTGATCCAGGCAAAGCACTGTTGGGTTTGTACCCCAAAGTGATAATAAGGAAAAAGACATGTACAAAATTATTCATAGCTGCACTCTTTGCAGTGTCAAAAAATTGGAAAATTGAGGGCATGCCCTTCAATTGGGGAATGGCTGAACAAATTGTGGTATCTGTTGGTGATGGAATACTATTGTGCTCAAAGGAATAATAAAGTGGAGGAATTTCATGGGAACTGGAACAACCTCCAGGAATTGATGCAGAGTGAAAGAAGCAGAACCAGGAAAACATTGTACACAGAGACTGACACACTGTGGTACAATTGAATGTAATGGACTTCTCCATTAGTGGCAATGCAGTGATCCTGAACAACCTGGAGGAATCTACAAAAAAAACCACTATCCACATTCAGAGGAAACACTATGGGAGTAAAAACACTCAGGAAAATCAACTGCTTGAATACATGTGTCGAAGGTATATGGTTGGGGATGTATACACTGAATGAATATCATTGTGTAAACAACAACATGGAAATAGGTTCTGATCAAGGACATAAGTAATACCCAATGAAATTGTGCGTTGGCTATGGGAAGAGTGGGTGGAGTGTAGGGAGGGAAATAATATGATTATTGTAAGCAAGGAATAATGTTCTAAATTGACTAAATGACTAATTCAAATGGAAAAAAAAATGAATAGATGTAATGTATATAATAAGGGAAGCTTGAAGTATGGCTGGTGATTTTGGAATTGTAAAAAAAAATCAAGCCATTCTCCAATTGATAAATGGGCAAGGGACATTAATAGTGTATTATAAGGAGAGGGTGTCAGGCTTCTGGTATTGAGAGGGGGAAGAAAGGAGATCCCCCTTAACAAAGCAGGGTTCAGGGGAGACAGGTGATGTTTAAGTTTGTCTCAGAGAGAGGAGAGGGGGTTTGAAGATTTTCCCCCTTCTGCCTTCCCTCCTTAGCTGAAGCTGCTCTCCCCAATTTGCTCTTGTACCTCTTGTCCCCCCATCACTACTCAAGACAAAAGGGTCTCTCCTTGATCTGTTCATTCACACTCAGCTTGGGTAACAGATAACTTTTAATATCAACTCAATCAGGTAATACAAAAGTAATAATGGGCAGGGAAGAATGGGAAAGGAATATGGGAAAAGGGGGTCCCTGTCTCTATCTAAAATCCCTTTTTCAGGGGGAAGCTGGGTAGGTCAGAGGATTGAGAGCCAGATCTAGAGATGGGAGGTCCTAGGTTCAAATCTGGTCTCAGGCATTTCCCAGCTGTTTGACCCTGGGCAAATCCCTTTACCCCAATTGCCTAAACCTTACCACTCCTCTGCCTTGGAGCCAATACACAGTATTGACTCCAAGACAGAAGATAAGGGTTTAAAAAAATAAAACCCTTTTTCTTCCCTCCTTGAGTTTGGGGGCAACTCAGGTCTTGGCAGCCTGAACCCTCAGAGAAATTCAGGTTGACTCAATCCATGGGCAACAGGAGTTGAGGTAAAGTGTCCCCTGGTTTCTCTTCAGAAAGTCCCTTCAATAGGGAAATATTGGAATGAAGGATTTTCAGTCACCAGCAGGAAAATTGGGTAATCCTCAGAAGAAAGTCTTAATCCACTTCTCCTGACTGAGAGCCATACTGTTCACCCCGAGCAAAAGTCTTCTCAAGATTCCAAAATCCTAGGGCTCCTCCTCCCATTGAGGTGATCAATTTCACATACTCCTCAGCCTGGCACTTTTTCTCTAGTACCAGCCTCTGTCACAATAGGCAATTTTCAGTTGTAGAAATCAAAACCATTAATAAGCACATGAAAAAGTGTTCTAAATCTCTTATAACCAGAGAGATGCAAATCAAAACAACTCTGAGGTATCACCTCACACCTAGCAGATTGGCTAACATGACAGTAATGGAAAGTAATGAATGCTGGAGGGGATGTGGCAAAGTTGGAACATAAGTGCATTGCTGGTGGAGTTGTAAATGGATCCAACCATTCTGGAGGGCTATTTGGAACTATGCCCAAAGGGCCCTAAAAGTCTGTCTGCCCTTTGATCCAGCCATAGTATTGCTGGGTTTGTACCCCAAAGAGATAATAAGGAAAAAAGACTTGTACAAAAATATTCATAGCTGCACTCTTTGTGGTGGCAAAAAAATTGGAAAATGAGGGGATGCCCTTCAATTGGGGAATGGCTGAACAAATTGTGGTATATGTTGGTGATGGAATACTATTGTGCTCAAAGGAATAATAAAGTGGAGGAATTTCATGGGAATTGGAACAACCTCTAGGAATTGATGTAGAGTGAGAGGAGCAGAACCAGGAGAACATTGTACACTGTAAAGGGTGAATATTATGGTTGAGACTGAAAAAAATCTAAATTTAAATGGTTGCCAAGAGAAATCCCAAATAATACCCAAGTCAGCTGCCAAATTTTTATGGTGATTTAATTACAACAGGAGGAAGAAAATATTAGAAAGAGAGAGAGAGAGAGGGAGGGAGGGAGAGGAGGAAAGAGGGAGAGAAGGAAAGGAGTTTAACTGAGAACCACTCTGACTCAGGCTGAGCCAAAGCGGGCATTAAGGCCTTGGAAAGCCAAGGCAAAGAAAGGGGTCAGTCCTTATCACTCATGTGACCGGTCTGAAGGAAAGCTGTCTGCAGAGCTTCTCCATGCTCTAGCTCCAGGATCAAACTGAACTCTAGCCCCCTCCAAAGGAAGTCATGAGAACTCCAGAGGTTGTTTTCTAACTCACTCCCTGCATCTCAGATGTGCCAATGGTGGCCCAAGCTTGACTTAGGACTGCCCAGAAGGCTGTCCTTTTTTTGAACATGTCTGTTGAAGGCCATCTCCTCAGATAATTAAATCTTGAGTTTAATGCAGACCTTCCTAATCTTGTTAAACTAAGAAGGGAGGATAAATGTAGTTTCCAAGACCTGATTCTGTTATTCCAAGTATCTCTATTGTTATTGATCAGGAAATCGCTAAATCAGATCTTCTAAAGAATGGTCTGATTAGGGTGGAATAGTTTTGAAATTTACAACACAGAGACTGATACACTGTGATACAATTTAATGTAATGTACTTCTCCAGTAGTAGCAATGCAGTGATCCTGAACAACTTGGAGGGATCTATGAGAAAGAACATTGTCCACATTCAGAGGAAAAACTGTGGGAGTAGAAACACAGAAGAAAAACAGCTGCTTGGTTACATGGGTCAAGGGGGATATGGCTGGGGATGTAGATTCTAAATGAACATCCTATTGCAGACACCAACAACATGGAAATAGGTTTTTATGAAGGACACATGTAATATCCAGTGAAATTGCAGGTCATTTACGAGAAGAGTGGGGCAAAGGGAGGGAGGGAAATAATGTGACTCTTATAACCAAGGAATAATGTTCTAAATTGACTCAATACATTAATTTAAATTAAAAAAATAAAATAAAATTTAATCTGATAAAGCATTTAGGATTTTTTTTAAATTTTAGGGCATCTTATATAAGTCAGGAATATTTTAGAGAAAGGGAGTAATAATGTTTTAGTAGAAAGGGAAGTGCTTGTAGATATTAGAAGAGAGAGGCTAGGGAGAAATTACTTCAGGTTCCCTGCATACACCTGTGTTGAAGAAAAAGAAAAGAAAGGAGGATTATAATATCCTTACTGCTCTGTATCAGAAAGAGCACAGGACATGAATTCAAAGGACATTCAGATAGAGTATTATCGTTTATGAATTATGTAAGTTTGGCTAACTCATTAAACTCATGGGGCTTCAGTTCTCTTAATTATTTTTTAAAAACAAGAAGAATGAATTCGATGAATTAAGATTTTTTTCTGGCTCCAAAACCTACAATTTTGTGATTTAAAAGTAAGCTAGGAAGAGTGAGTAGTCTTTGACCTAAAGTACTGAAGACTAGAGTTCAAATTTGACCAGACACAATCTATATGATGCTGGCCAAGTCACATAATCTCTGATTCAGTAATAAATTAGGGTTAATAGCATCACCCAACTCTCAGGGTTGTTGTGGGAATTGAAATAATATTAAATTGTTATCACAATGTCTGGTGTAGGATAGGTGTTATACAAAAGTTTCTTCCTTTCTCCTCCTTTAATTGAGAGTGATAAAGCCATTGGGAGACTAATACATAAGATAGAAAAATTAGCATGTTACCAACAATTTACTAGGAACAAAGAAAGCTGGGCCAACAGTTTCTGTGTGAGTTATAGATCTCTTTTCTCTGTATCTATACATGATTCAATATTTCTCTGTGTTTTGAAGGCATATGTATATAGCTATTGATATATATGTATATATATACAGATCACATGCATATGTGCAATATATGTATGTAATTCAGATTTGAATAAATATGTCTTATGTGACATTCACAGATACACATACAGACATATATACATATTATATGTGTCTATATGTATAGAGTTCATGTATATTAGGCTAAGAATTCTCTTCTAGCCTAAGTTGATATGTAAATGAGTAAAAGATTTCTATCTCTTTTACTCTGAACTCTTTTACCCTGATGGTGTTCCCATATAGAAATTAGTGTAAAGTAAGAGAATCCCATGTGTAGAGAAAGACCCATCCTAAAGGGGTTAGAAAGGAGGTAGCATAGACATCCTGAATCATTGCTTCTTTTACCCTTTTCTAACTTTCATTATTGCTAGCAGGAGAAATATAAAGTTGGGTCCAAAGGCCATTCTGCTTTCCTTAAAGAAAGGTGATTCCAGGCAAGAATTATAGTTACCTAAAAATGACAATCCTACCCAAACTAATTTACTTTTTTAGTACTATACCCATCTCTACCAAGAAAATTTTTTGCTGAATTAGAAAAAAGCCATAACAAAGTTCATTTGGACAAAAAAAAAATCTCAATAATATCAATGGAAATAATGAAAAGATATATGAAGGAAGGTGGCAGTACCATATCTTAAACTATACTATAAAGCAGTGTTCATAAAACAATATGGTACTAGCTAAGAGACAGAAAAGAGGATCAGTGGAATAGACTTGGGGTAAATGACCTCAGCAAGACAGTCTATGATAAACCCAATGATCCCAACTTTGGGGACAAAAATCCACTATTTGACATAAACTTCTGGGAAAATTGGAAAACAGTATGGGAGAGATTAGGTTTAGATCAACATCTCATCCCTACACCAAGATAAACTCAGACTGGGTGAATGACATGAACATAAAGAAGGAAACTATCAACAATTTAGTGAACACAGAATAGTCTACCTGTCAAATATTTGGGTAAGAAAAGATTTTAAGACCAAGCAAGGGTTAGAAAAAATTTTTGAATGTAAAATAAATAATTTTGATTACATTAAATTAAAAATGTTTTGTAATAACAAAACCAATGCAACCAAAATAAGAAGGGAAACAAAAATTGGGAAAAATCTTCATAATAAAAATCTCTGACCAAGATCTAATTACTCAAATTTATAAGGAGCTAAATAAATTGTACACAAAATCAAGCCATTCCCCAATTGATAAATGGGCAAGGGAAATGAATAGGCAATTTTCAGATAAAGAAATCAAAACTATCAATAAACACATTAAAAGTGTTCTAAATCTCTTATAATCAGAGAAATACAAATCAAAACAGTTATGAGCTACCATCTAACACCTAGGGGATTGACTAACATGACAGCAAGGGAAAGTAATAAATGTTGGAAGTGATGTGGCAAAATTTGGACATTAATACATTGCTGATGGAGTTGAGAATTGATCCAATCATTCAGGATGTCAATTTGTAACTAACGGTGCTAAAATACTGCCTGTCTTTTGATCCATCCATAGCACTGCTGGGTTTGTACCCTAAAGAGATCATATGGAAAAAAGACTTGTACCAAAATATTCATAGTCATGCTCTTTTTGGTGGCAAAAAAAAAAAGGAAAATGAGGGGATGCCCTTCAATTGGGGAATGGCTGAACAAATTGTGGTATCTGTTGGTGATGGAATACTATTGTGCTCAATGGAATAATGAACTGGAGGAATTCCATGAGAACTGCAACAACCTCTAGGAATAGATGCACAGCAAAAGGAGAAAAACCAGGAGAACATTGTACACAGAGACTGATACACTGTGGCACAATTGAATATAAAGGAATTCTCTACTAGCAGCAATGAAATCATCCAGGACAATTCTGAGAGACCTATGAGAAAAAACACTATTTACATTCAGAGGAAGAACTGTGGGAATATAAATACAGAAGAAAAACAACTGCTTGATCACATGGGTCAATGAGAATATGATTGGGGATATATACTCTAAATGATCACCCTAGTGCAAATATCAATAATATGAAAATAGGTCTTTATCAATGACACATGTAAAAACCAGAGGAATTATGCATTGCCTATGGGAGGAGGTTTGGGAGAAGGCTGGGAAAGAACATGAATCTTGAAAAATATTCTAAATTAATTAATTAAATAAAATTTTCAAAAAAAAAAGAATTATAGTTATCTTTTTTCTTAAATGTTATTCTTCAATAAGTATAAATGGGTTCAATCTAACTTCCAATAATGTTGTTATTATTATTGGGGTAAAAGAGGACCTCAAAATCTATAACCAAGGCTTGACAACATTCCAAACAAAAATCAATTCCACAATGAACACACATTGGATATAGTAAAGAAACTAATTTGTTCTAATCATAACAAAACTTATATCAGAGAAGGAATATATAAAGAATATAAACACAGGAATAAAAAATAAAGGAACTTTTCCATTGGGAGTGAGGAAATCACTTTAACAAAGAGATTGTGCATGATTTTACACAAGGAGAAAGAAACCCCCCATTGTCTCTTGACTAGCAAGTTGGGGATAGGGACATGATAGAAATCAGCTCTTAAGTTTTTCCAGAATTGTATATCTTTCAGCAACTTAAAGTATGGTTGGCTTTTTTAAATTTGGAAGCCAGAAATGCTCTAAAATCAACCTAAAACTTGAAGCGGATGTTAACTCTGAAGACTTCCTAAAGGAACTAAAGTACATTTAAAACATCTGAAGAGCTCTCCCTCTCTCCTGCTCTCTCTGTTGCCTCTACCCCACCTCTCACAGAGGGCAGGAATGCATCTCCACCAATAAGGAAAAAGGTCCCATGCCACTGAACTTTGAGACAGGGATTACATTAGAATTATATGCAACATATTTACAAAAATAATAAGTTATTTTTAATGTATTATTATACATAATATTTTGGATTATATAATTTTGTTTGAAATTACTATAGTTAGAGCTAGAGATAAAAAGAGAGAAAGAGAGGAGTTGTATAATTTAATGTGTAATAGACAGAGGACTTTTGCAAAAAGACTTTGCAATGCAAGCTTTCAAGTGATTGACAGGAACATGTGACAGAGTCACATGGGAGTTCTAAAGGGCAAGATCTTGGTAAAGATTCCAAGGTCCCAACAGACTACTCACTTCTCCACTGAAGGATCTAGGCTATTGGAAGTTTTACATCAGGTTTCTGGTTTTTTGGTGATACCAGCTGAAGAGAGAGGAATCCTGCTTGGACTGGCTGCTGGCAGCTAGAAGAAAGGACTAAAGACTCACTTCTCCACTGGACCTGCTTTGGGCAGTTTTCATTTGAAGATTCTGGCCCATTGATTGGATTCCACTTGTGAGATTTTGTGTTGGGGAATTTAATGTTTTTAGCTTAGATAAATTAGGTTAAGATAGGTTTATTGAAATTAGGGTTTAAGATTAATTGTAATAATCCCTTTCCCAAAAATAAACCTGATTTTTATGTTTCCTTCTTGTTCTTTCCCCTAACAAAATCTCACTATTACACAACATACCAAATATCTGAAGCATAGAGATTTTAAACTGTAGTCCATAAACTTATATGTATATATATTTACATATGGATAGTTATTTCAATATAAATCATTTCCTCTGTAATAATTTTCTTACTTGAAAATACAATTCTAAGGAGCCTATGGATTTCACTAGTCTGTCAAAGAGTGCATCCCACATTGCTAAGAATTTATCTAGAGGGAGAAAGGCCAAAAACACTTGATCCAGTCTCCTTCCCTCCAAATACTTTGTTGGCAACATTCTCCACCTTTTCCTTTATGCTTCCTTCTACCCTCACATTTTCCCCTTCTTCCATCAGTATTTCAATGACCAAATCTTAGTCATATTAGAGGATCTTAGGATCCATAGCTGGAAAAAATCTTAGAGTTCATTTAATGCAAATGTTACAACTACAATTCAGATCGGTTCCCAAAAAAATAAAGCTACTAATTATCAAAAATCACAGAGAAATTAAATAGAATGTTTGGATTTAAACCCATGTCACATATGGCAGCATATGTTGAGTCCTTGATTTCCCTCAGTTTCTCTAACAGTCACTCATAATACAAATTCAAAACCAATTCCCATGCCAAAATATTTCTCTCTAATTAAAAGATTCTCTCTCATTTCTCTGGTGTTTTTCTTATAAAATCTGGAGACTCTCCATTTAAACATTTCCCTAACATAACCAAATTCACTAACTCACAATCTGATTTTAGAATGGTTGTGGTTACATGAATCTCATGTGGTTACATAAATATCAATCCCCTAAAGAAACTAAATTCCATACTTACCATCTTCCCAGCAAGAGGCTGTTTCATAACTTGGTGACTATATGTTCTCTCTGTCCTTCTCCCCTTCATTAATGTTCTCATGTAGGTTCTGTTTTGGGGCTATGCACAGTATTTGCTCCCCTTCTAAAGGGGAAATAACTAATATTATTATTGCTTTAAGTAATCATTTTAAAAATTAGTACCTTACTTGCTCAGAGGCAGGAAATTTAGATCCATTTAATAAATGGATCAGATACATTTATTCATCTAACAAATATTTATTGAAATCTTGGTGTGATAAAGTACTATGCTAAGTGGCTTTAGGATAAGAAAGAGCAAAAAAATGTAGCACTTGATTATAGTCCCCCCCTTATCTTTGAGGGAGTATGTGAATTTAAAGGCATATACCAGTGCAAGGAAAGGGGTAATGTCAGCTGTTTTAAATGTAGGGAAATTTCATGCAGGTGATGACAGATGTATGAGGGAAGAAGGGAGGAAAAAATTTCAACAGAGGCATAGTTTCCTCCAAAGCCAGATATCTGATAGGATCTCTTAAACCTAAGTGTGCCTTCCTTCAGATTGCCCTGATAGTACATCATTTGGACCTCCCTTGGCAAATTACAAGGCATTCCCAATGGGTAGACATTTTAATGTAGAGGTGTATTAAGAGTTCTCTGTTTTTCCCTATTACTTTATCTTAGAGGAGAAGGAGGAAGCAATCTTTAAGTGCTGGAATTAGTCTGCACATGGGGAAAGTAGCCTTCAGATATATCTGATTATGCCCTTTAACATTTAAGGAATGCTAGTTGCTTTATGCCTCCCCAATTCCTTTAGTAATCTTTTCTGGAAAAAACAAACAAACCAAAAAACTCTCATTCTAGTTCCCCACATTGACTTCTCTCTTGGATTCCCAGTTACCCCTAACTTTGATAAGAAAAAGCAAGAAAAGGAGACTCATCCCATTTGGGAGGAGCCCAGCTCACCTTGGGTAAGGAGTAGAAGCTTTGGGGATTAGGAGTATTCATGTTACTGGGTGATGCCCTTCAGAAACAGGCCTGATGAGAGGTTTAATCAAATAAAGGATACATTTTAGATTAATATGATAAGGCATGGTATTAATTTTCCTCAGAAATAAAGAAGTAAAATGAAGATATGTGCTAAATGTTTACTATGGTCAAGAGACTGTGCTAAGCACTGGGAATAAAAGGCAATAAAGAGAAAAGATGAGAAGAAAATTAGTGCAATAAAGAAAAGAATGGCTATTTCAAGGAGTTTCTTTTCTCATAAGAAAAGACAATACATGAGCTGGAAAGACAGGATTGATGAAGGGGAGGAATGTATTCATTGGGGGCCAAGACATTTGGTGTGGAGATGTAATAGACTAGAAGGTGATCAAAGCCATAATGAGGAATTTTTGTACCTGGAATGAAAACAATGAATTTCAACTTGGGAATGGTTCTAGGTAAGACAAAATTTAAAAAAAAATGCTCCATTGGATAAAGCCCTAGTCACTTGGTCTTTAAGTCTGCTAATGGTTAAGGATTGATGCTGTGGTGGTGATAGTGAGAGTCATTATTTATGGTCGAATGTGCAGCCTTTTTTAAAGCATGAAGTAGGTCAATGAAAAGGAGTCATAGAGGCACGGAAAAGATACAGAAATGGAGGTACAGACATAAAGTGAGAAAGATACAGAGAAAGACAGGCAGAAGCAGAGAGAAAGGCAGTGACAGAAAACAACAGGGAACAGAGAGAGACAAAATGTCAAAGAGGCAGAGAGAGAAACAAGGGCAGAAAAAGAAATGAGCACAGAAATTGAGAGTGGCGTGTGTTTAATTTGAGTGAATACAGAGTAAGAATCAAAATATTGCCTTCATGGAACCCAGTAGTTTGGGGACTCCTAGCATAGGAGATTGCATCTTAATATGTATAAAGAAGCAAAGATGGAATTGATAAAAAAAAATCTGTATACTGAACAGGTGTTTCAAACTCTGAGGCTCTGGAGTTTGACAATATTATCAGTAAAAATAATTGATATTTATAGTTATTTAACTTTTGCTATGTGACATATTTAATCACATTTGAACTTCATGATAATCCTGCCAAGTTGGAACAGCAGGTATCATTTCTGTGTTGCAGACAGAGAAACGAAGGCTCTGAAGGGCTTGTTCATTGTCCCACAGTTAATAATTGACCCAGAATTGGAAACAAAGTGTGCCTTTATGACTCTAATTTCCACACAGCATCTCCTGCATCCATGTCATGCCCTTCTCTTCATGTAGCCATATGGACATTTGGAGAACAATATGAAAAGATAACTAGGAGAACAAAACATTTGCATGGGACATTTCTGGGTCCCCAATACTCCCACATAAGAAAATGAATTATTAGGAAAGAACTCAGAGACTTTATGCAAACCTGTGTGAGTATGATTACATGTGTATGTAAGTGATTGTAGGTTTTCTGGGGAAGGAGTGTCATTCTGAATCTAGAACACTTTTTTTTAATATTATCTTAGATTTTTTTGACTGGACAAGTGATTTCATTGATATAGCAACCTCCTCTCCAAATAGAGAATGACAAACATGCCCTGTATTCACTATAATTTACAGGACAGCTAGATGGTGCTTTGGATGGAGTGCCAGGTCTGAAGTAAGGAAGATTCATCTTCCTGAGTTCAAATCTGGCCTTAGGCACATATTACTAGCTCTGTGACCCAGAACAAGTCGTTTAACTTGGGTTGATTCTTGCCAAGGAAGCCTCAATGGGTCAAGAAGAAACAGACATGACTGAACAAAACCAACTACAATTGATATCTTGAGCAAATTGCCTTCCAAGTAGGGAGAGATTTGAAATACTTTTCATAGTTACCAGTCTTTGTGTCATAATTGTGACTAAAATATGGATCTTGAAATAGGCAAACTATTAGACTAAAGTTGTCAAAAGCAACCAATGGGCATCGTGAAGTCCACAGAACTCCTGAGTGCAATGAATAATTTTAAGATATAATTGGGAAATATGAATAAAAATGTAAGGGTTTAGAACAGAATAAATAAAATACAATATAATACAGCTAAGTCAGTGCTAGCAGGGATCCTTACATATTTTTTAGTGGTGTGGTTTCTGCAGTGTTGAACTTAACAGCAGTATTGATATTATTCTAATTTCTATTCTAGTTATTTATACACATGTTCTCTCTCCTTCTAGGTTTGAAGCTTTTTAAAATAGGGACTTATATAAATTATCTTTTATTTCCACAATCATCTAATATAATGTTTGGCAAACTATGGATACTCAAAAATATTGGATGAATGAATGAATAAGTGAATAATTACCCCCTTGAGGTTCTTTTCAGCTCTCAAATATATGGTTCTATGGACTCTTGAGGGAAAAAAATGGTTAACCTATATGGAGTGTATTTACTAGGATGGCATATTCACAAAGGAAAGAAATAAAGCATATTCACATAATCATTATAATGATTTCATCTTAGTATCTATATATCCGACTTTAACGTCTATAAATTTGTGTTAATAAGAGGTTAAAATGATAAAATATAAGTACTTCAAAACAGCAGTAAAAATGAAGATCTTATTAAATTTCAAATGCTTTGTTGGATAATTAGATCTTCCCAATCTTGCCTGTGTGGATTAACACCTCAGCAAAGCCTCATATTACATCTCACTTACTTTTTTTTTTCTATTAACATACAAAACAGTGGAAATTAACTAGAAAATGTGTGGTGAGGAAACCTTAAAAAGCTTTAGCCCTTAAAACAGTCAAATAATAATCTGACTGTACAGGTGGTTATCTGAATCTCTTCATGCTACAAATTGACTGAGGTTTTAGGGAGATATGCTTTCCTCTGAGCCCTTAAAGCAATTTTTGCAAGCATTAAATACATTAGAAACAAGGTAGAGGGCATTGTCTTAATGTTTGCAAACTCAGAAATTAGCAAAATTTCTTTGGCGTCAATACTAAAATTTTGTTTTTATTTGAACCCAGGTCAGAAAAAAATCATAGTGTTTACTTCCTAAATAAAACATTGTTAAAGAAATGCATTGCTTTTAGAGAGTTAAATAATGGACTCATTAAAATTTGGGGAAAATCCTTTTTCTTTCTTGTAGTTAAATAAAATAACTAATCAGAGCTGCTAAAGAATTTCATAGATCCAGACCCAGAAGAAATTTTAGTGATTATCTAGTGTTCCATTCAACTTCCTTATTTTGCAGGTAAGTAAACTGAGATTTGGAGATATGAAATGATTTGGACAATGTCATGTAGGTGGTAAATAGCAGAAATGGTGATTCAAATTCAACTTCTATGAATCTAAACTTATTGTTTTTTTTTTTCATTTTGTCCAAACATCATTGAGCCTCCCCCTTCCCTTAGTAGGATAAATCTTCATTCTTTTTCATGGTTAATATCATTTGAGATTAATGGAAAGAAGACAAAAGAACTATACATTTTAAATGTTATTTCAATACTTGGATTACTTCCTGAAATCATAACCCTAGAAAAGAAAAAGTTGGTGCTTCTATTTGAATCTTCCTTTAGGGGCTTTCACGAGTTAATACCTTCCTTTGATCTAATGACAATTTCTTTTCTGAAAGTACTAAATACTGGGATCAAGTAAAATGTCTTAATTTTGTTACAGTCAAAGTAAAGGCTCAGAAAATAGGACTTTGAAATTATAGTAGTGAGGAAAATTCATTTTTAATGCTGTATCATTTAATTTTTAATACTAAACTATAATATTGCCTTTCCTGTCTAAACTAAAAAAAAAAAAAAGTTTCTCTAACAGTCCTAGAAATGTCCTTGTCTTAAGGCATTTGCTAAATTGTGTTGGACCCTAGCCAACTGGGAAATGGAGTTGTGATTTCTCTGTAAACAGAATCTAACTCAAATCAGATGCTTCCCAGGGATTATGAGCTTCACCTTATTACCCAATGTGGTATGGGGAATCATGGCTAATGAATGTAAAAGCCTGACTTGAATAAACTCAATCTTTCTTATGTGGATCACCAAGACATACAAAAATCTAATGGTAAGTGTTTTCTTACCAGAAGTTCCTACACCAATGAAATCACAAGTGCCTGTTCCCTCCAACATAATACAGAAAACCAGTAAGCTTTAGAATAAAACTCCTCAAAATGCTATGCCCTTAAAACCCAATTTTGCAGAATTCTCAAAACAAAATCTTTCAAAATAATACCATATAAAAGTCTGACCTGACTAAATCAATTTTATTTCACATTTAATAATATTTGTACCAAACAAGACAAATGTTATCCTTTTTCTGAAACTCCACCAATGGATGGGGGGGGGTATGTGTGGTAGAATTTGTAATTGTGTGGGTGGGGTATGTGTGGTAGAATTTGTTATTTTGTTGCTGCTAGGAGATAAATTTGAGTTTGATCTTGGAGCCAGCATCTACAAGTCCTGAGGAAGTTTGCATGTGCATGGAGAGTGATGTCAAAGTTGACCAACATTTCAGACTTAATTGGTTAGAGAAAGATGGTGTCAGAGTATCTAAGTTTAAATTCTTCTCTAGAATTGATTTCCTATGTTATGCAATCATTTAATCTCTCTGGATCTCTGTTCTTCCCTCTCTTCCTACTTTCTTCCCTTTCTCCCTCCCTTCTTTCCTCCCTCCTTTCCTCCTTTTCATCATTCCAACAAAAGGAAGCACAATATTGAACTCTGAATAGGAAAGGATTCACAGTTTTTGAGAATTTTATAGGTTTTATATTCAATAATTTTGTCTAATACTTTTACAGCCAAATTCCTATAATAATTCAATATAAATATATGTACATACCAACACATGTAAATGCACACATATATGTGTATATATGCATATATATATATATAAATATAGATCCAATTATTATTGGAGTACCTTTTTATATTACAGAAAAAAGTGCATTGGGAAGCAAAGACAAGCAGAATAGTTTTGAAAGTTATATCTTAAATTTATTACATACTCTCAAAAGGCAAGATGTGTATAATAGAGCTACATGATTTCACATATAATGCTTCTGTTTTTTTAATATGAAAGGTTTTTTTAGTGATTATGATATAAAGAATAAAATGAAAATAATCCAAGGTATAAAATATTTTCAATTAATTTAAACCTATTTATATGACATCATATGTCACACATTAATTGGCCATATTCTTCCCTTTAAGAAGTTTTCTCAATGTTTTTCCCATTTGACTTATTTCCTGACTTCTTTGTCTCTAACTAACTAACTTCAAGATTACACCAACTCTGAAGTTAATGACTCCTCAGTATCCCCTGGGACTATGAGTTCTTTCTCTCCCTCTCATTGGAGATCCTAGAAAACAGACATTAAAGCTCTGCTTAGATTCTCCCTTTAAGAAATCAGTCTACAAGAGCCACTTCATCCAGTTGAAGGTCTTCATTATGATTATGTGAGAAGCATCCCACTTCCCTTCTCCATTCAGTCTTTCTTTTCTTTGCTGTGAGTGTCCTTTGAATTATGTGTTTCTTGAAGGCAAGAACTTACATTTGCCTTCCTTAGCATCCCAACATAGTGTTTGGCATGAGTAGACACTTGAGAAAAACATTTTTTTCATGGTTGAGGAGAAAGAAAGATTTGATACACATCACTTTTGACCTGTCTCCATTGTTACTCCATATTATCTGATTGAACGCATCATACATTCCTACACATATGTCAAAGTCTATACTGTTTTTGTATGTTTGTGATTCTTCCATTGTAATATTTTTAATTTTTTAATTTAACTCTCAGAGCCTATTGACAGAATCTCAGAATTCTGTGAAACAAAGAAAAGTAGTACCTTATTATATAATTCCTTGTGCATTTTTACTATTTTGTTCAGCATTTTACATCCTCTATTCACAGTTTTTCAAAATTAACTAATGATTTCCCTCTGGTTACCCAACTGGCATCAATCCCTTTTAATCTCAGTATTTCATGCCTCTCTTTTTAGCCTCTAGAATGACATTTATAGTCAGCTATTTAATGTTTTATGCATATTTTCCCTTTCATTTCTTCCCAAAAGCCTCTTGGGTAATATTCTAGCCATTGTTATTACCACTTTAAAATGAGGAAACTGAGGTTAAAAAATAGGTAATAAACCACTACAAAATGAAGTGAGCAGAACCAGGAGAGCATTGTACAAAGTAATGCAATAATATACAATGATCTGTGAATGACAAACATTTTTATAATTTTAATAATATTTCCATGTTTACATATTTAATTTTCTTTCCCTCCCTTCTTTTATCCACCACCTTATCCCCCCGCCCCCCTACCCGGGTACAAGAAGCACTTCTAGTTGGTTATAAACTTTAGATCCTCTTCTATTTGCTTTCACTCTGTTCCTCCTCAACAATATTTTTTGTCATCCCACTTACTTCTCTGTAGGGTAAGATAGAATTCTGTAGCCCACTAAGTATACTTATTTTTCCCTCTCTGAGCAAGTTATGATAAGAGTAAAGTTTAAGCATTGCCTATTGCCACCCTTATCCTCCCCTCTCAATAAGAATTTTTCATGCACATTTATTTTATATAATTTATCCCATTCTATCTCTGCCTTCCTTTTTCTCTCATTGCAAACCCTCTCTTTCACCCCCTTGATTTTTAAATATCATTCATATGCAAAAATCATGTTACACAAACTTATTGCTTCATATAATCACATTTATATATATATCATATCATCATAAAAATCATATCATCATACTTTCATTCAGCTTACTTCCTCATCCTGTTTCCAAATAAATTGCTTCTATCTTCTCTATTGCTAAGAGTAATTTTTGAGAATTACACAAATTCTCTTTCCATGTAGACATATAAACATTTTGACCTTAACGAGTCCCTTAAATTTTCCATACTTTTTGGGCTTGTCTTGTGTCTTGTGCTTGGACTTCAATTTTTGTTGTTTTGTTTAGGTCTGGCCTATTCCTAAGGAATGCTTAGAAATCTGCTATCTTATTGAATGCTCTGAATACTCTGAAAGAGTATACTCAGTTTTGCTGGATACATGACTCTGGCTTGTAAACCCAAATCTTTTGCCTTCCTGAACATCATATCCCATGCCTTGTGATCCTTTAATGTAGAAGTATTGACACCCTGTGTGATCCTGATTTTAGCTCCATGGTATTTGAATGGTTTCTTTATGACTGTTTGAAGTATTGTCTCCTTGACTTGGTGGCTTTTGAATTTAGCTATTATATTCCTGAAAGTTGTCATTTGAGTATTTCTTTCTGGAGATGATCTGTGAATTCTTTCGATTTTAATTTTATTTTCTTGTTTGAGGATTTCTGGACAATTATCTGATAATTTCTTGTAATATGATATACAAGATTTTTTTGAGATCATGGCTTCCTAGTAGTCCAATAATTCTCAAATTGTCTTTCCTAGATCTATTTTCTATATCTGTGGTTTTTTCAATAAGATATTTTATGTTTTCTTTTTTTTTTCATTCCTTTGATTTTGGTTTATTGTGTCTTGTTTTCTCATGAAATGATTAGTTTCTAGATGGTCAATTCTGATTTTTTTTTAAGTCCTAATTTTCCTCTGTCAATTTTTGGTTCTCCTTTTTCAATTGGCCCATTTCTTTTGCATCACGTTCATTTCTCTTTCCAATTTTTCCTCTGACTCTCTTAATTGGTTTTTGAAGTCCTTTTTGAGTTCTTCTAGAATCTGTGTCTAATCTATATTTTTCTTTTGAACTTTGGGTATGTTTTATTTGCTTTCACTGTCCCCTTCTGTGTCTTGCCCTTTGGTGCCACAAAATTTTTTAGAATTAAATGGTTTTGTCGTTGCTGTTGTTTACTCATTTTTTCTATCTAATTATAGGTAGACTTGGGGAGTGATGTCATGGTCTTAGGGTTGAGAGCCCTCTTCTGCTGTTGATTCAATTTGCCCTTGAGATGCAGAAAGCTTAAAAACTTGATTCAGGCTTAAGTGTAAGTTTTTTATCTCATTCTGATCTTGATCAGGTTAGGGGCTGATCAAATTCCAGCCCCAGGCTTAGTCTCAAGTTTTTGGTCTCACTGTATACTGGATCCAATCAGCCCCCCCCCCCTTTTTTTGTTTGTCCTGTCCTTTATTTGTCCTGTCTTAGAGATCTGCCCTAAGCTTTATGCAAAAAGATCAGTACTTAGTTCCTCATAGTTAGTTCTAGCAGCCACCCCAAAGTGTGAAATAAGTCCTTATCCCAAACCCAGACTAGAATTCCATGGGCTAGGTATCCAGACTTCTCCATAGATTTGAACATTCAAGGGGTATGGGTTGGCTTTTACCTCTGTTTGCTCAGGCAGGGTCTCCAGATCTGCATGTTGATTTGGGCAGAGGTTCCTGGACCTCAGACAGCAGATGTGGAGAGGGGCTTGTAACTTGATCTTCCCTCCTTGCTATAGCTTCTTGCTGGCTCTTCTCTCCTCTCACCCTAATGCTCTAGATGTCCTTAGCTTTCCTTTTAGGTATTTCTTTTCTTCAAAGTTGTCTTCTTGTTGGTTCTTTCAGTCCTGTGTTTGTTTTGTAGCAATATTTTAATATTAGCCAGAGAGGATTATTATGGTGGTAGAGAGTTGCTCTGGATTACTCTGCCATATTGGTTCCACTCCTGGAAGAGTCTACATGTAATCTGGGGAAAAATAATTTTAAAAAGGTAACTGATTTGTCCAAGGTCACATAACTTAAAAAGCATGTATGATGGTGAAATTAAAGAGCTTTAAAAATGGAGTTGATAGCCATGAATTTGAACATTAGCTGTACAACTTTCTACTTATGCAACTTAGGGGAAGTTCCAAAAGATCGCTGAATATTAGTTTCTTCATCTGTGGTTAAGGGAATTGAATTAGGTGAACTCTAAAGATCCAAATATATATGCAGATATTTTTAAGTGCTCCTGGATGATTTGGGTATGCTGGTCACTTCTGGTTCTAACTCTCTCTGAAGCTTTTACAATATCAAGTTTCTTCTTATTCAATATACTCTACTTAATGTCACAGATAGTTGTGGATGCTTCTTACACTTCCAATACTTTCTGGACTTCTAGAGGGTAAGAAATGAATCATTTTTTTCATACTTGCCCCAATAGTACCTAGAAGAATACTAGAAGAACATTGACCATTGGGCAAATTGAATTGAATTGTTAAAGTATTAATTTTGTATTGAGAATATAGGTATGATAATCATTGAATATTTCAGAAGGGAAATTATTGGTCTTTATTAATAGCAGATTTATTCTAACAACCTGTCATTTTCTTAGAGTTCAGCTCATTCATTTCAGACTTCTCCTTATTCCTGTATACTTCTGTAGTTGTTTCTCTGGCTTTGAGTAAATAATCTCCCCAGGTATGGAAGGATCTATTATCATGTTGTATGTCTTTCCATCATGCCATCAAGTGATCAAGAATTCACCCTGTAATGATGGGGAGTAGAACAAAATAACTGTTGGGAGAAATGGAGGTTGAGAGCTCTACAGTGCATGAGGCAGGAACAGCAGTTGGGAAATGAAGAAGGACTTCTGGGAAATTCTCCTGAGGAGAAAGTCTGGAGTGAAGAGACATAGAAGGGAGTGGAAGGAGGATCTGTTTCTCAGGGCCATTCAAGACACCTTTGGGGAATTCTGACACTGACAGAAATCTTAACATTGTCGGTTCTTATTTAAAACATTGCTGGTTCTTGTTAAGAACCCTAATTTCTTCAAAGACTTTCATTCCATAAACTATTAAGATACTGGACTCAAATTGGTGAGCAGTCTTCTCTTCCCTTTTTCTACCTCTTCCCTGCTTACAAGAAAACCTAGTACTTCAGTAATGAGTTTTATTTAGAAAGAGATTTAGGGTGACCCACAACCCCTCTAATCTCTACCCTTTGCCTCAATCAACAATTAAATCAAATAAGCAGTCAGCAAATTCAATCTCATTAATTTACATCTAGAGAGTAAGCCATTGGCAGACTCCATCTTGTTGCCAGTTTTCAAGAAGACCCAAGGGAGAAGCTTGTGAGCATCCCAAAGCAGCACATATCCAGATTGAGTTCCCACATTCCTCTCTTGTTAGAGAAGACTTCCCCACCACCCTTGAGGGCTGGGCATGTTCATCAAGGAGAAAGCCTATACTGAGGGGAGATCTCCATTTTGTCTCCCTCAAGTATTTCAGGGACTTCAGGAGGGAGTAGGGAGGGAAGCCATTTTTATCAACCCTTTCCTCACTGCCTTCAACCCTTATTTCTCCATCTAAGGAGTGAGAGCCCCCAAAATTACAACCCCTAACTCCAATTTCCCAATCCAACTCTCTTGAATTCATCTGCACAGTGACACTAATAAGGTTTGATTTAATTAGCTTGTTCATCATATATTCTTTTAGATAGGAAAAGAAAACAATGAGAATTATTTCTTTACTTATTTCAATCCATTGAATGCCAGAGCATTTTGATCTGAGATGGAAATAAAAAGGTAAATTTTAACTGTATTTTCAAAAAGACATTAAGGGGAAAATTGTAGTCAAAATATTTTACTGTTGTCAACACTCCAATATTCAAGAAGAAAATCTGAGAAAATGCAGTAAAATGAGATTCTGTATCTAATACTATAAAATCTCAATTCATTTGGGAATTCTAGTCTTAATGAATATTGAGTACACTGAAGCTTGAAGAGATTAGAAGCATTGGTCATGCTATGCCTAGAGGCTGCCAAGTGTGCATTGGTCCTAGTATTGAATAAAGATTTAGGGAAAAAAGAAGCTGTCTTGGCTTTAGTATCAGCACAAATGATAATTCAACTATAAACGCAATAATGTCAGCACAGAAAATGGGCAACTTTCTGTGGTTGAAAAGTGATGAAGACTTACTGCCTTTATGAAATTCACAAGTATTTCAAAATTTGTTTGGCAGTTGAGAAAAGGAAAATCTTAAGGTCAAGAAGAAGAGCAAAATATCAAATGATAAACATATCTTTCAGCTTAGTTTCTGAGCCTTACCTTTTAAACATTTGAGGTTCCTGCTGCATCCATCAAAACTAATGAATACTTTCCCAAATATATTGCTTATTTTTTCTTACCAATAATTGATAACAGAATTTGCCACATTTTAACACAGTAGGTACAGGCTACAAATCTGGAAGAGTATTAAAATTATATAAAATATTATTTTGCCAGAGCTATTTAAATGTTAGAAATCTTTAAAAAAACAAATCTGCCTTTAGAAACCTATGGAGAAAATAAAGAAGGAGATATTATGGGGAAAATTTTCTATTCATCTTACCAAATACTACAAAGACCCTCAAACACAGGAAATGCAGTAATGCAAAGAAGGAAATAAGTGAAATACAAAAAAGGAGGAAAAAAAAACAAACAACCAAATATGAATTCATTGGCACTTTGTTCCAGTGGCCCCCACTGCTTCTTACCATCTAGAGAGAAGCAGGACTATGAGTAAAACTTGTATAATCATCATAATACTATAAAGGAAATCAATATAGTAAAGCTACTGTATCTGTGCCAAAGGGGAAATATATTCCACCACCCAATCTAGATTGCTGGAAGTGTAGATATAAATGAACATTTGCTACCTATATGTGTGTGCATGTATGTATATACATACACATATATTTCTCTCTGCCTCTGCCCTTCTGCTTTTAGCTCTGGGGCTTCTTACTACACACACTCTCTGAGAAAAAAAAAAACACTTCAAAAATGAAATTCAAAGAGAAGTCCACTACATGGTTAGATTATTGCCTTGGGCAGATGCCCTAGATTTGTGTTGAGAATAACTGAAATGTGAGAGGACTTCTAGCATGTTGTGTTTTATACTAAACCAAAGCCATGGAAAATGAAACTTCAGATAAGATGACTAATGTAATGTAAACATAAGATTCATAATCTATTGACCAATCTTGATTTTCAATGACTCATTCTGCTACATAACTCAACCTTGTTGGTAGGAAGATGGTAGATAACAGGTGGAGAATGAGGTAAATACTGTAAGATAAGGTTAAGTGTGTCATTTAGTTTTGCATAATTTTACTTTTTATTGCAAAAGTGGCTTATAATGGGAAAATTGGCATTAGCAGAAAGTAAGAGGACTTTTTAAAAGCTTTTTCATTAGTTAAGGAACATCCAGTGCAGAACTTCTCTATGAAAGGAGGTGAATACCTTCTCTGAAACTTAAACTTTAGTCTAAATCAGTGTCAAATTGAAATAGAAATATATCCCTGCTACACATCTTAAACTTAGAAAACAACAAATCAGTGTGATCTCTTGTTATATTGTGTTTTTTAATTTATTTTGGTAAGCCTTTCTCAATTACATTTTCAACTAGTTTGAGTAAAAGGACTGGAACATGTCTTCTTCCTCATCCAAGACAATTCTATCCACTAAAGGACATTGGCTATCAGTAAAAAAAAAGACATTAAATTAGTTGATGTCCAAGGTATTTTCTAACTCTGTGCATTATAACTGAAGGATATGTGTTCATGCAACGATGAACTTCTAAGTAACTGGAAAAAGCAAATCTGTATTTCATTTCCACTGTACAGATCTCACCCTAACATAAGAGGAAAATTTACCTGCTGCATAACTAAATAAAGAGAATGAAATCAGAATCATATATTTAGGGCTACAAGGGAATTCAGAATTCTAAACCTTTATTTTGTAAGGAGGAAACAATAACCTAGGAAATCCAATGACTTGCCCAAGGTCACACACATAATGAGCATCAGAGGCAGAATTCAAATATGTATCTTTTGACTCCAGAGTAATTTCTACCACACCAACCTGCCCAAATCTTTACATGTCCAACCAAACCACCATGGTAAGAATGAGGTCATTGGAAGAATCTGACTTGTCAAATAGAAGCTATCAACTATATACTTCCTTTATGAATAGGCTAAAAATGTTTGATGGTGGTGTCTGATGATGCGGTACTTTCCTTGGAGTTGACAGGCTTTCCTTAACTGACATGCTAGAATAGGCATCTCCTCTCCTTTCCGTTTAGGGAGATGTATTTTTTTTTCCTGTCAGTATGGTGACCAAGGAGCTAGGTCAAGTGAAACTGCTTATTTCAGTGTCCTTTTAAATTGATAAATGGACTGGCAAAATTCATGTGTTTTTTTTTCCTCTCTAAGTAAATTATAAAATTAAAAAAAATACTTTCCTGGTTAGTATGTAGTGTATGGGACATACTTTTTATATCAATATAGCCTAAGGATTTTGATGGTAGCAAAAGTGTTGAAGGCAATTAAGGCTAACTGAGAAAATTAACTTCATAGGAAAGTTTAAATTTTATTAATGCTTTGACTTCCTTCTTCATTTATTAGAACATAATATCTAAGTAAGTTTTGAAAAGAATCAGTCACGTGGTTTACTTGGGACATTTTATCTACTTCTCATTAGGGTCAAGGTTCCTCAGAAACCAGGGGAGATTATAAAGATATGCTTATGTTCTATACTCTTAAGTACAATTAACCAGTACTATGTTCTCATTCACAATAAGTTGTTATTTAAATGTATTTGATTGTTTTATATAAAAACATAATGGCATCATTTGTGTTCACTCACTAAGAGTAATCAAAGCACTAAAATACTTAGTTTGAGAATTTATGCATGAAATCTTAAGTCTTCTTTCTCCATTTCTGTCACATTTTACCTTTCTCCATCCTCCCTTTTTCATTGCTGCTTTCTTTTCTTCCTTCCATTTTCTTCTATTCTTCTTTCCTTTCCTTCTCCATTCCGTTGCCCTTTCTTCTTTTTTTCCCTCTCTACCTCTCTTTTGTTTGCATTCCCAGCTCTTAGCATAATTTCTGACATATGGTAAGCCCTCCATAAATGCTTGTGGACTGAAAGACACAAAACCTTGCCAGTAAATGAATTTCTTCTTGAGACCCCGGTATACAAGATCAGCTGAGGAGAGTTTCTGGTTTTGTGAAGGCTTGGCTGTAATTTACTAATTCACAGTATAAGGCTGCTGCACTATCAAAAGAGCATTAAGAAAAAAAGTGGAATGCCCATGATAAATATTGTTGAGGATTCCCCTAGAGCTCACATAAACAGACTTGACATAAACGCACATTGACACAACAGCTTCCCACAAGATTTAGCTTTGAGACTTAGAATAAATGGCTGAGTACTCACTTCTAATAAGTATGGAGAGCAAGTCCAATTTGTTTGTGGCTTGCAGAAAATGCAATAATTTTGAGTTTCCCCCAGTACCAAGTTAACAACCATGCATGAACAAAGTAAATATTGCTATTCCATTCAAAGAGGATAAGAAAGCAAATGAAATTCACATTTAATTCATTTTTATATCTATTGTGATGTTTGCTACCTTCCAAATTGGGTTGAACTATACTCTAGAATTAGTTAATGCATTTAAAGTTTTGTCTGTCAATATACAATATTAAATGGTAAATTAGTTCATAAATTATCTATCCTTCCTATTCCATCCTTTATCTTGCCATCCCAATCATAACCAAATATGGTCCCCATACTCAAACTCCTTATTGTTGCTTCTTATCTGAAATCTAAGCTTCTATTTCTGGATTTCAAATGTCTTTATCTTCCAACCTAATTTTACCAATCCAATTTCTCTAACATAAATCTTCACTTTCATCTAGTTGAGATTGATCACTTCCTTCTCTTCCACATAATATACTTAATCTCAATTCTATGATTGTCTGTTATTTTTTATTTGTCAAAGGATTCTCTGTCTACCTTTAAAATTGTGGAATTCACAGCTAGCCTATCAGGATATGACAAGGGGTATTGATAAATAATTAGCAAGTCTATTCTTCAATAAACATTTATTAAGCAATTACTATGTGCCCATCCCTGTATGATATTTATTTTAATTCTTAGGAGACTATCATGTACTATGTCTTTCAGCCATATATTGGTGGTGTTTTAAGATAATTGAGGGAGGTGGGTAGATCCTGTGCTTCCCCCCACAGTTGGTGATGTTATGAGATATAATCAAAGATCATAATATAGTAACACAGTATTAGCATCTAGAGATTCCAGGATCAAGTGGGAATCTTTTTATCTCAAACTCTTCTCTCTCTGTCTCTGCCTCTGTCTTCTCTATCTCTGTATCTCTCTGTCTCTATATTTGATACTTTCTCTGACTTTCTGTTTTTCTGACTCTGTCTTGCTCTCTCTCTTTTTTTGCCCTGTCTCTATGTGCCTCCCTGTTTCTGTCTCTCCCTGACCCTTTCCATCTCTCTCTGAGACTCCCTGTTTTTCTTTATGTGTTTGTCTCTGGCCTGGTTTCTCCATCTCTCTCTCTCTGGCTCCCCAGTTGAATGAAGAACTGAACATTTTACATCTGAGGGTGGCAGGAGTGGTCTCTCCTCCACCACCCTATTAGCTAGTGCATCTTGCAGCAGAACTATCATCTAAAATGAAACACTCCATAAAGCATTTGGAGATTCAATTTGGAATACAAAGTACAGTCAAGTGAACAATGACAGACTCCAAAAAAACGAGGATAGGCAGAAGCTATTATTCAATGTTAGAAGCAACCTCCAAGCTCATACCCTCTGGTCACAGAATCATCTATTGACTAAAGAAAGAGTTGGTTTTCAGAGAGCTACATAAAAAAGAAAAAAAAAAGTTTTTTTTTTCCCTAAAGACCATATTTTTAGTACCTTGAACTCATATCCTCTATTTGTGTATCTCATTATTAATGTGTTCTTAGTATAAATGCATTCTTCCTATAGGCACAGCGTGTAATTATGGAAGAGTACATCCTACATTTGTCAAGTGTATTTGGGGAATTATTTTATAGCTACTATTAGTTATTTGCCATTTTAGTATATAGTAATAACATGAATTAAGTTAGTTGGCTGACTTCAAAAGGAAACATTTGAGGGGAGGGAGTTCATGATCTAATATTCTAGAACACTTGAATCAAATATAATCAACACCTTCTGGAGAAGAGATGCCTGAAGGAAGATACTAATTAATATTAGAAATGGATCTTTATTTTGGCAAATGTTTGGGGTTATTAAAGGAATTTTCAGTCTCTTAATTATAATATTAAGTATTTTCCTCCACCTTTGTAATTCTTGATATGTCATTGCCTCTTTGAATTATACATATTTGTATATACATAATGACAAATTTTAAAGGTTTCATATCCAAATATATGCCATATTTTTGGGGAATAAGCCTTCTTTATCCATTTATCTTTTCTTCTGAGGTCAAACTCCTAAATTTATGAAATTGTAGAAATGAAAATTCCACAAAAAGGAAACATCTTGGGTACCTTTTACTACATTTGGAATCTGTGTTCTGTTTTGATCCCAAATTGCCCCCATTATATTGGTGAACATTTCTCATGAACATATTTTCCTTGTTTTATGCCTTTTCTGATGTTTATGATCATCATGTAGTCATTGAACATGGTTATTGCTGTTGCTGTTATATATCAAGGAATAATCATTGTATATGTCTAGTAGATTTCTACTAACCACCCATCTTCTCTAGCCCAACATGTAATTCTCAGAAAGTAAATCTAAGAAAAGGAAATATTTCTTTGGGTTCAAAGTCACATATATATTGTGTATATCTTAAAAAATATAAAGTTCTCAAGTTTTATTGGAAACAGCAACTGTCATTTAGTGGTTCTAGATTGTTCATGCCTTTGGAAAAATAATTTGGCTATTTAGTAGTTCAATTCAGGAAAGAACCAATAATCAAGGAACAACCCACCACCTGACAAGCAATCATTTCTCAGACAAGAAGGAGGGAATTTGGATATCACAACTCCATTCACTTTGCTGTTTTGTATCAGATCTATTTGATTAGTAAGAAATATATCATGTTTTGAGAATTCATCATTTAAAGTGAGTCTGAGATATAGTTAAGATATACATTACAGAGAACAGAAATAAATATATTATTTGGAGACACAGATGCAGAGAGAAGTAGTATACTACAAAGAAAGAGGCTTCAATTAGGAAAATCCCTGGCAGTACAAGAGAAAATTAACTATATGTCTATCTAATATGTCTAACTAATTGCTATATGTCTATACTGTAGGCTTGTCTCACTATCAATGTATTTTAAGTTTATGTATTTACTTCCTATTGATGTGCTATAATTTTGTAGGAAACTGAATGTCAGGTTTATAGTGGAAACATTCTGTAGATATCATTCTCATTAATATGCCACATTTAGAAATGCCTCTGCTTTGAGTTATTTTTTTTTTCCTTCTGGCTGATTATAGATGATAAACTCAACAGAGGAGACTCTGAGTAGTGGCTACCCACTAGATTGTGAACCCTTGAACCTAGTAAAATACTCCTGTGCGGTCATAACTTAATAGTTGAAAGCATTATTACAAAATAGAAAATAGTTCTAGAGTAAAATAATTCGAGGTTACAGCATACATATATAAATTCATACATACACACATAAATGACACAAATATATTTGAATTCTTTTAAAATTAATCAACCAATTTTAAGTGCAATGGGA
This sequence comes from Monodelphis domestica, assembly GCF_027887165.1. Lineage (NCBI taxonomy): Eukaryota > Metazoa > Chordata > Mammalia > Didelphimorphia > Didelphidae > Monodelphis > Monodelphis domestica. Next base: position 239,955,401 of record NC_077232.1, read on the forward strand.
TCATGGAATATCTTCAACTTTCAGTTTCATAATGGTAACACTTTCCAATAATATAGAGATGATCCTCCTAAAAATATTTTATATATAGAAAATGGGATGAAGTCCAATACTGTGTTGCATTTGGACCAATGCAGTATTGACAACATAAATACATTTATGTTATATCCTGAAATACTGACTCCATTCTCTTTTGAACCTCTGTGTTTCCAACATCCAAATAAATTCTGTACACACACTAGGACCTTGATAAAAATAGTGAGAAAAATATGTGTAGAGGTATTCAGATGGTTAGTTTCACATTGTTTTAAAATGTATCTGAGTTTAAAAAGTAGAGTTTGTGCATACCATAAAGAGAACTTTGATAATTTAAGACTGACTCAATAAGTAATCTTGTCTGTGAAGTTAGTTCATTCCTGCTTAACCTGAATTTCAAGTACAATTTTTAACAACCTCTCATATTCTGCTATAATCTCTTCAGTTATTTAAGTACCCCATGAAGTGGTCAGTTTATTCTTCGATGAATATAATAGAACAGAAAATGAAGAAAGATTTCTGAAAAGAATAGACATGACCAAGAATCCTGAGAATTTAATAGCTACTAAACAAGAAAGGCGTAGCAAATCACTTAACCTAGTACCACATTTCTTAATGCCTTTTTTGAATTAATATATGTTGAGTATCTACAATAGGCCAGAGGTTTTATAGATTCTAGGAAGTAACCCCCTCCCCTGAGGAATTTAGAACCTCAAACATACAGAAGGTGACAAACATAAAAAACTATCTAAAATTCAATGTAATGCTTTTGTTCTTAAACATTAATTTATTTTTATATGTAAAACAAGGGGGCTAGACCAAAAGGCCTCTGAAGACCCTTTCTTATCTTCATTTATGATACTCTGACTTGATTCAACCAATATTTATTCAATATATACAATAAGCAAGTCTCTATGCTAGACAGAGTGGAATGGGATGCAAAGACACAGAAAGTTGTCCAGGCTTTCAAGAAGCTTAGCATATAACTTGTAGAATGCTTTGAGAGGGCCTAATTATGCTAATTCAACTTTTAAAAAAATCTGTACTTGAGTTCATCTTTTAGCGAATTCTAATAAGGCACTTATTCTACCAGTGGAGATTGATACTTTTTTTGTCAACTTAGAGTAATGGAGAATTGTCTGGGCCCCTGAAATATTATGACTTGTTCAGAATTACAGACAGTATGAGCAGGAGTCAGAATGTTAAGTAAGGTCTTCCTTACAAAGAAAGCCACATTTTTTTATGCATTATGGCATACAACCTCACTTTTTACTATCTTACATTCATCTATAGTTGTTTCCTCCATAATCAATATTTGTGTGCAAATGAAATAATCAATGAATTCCTTTAGTTAAAGGATGGAACAAATGAGGAAAGCTTAATCTTATTTGCCTAGTTAATTATGCAAAATGAAAAACTGGTGTATATATAATCACAAGCTACAGATAATTTTGCTAGGTTATTCCATCTACTGGAATTTGTTTTTTTGGGGCAGTAAAAGAGTAAAGTAAAAGAAATTATTTTCTACGGGCCAGAGCCTACCAAACTAGTTCATAGGAGCAAATCTTCAAAATTTCAGAAGGAGCATTAACACTTGGCAAATGCTAAAAACTGGGGATTGTTTTATTGTTTTGATGATTGTCTATTTAAATTTAAAAATGTTTTATGGGTACATTTGGTAAGGTACCCCTGCCAATACATCTATTCATTCAGTTGCTTGGGAAGATAAATGTCAATTAATTTAAGTCTGAGGCACATGGATATATATTCCTATCTAATTTAAATTTTTAATATTTCATTTTCTCCAATTAGATGCAAAAATTACCATTTGGTTTTTCAAATGTTGAGGGCCAAATTCTATCCCTTTCTTTCTCTACTCCCCATTCCCTGAGTCAGCAAGCAATTATATTTAAAACTTTTCCATATTAGCCACGTTGTTAAAATAAACAGACCAAAAACATGCAAAAAATAAAGCAAAAAGATTAACACTCTTGAGTCTGAATTCAGATTCCATATCAGTCCTTTCCCTGGAGATGGTTAGCACTTTTCCTTTGGAATTGTCCTTTGGAATTCTCTTAGATCTTTGTATTACTGAGAATAGCTAAATCATTCACAGCTGATCATCACACAATCTTCCCATTAATGTACACAATATTTTCCTGGTTCTACTCATTTCACTTTTCATTAGTTGATGGAAGTTCTCCAGATTTTTCAGAAAGCTATCAAAAGTATATTAGTGTCCCAATTTGCCCACATCACTTCCAACATTTGTCATTTTCCTTTTCTGTTATGTTAGCCAATCTGATAAGTATGAAGGGGATAACTTCAAATTGTTTTCATTTGCATTTATCTATTTAATAGTGACTTAAATATATTTTGATATGGCTATAAATTGCTTTAATTTCTTCATCTAAAGACATTCTATTCATAAGCTTTGACCATTTATCAAATGGAGAATAACTCATACTGTAAATTTACCTTAGTTCTCATTAGAAGGTCTATTCAATAGACTCTTCTCTTTCTAAAAGGTCCTTAACACTTGGATAGTTCATCTATTAATTATTAATACAGTGGAAAAAAACTATATGACTTTGATTTCCTAGGAAGTGGGAAAAAATAAAAGAAAAATCTAAATGCCATTACTTTTGTTTTAATCAATGGCCTAGAAAATCTATATTAAGATAATTCTCATAATTGTTTTACTCTAAAATTCTTTTTTCACTGGTGCTTTTCAAAATCTTAATATATATAATATTAGCAATATAATAGAACCTCCAAGTTCTGCCCTAGGATTATTTAGAATATCATAAAGTAAAGTATTGAGACATCTTAATGTCAGTTCCCTCAAGAAATGTTCTCAGTGAGCTAAAATTTAATATGATTCTTATCAGTCTTTGCCATCAAGTAGTACAAGAATTATCCATTGGAAGTGCACCATATGTCTTGGAAAACTATAGTTAAAAAGGGGTCAAAAGAACATAAAGACTGATACAAATACACACGTGCACATCCCTTTATAGATCACTTTTAAATTTCCCTAGAATTTGGAAGATGTTGGATATTTTCTTTTATGACACAAAGGAAACTTTAACCTAATATGTTTACCATTGACTGCCAAGAAAAAAGACAAATATAGTGCTCAATTTTATGACTCAGATAATCTTAGATGTCTGATCACTTTTATTTCTTCCATTTTCTTTTTTCTTACCTCAAATTATCTTATTTTTATTTAACTTTGAAGACTACTTCAAATCCTTTTTAGATTAAGTAGAGAAGAGTTTGAGGTTTCAGTATAAGCCCATAATCACTAGTATTAAAGAAAGTCTTTATCATTGACAATAGAATCATGTCTTCATATTCAAATGACATCAGATTTTTTAATGTTATGCCATTCAAAGTAAATGTCCACTGTAGGCTATTTTAGGACTAGGAAAATGATCTAGTTTCTTAATATCATTGTTGAAAATAGAGAGAAGGACTAGGCTTATGATTTTATCAGTAAAAGGAATTCTTAAGGAATAATTTCTCTCCCAGTGCAAGTATCTTTTTTGTAACTTGTGGTCTTATAGAAAGGGATCAACAGACACCCCAAGGACTGATGAATGGATTTCAGGGTGTCTTTAAACTTGGATAGAACTAAAAATAATCTTCATTTCCACTAACTTCTTAGTAAATTTTGGAAATTACTTCAATTATTTGGTAATAGTTTAGTGGTACAGTAGAGAGCGTGTCAGGCCTGAAGTCATAAAGAACCAGGTTCAACCCTAGTTTTAGAAACTTACTAGCTGTGTGTTCCTGAGAAAATTATTTAAATTCTCCTAGCCTCCTCCTGTTTCTCTTCCTTCTCTTCCAGAAAATAACTGTGAGATTACTTTCATAGGGGTTGAGAAGGAATGAGGTAATCGTGAACTAAAATTTAAAATTTTATTTTACACATAATTTAGGAAAATAAAATATTCTGAGAACAGCATAAACTTTACCTGATTGCCTAAATGGAACATAATACAAAAATACTACTTGGAGGATAATCTGGAACACTGGGAAGTTAAATGATTTTTCCAAGGTCATAACAGAGATGACACTTAAATACAGTTCTTTCTCGATTCAAGTCCAATTCTCTATTTATTATACCTTATTTTCTCTCTTTAAAAAAACTAGGAATATGTACATTCATGTATGAATACATACATATCTCTCTTTCTCTAGGTTCCTACTTGGCTCCCTGAATAGCCTCAGTTATCAATGTAGGACAGAAGAAAGCAAGAGAAATATCAGAATTTAGTGGCTCCATCTATGCACACAAATCTTCCGAGACAGGCCAGGCCTTGGATAAAAGTACTTCCTCTTGTACTGAGGGTGCTGTCAGTGACATGAGACAGTCAGTGACAGAGACTTGGGGACTATGTAAGCTTGGAAGACCAGCTGCTCAGTGCTTATATTTAAAACATCAGATGTTGGGAGTGACTTACATGAGAGATTTACAAAGACAGTCAGATGAAGCATACATGTCATAATGCAAAAAATTGACAATCCTATCATTTATTCTGCCTAACCCTGATTTGGAAATCCTATTGTCCCTCCCTTGGCCCAAATATTAACTTCCTATACTTTTTAGAGTGTGAGGTAGGGCCTATGAATCAAAGTCACATGTTGCACAGTAGGGCATCACCCTGATTCCAAACTGGCCAAATACCCTATTTCTAGGGAGAGGTTTTTATGCCACTCAGAGTTTCAATGGGTAAGTATTCTACAGGCTGGTTATTTGTCTTCTACCGAAATCAGTGTGATAGGGAGGCTCCAATAAGATGGAATAGAAAGGTATGACTTTCAAGAAAATCTCTTAAAGCTGCCTTGAGGTAGGGAATGATATGGAAAGAAAGAGGAGATTGAGTAATGATGAATCTTTCTTATCTCTAAAATAAGAGAAAAGGAGTATGATTTAGTGTAGAAGCTAACTAATAGGAAAGAGGAATGTAAGAGGGAAAGCCATGCATAGGCCACAAGTATATGGCTAGTATGACAATTTGTTTAATAACTACAGTTTCCAAATAACTTTGAAATACAAGAACTCTGATAATTCAAAGACCAACCAAGATTCTAGAGCACCAATGATGAAATATGTCAAATACCTCCTACCAGTAGTGATGGAATCAGGGTAGAGATTGAGACGTATTTTTTTGGACATGACCAATGTGGGAATTTCGTTTTTATTTATCTATACCTTCATTATTTCTGTTTCTGTCCCTCTATGTCTATCTACAGATCCATCTAATAGCTACAGATCTAAGCTATACTTAATTGCTAGATCTATAGCTCCTGGATGAGTTGGGCATCTAGGAAGAGTTGGTCGTTAGCCTATCTTGGAACCTCCAAAGGGAGGAGAAATTTCCAGTAGTTCTTATTGTAAGGTGTACATTTAGGGGGTTTTGACTAATATATCATCCTTATCATCGCCAGGGATTAATTCAAATCCCAATAAAAATACTAGTCAGTTTGGGAATTTTATGGTGGTTTAATTAATATAGAGGGAAAAAATTAAGAAGAAGTTCTTTCTAAAACTTATAGTCCTTGTGGAGTGACTTTGCCTGAATTTTTTTTTTCCGTAAAAAAGGCTAGAGCATTGAAAAGTATCACTAATCCAAATGTGGGCTATTTTTATTTTTACTATTATTTGGTTACTTAGCCATTATTGTAGTAATGGTGATATATGTGTCATGTAATATTCATTGGGAAAAGAGATGGGAGAATTAGAAAAATTGGGATAATGGGAGGTTTGTAGCAGGGTGTGGAGGAGTTGAGGGAAGAGAGGGAATATTGCTCAGTGAGGCAAAGGAGAGAGATGCCCCCTGCCAAAAGGAAGCAGCAGGGGTGCAATAAGGAATGTTTCTCATTGAATGATTGAACTGATGTTCAGCTCCCTCTATGCCCCAGAAAAGATAGTCCACTTATCTGACTGCAAATTCAAATAAAATGAAGTTTAATAACCAATTTGCATTGGAGAGGTATAAGGAAAGAAGGAATAGGGAGGTCCCTAAATAAGGTTGGAGTCATTTCTGCTTTATGAGGTGAGGCCAGGCCTCACAGGCTGGTGACTGGTTTTTCCCACTCCTGTCCTCTGTGCTAGTTTTGTCAATTTCAGAATCTTAGCAGTAGATAGAAAGCAAAAAAAGAACAGTTCTAATCTTCAGAAGCCTGTGTCTTCAGGCTGAGCAGAGTAGAGGTACTCCACTCCACACTGGGGTGAATGAGCTCCTCCCTCTTCCAACAAGAGGAAGGAAATTGGACATCCAGTCAAGATAGCAGCTTAGAGAAAGCTAAAGTTCAGAGCTCCAGAAACCCTTCCTTACCGATCTAAAACTGAATGCTCCTAGAACACCAAAATTCAAAACAAACAACAGAATAGACCCCGGGAACACTCCTCCTGGACCTGGATCAAAAGATACCGCCCCCCAAAAGTCAGAACCCTAGATCACTCAGATCTAAGGGGTAGGCAAAAGGAAGGTCCCAGGACCCATTCCCCCAACCCAGAGCTCTGAATCTGAGGCAGCAGCAGGAACCTCAGGGCAGGCAAAAGGGCCTCGGGAGCCGGCTATTCTGAAGACCTCACCCTGAAAACAACCTGAGCCAGTTGTGGGGGCACCCAGACAGCAGGGAAAGAGAGAGAGATGGGGGGGCCTGTAGCCCCCTGACCAGATCCTTCCATCTGAGTATCACCAAAGGTCCCTGCCTCAGGACGTACTCAGTCTGAGGTTAATCCTATCACTAGCCCTCAGAACTCCTGGAAGCCATGGGCCCTCCCCCTCAGAGTGCAGGGTCTTCTGAAACAACAGTAACACTCAGGGCTGGCAAAAGGGCATCGGCTCTGAAGGCTGCATCCTGAAAACAACCTGAGCCAGTTGCGGGGACACCCAGACAGCAGGGAAACAGAGAGAGATGGGGGGAGCCTGTAGCCCCCTGACCAGATCCTTCCATCTGAGTCTCACAAAAGGTCCCTGCCTCAGGGCATACTCAGTCTGAGGTTAATCCTATCACAAGCCCTCAGAGCTCCAGGAAGCCACAGCCCCTCCCCCTCAGAGTGCAGGCTCCTCTGAACAGCAAAGGCATTGACATACATCTGAGAGTGTCAAGCCAGGTGCAGAGCATAGAAGTAAGACAACAGAGAAGCATCGGGAGGGAACTGAGGAAGATAGTAACACCTAAACACCAGCAATTCCAGGCTTCCTGGGGAAGACAGACAATTTTCCTGGGGCTAAAGCAACTGAACACCAGACAGATAACAGAAGAGCCAGCCCCCCTCACTCAGATAGAGATGGCAAATAGCACAGGAGCAAAAAAGCCTCAATACAACAAGAAAAACAAGAAGGGGAAAACTTTGGACACATTTTATGGAGTAAAAATACAAAATACGGAGGAGATAGAAGAGGAAACACAAACAAATGTGCAGAAACCTTCCAAAGAAAATGGAAATTCTCCACAAACTTTTGAAGAATTTGAATCGAAAATGATCAAAAAGATGGAAGCCTTCTGGCAGGAAAAGTGAGAATTAATGCAAAAGAATTTCACGCAACTACAAAATCAGTTTGACAAAACTGAAAAGGAAAACCAGGCTTTAAAGGTCAGAATCAGGGAACTGGAAGACAACGAGCAGGTAAAAGAGCAAGAATCAATAAAGCAAAGCCAAAAGATAAAGAAATTAGAAGAGAGCATAAAATATCTCCCTGACAAGGTGACAGATTTGGAAAATAGAGGAAGAAGAGATAATTTAAGAATACTTGGACTACCAGAAAATCCATAAATAAACAGAAAACTCGACATCATAATACAAGATATAATCAAAGAAAATTGCCCAGAGATTCTAGAACAAGGGGCCAATACACCCACTGAAAGAGCTCACAGAACACCCTCTACACTAAATCCCCAAAAGACAACTCCCAGGAATGTAATTGCCAAATTCCAAAACTTTCAAACAAAAGAAAAAATCCTACAAGAAGCCAGAAAAAGACAATTTAGATTTAAAGACATGCCAATTAGGATCACACAAGACCTTGCAAGTTCCACTCTGAATGATTGTAAGGCATGGAACATGATTTTCAGAAAGGCAAGAGAGCTGGGTCTTCAACCAAGAATCAGCTACCCATCAAAACTGACTATATACTTCGAAGGGAAAGTATGGGCATTCAACAAAATAGAAGATTTCCAAGTTTTTGCAAAGAAAAGACCAGAGCTCTGTGGAAAGTTTGATATCGAAAAACAAAGAGCAAGGGATACCTGAAAAGGTAAATATGATTGAAAGGGAAAAGGAGAAAATTGTTATCTTTTCAGGTACTCAAAATCTCTTCTTTAAGGACTAGATTTATATCAATCACTCTCTATATATTAATATTTGGAAAATGTAATGTGTAAATAGCAGGAAAAGAAAAATCAAATAGAATAATCTTTCTCACACAAAGATTCACATGGAAAGGTGAGGGGAAGGAAACTCCTATAAGAAGGAGAGGAAGAGAGTTTTTACTTAAACCTTACTCTCAGGGAAATCAACTATGAGAGGGAAAAACATCCAGATCCATTGGGATCTTGAATTCTATCTTACCCAACAAGGGTAAGGAGAAGGAAAAACCAAGGAGGAGGAGGGGAGGGAAAACAAAAGGGGAAGGAAGGAGAGGGAGAGGGGGGGAACAAAAAGGGAGGGGCTAGAAAGGGATACATATCAAGAGAAGGGACAAAGGGGACTGATTTAAAGTAAATCACTGGATTAAAATGTTAGAGCTAAAGAAGAAAGGTCAGAATTAGGGGAGGATATCAAAATGCCAGAGAATTCACAAGTCACAATCATAACTTTGAACATGAATGGGATGAACTTATCCATAAAACGTAGACAAATTGCAGAATGGTTTAGAATCCAAAACCCTACCATATGTTGTCTTCAAGAAACACACATGAAGAGGGTAGACACCCAAAAGGTCAGAATTAAAGGATGGAGTAAGACCTTCTCGGCCTCAACTGATAGAAAGAAGGCAGGAGTTGCAATCATGATATCTGATAAAGCCAAAGCAAAAATAGACCTGATTAAAAGGGATAGGGAAGGTAATTATATTTTGTTAAAATAGACTTTAGATAATGAGGAAATATCACTAATCAACATATATGCACCAAATAATATAGCACCCAAATTTCTAATGGAGAAACCAGGAGAATTGAAGGAAGAAATAGACAGTAAAACAATATTAGTGGGAGATTTGAACCAACCATTATCAAATTTAGATAAATCAAATAAAAAAATAAATAAAAAGAGGTAAAAGAAGTGAATGAAATCTTAGAAAAATTACAGTTAATAGACATATGGAGAAAAATAAATAGGGACAAAAATGAATACACCTTCTTCTCAGCACCACATGGCACATTCACAAAGATTGACCATACATTAGGTCACAGAAACATGGCATACAAATGCAGAAAAGCAGAAATAATAAATGCAGCCTTCTCAGATCACAAGGCAATAAAAATAATGATCATTAAAGGTACATGGAAAACCAAATAAAAAATTAATTGGAAATTAAACAATATGATACTACAAAATCGTTTAGTTAAAGAAGAAATTAGAGAAACAATTAATAATTTCATCAAGGAAAATGACAATGGCGAGACATCCTTTCAAACCTTTTCGGATGCAGCCAAAGCAGTAATCAGAGGTAAATTCATATCCCTAAGTGCATATATTAACAAACGAGGGAGAGCAGAAATCAATCAATTGGAAATGCAAATAAAATAACTCAAAAGAGATTAAATTAAAACCCCCCAGCAGAAAACCAAACTAGAAATCCTAAAAATTAAGGGAGAAATTAATAAAATCAAAAGTGATAGAACTGTTGATTTAATAAATAAGACTAGAAGCTGGTACATTGAAAAAAACAAACAAAATAGATAAAGTACTGGTCAATCAAATTAAAAAAAGGAAAGAAGAAAAGCAAATTAACATCATCAAAGATGAAAAGGGGTACATCACCTCCAATGAAGAGGAAATCAAGGCAATAATTAAAAATTGCTTTGCCCAATTATATGGCAATAAATACAGCAATCTAGGTAATATGGATGAATATATACAAAAATACAAACTGCCTAGACTAACAGAAGAAGAAATAGAATTCTTAAATAATCCCATATCAGAAAATGAAATCCAACAGGCCATCAAAGATCTCCTTAAGAAAAAATCTCCAGGGCCCAAGAGATTCACAAGTGAATTCTATCAAACAATCAGAGAACAGTTAATCCCAATACTATACAAACTATTTGACATAATAAGCAAAGAGGGAATTCAACCAAACTCCTTTTATGACACAAACATGGTACTGATTCCAAAATCAGGCTGATCAGAAACAGAGACAGAAAATTATAGACCAATCTCCCTAATGAATATAGATGCAAAAATCTTAAGTAGGATATAGATCAGAAGGGTCATCCACCATAATCAAGTAGGATTTATACCAGGGATGCAGGGCTGGTTCAATATTAGGAAAACATAATCGACCATATCAACAAGCAAAGCAACAAAAATCATATGATTATCTCAATAGACGCAGAAAAAGCCTTTGATAAAATACAACATCCATTCCCATTGAAAACACTAGAAAGTATAGGAATAGGAGGGTATTTCCTAAAAATAATAAACAGTATATATCTAAAACCATCAGCCAATATCATCTGCACTGGGGATAAACAAAATGCATTCCCAATAAGATCAGAGTAAAACCAAGATGCCCATTATCACCTCTACTATTTGACATTGTACTAGAAACACTAGCAGTAGCAATTAGAGAAGAAAAAGAAATTGAAGGCATCAAAATAGGCAAGGAAGAGACTAAGCTATTGCTCTTTGCAGATGACATGATTGTCTACTTAAAGAATCCTAGAGATTTAACCAAAAAACTAATTGAAATAATCAACAAGTTTAGCAAAGTTGCAGGATACAAAATAAACCCGCATAAGTCATCAGCATTTCTATACATCTCCAACATAGTTCAGTAGCAAAAACTAGAAAAAGAAATCCCATTCAAAATCATCTTAGACAAAATAAAATACCTAGGAATCTATCTCCCGATACAAACACAGGTACTATATGAACACAACTACAAAACACTCTCCAAACAAGTAAAACTAGACTTGCTCAATTGGAAAAACATTAACTGCTCATGGGTAGGATGAGCCAATATAGTAAAAATGACCATCCTACCCAAACTTATCTATCTATTTATTGCCATATCCTTGGAACTTCCAAAAATTTTTTTTTACTGATTTAGAAAAAAACATAACAAAGTTCATTTGGAATAACAAAGGATCAAGGATATCCAGGGAAATAATGAAAAAAATAATACAAAGGAAGGGGGCCTTGTAGTCCCAGATCTCAAACTATATTACAAAGCAGCAGACATCAAAACAATTTGGTACTGGCTAATAGACAGAAAGGAGGATCAGTGGAATAGACTTGGGGCAAGTGACCTCAGCAAGACAATATATGATAAACCCAAAGAGCCCAGCTTTTGGGTCAAAAATCCACTATTCGATAAAAACTGCTGGGATAACTGGAAGACAGTGTTGGAGAGATTAGGATTAGATCAACACCTCACACCCTACACCAAGATAAATTCAAAATGGGTGACTGACATGAACATAAAGAGGGAAACTATAAGTAAATTAGGTAAACACAGAATAGTATACATGTCAGACCTTTGGGAAGGACTTTAAAACCAAGCAAGACATAAAAAGAATCACAAAATGTAAAATAAATAATTTCGACTACATCAAATTAAAAAGCTTTTGTACAAACAAAACCAATATAACTAAAATCAGAAGGAAAGCAACAAATTGGGAAGCAATCTTCATTAAAACCTCTGACAAAAGTTTAATTACTCAAATTTACAGAGCTAAATCAATTGTACAAAAAATCAAGCCATTCCCCAATTGATAAATGGGCAAGGGACATGAACAGGCAGTTCTCAGCCAAATAAATCAAAACTATTAATAAGCACATGAAAAAGTGCTCTACATCTCTTATAATCAGAGAGATGCAAATCAAAACAACTCTGAGGTATCACCTCACACCTAGCAGATTGGCTAACATGACAGCTATGGAAAGTAATGAATGCTGGAGGGGATGCGGCAAAGTAGGGACATTAATTCATTGCTGGTGGAGTTATGAACTGATCCAACCATTCTGGAGGGCAATTTGGAACTATGCCCAAAGGGCGATAAAAGACTGTCTGCCCTTTGATCCAGCCATAGCACTGCTGGGTGTGTACCCCAAAGAGATAATGGACAAAAAGACTTATACAAGAATATTCATAGCTGCGCTCTTTGTGGTGTCCAAAAATTGGAAAATGAGGGGATGCCCTTCAATTGGGGAATGGCTGAACAAATTGTGTTTTATTTTGGTGATGGAATACTATTGTGCTAAAAGGAATAATAAAGTGGAGGAATTCCATGGAGACTGAAACAACCTCCAGGAAGTGATGCAGAGCCAAAGGAGCAGAACCAGGAGAACATTGTACACAGAGACTGATACACTGTGGTATAATCAAACGTAATGGACACATCTTGACGTCAGTCAAATAGAAATATCTATTGATCTTTCTGTTTGCCTAAGACCTTATGGAACTAACTATATACATATTTACATTTTGCAATAAGTCCAATTCCAGACACTTGTTTATTTATACAAGGTCTCCCAATATGTGAGTTTATGATTTTGTGTTTTGTGTCTAATAGTGTTGTGTTGAATTAATTCTTAACAAGTTTCTTCAGATTTCCACTTCTCATGTTGACTGATGGATCTTTTCCTTTCCACAGTCAACCCAATTGAAAAATATTATATAGATTAATAAGATAGTATACATGAAAGTACTTCAGTTTGGGGTATTGGATTTAGAAAGAATTATAGTGTTCCAAACTAGATGTACATTAAAAGTCATCAGTATCAATATGATTTTATAGATGAGAGAATTGAGATTCACACAGGTTGAATTGATTAAGGTCACACATATAGCTATTAAGTAGAAAATATGGTATATGTGCTTGATTCTCCCAATCTACAAAAAGGACCTGATGGAGAAAAAGAATAGTAGCAACATTTGTAACTAATCTAGAAAATACTTTACATACATGATTGCTTTTGATCCCACTGCTAAAAGGAAAATCATTTGTTTGGGCTTTAGCCCTGATTAAGGAGGCAAAACTCAGGAAAATAAAATTAATAGCAGATTATTAAAAATGGCAAGGTAGGAGACAACTAGAACAGGCCTAGAGATGAGAAGTCCTCGGTTCAAATCTAGTCTCAGATATTTCTTAGCTGTGTGATCTGGGGCAAGTCACTTAACTTCCTTTGCCTAGCCTTTTCCAATCTTCTGTCTTGTAATAATACACAGTATTGATTCTAGGATGGAAGGTAAAGATTTTTTTTTAAATCAGGATCAGGCCTCAGGATTATAAACCAGAACATTTTAAAAGAAAACTTCATAATAAAAGAAAGCAATTCTGATCAATACACACCATCAAAAGGGAACAGGCTTTTGCATCTCAGCTCTTCTTCCATTACAGCATGATAGGGAAATGAAATTAGATATAATGAGGCTGGAATGACTAAACTGATTACCAGGTATAAGATGAACTATTACCTGCTGGATAGCAGTAATTATAAAAGTCTTGGCATGGCTTCAAAGTACATCCTGTAGGCTAAAATACTACCTCGAAGACTGATTAAAAAACATCCAGAAAATAAGCAGAAGTGTGCATAATGAGGTCACTCAGCATAAATTTCAACTCAATACCTTTTGAGGTAAATACTAGAATTATCATTATCTCTATTTTTCAGATGAGAAAATTGAGAATCAAAAAATAATGTGTATATTATCATACAGTTAGCAAAGATCAGAGCTGAGATTTGAACCCCAAATTTTATGTGATTCCCATCTCAAAATTCTTTCTATTGGGATATAAATGAGGTGAGTGAAAGTCCATATAATTCAAACTTATCATACAAATTCCACATGGTAGGACTTGAGTGAGCAGTAGATAATGGTAGAGAGAAAAGGGCACTTGGAAGGAAGTCAGTAGATCTTTAGTTCTAGCTCTGCTCTTAACAAATCATTTGTTATTGGCCCAGTAACTTAACCCATTGTTATTTTGATTTTTTATTTTATTTCTCTGTGTGTGTCTCTATCATTCTCATTGTCATCAGGTACAAAAAAATCAGACACAGAAAAAAGAGATGTGTGTCCACACATATGTGTATATTAAAAATAATTACTCTGGTGACATAGAGCTTTAACAAGGTCAGGGAGTAATTAAAATGGGCATATATATATATATATATATCTCATAGGAAAGTGTAATGAGTTTATATCATGCATAACAGGATAGATTATTATTAAGATTTCTTTTAATTTTACATTCACTCTGATTGAACAACCTATAACATTTATTATTTATCAAAGTTATTCTCTATTGCTTTCCAAAATGACTTGCATACAATAATACCTTCCTTTCATTACACAAATATAATTGCAATCTTACACTGCATTGCTTGCTGAATTAACGTTCCATTTTCTTTAACTAAAAGAAAAGATTGTTCTTTATCTACTAACCAAAGATGAGGGAAAGTACTTCAGTGAAATTCAATTCAATCTTTATTAAAACCTTACTAGAAATATATGACCACAAAAGAAGATGGATATGGCTCATGCCAAGATCAAGGGACAAAAATCAGTGGATGTCTTGTGTAATTTAAAATATATTTTATTTCCTTTAATTGCATGTAAAACAATTTTTTTAACATTCACTTTTTTTTTAAAAATGAGTTCAAAATTTCTCCCCCTTTACAAATCTCCCCACCATCACTACCTGCCACTCCTATGTCTTTTGAGTTAGTAAACAATCTGATAGAAGTATAATCATATAAAACATTTTTCCATAATAGTCATTTTGTGGAAGAGATTTCAAATGAAGAAGAGGAAAAGGAAGAAAAAGAAAGAAAAAAGCTGATGGCCATTCCCTCAATATCCAAATCTTTGCTATTATAATAAGAGCGACAATAAATATTTTTATGCAAATAGATCATCCCCCCCCCCTTTTTTTATCTTTGTGACTATAGTCTTAGTAGTTATTTTCCTGAATCAAAAGGTATCCACAGTTTTAGAGCTCTTTGGTTGCAGCTCCAAATTGCTCTCTAGAATAATTGGATCACATCATAAATCCACCAACAGTGCTTTTGTGTCCCAATTTCCCCACATTGCTTCTAACATTTATCAGTTTCCTTTTCTGTTTGACCAATCTGATAGACATGAAACCTCAGAGTAGCTTTAAGTTCCATTTCTCTAATCAAAAGTGATTCAGAGAATTTTATATGAATGCAAATGATTTTGATTTCTTCATCTGAAAACTACCTATTTGCATCCTTTGACCATTTATCAATCAGAAAGTGTCATATTTTTACAAATTTAATTAATTCTCCAGTTATTTGAGAAATGAGACTCCTTTATCAAATATTTACTGTAAAAAATTTCCCTACTTTCTTTTTTCCTTCTAATCTTTTTTTCCATTAGTTTTGTTTGTACAAAATCTTCCATGTACTCTTTTGATGCATTCCTAATGTCAAAAGAACTTGATAAAGATTTCTAACACTCACATGCACCATCTATGATTAACTTTTAAGAGAAACACATGTAAGAGTTTGGTTAGATGGCAAGTATAGATGGGTTGCCACTGTTTTGTTGAAGGGAATCCTTGCATTTTTGAGATTATAGTTCTGTGGGGGACTGAAATATGAGCAAAATGCTCAGTGTATTGGGTCACATTTATGTTCTAATTTTATTACTGTGGAGGGCATCCAACTGCAGAATGTCCCTTTCTCCCCTGCTATATGAGAGTTAGAGAGTAGCTAAGTCCTTTCAGATCATTCCTGTCTTTGGCCATTATCTTGGCTTTGATCAAGGCCTTTTCTTCAGATAGCCCTATCCTTCTCTCTATTCCCTATCCCTGGAGATTAGACCCAAAATTTATAGAACCTACTAAGGCTTTGAACAATGACTCACTCCTATTAGGAAAAAGAGGACTATGTTCAATCCAAGTCAATAAACATTTATTAAGAACCAATTATGTGTTCAGCATTGTGCCTATTTCTGAGGATTTAATTTTAAAAAAGAACAACTTTTACCCTCACGGAGTTTACAGTCTAAAAAGGTAAAGAACACAGAAAAGGGGTCAGGAAAGGGGAGAAACACTAGTCAGTACCTGGCATGGGGGCATTTTCAGCTTTTTTTATGCTTTTATTTTCAGTTAGTTTGGGGTTTCTAAAAGTTTTTGATGCTGTCATTTTAAATAGTAATATCATCTAGAAAGAAGTGCATTTACTATTCTCCTCTTCTACATTATGGTTTTAATTCAGGAAGGAACCCAATCTATAGCCTCAAGCTCTAGTGCTCTGCTCTGTTGTGTAAATGGGAACAGATCCCTTGGTGTCCTATAGCCTTGAACTCTAATGCTTCTCTTTGCTCTGGAAATGTGTCCCAGACCTGAGTATAAACAATAGAATTCCCAAATAGCACCAATTCCTGCACCCGGTGTCAGAAAATCTTACCTCTTTATTATCCCTGGACTGAGAATTGCAACTGCTGTTGCCACGCCATTCCCCTACCTTCTCCCAAAGTCCTTAGCTGGTGTTGGCGCATGCTCCCTCCAGATCAGCTCTGACACAGTGTTAAGGACTTCTACCAATTTCTTATATTGTCTTGGTCAGGAAAAGTGTCTTACTGTGACCTTTTATTGGTTCTGCTACATCAGAATTTGATTTTTCGGAATCATTTTAAAGTTTTTTAGAGGAGAATTTTGGGAGAGTTCAGCTATGTTGCTGTCTCTATAGTAACTTTAATTTTAATTCTTTTCTAAACATTTTTTTAAATGTAGCTGTAAAAGGATTACTGGGATAAGTAATAGAAATTCAGTCCTTTTTGATTGCAACAAATGTTTCTTTTTTTCTAGGAATAATATCTAACTTTAATAGCATTGTTTAAATATCCAATAGATAGGAAGATTCCAGGTAAATAGAAGAGATGATGAATTATATTAACATGGAACAGGTGATTTACAAGATGATAGCAATTATCTCTATACTTATCTACTGACTTCATAAAGTCATAATTAGAATGGTTTATGAATATATAATAGAATATTTGAAGAAAACCAGAAGAAAATCCTTTATAAATAATTTTCTACAATAGTTTACAGTTGATTCATTGCATAGATTCTCAAAGGGGAGTTTAAAAAGGAAGTGGGTAAGAATTGCACTCAACTCAAAAGCCTAGACACATAATATTGTAGACCCATGGAAACTTCAAGGTTTATTCTCTTTATAATTTCCTTCATAAGGAAAAGTTTTGCTATTTTTATTTATTGAGCTTACTGTGGCTAACTTGGCTATGTATAAAATTTTGACGAGGGCATAGTCCCTGAGCACTAGAAAATATTTGAGTAGAGAGGCTTTTTATCATTTGTCTTGTATGATTAAAAAAAGTCTCACTATTTTCGTAATCAGATTTGTGTTGTGCTTCCTTGAAGATTTCTAGCCAGCATTCCATTTAAATGTCCAATTTGATTTTATGGATGAAAATACAATGCTTTCTTGTGTGAATGATAATAATACCTTTAAAAAAGAGAGTTTACACCAGATTCTCATCTCACTAGGCACCTCCTATAGACCTGATCTGAGCATTGAGCTCCCATTGACTTCAAAGGGTGCTTTGGGTTTAGATCATCTCAATGGGAGTCCAGAGCAAGCTGAGAATTTGGCCCTTAAATTTCATTTCTGGTCCACTAAGTGTCAGGTTGGTGAAACTCGATAAAGTAATGTTAAATAGATAATATTTAAATACTAAAGATATAAACTACTTGGGGGGAAAAGTGACAAAAAGAAAAACTACTGCAGATGTGTGTTTTCCAAAGCAGTGTTACTGTATACATGTGATTGGACACCTAGTCATGGTATTGAATCCTGCTCTCTGGGCTGAAAATACAAGCAGGCTGTCATAAAGGAATCACTTAATGAAAAGGCTTGGATGACATAATACAAACTACAGGAAGTAATGCATGAGTGCATTACTCCAATTATCCCCATTTAATTATAGTACTAATTTAATTAACTTTTTAATCATTATTAATTTGTATCAGTTGGGTCTGACTCCATTTGGGTTTTTGTTGTTGTTGTTGTTGTTGTTGTTGTTGTTGTTTGGTTGTTGATTGGTTGTTTTTAAGAAGATACTGGAGTGCTTTGCCATTTCCTTTTCCAACTCATTTCACAAATGAGGAATTGAGGAAAAGAGTGTTAGGTAACCTGTCTAGGGTCACCTAGCTAGTGTTTGAGGCCTGATTTTAACTTAGAAAGATGAGTTTTACTGACTCCAAGGTCTAGTTCTCTATCCACAGTGCTTAATTAAGGTACAAGGCTTAATTTAATTAAAATTAAAGAAAAATAAATTAAATTAAAATTTTAAATTAATCTGAATAACAACAATAACAAACCTTTAGATAAATTTATTATGTGCCATATCCTTTGCTGAGTACTTTAAAATTATTACCTTATTCAACCCTTAAATAACACTGGGAGGTAGATGCTATTATTGCCATGATTTTATAGATAAGGAAAATGATAGATAAAGTAACTTGCCCAGGGTCTCAAAGCTAATCATATTTCTCACGCTGGATTTAAACTCAGGTTTCTTTTTGACTCAAGACACTATGACTTATCCACATAACACCAAGTGCAGATACAGGTAATTTTTTTTTCCCCTGTAAAGATTAAAATTTAGAAATATATGGGGAGACTGAGGCAGGTAGAAATTAGTGTCTCACTTTAAGGAGTATTATATTTTTTAGAGGTTTATTAAAGGTTAAATGGTTAAAGAATATACAAGTAAGAAACATGTGCCTAGGCCAGAGACCTAGACAAAATAACCTCACATCATGGAAGAAATGCCTCTGCTCCAAAACGGAAGTCCAAAAAAGAGAGAGAGCCCTCAAAAGCTTTTGAATCAGCTTAAATACCTTCTTGATCTCGGCCCAGGTGAGATTACAAGGCATTCTGGGGAAGTAGAGCAAAAGCTCGTGGGGATTGTAGTCCTGTATTCGAGTTTATTTTTTACACCCCCTCTAACTGTATCAGGCCTATATTTGAGTGAGGAAAGTTAGAAGAAGCTGTTATTGATTCTACAGTTACCAAAGCCACCTACATATTAATTATCATTATGGTCCATTCTATGTGCTACACATAACACTATGGATCTGGGGCTTGCTTTGGATCACCTTTGATCAAAGGGAAGGATGTAAGGACCAGGAGAAATGTTTCTGATCCTTCACACCCACGCATGAACTTTGGACAAATGAAATGCCAATTTGCTTGAGTATTGAGTGGAAAATCAGATTTCTTATGTAGATACTCATTTAAAATAAACTCTAAAGTCTACCAGAGACATTTATACTTTCCTTTTTCATTCCAAAGATAAAGATGGATAATGTGAATGAAGAAGTGACTAACTTGTAGACAAATGGATCTGTTCTAGTAGAAATTTTTATTATCTTTACTAAGTAAGATCAGGTCAGGAATTTATGCTCGTGTTTCTGCTTCCACTTATATGTGGACATGATGGGGAAAGAAACAGTGATTCTAGGCTTTCTTTTAATGGCTGCTTTTTGTAGACTCCTTTATGGATTATACATGGATATCATGCCCACTAAAATTAGATAGTCCACAAAGTTCTTATTTAGGCACTCTTTTTGGTATGTACAATCTGTCCTGGTAGTTTTCCTATATCCTTGAGTTCAACTATTGTTTCTATGAAAAAGACTTCTAGTTCTAGATCTATATATCCAGTCCCGATATCTTCCCTGAACTTTAGTTATCCATCACCAGTTTCCTAAGGAGATTTCACACTAAAGGTGTACTCAACCCTACCCTCAAACCTTCTTTGCATTAGAATTTTCCTGTTGTTTTTGAATGAACCAGCATTCTTTCAATTTCTGATATTTGTAATCTCAGTGTCATCTTGGACTTCTCACATGCTCTCAATTCATGTATCTGTTCAGTAGCCAAATCTTGCCATTTATGCCTTAACTACATCTCTTGAATCTGAACACTACTACCTCCTCTCTTAGTTGCCACATTAGTTCAATTCTTCTCAGTTCTCACATAGATTATTGCAGCTTCTTCCCAATTGGCTTCCTTATTTTGTCATCTTCCTATTGAAATCCACCCTCTATGTTGTTGCCAAATTAATTCTAATTTAGCTCAGATATGACCAGATGACTCCCCTATTCAACCATTTACAATGACTTCATGTTAATTCTAAGATTAAATATAAATTCCACTATTTAACTTTTAAGCTCTATAAAACCTGGCATGAATTAGTTTTTCTAACTTATTGTATATTATTCTCAGTCCTGCATTTTGTAAACTAGCCAATTGACCTTCTTTCTGTTCCTCACAAAGGTTACCTAATGTCTCATCTTTATCCTTATGTACTAGTTGTCCCACATACCTGAAATTTAGTCCCTTCTGACCACAGCCTTGTAGAGTCCCTTTATTCCTTTAGCACATACGTTTTAAGCAGGTGATGCTTGAATTTTCTTGATTTCCCAACAGTTAATATCTTCCCTCTCAAGAAACATTTTCTTTTACTACTTACTATATATTGAATTTATTCACTGAAATTTTAACCATTGGCTCTACTGAGCCTATTTGAGATGACTTTAGAAGGTTTCATACCCCTATCAGGGATAAACTGTGAGAGAATTATTCTCTTTTTCTCTCCTAAACATAGGCTTGGTAGGAAATATGACACCTGTAGGAATTACTGATAACCTGAGGCTAGAATGAAATTTTAAAGAGAAAAGAAAGACATCAAGTAATGGGGAAAAGGACCCTTAGAAATGGATAATAGCAGAGGCAATTGCTATCACTACTAGTATAAGGTCAAGGTAAACCCCTGTTAGCAAGGAAAACTAGAGCTAAAATACAACTGCAAAAAAACCCAATACTCTGCAACAATCTGTTCATTTAACTTATACAAGATCAATCTCTAAGGCACTAAAAATTCCCTCAGAGAGTCATTGGGAAGCTGATTCACCCTGATGAATTGCTATTGAAAAACCATGAGTGTAAGCCCTTGTTAGCTGCCTACTATACAATGGGAAACTTGTAGGCTTTTGCTATAACTGACACTAGAAGAAATGGAAAGAGTTGTGAGCTGGGAAATGGCATACTGGGAATATTGGTAGCAATATGCTAGAATTTACATTTATTATTCTGATTAAAATCTTTATTTAGTGTTCTTGTAAATTATCTTAAAAGTTACATGGGTGATAATACAGAGATAAATGGCATAGTGTAGCACATGGGGATATATGATCTGGGATACTTGATTGGAGACTAGAAACACCCTTCATAGAATGATACAGGAACATAACACTGGTCATCCAGAAAAAAGGGCAAGGAAAGAGTGACATTCAGCTATTCTAATATTCTTAGAGTGGATCCAAGACTTCAGGGAAAACATCTCATAGTTCTACCCAATACTCAGTGGAATATACTACAAAAAAAGTTAGTTTCTTTTATTCCAGGCCACCCAGAGGTCATCATTTGGTTAAGAAGGATGCATTGAATAACTAGAAATAGATCTTTTCATTTAAAAAATGTGTTTAAAATCATCCTTCTTTCTCTGTCCCCTTCTCATTAAGAAGGCAAATAATTTTCTATTGGTTATACATGTGCAGTTCTACAAAACATTTACTTATTAGTCATATAAAGAAAACAAAAATTAAAAAAAAACATGTAAAAGATAAAAATATGATTCAATCTGTATCAGTTCTTTCTCTGATAGAGGACAGAAGTTTTTCATTATAAGTCCTTTAGAATTATCTTCAATCTATATTGCTTAGAATAGCTAAGTCATTCAAAGCTGAATTCATATT
Organism: Monodelphis domestica; assembly: GCF_027887165.1. Lineage (NCBI taxonomy): Eukaryota > Metazoa > Chordata > Mammalia > Didelphimorphia > Didelphidae > Monodelphis > Monodelphis domestica. The sequence continues at coordinate 239,977,439 of NC_077232.1, forward strand.
GGGTTTCCTAGAAAACATATCTTGTTCAAAGTCAGTAAAGTTTATTAAGTGCCCACTATGTACCAAGCACTGTGCCAAATTCATGGATAGAAGAAGAACCAAAAGACAGTCACTGCCCTCAAGGAGCTCACAGTCTGATAGAAATGCATTTGAAACAGCTTCAAGAAAAACTGAATGTTTAGTAATAAAACAAGAGGATACAGTCAAGGAAAGAATGAAAAGGACTCTGTCTGATTTTAGGTGATAAAGAAATATTATACATGGCTTTGTAAGAGTCACTAAAGTTCACTCACTAAAGCTTGAGCCTTGTATGTATGTCAGGGGTTTTCACAAGTGCTGAATAACACAGTATCAAACCTTGCTTCATTAAGTGCCCAATTTACTTTGTGTTCCCAATACCAGGATTGGGCTTGGAAAGGAGGAGAGGGAATATCTTTCCTATAGTAAGTTCTCTGTGAAATAAGGGGAATATTTGGATCTCTACTGATGATAGATGTTTGTTCAGTACAGTAACCTGTCTAGATGATAACAGACTGTAGGACAGTGTGGTAGGCTACACCTGTAGATGTTAAGGGGTTTAACACAGTCTGACTGCTTCTTGATCTTATAAACAGTACATTGTTTTATTAACTATTTTCAACACAAGGAAGGGTAGGAGGGCCAGAGAATGGTTTCCCTAATCTATTTTCCTCTATTTCTCCTCCCTCCAGCCTAAGAATTTCTCATGAAATCCTCTTTTTGTCTTCTGGCTCCCTTTCTTACACTCTCTGTCTTGAAATCCCAGACCCTATATAGGTTCCTGACCTATTGGCCCTCCAAACATTGATGGTGGATGATTTATAGTTCTTTAGGAATTTGTAGGGTGAGGTAAATAGCAGAGTCACCCTAATGGGCCTGAGCCCAATATGGTTATGGCCTCACTTGCAGACAGACAGGTCAATAGGATATTGTTGCCTTCTTCTTAGGTAGGATGAAATGTCTTATGACAGCAGCTCACAGGAACTCGGTTGATGGAAACAGTTGAAATTAGTGGACAGGAACTCTCTCTCTCTCTCTCAAAGACACTATGGTTGGGTGGATGATTCACAGGACAGGGAAAATGGTTTCCCAAAGTAAGTTAGGTCACCAACAACAGGAAGTAATCCCTCCAAACTCTTGAAGAGAAAAAAAAAACACTTCCTCTCAACTGCCTCTGTGAACCTCCTTTTAATATATGTCCCTCGCACTCTATAGAATCTCTCCTGTTTGGTTCCATGCATAAGCCAGTCCTCTTCTGCAAAGCCATGCATCAGACTTCTGCAAAAGATACAACCTGTCCTCTTTCCCTCTTATATCTGTAAATCTCCATTGCATTGAATTTAAGGTGACATGGTAATAGGATTAAAAGAACATGGGTTTGAGAAACAAAAGTATGCTCTTATCCCAGCTCTGTTGCTCACTCCTGTGCAACTCTACTCTAGTCATCTAATGTTCTCTGGGGCTCTGCTTCCTCATTTGTAAAATTCAGCGATTCATTTCTAAGATCTAATTTCCAACAAAACTCTCATAAAATTCACTCATTATGTGGCATAAGAATACAAGAAAAATCCTCCCTTTATTCACACATCATAATAAACACAAAAAAAAAACAATGAATAATAGTGATGATATAGATTTTCCCGGTTATGAGTATACATATGCATCTTCTCACTCTCTCTATGTATATACATATATATGTATATATATATATATATACATATACATAAAGAGATTTATAGATATATAGGTAAAGATAGATAGATAGATAGATGGATAGATAGATAGATAGATAGATAGATAGATAGATAGATAGATAGATAGATAGACAGACAGACAGACATAACAGAATCAGGAAGATCTGAGTTTGGTGACATTTGTTGTTTAACCTTAGACATAAATGCTTAACCTTAACCTCTTAGAGACTTAGGGCTACCTACCAGGTTGGAAGTGAGCAGTAGTAATGGAGTCTCATTACAAGCTCTCCAGTCCTCCAAAATGACAAATTCATCTCATATTTGTGTATTCTGATATGACTTCCTCCAAATTTTTAATCTTTTGCATTGCTTTTTATGATAACTCAAATTATTAAAAAAAAAAAGTGCTAGTGAGGCTTTTTCTACAAACATAATGAGTAGATTGAGAGTTAGAAGCTTTAGATTCTTATTTGAATGGTCTTCATTAAATTAATTGTGCTTTTTTGCTAGTCATTTGCTTGCTATATGCCCTAATTTCCCCCTTTTAAAAATGTGTATCTGCCAAAAAAGGAAATTACTTTTTTATTTTCATATATCTGAAGTCATATTGATTTTTAAAGGGGAAAATGACACAAAAATTCCAGCTAGCAATACTAAAGTGTTATAAAGTTCTGTATAGTGGAAATGTCATTGCTTCAGTGAATTGAAAGTGAAATTTCAAGGCTTAATTTAAAACTCCTCATAATAAGCCAATAACAGCAATAGTAATAATAAATCAATAGAGAACAAATATAATTATTAATAGTCATAATGATAATAGTGCACATCAATATGTTTTAAGATTTACAAAGCATTTTATTTATATTATCTCAATAGCCCCAGGATGCAAATGTTATTATCTCCATTTCATAGATGAGCAAGCAGGGACTACAAGAAGTTAAATTATTTGCTGATAGTCACATCTATTAAGTGACTGAAATAGGAACTAGATTCTGGTCTTCCTGATTCCATGTTCAGTGCTTAAAAGTAGTTTTTGAGGCAACAAACACATTTATTCACACCACATCCAATTGTTGTGGTGTATTTGACTTCAGTGTCTACTGAAATAAAGGGAGGGAAAACAACAAATCAATGACCTCATAGGTAAAAACTCATAATAAAAAGATGGGAATAAGTAAAGGTTTTGTATAGACCAAAACTGAATTTCCTACTGCTGGCATATTAGAATCTCTGTGTTCATGTTTCATTAATATCATTTTTGCATATAATCTTTCTAAAATCCAAACATCAAAAGCAAGCTTCTTTTGTAAATGGTAATGGCCTTCTGGATTAAAATTCCATGTCTGTTATCAAATTTCCCTTTGAACCTGGGGCAATTTACTCGGCTCTTTTGTGTCTCATAAAATCATAATAATTAGAGATAGATGCATGGCTTTAGTTGGTTGTATGCATTTCGGAGGAAAGGTACATTTGATTTAAAGGATTAAGTATGCGTAAAACTCACAATGTCTAATTGCCTTATTATTATCACTGTGCAGATGTGTACTAGGCAGTATAAAAGAGGCAATACAACATGTATGATTACTTCTTTAACATTCAGCAATATGTTATCTCTGTGCAGTGTTGCCTGCGATTTCTATAATAGCCAAACAGAATTAAATATGGAATATGTTTTCAGGAGTATATCTCAAACTGGAAGAAAACACCAATGGATTGTTTTGTATCATGAATTTTCTCTTATGCTGTTCATGATCTGTCAACCCTTTTCTTTTTAAGGCTTCACTGGCTTGCCTTTTGTTTTGTCTCCTCAGCTATTACCCAGTTTCTGGCTCTGACAGCTGGATTGTGAGTGTTATTTGAGGTTAATTAAAATCAGTGATGAATAATAAATTGAGGTGGAAAAATTAGGGCAGGGAAAAATGATAAAACTCTAGCAAGTTGAAAGCTGTCCAAGAAAAACCTGAAGTCGTGATGGCATTCATTGTTACTGTGAAGGATTGACTATGTCAAAGAGAAGAATAGTGCCTTATGGGAACTGTCAAAAGTTGATTTGAGAAGTAGAAGTCTACCTTTGTGAGACCTAATTATAATTTTAAAATATTGAATTCCTAAATCCTTTTAAAAACATGAGGAATGAGAAGTCAGAAAGTATAATCAATTTGAGACCTAATCACAAATAATACCAGACATTTCACTCCATTCTTTTAAATTTTGGGATCATGCTAAAATTTATCCACTAATTAAAATTACCTGCTAATTTTAAAATATCACTAATGCAAATAGTATTATGAGTATCATAAGCCCATACATTTAATTCTACAATGTATGAGTCTGGTGAGTGAGAAAATAAATTATATTTATGCATGCCTTTTGCATCTTTCTCTATTTTTAAAAATATGTTATACTTTGGTGTGTCTTTTTGTCAGTATTATATCTTTTGTTGAACATCTTATTTAGTGTATTTGCAACCCCAAATTCTTTCCATCTTCCCAATATTTAGAAACTTATGGACAACTTTAGTTAAACTCACATTCTCTATTTCATAAAGATAAAAGTCACAATCTAAATTTGGCAAATTCAGGCCATCCAAAGGACATTTCTTTTTGTTTGTGTAATTTTCCTCTCTCCTCTTCCTTTTTCTAGAAAACAATCAAATTGAACTGTTTTCAGTAATTACTAGTTTGTTGTTTCCAAAAAGTATATTGAGATGATTCAAGGGAATTGATTGTTAAATTTTTAATTTTAGTATTACTCCTTGGATATCAACAAAGACAATGTATCAGGGATTACATTATTTGTTTTTTTTTTTAAGATAAAACAGTGATGGAAAGAATACATATTATATTTATTATTATATTATATATAATATATTATATTAACATATATTAATAATACATATTATATTTAAAACTGTGTCCTTATCACTTATTTATGCAAATTCAGATCCTACAAATGTACTACCTCTAAAAATAGATATAATTCTACCCATTAACAAATATTTTAAGTCATCTCTATAAGAGATGTTTAGAGTATAAAGAAGTATAATACTCAAGGTTAGCCTTTAAGAAACTTTCAATCTTGTTATTGATATAAGACATGTTTACATTAAAAGGTAAATTATAAAAAAAAAGAATAAAAAAGATACAGATTAATTTTGGGTTTCAGAAGAGGAAGTAATAAGTATGGTTAGAGTTGATCCAGCAAAGTTCCATTGTGACAAGCTAATATTTAGCTGGACTTACATAAAAAGGGAACAAAATTTGATCAATAATCTGCTTTTCCCCTTTCCATTTATTATTTTAATATTCTTTTCTTTTAAAATTGAGTTAGTTTCTCTCTCTCCATTGTACCCTTACCTCACCCAATAAGAAGGTCAGCAAAGTAATATAAATTATACATGTGAACAAATTTCCATATTTACAAAACACATTTCCATATTAGCCATATTGAAAAAAGAAATAAAATAAAATGAGAAAATTATAATTTCATTTGAACCCAGAGTTCATCAGTTTTCTTTTGGGAAGTGTAAAGCAATTTTTCCCCATCATGAGTCCTTTGGAATGTCTTGAATCACTGTATTGATCAGAGTAGTCAAATCTTTCACAGCTGATCATCATTACCTTATAGCTGATCTCTGTGGTCTTCTCACTTCATTTTGCATCAATTCATATATGTCCTACCACATTTTTTTCTGAAACAATTTTCTTTATTTTTCATAACACAATAGTACACTATAACAATCATATCCCTCAACTTATTCAGCCACTCCCCAATTGATAAACTGCTCTCTATTTCCAGTTTTTCATTACCATAAATTTTTTCTATGAATATTTTTGTTCGTATGTGTTCAGTTATCCACACTTGGTGATAATATCCATAACAATAAAATCATATTTTCTGAGCATTGTTGGATATGGCAGGGCAAATCAAAACTTGATTTTCCATAAGAACAGACTTTGAATTAACATGGCGTACTAAATATTTGGTAGATTTCATGAATCCATATATGAAAGAGACATTTCAAATTTGATGCTAAATCAATTAATTGACAGAATTTTTTTACTATATTCTTTAGAACTAATTTGCTCATGCTCTTCCATTTTTTCTTGAATTTCTAATGTTTTAAAATTTATCCTTAAAATCTTAGAGCAATACTGGTTCTTCCTATTCTTTAGCTCAGAATAAGCTTAAATCATTGTAATTGAAAACAGGCATTCCTGTCACTTTTGTTAAATCTTTAATTTGAGCTCAATTCTGTATAACTTCTCTTAGCACTTGGGAAGTGTCTCCTCATTTACCTTTAATTTTTTTTTGGACAAAGACTATGATTTCTTCCCCCACCCCAGGTAGGTAACTCCCAGTGTGGAATATCCCCATTAAATCAAAACACATAAAGAAATTAGAGAACTGAAACACAGTATACCTTCATTTGAACCCGAAACTTTGGTTGTGACCAAGAGTATGACTGATATTTTATATCAATATTATCTGTCCTATAAGGATGTTGAGAAATTGCTCAATGATTTTCTAACTGAATGTGAGAAAAATAAAATCATCTCTCATGTTAATAAAGTCTGGCAGCATAGTGCACCACACTGGTCAGCTCAGGATCCTGCATGGGATTATAACAGTACCGAGGACCAGTTGTAATTACATCGCTGTAGAGATGCCATTATAACAGCTATGCGAGAATATTCCAAGGATACGGAAGCATGGTCAAAATTTGAAAGGCTTAGATAATCAGATAATGAGATACTCTCACAATTCATGGATAAGCTCATTGAGCTTGGGGGTCGATATCTAGACCTTGATATTTCTAAAGACAAAGATATTAAGCAAATAAGAAGACATTTTGTCAGCAACTCTTGCAGGATGGTCCAAGATTATTTTAAGATACATTGCCCACAGTGGCCTCAGATGGACCTTGAAGAGTTGAGAAACACTTCTTATGTCTTAAAGGCCAAAAGGAAAAAAAGGAAGAGCCTAATAATATCATAGAAACCTTGAGAAAACAAGTCAAATTTTTGGAGAATAAGATTGATAAACAAAACAAAGGGCATGGTGATCAATCAATTGCACTAACCCCTCCCCAAGAACCTAACTATTGGTCACTTACCTGCCAATTCTGCCATAAGAAGAGCCACATAATGATGAACTGTAGGATATTTTCCTGGGTACTGATGAACTATACCAACCGGAGAAATTCTTATAGGAACAATTATAGGAATGATAATTATAATGGTGATTTCAGGAATAGTAATTTTAGGACAGATAATAATCCTAGGGACATGAATCAGGCACCTGACAACTCATACCAAATGAGCCCACAGCAGTATATTTTGAGTGGAGCTTGCCCTGAACCACCCAGGGAGCTACTGCCCTTCAGGGGAGCCCAAGGTACTACCCAAAGATTATGAAGGTGTATGGCAGGTGAGGGTTTGGGCAGAGAAATCAGAGGATACAACCTTTGATTTTCCAGACCCTGATGTCTTACTGTCCGTTGTCCCTACCCACTGCTCCCCCCCATACTAATGAGCCCCATGTAATATTAAAGGTTGGTAACATCTATTATAATTGCCTTTTGGACACTGGAATTTCCTGGTCTGTATTGAAGAGTACACCTGGTTCATATTGCAGTTCCATTGGCTCAGTTAATGTCAGGAGGTATCAGGGACACCCCTCCCTAAAGGTTCCCAAACTTTCCCCTAGAATAGAGTCCATAAGACCCCTTAGTGTGGGACATTCTTTCCTCATAATGCCTGGTTCACCTTTATATCTACTGGGGAGAGACCTGTTGTGCAAGCTTAGGGCCACAAAACCTTGCTCTCCAGATTGCTCTATGACACTGGAATTGCCTGAGGAATCCTTGACTTTACTTCATGTACTTCTTTCAGATATTCGTGAAAAGAAGAAGACTCCAATTTTTGAGATCCCAACTGATATACATGAATCTCTCTGGGCCACATCATCTTCTGATGTTGGCCTACTTAAATCATCTGTCACCATCCAAATTCAAACAAATTCTAGCCCACCTCCTTCTATTCCTCAGTACCCTCTTTTGAAGGAGGCAATTAATGGCATTACACAAGTAATAAATTCCCTGATTGACCAAGGCATCATAAATCCCTGTAAATCTGAATACAATATGCCCATCCTGCCTGTTAAAAAGCCAAACCTGGGGCCCGATGGCAAGCATCTTTATTGCATAGTCCAGGATTTAAGAGCTGTGAATAATCATGTTAAAAAGCGACACCCTGTAGTTTCCAACATAAATACTATTATTTCTTCTATTCCCAGCACAGCTACATACTTTACAGTAGTAGAGTTGTGCTCAGGTTTCTTCTCTATATAATTTTCTATATAGTTCTTCTCTATAGTTCATGAGAACATCAGGCATATCTTTGCTTTCACCTGGAAGGACTCCCAGGGGACCTGGGGTTCATGGACAGCCCTACTCTGTTCACACAATTCTTTTCTGCTGATACAGATGCCATAAATTTTAAATTCAGTTGTTTTGTTCAGTATATGGTTGATTTACTCTTGGCCTCACCAAATGTTGAAGCAGGTCAAGTGGATAGCAAACACCTCATCTTAGACTCTACATGAGAGACAAGGTCTCCAAGGACAAAGTTCAGTGATGTCTTCCAATGGTACAATATTTAGGCTTTATTTTAACTGCTGCATCCCATTTAATTTCTCCCAAGTATATTGAAAGTATCAAAAAGTTAAGTGTCCGTACCATTAAAAAGGAATTGAGAGCTATTCTTGGAGCAATAGGATTTTGTTGGCAGTGGATCCCTTGCTATGTGGAAATCACTAAGCCCCTTGTAGCACTCACAAAAAACTCAGTCCCTAAACCTTTTAAATCAGAAACAGAACACCTAACAGCTCTTTTGAATTAAAAACAAGCTATCCTGTCTACCCCTGCTGTAGGCATACCAAATTAAGATAAAACAATTACCCTATATGTCCATAAACACAAAGGGGTAGCTGCCAAAATGGGCTAGGCCTGAGCCTAAGGGAGATCGAGTCAGTCATTATCACTCACCACAAGATCATCTCCAAGCAAGCTCCAGTCATCCACCGAATCTCCTGAACTGAGTTCATTCTAACTACACACTGAATTCAATTGCAAACTCCATTCAAAATGTCCTCACTTCAACTCCAAACTCCAACTACCAAATTACCTTTTACCCCTTCCTTTTAAATAATTTTTTTAAAATTTTTAATTATATAATATTTTATTTGATCATTTCCAAGTATTATTCATTAAAGACAAAGATCATTTTCTTTTCCTCCCCCCACCCCCCATAGCCAACACGTTATTCCACTGGGTATTACATGAGTTCTTGATTCGAACCCATTGCTATGTTGGTAATATTTGCATTAGGGTTTCCTTTAGAGTCTCTCCTCTGTCATGTCCCCTCAACCACTGTAGTCAGGCAGTTGCTTTTCCTCAGTGTTTCTACTCCCACAGTTTATCCTCTGCTTATAATTGGTGTTTATTCTGCTGGATCCCTGCAGATTGTTCAGGGACATTACACCGCCACTAATGGAGAAGTCCATTACATTCAATTATACCACAGTGTATTAGTTTCTGTGTACAATGTTCTCCTGGTTCTGCTCCTCTCGCTCTGCATCACTTCCTGGAGATCTTTCGAGTCTCCATGGAATTCCTCCACTTTATTATTCCTTTTTGAACAATAGTATTCTATCACCAACATATACCACAATTTGCTCAGCCATTCCCCAATTGATGGGCATCCCCTCGTTTTCCAGTTTTTGGCCACCAAAAAGAGTGCAGCTATGAATATTTTTGTACAAGTCTTTTTGTTCATTATCTCTTTGGGGTACAGACCCAGCAGTGCTATGGCTGGATCAAAGGGTAGATATTATTTTGTCGCCCTTTGGGCATAGTTCCAAATTGCCCTCCAGAATGGTTGGATCAGTTCACAACTCCACCAGCAATGAATTAATGTCCCTACTTTGCCACATCCCCTCCAGCATTAATTACTTTCCTTTGCTGTTATGTTAGCCAATCTTCTAGGTGTGAGGTGATACCTCAGAGTTGTTTTGATTTGCATCTCTCTGATTATAAAAGATTTAGAACACTTCTTCATGTGCTTATTAATAGTTTTGATTTCTTTATCTGAGAACTGCCTATCCATGTCCCTTGCCCATTTATCAATTGGAGAATGGCTTCATTTTTTGTACAATTGATTTAGCTCTTTATAAATTTGAGTAATTAAACCTTTGTGAGAGGTATCTCTGAAGATTTTTTTCCCCAATTTGTTGTTTTCCATCTGATTTTACTTATATTGGTTTTGTTTGTACTAAAGCTTTTTAATTTGATGTAGTCAAAATTATTTATTTTACATTTTGTGATTCTTTCTATGTCTTGCTTGGTTTTAAAGTCTTTGCCCTCCCAAAGGTCTGACAAGTATACTATTCTGTGTTTAGCCAATTTACTTATGGTTTCCTTCTTTATGTTTAAGTCATTCACCCATTTTGAATTTATCTTGGTGTAGGGTGTGAAGTGTTGATACAAACCTAATCTCTCCCACACTGTCTTCCTGTTTTCACAGCAGTTTTTATCGATTAGTGGATTTTTGTCCCAAAAGCTGGGATCTTTGCATTTATCGTATACTGTCTTGCTGAGGTTGCTTTCCCCCACTCTATTCCACTGATCTTCCTTTCTGTCTCTTAGCCAGTACCAAATTATTTTGATGACTGCTGCTTTGTAATATAGTTTAAGGTCTGGGACTGCAAGGCCCCCATCATATGTGTTTTTTTTTCATTATTTCCCTGGATATCCTTGATCTTTTGTTATTCCAAATCAATTTTGTTATGTTTTTTTTCTAAATCAGTAAAGAAATATTTTGGGAGTTCAATGGGTATGGCACTAAATAGATAAATAAGTTTGGGTAGAATGGTCATTTTTATTATATTGGCTCGTCCTATCCATGACCAGTTAATGTTTTTCCAATTGCTCAAGTCTAGTTTTAGTTGTGTGGAGATTGTTTTGTAGTTGTGTTCATATAGTTCCTCTGTTTGTCTCAGGAGATAGATACCTAGGTATTTATTTTGTCTAAGGTGATTTTGATTGGGATTTCTCTTTCTAGTTTTTGCTGCTGAGCTGTGTTGGAGATATATAGAAAAGCTGATGACTTATGTGGGTTTATTTTGTATCTTGCAACTTTACTAAAGTTGTTGATTATTTCAATTAGCTTTTTCTTTGAATCTCTAGGATTCTTTAAGTAGACCATCATGTCATCTGCAAAGAGTGATAATTTGGTCTCCTCCTTGCCGATTTTGATGCCTTCAATTTCTTTTTCTTCTCTAATTGCTACTGCTAGTGTTTCTAGTACAATGTCAAATAGTAGAGGTGATAATGGGCATCCTTGTTTCACTTATGATCTTATTGGGAATGCATCTAGTTTAGCCCCATTGTAGATGATACTAGCTGATGGTTTTAGATATATACTGTTTATTATTCTTAGGAACGACCCGTCTATTCCTATACTTTCTAGTGTTTTTAATGGGAATGGGTGTTGTATTTTAGCAAAGGCTTTTTCTGCGTCTATTGAGATAATCATGTGGTTCTTGTTGGTTTGCTTGTTGATGTGGTCAATTATGTGGATGGTTTTCCTAATATTGAACCAGCCCTGCATCGCTGGTATACATCCTACTTGAACATGGTGGATGACCCTTCTGATCACTTGCTGGAGTCTTTTTGCTAGTATCCTATTTAAGATTTTTGCATCTATATTCATTAGGGAGATTGGTTTATACTTTTCTTTCTCTGTTTTTGACCTACCTGGTTTTGGAATCAGTACCATGTTTGTGTCATAAAAGGAGTTTGGTAGAACTCCCTCTTTGCTTATTATGTCAAATAGTTTGTATAGTATTGGGATTAAATGTTCTCTGAATGTTTGATAGAATTCACTGGTGAATCCATCAGGTCCTGGGGATTTTTTTCTTAGGAAGTTCTTTGATGGCTTGTTGGTTTTCATTTTCTGATATGGGATTATTTAAGAATTCTATTTCTTCTTCTGTTAGTCTAGGCAATTTGTATTTTTGTATATATTCATCCATATCACCTAAATTAGTGTATTTATGGCCATATAATTGGACAAAGTAATTTTTAATGACTGCCTTAATTTCCTCTTCATTGGAGGTGATGTCCCCCTTTTCATCTTTGATACTGTTAATTTGCATTTCTTCCTTACTTTTTTTAATTAGATTGACCAATACTTTGTCTATTTTGTTTGTTTTTCAAAGTACCAGTTTCTTGTCTTATTTATTTAATCAAAAGTTCCATCACTTTCAATTTTATTAATTTCTCCCTTAATTTTTAGGATTTCTAGTTTGGTTTTCTGCTGGGGGGTTTTAATTTGATCGTTTTTGAGTTTTTTTATTTGCATTTCCAATTGATTGATCTCTGCTCTCCCTAGTTTGTTGATATATGCACTCAGGGATATGAATTTACCTCTGATTACCGCTTTGGCTGCATCCCAAAAGGTTTGAAAGGATGTCTCGCCATTGTGATTTTCTTCGAAGAAATTGTTAATTGTTTCTATGATTTCTTCTCTAACTAAATGATTTTGTAGTATCATATTGTTTAATTTCCAATTAGTTTTTGATTTGGTTTTCCATGTACCTTTACTGATCATTATTTTTATTGCCTTGTGATCTGAGAAGGCTGCATTTATTATTTCTGCTTTTCTGCATTTGTGTGCCATATTTCTGTGACCTAATGTATGGTCAATCTTTGTGAATGTGCCATATGGTGCTGAGAAGATGGTTTATTCCTTTTTATTCCTTTTTATCCCTATTTATTTTTCTCTATATGTCTATTAATTCTAATTTTTCTAAGATTTCATCAAATTCTTTTACCTCTTTCTTATATATTTTTTCATTTGATTTATCTAAATTTGATAATGGTTGGTTTAAGTCACCCACTAATATGGTTTTACTCTCTATTTCTTCCTTCAATTCTCCTAGTTTCTCCTTTAGAAAATTGGGTGCTATATTATTTGGTGCATACATTTTGATTAGTGATATTTCCTCATTATCTAAAGTCTCTTTTTAACAAAATATAATTACCTTCCCTATCCCTTTTTTATAAGGTCTATTTTTGCTTTGGCTTTATCAGATATCATGATTACCACTCCTGCCTTTTTTCTGTCAGTTGAGGCCCAGAAGGTCTTATTCCATCCTTTGATTCTGACCTTGTGGGTATCAACCTGCCTCATGTGTGTTTCTTGAAGACAACATATGGTAGTGTTTTGGCTGCTAATCCATTCTGCTATTCGTCTATGTTTTATGGGTGAGTTCATCCCATTCACATTCAAAGTTATGACTCTCATTTGTTGATTCCCTGGCATTATGGTATCCTTCCCTAATTCTAACCTTTTCTTTTTCAGCTCTACCTTTTAGTCCAGTGATTTACTTTAAATCAGTCCCCCTTGTCCCCTCCCTTGATATGTTTCCTTTTTTAGTCCGTCCCTTTTTATTCCCTCCCTTGGTTTTCCCTTCTCCCTACCCTTGTTGAGTAAGATATAATTCAAGGTCCCAATGGATCTGGTTGTTTTTCCCTCTCAGAGTTGATTTCCCTGAGAATAAGGTTTAAGTAAAAATTCTCTTCCTTTCCTTCTTATAGGAGTTTCCTTCCCCTCCCTTTCCCATGTCAATCTTTGTGTGAGAAAGATTATTCTATTTGGTCTTTCTTTTCCCCCTATTTACCTATTACATTTTCCCCACATGTTAGTATACATAGATTGATAGAAATGTAGTCTTTATAGAAGAGAGTTTGAGTAAAAGAAGAAGATAACATTTTTCTCCTTTTCCCTTTCCTTCATATTTACCTTTTCAGGTATTCCATGCTCTTTGTTTTTCGATATCGAACTTTCCACAGAGCTCTGGTCTTTTCTTTGCAAAAACTTGGAAATCTTCTATTTTGTTGAATGCCCACACTTTCCCTTGGAAGTATATAGTCAGTTTTGCTGGGTAGCTGATTCTTGGTTGGAGACCCAGCTCTCTTGCCTTTCTGAAGATCATGTTCCATCCCTTACGATCATTCAGAGTGGAACTTGCAAGGTCTTGTGTGACCCTGATTGGCATTCCTTTATATCTAAATTGTCTTTTTCTGGCTTCTTGTAGGATTTTTTCTTTTGCTTGAATGCTTTGGAATTTGGCAATTACATTCCTGGGAGTTGTCTTTTGGGGGTTTAGTGTAGAGGGTGTTCTGTGAGCTCTGTCAGTGGCTATATTGCCCCCTTGCTCTAGAATCTCTGGGCAATTTTCGTTGATTATATCTTGTATTATGATGTCGAGTTTTCTGTTTATTTCTGGCTTTTCTGTTAGTCCAATTATTCTTAAATTATCTCTTCTCCCTCTATTTTCCAAATCTGTCACCTTGTCAGTGAGATATTTTATGTTCTCTTCTAATTTCTTGGTCTTTTGGCTTTTCTTTATTAGTTCTTGCTTTAAAGCCTGGTTTTCCTTTTCAGTTTGATCAAACCGGTTTTGTAGTTGCATGAAATTCTTTTGCATTATTTTCCATTTTTCCTCCCAGAAGGCTTCCATCTTTTTGATCATTTCTGATTCATATTCTTCATGAGTTTGTGGAGAGTTTCCATTTCCTTTGGAAGGTTTCGAAGCATTTGCTTGTCATTCCTCTTTTATCTCCTCTGTATTTTGTATTTTTGCTCCATAAAATGTGTCCAAATTTGCCCCCTTCTTCTTGTTTTTTTTTTTTTTGGAATTTGGGGGCTTTTGTGCTCCAGTGTAGTTTGCCATCTCATTCTGAGTGGGGAGGATTGGCTTTTCTCATCTCTGTCTGGTGTTCAGAGGTTTTAGCCCTAGGCAGATTGTTTGTTCTATGGCTTAGGCCTTGTTTCTGTGCCTCAGCAAGCCTGAAGTGCCAGCACTCTGAGGGGGTAGGTGCCGTGGATTCCTGGAGCCCTGAGGGCTGGTGATAGGATTAACCTCAGACTGAGTATGCCCTCAGGCAAGGACCTTCAGTGGGACTCAGATGGAAGGATCTGTTCAGGTGGCTACAGGCTCCTTCTGTCTCTCTCTGTTTCCCTGCTGTCTGGGTGCCCCCTGGACTGGGTCAGGTTGTTTTCAGGATTTGGCCTTCAGCTCCGAGGCCCTTTTGTCAGCCCTGATGGTTACTGTTATTTCAGAGGACCCTGCACTCTGAGGGGGTAGGTGCCGTGGATTCCTGGAGCCCTGAGGGCTGGTGATAGGATTAACCTCAGATTGAGTATGCCCTCAGCAGCGACCTTCAGTGAGACCCAGATGGAAGGTTCTGGTCAGGGGTCTACAGGCTCTCCCCGTCTCTCAATGCCTCCCTGCTATCTGGGTGCCCCTGCGACTGGCTCAGGTTGTTTTCAGGGGGTGGCCCTCATAACAGCTGGCTCCCGAGGCCCCCCTGCCTGCCCTGAGGTTCCTGCTACTGCCTTGGACTCAGCACTCTGGGTTGGGGGGGAATGGGTCCTGGGACCTTCCCTTTGCCTTCCCCTTAGATCCAAGTGATCTCAGGCTCTGACTTTTGGGGGGCCGTAACTTTTGATCCAGGTCCAGGAGGAGTTTTTCCTGGGTCTATTCTGCTGTTCGTTTTGAATTTCAATGCCCTAGGAGTATTCCATTTGAGATCGGTAAGGAAGGGTTTCTGGAGCTCCAAACTTTAGCTTTCTCTAAGCTGCCATCTTGACCGGAAGTCCCCTTTTAAAGAAATTTTATCTTATGTCACCTCCCCTAAATTTTCACATCTACCAATCACAGTAGATGCTTTTCCCCAGGACTGCCCATTCTTAGTTCTAATCTTCTTTGGTTCTCACCTTCTCTGGTTAGATTAAATTCTCTGAGTACTTCACACCTTTTTTGGTTAAGCTTGTCTTTTTATGTTGCTTGAACTTTTAGTGATTAATTTAACCTTTATAGGTACTTGACACCTTTTTGTATTAGATCTAAAAATAGACCTAGTTTAAGGTTCTAGCTTTACTATAAGGTATGAGTTGGAGACTTTTCATTGTTTAATCAGGAGTTTTCAACTTTATCTTCCCCTAAGGCACTGTCTTATGTGGGTGGAGTAATTTTAAAAGTTCCCAATACATTCCTGATTTAGTATCTTAATTGTTAAAAATGGGGAATACCTTAATCAAATCTTCTAAAGTAGAGTCTGAGTAATTTTTAAGATTCACAATACCAAATCTCCCAATCTGGTATTGTGATGCCCTCTGACCATAATGTGCCCACACAAGGTTGGAACATTGTTATTAAGACATAGAGCATGGGCATTTACTGACCAAAGGATTGCTAGGTATGAGATAACCCTATTAAATAATAAACATATCACACTAAAATCCTGTGGAGTTCTTAGTCCTGAAACCTTGTTTCCTCATTTACCAGTTTCCGGAGAATCTTTACACAATTGTACATCATTAGTGTCCACTGTTGATAAACCTTGTAAAGATTTGTTAGACACCCTTTTGGATAATTTAGATTTAATTTATTTTCAGGGGGTTCTTCATTTATGAGGGATGGTGTGCATTACATAGGAGCTGCGATAGTTAATGAATTTGATACTATGTGGCTTCCTTGCCCTCAAATGTAAGTTCACAGGGTGCAGAAGTCACATATTTTAAACAGGTCTGTATTATCGCAAAGGATAAAAAAGTCACAAGATAAGGACTCCAGGAGCCTGAGGAAATATGGAAATAGGGCACAGAGCTTGGGCAGAGATAAGTGGCTCAAAGCAAAACACCACAGAGACCTAAAAAATAGCCTGTTGATAAAAACCTCTCCAACACTCAGTACAGAGACTTGGCTACACTCCACAACCTGACTTCTGCAAAGCAATCTTTAAGTTCTTAGGGGTTGGACTTGCCAATAAGAGCAGCTAGACACTACTGAGGACTAGGAAAATGTCCTCAGGGCAAAAACCTCTCCAGAGCCCAATACAAAGTTCACCCACATTCCTCACTTAGACATCTGACCAGGAAAAAAAAAAACAAAGCAATGACCACCAACTCCCAGGAACTAAAATCCACAAGCACCAAAAAAAACCAAGAAGAAAACTTTAACCCTTGATAATTTTTATGCAGAAAAATCCAAGACTAAAGAAGAGACAGCAGAAGATGACAAATGATTAAACACACCCAAACCTTCAGAAAAAAAAATGGAAATTGGTCAGTTCTTGAAGTTCTTGAAGACTTTAAATGTAATATTGTGAGAAAAATGGAAGAGATCCCCCAAGAATGTTGAATTTAATATGACAGTAATTCTGAATACTACATACTAATATTTAGTCACCCTATTTATGGCACAATAGTAATAGGGGTTAATTCACTGACCTTAGAGTGAGGGAGATTTATATTCACATTTTACCTCTGACACATACTTACCCTGGGTAAGCTAATTTCTTAATACTGTAGGCATCTCTCCAAAATTCTAAGTTGCAGAAAGGGTGCCAATTTGTTATGGCATTAGAAGTTCATCAATATAAACTTCATGATTTAAAAAGAAAAAAAAAGACTACAAATTACTTAGCATTTTAATTTTTATTTAAAAAAGTAGAAAGGAATGTAATTGTATTGCTTCTTTTAAACAAGCAACATTTGGTTTTAGTTTAATGGAAAGCAATATTTAAACATCTTAACACCAGAACCAAGTTTATAAAGGGTTGAATGCCATTGATTTTTCCTAATGATAAACCATTCATACCATCCCACAGTGCAACATTCATAAGTCTTTAGGATTCTTGGATTCATGTGTCAGTAGCTGGAATTTATGTGCAGTAGCAGCTAATTATCTCTCTGGTATGAGGTCTTTGTGAACCATTTGTCCTAAATTAGGGAACACCTGTTCTCTGTTTGCTGATTTTCATTCTCTAAGTTATTAGTTCATAGTGATAAAATGGATGATTTTGCAGAGGGTCAGATTGAATTTCTGAAGTTCTTTCAGAGAATTTTTACATATCTATTCATGCCATTATGCCACGACAAACTTCCATAGATTTATAGTTAGCCATGAGAGAATCAAGTTTCCCTTCAAACAACTAGGTGTCTACTATGCCCCTTCAAAGCCTTTGTATCCCCATTCAGGACAAACAAATATTTATGTGGAATATCCTGACATGTTTCATAGGTGAATTTTGGGTTTCTTAGGAGGTCTTTATTGGAACATAAGTTGGCATTTAATCTTGTTCATTTTCCTCAAGTCATAATACTGGATATATCAGTAGATTTATTAACGTATCTACAGTTTTTCTTTGAAAGAATTATATCAATTTTTTTTGTTTTTATCTCTGAATATTAGTAAAATTTCATCTCACATTTGTAAAAGGTCATAAAATTTCACAGTAGTAGGTCCCCTTCTCTGGATGTGAACAAAATGAAAATTTATAGGTAGTAGGAAATATTAAGTAAGAAATTTAAACAGGTGATATTCATTCTTGGAAATTAAATTACTTAAAATGTATCCTGATGAATTGTATGATATGTAGAAAGATTTTTTTCAATTGGGGGAAGGATTTATGGGTTTTAAATATTTTAATGCAAGTCATTTGAATATTCATCTTTACATAATTGTAAAACAATCAATATTTATTCTCCTTAAAGGTATTTAATGTTGTATGTCCTTTAAGTAATAATATCAAAATGTAACTATTTGTTAAGATATTAATTCTTGATATCATCATCAAATAAGATTGAATATTTTTGTGCTATATGATTGATTACATAGTGATTAGAGTCTATAGAACTTTAAAAAGTAAGATACTATGGATGTTGTCTGATCCATTTCTTTGGTAAGAACCAATCAGTCAACATGTTAATCAATATTTATCAAGGGATAACTACTTATGTTCTAGAAACTCTACTAAGTGTTGAGGATACAAAGAAAGAAGAAAAAAATGTCCATTTCCTTGAAAGGTTCATATTTTAATGGGAAGCAACATAAAAATAGCTACATATATTTAATTTATGTACAGTATCAATAGGAAATAATCTCTATAGAAAGGCACCACCATTTAGAAAAAATAAGAAAGATCTCTGGCAGAAGTTAATATTTAAGCTGAAACTTGAGAGAAATCAGGGAAGCCAATAAGTTGAAATGAGGATGGAGAACTTTCTGGGCATGGTGGAGCAGCCAGGGAAAGCACTGTAGTGATAATATGTCTTGGGAAAGGAACAGCAAGAAAACCAGTGTTTCTGGATCATAAAATACAGAGAGGGGCATAAAATATAAGAAGCTTGGGAAGATAGGAAAGATCTGGGTTATTAAGGGCTTTAAAGGTTAAATGGGAAAACATTTAATGGTTGAAGAAATAAGACCCAATTGAGTTTATTGAGTAAGCATATGTTCTAGTTATAGAACTGTGCTTCAGGATGATTCTTCTGTTATCTGGATAGAAGAGAGACTAATATGGGAAGATACTTGAGGTATGTATGTAGACAAAGCAAAAGACTGTTGTGATAATAAAAATGTGATGAAGTAAGTGGATGTACCAGTGAAGCATCAGCACATATAAAGAAAAATGGATAAATATGAGAGGTGCCCAGGTAAAAATGACAAGTTTGGCAACAGATCAGATATGGGGTGTGAATGTGAATTAAGAATATCAAGGATAATATCCGGCCTGGGAGCACAGATTTTCCCTGACAATACCTTTAAAAAAGTGCCAAATTATATTCAAAGCTGATTAGCATTTCATGGATATCAGATTTAGACTGTTAAATCTTTGTTGAATAAGAAAAATTAATATGATCTCTGTTTTATTTATTTATTTGTCATCAAACAAATGCTGCTGCTGCTACTACTACTACTTCATAATAATTTTGTAATGTTTTAAAGTTTGCAAACCATTTTATAAATATGAATTCATCTTATCCACTTACTATCCCTGGGAATTAAGTGATATTATCATTTTCCTCTCTTTACCATTAAAATCTGCAAAACAAGGTTGCTAGACATTTTTTGGAGGCAGATGTTATAAGGAAAATGAAGGTTTGCAGAGAAAAGAGACATGAGACCAATAGGAAAAGATTCTGGAATGTTGAAAAGCAAGGATGGACCTGAGAACTCAGGAGCTGGTAGACTCTCTGGGGGTTTTCTGGCTGCAAGCACCTGGACGGATTTGCTGTCAAATACTTGGTGGAGTTCCTGTACCTGTCTTTGCTGTTGATAACTGTGTTTCCCTTAGAAGAAGATCTTTGGACCTGAAGCTTGCCTGTGTAGCAAGAGAAGGTAAAAGTTGCCAGTGATTGACAGGGATTGAGACTTAGAATATTTCCTGAGCTTATTGGGTCAAAGTTCAAAGGAACAGTTTACCAACTGATGCAGTCTGGAGCTAAGAGGTGAAGAAGGAAGATGTATAGGTGAGCCTTCATGAAAATCCATCTTATCCTTTGAGGATAAACTGGTTGAGGTTGAGAGGAAATCTCCAGTCTTCTGGTGGACAGATAGACTGGGAGAAGACCCCTACCTTGCTGAGACCATCTGAGGAGAACACAGCTTGGATTCCTGATGTCTTACCAACCATCTGACTCTTGTGTATGTGAGAATTCTGGGTTTACTGTAGGATTCATTCTTAATAGTCTTTAGTCAAGATAGTTAGACCATGGAAGCAGAGTGCTAAATATAGTGGGTAAAAGTCTGATGCTACTCCCCCCTTATTCCATTCCCAACAACTTTCCTTTATTTGTTAATAAGTTCATTTTATTAATATGTGATTCTTCCCTTGTATATAAATATTTCCCCTTTCCTAAAATCATAATAACAGTTTGGCAGAGTTAGCTAGGTTAAGAAACCTTAGGTTATATAGAAAAATAGTTAAGTTTTATATAAGGAAAATCAGTAAGAATAGAAGATTCCAACTAGCACTCATCAAATGGAAAATTCCACAGGGGGGGACCAATGGAACTCTGGGACTCTCACTGAGCTGGAAGAGACGTTTAATTTTTAAATAACCTTCTGCCACATGGTCTATGTGGCCATATTAGATTTTTTTTTGAAAAAAATTTTTTTCCCTTTCCTTAATTGTATATAAGTAAGGTGACCACAGTGGATTGTAACAACACAAATTCCATTATATATATACACAATTAACAATGAATTTAAACATGTCTGGGGGTATGGTAATGGATCTTTTGGTTGTATTATGGGAATGTGTTCTGTATATCCCATATATTGTATTCATTCTTTTTCCCAAACTATGTTATATGGTTCTGGACTGTTTAAAAGTTAAAATTAAATCTCAATAATAAAATTATGTTTTAAGAAATGTATTAATGATAATTAGAAATCAAGGAATGAAGGAGATACAAAATAAAGACCATGTGCACTTGGCTGGTTAGCCATTTTTACCCATCCCCACACTCACCACCATCACTCTTGATTCTACATCAGAGAGCCTCCAAAGCCCACACCCTTTATCCTCTGTCTACAGGAAGTATTTAATGACAGGAAGTCAGTGGGTTCTTGGGATATGTAGTTCTTTTTCAGGGTAGTAGTAGTGGTAGTAGTAGTAGTAGTAGTAGTAGTAGTAGTAGTAGTAGTAGTCTCTCGGTAACCGAGGATGACAATTGTCTTTGTGTGTTTTCATCTATGGTGTATAGATGAGTGTGCACAAAGACACTTGTGCATGAAGGAGATTTAAGTGGAAAAGTCAATGCACAGAAACAGTCCCACTTTCTCGGTGTTAGAAGCCTGGGTCCAGTGGCATGAAAAATCATTACGCCTGGAGACTTCCTCAGCTGCATTGGATGGCCGTGTTGTCTTTTTCAGGGTAACAGATTTTCAATCATACATTTTCCCCCCTGAGACCCATGGAAGACTAGTCTCTCCAGTGGGTCTTGTAAATATACCAACTTTGAAATTGCAATATTTTGAGGATAAGAGTAAAAGAGAACAAAACCAATAATTGCTAGGTGCATTGACAAATAGTCAGTTAGGGGGATATCCCCTTTTGGCATAAGAGTATATAATCAAATTAAATGTTCAATCAACCTTCAATTCAATCAACCACATTCAAAGTTCATTCTGGATCTTCTTGATGTAACTTGTGGTCTGTGGAGGCATCTTCATGGTGCCTTCTAAGAGGAGTTCATTTTCTGGATTTGGAGAGGTAGCATGTTTTGTAACCTAAAATTTCTCTAAAAAAGAATTGAAAAATTGCAATTTAAAATAATAATTATACATTCCCCTGCTGTAGAGAGTTTTGAAAAACACAGGGATCACTTTGGGATACATGGCTGAATTATGAGGTATATAAATCAATTGACAAGAGAAATAAAAATATTAAAAAATAATCCAAATAAAAAATAAGTTCTGGATGAAATATAGACTCAAAGTTTTATGTGTAAAAATATAAGTAAAGGAAAAATAAATCCATAACAGGTCTTTGAATCAGGGCCCACTTAAAATAATTTAACAATTAAGCATTTACCCAATCAGTAGTCAGGATTACAGAAAGTTGCCACATTATGAAAGACAGAATAGGGATTAGAATTTTAGGAGTCAGGTAGATACTTGGTAGAATGTGGGACAAGGAAGACCTGCCTTTAACACATCTTAAACAGCCTCAACCTCAAACCCCAAACAAGTTCAAATCTTCTTGTCATGGCTCAAAATTTTCATGAATCCCATCAGAATGCTTGGTCTCTTTGACCTTGTGCTTGATTGGCACTATGCACTTTAGCTTTGTGCTTCTTTGGCACTATTAAATGGCTCTTTTTGTATTCTCTTGTCCTGGAATCAGACAGAATCATTAAGCAAAGTCCCATAATTTTTTTTTCTTTAAACAATCAGTGGCAACATTTTTATAATCTAAAGCTTTTTGGGTATGCATTGACATTATAGCAAATATATTTTAAAGTTATATTACTGCAAAATAAAAAAAATTAAAGAAAATCTCAATACTGGTGACATGTTCTTCAAATACAAAAAGGAAAGAAAAAATAAAACTGAAATAGTATGTTGCACATGTCAGCAAAATAATAATAAGAGATTTTTAAAATAAAAAAATATATAGCTTATAATCATTGACACACTGTGTCATCTAAGGAAATGTAGAATACAAGGTTTCTCACCAAAAATGAAATCCATTTCCCCTTCATACCTGGCCATGATCCACTGTAAGTGCAAAGCAAATTATTTTCACAAAGTAACAGTTCTTTATTAAAAAAATAGTACAACATGTAATGCACATTCAAAAAGTATCAATATCCCCAGAGTTATAATAGCCCATTTAATTATAATAGCAAACAAACCCACTATCATATTTCATATAAGTTGCTCTATGACAAAAAAACAACAACAAAAAAAAAAAAACAACAACCTATGAACTGATGGATATTTGTCACAATTTTTACAAATATAGCAAATCTTTCAACCTTGGCAAATATATATTTTAAGTAAAACTTATTTGGGTCTAGAACATCACCAATAAATCTAGATTGTTCTGTTGGAAGTAAATTAAACTGAAGAATTTTGCAGGAGCTCTTTTTGGCTTCATGCTTCATATAAATACCTTGAAAGGAACATTTCTTTGTTTCTCTACCTGTAATACAACATTCTTTAAAACATAAATATAAAAAAAATCCATTCAGAAACCACAAGTTAATTAAAATTACTTCTGAAGACTCCTTAATATTACAATTTAATTCTTATCTTATTAAATTCTCTAAAGGTCGTTAGCCAGGTTGAGTCCATCCATCATCTATGCAACAATTAACAAATGCAAAAAGGAAAAAATGCTTTTTATGGGCTTTTAAATTATTTTACAATATTTTGTTCAGTAGTCATAATGGAAAGATAACAGAATATATCTAATAGTTAAAACACAGTAGATTAAAATGATTCAGTGTAACAGAACAGAATTGACTACATTAATACATGAACTTAAAACAACTAAATTAAATCTTAAACAAAACAATCAGCAAAATACAATAAGATACAGAGACTTTCATTAAAAAAAGGAGTCTGAAAACGCTTAAAATTTCACCTCCAGGCCCTTTAAAGTTCATTTTTCTATAATTTCGCTATGGAATCTTCCATAGAGGGAGAACATGGGTTTGAGTAATCTCAAACTGGATGAATCTTAGAGAATAGTGTCTTAAAAAATAAAAATAGATGAGGGAAGGGATGTGTACCCTGAGGGGGAGGCTTGGATCCCAAGGTTTGGAGAAAGGGAAGGAGAGGAGAAACCCCCCCTTTCTCAAAAGCGGGATTTAGGGGAGACAGCAGATGTAACAGGTTGGCTCAGAGAGAGGAGAGGGGATTTGTAGATTTTCCCCCTTCTGCCTTCCCTCCTTAGCTAAAGCTGCTCTCCCCAATTTGCTCTTGTCCCTCTTGTCCCCCCTCCACTACTCAAGACCCGAAGGTCTCCCCTTGATAATTTCACTCACACTTAGCTTGGGGAACAGATAACTTTAATGTTGACTCAATCAGATAATACAAAAGGAATAACAAGCAGGGAAGAATGGGAAAAGGAAAGTGGGAAAAGGGGGTCCCTGTCTCTATCTAAACCCTTTCCCCTCCCTCCTCGAGTTGGTGGGGGGGACTTGGACCTTGGCAGCCTGAGCCCCCTGAGAGAAAGTCAGGTTAACTCACCCCTGGGCAATAGGAGCTGAGGTAAAATCTGCTCAGGTTTCTCTTCAGAAACTCCCTTCAATTGTGAAGTGTTGGGGGGAAAGATTTCCAGTCACCAGAAGGAAAAATGGGTACCCCTTAGGAGAAAGTCTTTATCCACCTTCTCTCTTGGACAGCTCAAGACAGAGAGACCCTCACTGTTCTCCTCACCAGAGTCTTCTCTCCTCCGAATTCACTCCTGGGACCCCTCCCCCATCGAGGTGATCAATTTCATATACTCTTCAGTCTGGCACTTTTTCTCTAGTGCCAGTCTCTATCACAATGGGCAGGCCCAAATGGCAAAGGGTTGTAGGGGGATGAATTACTCCTCTGTATCTCAACTAAGATAATTGAAAAGATCAGTGGTAGAAAGGAAAAAAAAAACATCCTAAAGCTTGAAGCTGTTTGAAATAGGTACTGCAGTGATCTTTCATAGAATATGCCATGATTATAATCAATTTCCTATTTGGAAGAGTTTCTCCCTTCTCCCCATCCCTCCTGAGACAAAATGCTGGTTTCCCCAGAAGGAGTTAGGGGACTAATCATTGCCTAAGGTAAAAGACACTCATGTTTGTTTGTTTTTTACCATTTACCCTGAGGAGTGACTCCAAGGATTCCTAGTTCCTCAGTGGCAGCAATCAGCCCATCAGGGCAGCAACAGCAAATAGGGTCAGGTCAGGGCAGAGGCCAATTTAGGATTGGAGCTGGAGATCAGGAGGAGGATATCTGGAGGCTGGGGGTTGGGGCCTGGTAATCGATCTAGGTCCAAAAGATCAGGAGGAAGCAGTATCAGCAATGCCAGAGTCAGCAGCAAGGAGGAACCAAGGAGGAATGAGGAAGGAAGGACACAAGTAGTTGGATGAGAGAAGTGATTTATTTCTTCTTTGCCAAGAGTCCTCACAATAAAAATAGTCTGGCCAGTAGGGAGAGTAAGCAGCCAGGCAAAAAGTAGGTAAAGAAAAATGCAGCAGCTCCAAAGAGAATTGGACTTTGCAAGGGTGGGTGGGGTGGGCAAAAAGCCTTGGCTGGAGAAATGTGGCTTAAAAAAATTTTAACTAGGCTATCTTAAAAAATTGAGAGGTTCTTCTCTGACTAATGGTTGCCATAGATGTAAAAGTTAAAATTAAAACTCAATAATAAAATATAAATATCATTATATTAGGATGTGTATTAAATATCATTAGAAATCAAGGAATAAAGAGAGAGCAAAATAAAAACCACATGCCCATGACTGATCAGCCAGTTAAAACCCCAGCCTTACCACCACCAATCTCAGGACAGGAAGTAAAAAGGTGGGACCTTCCACATCCCTGCCCAATATCCACTATCTACAGGAAGTCAGTAATGACAGGAAGTCAGTGGACTTCTGGGAAATGTCATTCTTTTTTAGGGTAACAGATTTTTAATCATAGAACTGTCATTGGATGAAACCATGCATGGAAATGACAGTGCAAACTGTCTTGTCCCATATCCCTATATTATGTATTTGACTCTGTGCTGTGTATAAGTGTAGAGTGGTGTTATTTGTTATTGGCAACTGGTTTAAAGCTTCAATGGTTTGGTAAACTAAGGATTTTTAGCTTAAACAAATGGTCACACTCATGAAGCAACCACTAGATCAGATGGAATTATATATGTGAAAGAAAAAAGATTTATGAATACTGAATATGGTTGTTGGGCAAAAGAAAATAATGGTATAACTTGAAATCTAAATAGATTACAGAAGGAAGACGCTGAAGGAATGGTTACTATATTCCCATTAAGAGATCTCCCAGTAGTTTCAAGGGATGAGATATTCCAGGTAAAAACCCACAAGAGGTTTACACATGAAGACTTGGAATCTATTAAAAGATTATAGCTGCCTTTGTAGATGAAGTTTATAAGGTAGTTAAAGAAATGAGGAGAGGTATTTGCCCCTGATTACAATGATTTTTCACTGTAAATGAAAAAAACTTTAACAAAATGGGAAAGAAACAAGTTCATAGAGGAAACTAGGCAGGATCCCTTGTTAACACCATGGTTGGAAAATTATTATGACATTGACATGAACAACAAAGTTCAGTATGACAGGATGAAGGAAGCTAGGCTGGCAATTCTCGAGGTTATGGGTAGACATACTAAGAGACCAAATGCATGTCCAAAATTGAAGGAATGAAACAAAAAGCTACTGAAACACCAATATCATTCCTTGACCGAATCACTGAAGGTGCTGAAACATAGCTGAACATGTATGTTCTTGAAGAGGGAACAATAGCACATATAAAAAGGATCTTTGTTAAAAATGCTATACCCAAGATAAAATTATTATTCAAAAACAATTATCCTGATTGGGAGGAGATATAATTGGAAGATATTAGAAGAAAGGTTACATACTTAAGCATAGATATTGATGATAAATATGAGGAGAGAGATACAGAGATAGAAGATCTTAAAAGAAAATTAAAGGAAGCAGAAGGAAAAGTTAGAGAAAGTGATATTAAAGAGGTTAAGGCAGTGCTGCATTAAGAATTATGAAACCTAATAACAATTATTATAAGCATATGGATAGATCAGGTCCCCAATGTTGTTTCCTCTGCAATAGAATTTGTCATTTTTTCCATTTGAATAAGTTTATTTAGTCAATTTAGAACATTATTCCTTGCTTCCAATAAACACATTATTTCCCTCCCTTCCCTCCACCCACTCTTCCTGCAGGCAACACACAATTTCATTGGATATTATTTGTGTCCTTGATCAGAACCTATTTCCATATTGTTGTTTACACTAGGATGTTCATTTAGAGTCTACATCCCCAACCATATCCCTCCGACCCATGTATTCAAGCAGTTGTTTTTCTTCTGTGTTTTGACTCCCACTGGGTTCCTCTGGATGTGGAAGGTCGTTTTTCTGGTAGATTCCTCCAAGTAGTTCAGGGTCTTTGCATTATCACTAATGGAAAACTCCAGTATATTCAATTGTACCAAAGTGTATCAGCCTCTGTGTAGAAGGTTTTTCCTGGTTCTGCTTCTCTCACTTTGCATCAATTTCTGGAGGTTGTTCCAGTCCCCATGGAATTCCTCCACTTTATTATTCCTTTGAGTGCAATAGTATTCCATCCCCAACATATACCACAAATTGTTCAGCCATTCCCCAATTGAAGGGCATCCCCTCATTTTCAAACTTTTTTGCCACCACAAAGAGCACAGCTATGAATATTCTCATAAAAGTCTTTTTTCCTTATTATCTCTTTGGAGTATAAACCCACCAGTGCTATGGCTAGGTCAAAGGGCAGATACACTTTTAACAACTTTTGGGCATAGTTCCAAATTGCCCTCCAGAAAGATTGGATCAATTCACAACACCATCAGTAATGCATTAATATCCTGATTTTGCCACATCCCCTCCAACATTAATTACTTTTTTTGCTGTTATGTTAGGCAATCTGCTATGTGTGAGCTGGTACCTCAGACTTGTTTTGATTTGAATTTCTCTAATTATAAAAGATTTATAACATTTTTATGTGCTTATTAATAGTTTTGATTTCTTTAACTGAAAGTTGCTTGTTCAGGTCCCTTGCCCATTTATCAGTTGGAGAATGGCTTGATTTTTTGTACAACTGGTTTAGCTCTTTATACATTTGAGTAATTAGACCTTTGTCAGAGGTTTTTGTAATGAATATTGTTTCCCAATTTGTTGCTTCCCTTCTAATTTTGGATGCATTAGTTTTGTTTGTACAAAACCTTTTTAATTTGATGTAATCAGAATTATTGGTTTTACAATTTGTGATTTTTTTCTAGCTCTTGCTTGGTTTTAAAGTTTTTTCCTTTCCCAAAGATCTGACAAGTAGACTATTCTGTGTTTGCCTAATTTCCTTCTTTATATTCAATTCATTCACCCATTCTGAGTTTATCTTGGTGTGGGTATGAGATGTTGATCCAAACCTAATCTCTCCCATACTATCTTCTAATTTTCCCAGTAGTTTTTATCAAATAGTGGGTTTTGTTCACAAAAACTGTGATCTATGGGTTTATCATAGATTTTCTTGCTGAGGTCATTTACCCCAATTCTATTCCATGAATCCTCCTTTCTGTCTCTTAGCCAGTACTAATTTGTTTTGATAACCACTTCTTTATAGTATAGTTTGAGATCTGGGACTGCAAGTCCTCCTTCCTTTGCATTTTTGTTTATGATTTCCCTGAATATCCTTGATCTTTTGTTCTAAATGAACTTTGTTAATTTTTTTCTAATTCAGTAAAATAGTTTTTTAGTAGTTCAATGGGTATGGCACTAAATAAGCAAATTAATTTGGGTAGAATTGTCATTTTTATTATGTCACTTCGTCCCACCCATGAGCAACCAATGTTTTTCCAATTGTTTAGACCTAGTTTTGTGTGGAGAGTGTTTTGTAGTTGTGTTCATATAGTTCTTGTGTTTTTCTCGACAGATAGATTTCTAAATATTTTTTATTGTCTAGGGAAATGGAATGTCTCTTTCTAATTCTTGCTGCTGAAATGGGTTGGAGATATATAGAAATGCTGATGACTTATGTGGGTTTATTTTTTATCCTGCAACTTTGCTAAAATTGTTGATTGTTTAGACAAGCTTTTTGGTTGATTCTCTAAGATTTTTTTAAGTCAGCAGTTCTCAACCTCTCAATTTGTAGCAATGAGAATACAAAATGCATATTAGGTATTTACATTCCAAATCATAACTGTAGCAAAATTACAGTTTTGAAGTGGCCACCAAAATATCTTTTTGGTTTGGGGTCACTGCAACATGAGTAACTGTATTGCAGGGTCACAGCATTAGAAAGGTTGAGAACCACTGCTTTAAGTAAACCATTATATCATCCACAAAGAATGATAGCTTGGTCTCCTTATTGCCAATTTTAATACCTTCAATTTATTTTTCTTCTCTAATTGCTACTGCTAGTGTTTCTTGTACAATGTTAAATAATAGAGCTGATAATGAGCATCCTTGTTTCACCCCTGATGTTATTGGGAAGGTTTCTAGTTTATCCTGATTGCAGATGATGTTTGCTGATGGATTTAGATATATACTGTTTATTATTTTAAGAAAGGCTCTTCTATTACTATACTTTCTAGTGTTTTCAATAGGAATAGGTGTTGTATTTTATCAAAGGCTTTTTCTGCATCTATTGAGATAATCATGTGATTTTTGTTGGTTTCCTTGTTAATATGGTCAAATATATAGATGGTTTTCCTAATACTGAACCATCCTTGCATTCTTGGTATGACTCCTACCTGGTTATAGTGAAT
Organism: Monodelphis domestica; assembly: GCF_027887165.1. Lineage (NCBI taxonomy): Eukaryota > Metazoa > Chordata > Mammalia > Didelphimorphia > Didelphidae > Monodelphis > Monodelphis domestica. The sequence continues at coordinate 240,007,047 of NC_077232.1, forward strand.
AACCCTTGTAATGATTTGCTGGAGTCTTTTTGCTAGTATCCTACTTAAGATATTTGCATCTATATTCATTAAGGAGATTGGTCTGTAGTTTTCTTTCTCTGTTTTTGACCTGCCTGGATTTGGAATTCAAACCATATTTGTGTCGTAACAGGAATTTGTTAGAACTCCTTCTTTGCTTATTCTGTCAAATACTTTGTAAAATATTGGGATTAGTTGTTCTTTAAATGTTTGATAAAATTCATTTGTGAATCCATCTGGACCTGGTGATTTTTTCTAAGGGAGTTCTTTGATGGCTTGTTCAATTTCTTTTTCTGATAATGGGTTGTTCAGGTAACGTATTTCTTCCTCTGTTAGTCTAGGCAATTTATATTTTTGTAAGTATTTATCCATATCACCTAGATTGCCATATTTGTTGCCATATAATTGGGCATAATAGTTTTTAATGATTGCCTTAATTTCATCTTCATTAGAGTTGAAGTCTCCCTTTTCATCTTGGATACTCTCAATTTGGTTTTCTTCTTTCCTTTTTTAATTAGATTGACTAGTACTCTGTCTATTTTATGTGTTTTTTTTCCAAAGGACCAGCTTCTAGTCTTATTTATTAAATCAATAGTTCTTTAACTTTCAATTTTCTTAATTTCTCCTTTGATTTTAGGATCTCTAATTTAGTCTTCATCTGAGGATTTATAATTTGTTTGCTTTCTAGTTTTTTTAATTTCCATGCCCAATTCATTGACCTCTGCCCTTCTTAATTTGTTAATATATGATTTCAAGGATATAAATTTCCCCCGGACTACTGCTTTGGCAGCATCCCATAGGTTTTGAAAGGATGTCTCATCATTGTCATTTTTTGTTTAGGTCTGTTCACGTCTGGTCTTTTCTTTCCAAATTCTTGGAATTCTTTTATTTTGTTGAATGACCATACTTTCCCCTGTAAGAATATAGTCAGTTTTGCTGGGTGGTTGATTCTTGGTTGTGGACCTAGTTCCCTTGCTTTTCAGAATATCATATTCCATACCTTTTAGTCCTTCAGTATCAATGTAGCCAGATCGTGCATTATCTTCACTATGGTTCCATGGTATCTGAATAACTTCTTCTTGGCAGCTTATAATATCTTTCCTTTGGTCTGATAGATTTTGAATTTGGCTATAACATTCCTGGGTGTTGTCAGTTGGGGATTAAGTACAGGAGGTGATCTGTGTATTATTTCAATCTCTACTTTTCCCTCTTATTCTAGAATATCGGGGCAGTTTTCTTCAATAATTTCCTGTAGTATTGTGTCCAGGCTTTTTCTTTTGTCATGGTATTCTGGTAGACCAATGATTCTTAAATTGTCTCTCCTTGAATAATTTTCTAAATCCTGTGTTTTGTGAATGAGATGCTTCATATTTTCCTCAATTTTTCATTCTTTTGGTTTTGTTTTATAGTGCCCTGCTTCCTTCTGAGGTCACTTAATTCTAGTTGTATTCTGGTTCTTAAATACTGGATTTCATCCCTGGATTTTTGTTCATCCTTCTCTTTCTGGTCTGATTTTCTATGGAGATCATCTTTCATCCTTTTTACCTCATCTTTCTTCTCCTTTGCCTCATTTCCCAGATGGTTGATTTTGACTTTCAAGACACTATTTTCTTATTTTAGTTCAAGTGCCTCTGTTTCCAGATGACTTATCTTAGTTTTTAAGTTATTTTCCCAATTGTTTGCAGCCTCTCTTAATTGTTTTTTTTTTTTTAATTGCATTTTGAGTTCTTCCAAAGCTTGTATCCAATTCTCTGGGCTTTCTGATTCTTTGTTTGCTGATCCTTCCCCATTTGTTCTGTTCTCTGTATAGAAGCTGTCTATTGTAATTTATTCCTTCTTTTTCTGTTCTTTGCTCATATTCTCCCCTTGTTTGCTACCCATATTTGTCTATGCTCTTGCTCCTCTCATTTTTTTTTTTAGTTTTGGAGGCTTCTGTCAATCTCCCCTCTTGGAGCTTTGACAGAAGATTTCTCAGTGAGGTCTATGGGGGAGGTTGTTGGGGTTTGAGCTTCCCTGTACTCTGGAGGCTTTAGATTTAGATTAAAGTCCAGGAATCTATGAGGGAGTAGTGTGGAGCCTGGTCTTCCCTGAGGTCTGAAGACTTTTGATGGGATTAAGCTCAGCTGGGTTGAGCTGGGTGTGCTGTGAGGCCAAAACCTCCTGGAAGGTTAGAACAAATATGGAGAATCTCCACAACTCTGGCCAGACTGCCAACTCTATTCTCCCTCTCCATCTCCTTCCCCACTGTCTGTGTTCACCACTCTGAACTTGGCACAGCCCTGCCCAGAAGGTATACCCTCCAGACCAGCACCTTTCCCTCCCCAGAGGTTCCCGCTGCTGCTGGAGGCTCAGAGGTCTAGGTGGGTGGGGGGATGGGTACTGGGACCTTCCTTCTGCTTTCCTCTTAAACCTGAGTGTTCTTAGATTCTGTTTTTTTGGAGGGTGGGCATGCCTTTTGAACTGAGTCCAGCAGGAATGTTAATTTGCTCTATCTTGTTTTTAGGTTTGATTTTCAGTCCCCTAGAATCATTCAGTTTGTGATAGGTAAGGAAGGGTATTCAGAGGTCTGAAATTCTGCTTCTTCTAGGCCACCATCTTGACACCACCAGAATTTGTCATTTTGTAAAGGAATGTAGATACAGACGTCCATTTTCCAGACAATTGAACAGGTATTAAGGATTTAATAGGCAAAATAATTGGAACAACAATAATATCTTGAATAATAACAATAATGGCTAGAATAATAATAACAATTCAAGAAGAAATGATGAATATGTATGTCAGAATGCCTTCTGTCAGGGAGCTCAAGCACTAGGTTTGAGTATAATGCAGGTCTGGGTTAAGTCTGGAGCAAGGCCCAAATATAGTCAGGTTGTTAAGGGTGATCAGAGCAAAGAGGCTTGTTCCTTATGAAAGTTTCCACACTGTCCTTCTGTCTGTAAATCATGGGATAATTAATTGAGAGTAAATGAAAATGAATTTAATGGTAGTAAGATTAATAAACTATAGATGAAATTGTTTGAATCAAAGAATAATGTAATTAATGTTAATAATTGTAAGGAAAATAAAAAGTATAGTGTAAAATTAGTAGAAAATTCTGATGAATGTAAAATGATGGAAAATAGTGAAGAATATAAACTTGATAATGATAATGAGATTGTAAATGATAACAATGTAAAGGAGAAAAAAGGAAGAGAGTATAAGGACCAAAGGGAGGAGTGAAAAAACTGATGATGGAGTTAAAGATGCAAAATTCTGGGAATATCATGTAGTTCAAGCAGATGTAAACTTGGATTGACAGGAAATAACAGATCTTGGTTCTGATGTTACTATGCTTACACCAGTATTATAAATATTTCAACTTCCAAAGAGTACAGAATCATATGTATCTGTTACTATAGTTGATCAAATTTATGATCTTTGGTTGATACTGGAGGCAGTAAATCAGTTTTTCAAAGTCTTCCTAAGAATTTTAGAGCTGTTGGTAAAATGAAAGTAATAAGAGCTACTGGAAAACAAGAGAGAGTATCCGGGTTCCGCCAGATACAACTGTGGGGTCCATGTAGCAGCCACCTAAAAGACCATAGGGGGAGAGAGGGGAGACCAAGCACACAAGAAAGACAGAGTCTGTCTAATAGTGGCAAGGGTCGTTTATTGCAGGCGCAGGGCGAGAATACACTTAAGGTAGCAGGGGGGGTGGTGATTAAGGACGGGTTGTAATAGAAAGGGAATGTGAAGAATTTTTATGGTTTGTGGCCGTTGGTCTTAACGAAGCCAGTTTCCAGGAGGTTACCTATTTGTTCATATTCTCAGAAACCCTTATCTCGTTCCTGGTCATAAGTTTTTCCCCACACATGGTCTCTGACAATTATCTTGTTCTTGGTCATAAGTTTTTCCCCACACATGGTCTCTCACAAGAGAGTAGCAAAATTACAACCTAAAATGATGATTTTACATCCTTTATCTGTGGAACATGCATTTCATTGTATGCCAGATTGTCCCAAGATTCTTCTAGATAGGGATTTATTATGGAAATTACAGGCAACAAACCAATGTACTGATACTGGTGATATTTCATTACATCTACCAGACGAATCTCTGAAAGCTTTTGCATTGTGGTTCTTAGATTCAGTCAGTATAGAGGATGAATTGAATTCAATCTATCCTATATGTGAGGATATCTCTGAAGGTTTATGTTCAAAATCTTCCACAGATCTTGGTCTATTGAAATCAGCTACTCCTATAAGGGGAGGACTAAGGAAGGAGCAGTTCCTTATGTACCTCAATATCTCTTAACTAAAGAAGCAATAGAGGGTATCAGACCATACATTGAATCCCTAATCTAATAAAGGATCATAATAACTTCCTTCTCAGAATATAATACACCTATACTTACAATCAAAAAGCCAAAGCTAGATCAAAATGGCAAAGTGATATGTAGATTCATACAGGATTTAAAAACCATAAATGATTATGTGGTAAAGACACATCCTATTGTACTGAGGCCAGAGCTATAATTTCTTCCAATCCAAGTCAGGCAGGATATTTAACCAAGGTAGATTTATCCTGTGTTTTTCTCTATAACAATTCATGAGGATTCTCAAAAGATCTTTGCTTTTATATGGTAAAAAAAAAAAAAAAAACATAGTACACATGGACTCCTCTTCTACAAGGTTTCACTGATTCACCAAGCCAATTTTCACAGCTTTTACCTTCCCTTGCTACTTCCCCCCAAACCCCCCCAGCTTTGCACGAAGTCTAAATCATATGCATTTGTGCATTAACTAACTTACTTACATGTTATTTAAACTAAAATATCTACCCAAAATAACAAACATCCTTCATTCAGCTATCTTAATCTTTCAAAAACTATCCTATTCTAGGAATTTAATCAAGGAAAGCAAAAAAAGGGAATTAAATAATAAACAATTACAAATTTCAAACACAGAACAAACATATGCAAATGCACAACAAGCAAATCACATGAAAAACAAAAGATAAACACAACTTTCATGTGAAACATTAAATTCATAAACTACTACTCTTATTATCTAATACAAAACATTCTACCACTATTGTAATGCACTAACATCAAACTTAGAGAAAGTTTTTGAAAATTACAATAAAATAATTACATGTTTTACAAAGAAAATTAAACCAAAACATTAAACTATCTTATGCAAAATATATGTAACAATAGCTAAAATTATACATAAGTGATGTATTTACATAAATTCTACATATACACATCATACATACAATATATACACCTATGTCATATATACACATTATGTTTATACATATAACACACATGTTACATATATACATACACTATAATACAGTTAATTTTACAATCTTATGCACACTATTTACATATATTTACATGTGTATTTATAATTTTGTGTGATATGTAAAGTTATATGTTATTTGTGTTATGTAATGTATGTTGTTAGGTAAGTTGTAATGTATTTTTGTAATGCAAGTCAGTATCTTACTTTATCTTATCTACTTCAATCCTATCTTACTAAAATCTTATCTTTAAAATTCTCCTGTCTACCTATATTTCTGTACTACATTAAGTATCTAACTTTTTTGTTACCAACTAGCTAATTTATAAGTAGTTATAACATTGTTAGTACCCTAGCTATACACTGTTTCACTCATTCAAATAGTGAATCAATGTAACTTAATCATGTTTATATACTTGTGTTTAAGTGTTTGTTATGTTGTTATTTTTGCTATGTTGTTTTGCTAGAATTATGTCAGTGTTACTGTTATGTTAGTGTTATGTTACTGTTGTATGTAATATATTTCCCATAAGTTCAGATTTTCCTTTTCTTCTCATCTCATCTTGATTGAAGATTCTTTACTCTTCAACACCATGGTAGTAAATATTTATGTTTGTATGAACATATGTTCTGGAATTTTGTGTTATAATACATTACCCTCATTGTAATCCATTAGTCCATTAATAACTTGATCCTTTTCATTATAAATTCCTTTCAAAGTCATTATCTCAATAGTTATAAGTCCTTCCAGTCTTTTAACAATATCCATTAATTTCCTGAATCCTCCTATTCATCTGTATTATCCTCTTCCACATGAAATGGTCCTCTCCTTAGTGATCTTTCTGTCTGCAGACTCAATTTGCCTGATGATTCTCAGCTTCCACAATTTATTCTTCTTCAATTTCTTCTTTAATGATTTGTACATTTTCATTATTAATACCATTTGTTAGTTTTATATGTGAACAATGATACCATCAATCTCTACCTAAAACTTTTACTGAAAATGTAGAAACTAAATTGTATAAGGACCTACTCAACTCTCTTGTGTTGCTGATGTTTTAGCAAAATTTTTGACTTACACCATATCTCCTGGTTTAAAATTGTGGAGAGAATTATCCAATGGACTAGCTTGGATCAATATTCCAATATCATGTAATTCTTTCAGACATTGTAAACCACTTAAGTATGAAGCTAGTTGACAATTTTCTTGTAAGAGAGATATAGAGACTGTCTAACAAGTGTTTGCCTGTAGTGGAACATGTCAAAAGAGCATTTCATAGGATGATATATGTAACTCTGCTCTTGGTTTCATATGTAAGTAAAACAAAGCTATGGGAAGAATATCTGGCCATTTTATATGAGTTTCAGCACAGATATTCCCCATCATAGTCTTGAGTTCCCTATTTACACATTCCACTTGACCTGAAATTGTGGGTGATAAGGAACATAATATTTGGGTGTTATTCCTAGGTTCTCATAAACTCCATTCAGCATATCCTAGGTGAAATGAGATCCATTATCAGAGTCTATTGTAAGTGGCAATCTAAATCTAGGAATAATTTCCTTAATCACCATTTTTATCACAAATTCAGCTGTATTTGTTTTTGATGGAAATGCTTTAGTCCTTTTGTGTGGATGGCTTGACTCAAATAGGTATATGTCTTTTGGTAACAGCAGTTTTCCAGTGTCTGTAACCCATATTCCATGTTCTTTCCTAGCTCCAAATTTTTCCTTCCATTTCTGAATTTCTGAGTCAACATAAGCTTTTTTTAGATCATCAGATTCAATAGTTGACAAATTCATTACATATACTGGAGCATTATTGGCTAAAAATTTGCAGTTATATCAACTCTATGATTTCTTTTAGAGACTGAATCTCTGCCATAAGTATTACTCCTAAAATGGATCACAGCTAGCTGCTTAGGTTTTTGGATAGCATCCAACAACTCATTTATTATTTCTGCATGAGCAATTGGTTTTCCCAATGCAATAATAAAACCTTATTGTTTCCAGATTTTTCCTGTTGCATGACATACAGAAAATGTATAATGAGAGTCTGCATAAGCATAAACAATTTTACCATCAGTTAGAAGATATACTTGCTTTAAAGTGACTAACTCTGCCCCTTGGGTACTAAGGTTACTAGGTAATGATCCATACCAAAATATCTCAAATTCTGTGACTCCTGTAGCACCTGTACATCTTATTCCATTATACAAATATAAAGATGCATCAGTGAATAACACCAAGTCTGGGTTTTCAATCGGAGTATCTTTTAAATCTATCCTAGGCATATCTACTAGGTCTACTATTTCTACATACTCATGTAATGATTTGACATTCTTTGGCAAATCAGGAAGAAGTATACCTAGATTTAATAAACTACACCTTCTCAACTGAATGTTCTCTCTACGTAGGAGTATAATTTCAGACTTAGATTTTTTTTTATCTGAATATGTTTGAATATGAAATTTCCTCATTAGTGATTCTATTTGATGTGAACAATATACAGTCAATGGACATCCCAAAACTATGTCTGCTCACTCCTAGATTAACAGAGCTATAGATGCTACACCCCTTAGACAAAGAACTGTACCAACAGCTATTGGATCAAGCTGACAACTATAATATCCAATTGAATGATAACTTTGTCCTAAAGTCTGTGTCAGTACACCAGAAACAATACCCTTAGTTTCAATTACAAACAGTTGAAATGGTTTTGTATAGTCTGGGATACACAAAGTGAGAGCAGATAAAATGGCTTCTCTAAGCTTACTTAAGGCTTGCAGATGTTCAGGCTTTAGTTTCAGAGGTTCTGGTTCTATATTCTCAATTAAATCTGTTAGATACTTTGTGAATTCACTATATTCAGCTATCTATTTCCTACAGAAACCAGTTGTTCCAAGAACAGCTCTGAGTTGTCTTTTGGTCTTAGGAACACTCAGTTTCTAAATATCTGTTATTCTTTTCTGTGTGAAACTTTTGAAACCCACTGATGATACAAATCCAAGCCATTGCACTCAAGGCAAAATCCACTGTAATGTTTGCCTTGGTGATTTTATGTCCATATTTACATAATCCTATTAAAAGAATCTTGCTATCTCTGAGACATATTTTAGTATTTGGGGATTCAAGGAGAATATCATGCACAAAATGCACTATTTTACTTTCCTTGAATGTTATGGTTTTTAGATCTCTATTTAAAAATAGACTAAAATCACAATAACACCTGAAATAATGTCCAGTCATCTGCAGCTGTCAGTGAGTGGGAGGTCTGTATCTGTATCCCATATATACTTGGGATCTTTTCCCTTCGTTTCCTGTCTAATCTGCCACATACTCTAATATGAATGAAAAGATGTTTGGATTAGTGTAGAATAGCTAGTTCTAGTATTTGGGATTTTTATGTGAGAGAGGAGAGGGTGATAAGAGGACTCCAAATCTATGAAGACCCTTTTCACAAAGGTGTAGTTTCTGGGGTCATCAGTTAGAAAAATAGTGATAGTAATTCCCTTTTCCTTTCAAACCTCTCTTAAAGAATAAATTACAACTTTGCAGTGACTTGTTTTTATTTTTTTTTCTAATCTGTGACTGATTGGTCTGTGTGTAGGACTCTAGACCAGCCTCTGTCCTGGGCAAGGCTGCCTTTTCACCCACAGTATAAAACCTTTCTTACTTGCCCAAAGAAATTCATATAATCCCATCTAATCCCATCCCCTAAATATACCTATTATAGTGAAAAGGAACTTCCTTTTGTTCACTTTGACTCAAGGCAAAGGTATAAATTCATCAAGAGATGACTAATATTTCCTCATAGTTTTCAAAGGGCAAAGTAAAAAAAAAATCTCAGAGGGCTGAAGAGTGTAGAATTGGGGGGAAAGAAGTCCCTGTTTAAGAAAAAATCTACTGAGAAAACTGGAAAACATTATGACAGAAACTAGACATAGATCAGCATCTCTCATCATGCACCAGAAAAAATCAAAATGTATACTTCATTTAGAAATAACAGATTACTCCATAAATAAATTAGGGGAACAAGGAAAAATTTACCTTGCAGACTAAAGGATAAAAGAATTTTGTGACCAAACCAGTTAAAGAGAACATTAAGAAATATGAAATAGATGATTTTGAATGCATTAAATTAAAAAGACTTTGTACAAATAAAACTATTTAATATAGATTAGAAGGGAAATAAAACAACAAAATAATTCATAGCAAGTGTCTTTGATAAAGCTTCTTTGTTCAAGTATACGGAGAACCAAGTCAAATTCATAAAAATATGAACCTTTATCAAATTTTAAAATGATCAAAGGATATAAACAGGAAGTTTTCTGAGGAAAAAATTAAAACTATCAAAAGTCATATAAAAATGCTCCAAATCACTGATGAGAGAATGACAAATGAAAATATCAACATGAAAACATTTGAGCAGAGATTAATTTAAAATTCAAACTCAATTTTCATACAAATAAAAATAGATATAAATAATTGGAAAAACTTTAATTGTTTATGGATAGGATGAGCTAATGTAATAAAAATGACAATCTTATGTAAATTAATTTATATAATTTATATATAAAATATATCTATCAAACAATAAAAAAAACATTTTTGTAGAATTAGAAAAATTGTTACACAGTTCATCTGGAAGATCAAAGGATCAAGATTACAAAGGGGACTAAAGAAAATAAATGTGAAGGATGGAGTCTTAGCTGTACCCAATCTCAAACTATACTATAAAGCAGTGATCATCAAAAAAATCTAATACTGGCTAAAAGAAAGAAGGGTGAATCATTGGAAGAGATTTGGGGTAAACAACAGCAATAAAATAGTGTTTGATAAACTCAAAACTCTCAGCTTTTGGGAAAAGAACCTACTATTTGACAAAAACTGCTGGGTGATTTGGAAAACAGTATAGAGAGAAATCAGGTTTAGATCAACATCTCATACTCTACCCAGATAAATTCAAAATGGGTAAATGACTTAAATATAAAATGGTAAATTATAAATTACTTGAATGTAGAATAGTATACCTGTCAGATCTATGGAAAAGGAAGGGATTTTAGACCAAGCAACAGAGAACATTGCAAAATGTAAAATGAATAATTTTGATTATATTAATTTTTACATTAATTTTGATTATATTAATTTTTGTACAAATAAAACCAATGAAAACATAATTAGAAGGGAAGCCACAAATTGGGGGAGGGGAAAATTTTACTACAAAATCTTCTGGTAAATGTCTAATTTCTCAAATATATAAGGAACTAAGTCAATTGTAGAAGAAAACAAGCTATTCCCCAATTTACAAATGGTCAAGGGGTACGAATAGGCATTTTTCATATGAAGAAATCAAAACTATCAGTAACCACATGAAAAAAGGTTCTAAATCCCTCCTAATTAGAGAAATGCAAATCAAAACAACTTTGAGATATCACCTCACATCTAACAGATTGACCAATATTAAAATAAAGGGGAAAAAAAGATATTGGAGAGGATGCAGCAAAATTGGGTATTTGGGACACTAATGCATTCTTGTTGGAATTGTGAATTAATCCAACCATTCTGGAAGGCAATTTGGAATTATGCCCAAAGAACTTTAAAATATTGCATGGCCTTTAATTCAGCAATACACTACTAGGTTTGTACCCCAAAGAAATAGTAATGGAAAACATTTGTACAAAAAATATTCATAGATATGCTCTTTGTGGTGGCAAAAAATTGGAAAATGTGGGAGTGTCCCTCATTTGGGGAATGGCTAAACAAATTTTGGTATATGATAGTGAAGGAATATCATTGTGCTTTAAGGAATGATGATCTGGAGGATTTCTACATGAACTGGAAGAACCTCAGTGAAATGATACAGAGTGAAATGAGAACCAGGAGAACATTGTACACAGAAACTGAAACTGAAACACTGTGGAGCTATCCAATGTAATGACTTTACTACTAGTAGCAATGGAATAACCCAGGGTACCCTGAAGGACTTATGCGAAAGAATGGTATCCACATTGAGAGAAAGAACTATGGGATTATAAACAGAAAAGGAAAACATATGACTTATTAATTATCCCTTGTATATATGGGTATATGAATTGGGGTTTTGACTTTAAAAGCTTGCTGTATAGCAAAAATGAATAATATGGAAATAGGTATTGAGTGATAACCCAGTGGAATTGCTTGTTGGCTCTAGGAGGGGAGGAAGCATGAAGGGAATATTTCATGTAATATAATATCATATCATAACCCTAAAAATAATACAAGTAAACATGGAAATATTTTTTTTAAAAATTAAAATTAAATTAAAACCTAAGGAACAGGCTGGAAAAAAATTGAGCAACCAGAAAAAAATGAACTAAAAACTACTATGGTGTCAGTGAAGACAAAGATAAAATGCAGAAGTGAACAGCATTGTGGAAATAGCTACAATAAAAGCCTCAAAGACAAATACTCCTTAATCATAATCCCAAGAAGAATTCCTGGAAATATTTTAAAAAGATTTGTTAATTGTAGAGGGAAAAATTGGGGAAAGAAATGAAAGTGATGGAAGAATTTTGTGAAAAGAGAATTAACAACTTGGCAAAAGAAGAACACAGATATTAATGAAAATAACACTCTACAACAATGACTTAGTCTAATGTAAAAGAGACACAAAATTTTTCTGAAGAAAATAAAACTGTTTAAAAAGTAGGAGTGGTCAAATGGGGGAAAAAAGAGTTCCAAAAACTCATGGACAAAATTAAGTCCTAAAAAACAGATTTGGATAACTGAAAGCTAATGACTTCATAAGCAGTCAAGAAACAATAAAGTTAAAATAATTAAAACATAAAAGAAAATGTGAAATATCTCATAAGCTACACAATTGACCTGGAAAACAGGTTATAGAAAGAAAATTTAAGAATCAGTTCATGAACTGAAAGCCACAATAAAAAAGATCCTTGAAATCATATATCAAGAAATTATAAAAGAAAACTGTTTCAATTTCTCTGATCTAAAGGAAAGAATGTATCATCTCCTGAAAGAGTTCCCCAAATCTGCAAATCTCCCAAGCTCCCAAGTTCCCAGGAATATATAACCAATACTACAGGATCAAAACCAAAATATTGCAAGTAGCCATGTATATAAACATTAAAAGTGTATGTCTGCATCACTGAAACTGATGTTGCTGAGGCAACTGAAAGTTACTGAAAGAGCAACTATCTCTGATAAAGGTCTCATTTAAAAAAATAAATAGGGAACTTAACCACATTAATAAAAATAAGAGCAATTCTCCAATTGACAAATGGTCAAAGGATAAGTCTTGGCTGCTTTCAGAAGAATACATCTAAAGTTATGTATAATTATATGAAAAATTGTCACAATTGATTAGAGAAATTTAAATGAGTACAATTCTGGGAAACATTACCCACATATTAGAAATGATCAGTCCTGGAGAGATTGAAGGAAAGTAAGAAGATTAAAAAACTGCCATTAGAACTTTTAATTAATCTATTCATTCTGAAGTACAATTTTGAATTTTGTGTCAAATGCCATAAATTTGTATATACTATTTGACTGAGCAGTATGAATATTAGACCTGTAAACTGACCTCATCATTCAATTATAATTCCTCTCCAGAGTTACCAATGATCTCTCATCCTTCTTGACCATTCTTTGGAATTTGACACTATTGATCACCTCTGGGAAATACTTTTCTTCTTACCTTGTCTTAATTCTGCTCCCATTTGGTTGTATAATTATTATTTTTTTTAATTGCAAAGTGTAAGTTCCTTTTTTTTAAGACCATAAAAAAGCTTTATTATTCGTAAGTTCCTTTTGAGAGTAATTTTAGGTAAAGAAACATGCTACCTCTCTGAATACAGAAAATGAACTGTTCAGAGAAGGCACCATGAAGATACCTTTACTCACCACATGCTGCACCAGAAGATCCAGAGTGAACTTTGGAATGTGGTGATTTGAACTGTGTCAGGTTGAGGGCATTTGTTTTGTATGTATACTCTGAAGGGGACTGCCCCCTAACTGGCTTTTTGTCAATGTACCTAGCAATCATTGGTTTTGTTATCTTTTCCTTTTATCCCCAAATTATTGAAATTTAAAAGTTGGTTATGCTTACAAGATCCATTGGAGAGACCAATCTTCCAAGGATCTCATGGGGGAATGTATAATTGAAAATCTGTTACCCCCCCCAAAAAAAAGAACTACATTTCCCGGGAGCCTACTGACTTCCTGTTGTCATGTATTTCCTGTAGACAGGGGATATTAGGAGGGGACAAGGAGGGTCCTGGCCTTTTTGGCATCTTGGCTCGATGGTGGGGATTGGGATTTTGAATTGGTAATCAATCATGGGCATGTAGTCTTAATTTTGTTTCCTCTTTATTCCTTGATTTCTAATGATCATTAATAAATCCCTTAAAAATAACATTTTTATTATTTTACATTAAATTTAATTTTTACATTGCAATAAGTGATATTGTGTTATATGAAATTATGAGATGAGTATTTTCAGGAAAAATATAATATAACAAGACCTATATGGGATGACACACAATTAACTGAGAGGAACCAAAAAATCATTGTACACAGTAACAGCAGTGTTGTAAAGGGAAAGACTTGGCTACACTAATCAATAAAATGACCCAAGATAATTTGAAAGGGCTCATGATAGAAAAGAAGTGCTATTGACCTTCCAGAGAGAGGACCAATAACCTTTGAATAGCAATTGAAATGTAGCTCTCTTACCTTCCTTCCTTCCTTCCTTCCTTCCTTCCTTCCTTCCTTCCTTCCTTCCTTCCTTCCTTCCTTTCTTCCTACCTTCCTTCCTTCCTTCCCCATCCCTCTCTCTCTCATTCTCCTGCTCTCTTTCCTTCTCCTTTTTAAAATATAATTAATATAATTTTGTTTGCCTTCTTAGTGAGTGTGGGAGGTGTGAGAGGGAAAAGGAAAATTTGTAACTCAAAAGAGAAAAGAATTAAAAAAATTAATTATATATATATATATATATATATATATATATATATATAAACCTAATAGATTTCAAAGCATCTTCTCTCCTAGACCCACAAGCTCTGTAAACATCATAGATTTCACTGGTAACAGCTTCAAAACCAATTTTATCCATAGAGGACATCTTTTAATTTGTTACTATGCAGAGAAAACCTGAAGATGAGGGAGTAACCTGCATGTTTAATAGGTTTTGACCTTGGAGAAAGCAAGCTTGGGGAATCTCAAGCTTCTTGTTATTGAGGTGATTCTCAATTTCCATTGTCCCTTTCAATATTCTATCTGCTGTTTTGTGAAAAAATAAAAAGAAATAATGAATGACACTAACAAATCAAATCAAATTTTAAGTATCAAACCATGTTCCTTATAAAGGAAGATGAAAATTATAGGTGACATACATTCACTTTAGCAAATTAGCCTAGAAACATTTTTAAATAACTTTCATACATTCATGTGAAGCATCTTCTGTATCTTCCTTAATACCTCATTACATTCATCAGCCTCTATATTTTGACTGAAGTTATGATTGTGAGGTTACCAGATGTAATCGTTGATGGAGTGCTGGACCAGGAGTCAAGAACTTTTGAGTTCAAATTCAGTTTCTTGTACTGGCTTCGTGACAATGGTCATGGCACTTGATTTCTACCTACCTCATTTTCCTGAACTGAAAAGTGGTTCTCTCTGTGTTGTTTGAATCAAAATAAATATCTATAAATATTTAGTACAAATTATGATACAGAGTAGGAATTTAATAATTTTTCACCTACTTCTTCCCTTCTTTCCATTGTAATAAGGGCCATTATAAATAGTAATCCTTTTTAGCTTATCCATTTGAAGCAAATTCTCATAGTTGTAGAAATATTAGTGACAGAAATGATGTGATATTGCTGGATATGGTGATTTTAATATTAACTTTCTGGCAATATATTTTGCAATAATTTATGATGGACCATTTTGTGCCATAGTCTATATCAGATTATATACATCTAAACCTTGCCTTTTCCTGCTTCCTTTCCTTCCCTATTCTGTTTAACATATAATTTATTAGAAAGAAGGCATATAAGAATTGTTTGTGATTTGACATAAATTTTTAATCAAATGAGATCAAAATATAAGATGTGAAGATTAAATTTAACACTGGAAAATATTGATTTCAATGATGCTTTCATTGGTCAAACTATTTAGAACATTTCATGTGTCACTATTCAGATTTCTAACAAGCAAGGAAATCATGTCCCTTACTTTCTTAAGAATGGACATACTCGGACTTCCGGTTAAGATGGCGGCTTAGAGAAAGCTGAAGTTCAGATCTCCAGAAAACCCTTCCCGACCGATCTCAAACTAGAAGCTCCTAAGGCGCCGAAATTCAAAACGATCAACAGCACAGACCCTGGGAACCCTCCTCCTGGACCTGGACCCGGTTCAAAAGGTACGGCTCCCCTTAAAAGCCAGAACCCGAGATCCCTCGGACCTCAGGGGTAGGAGTGCAGAGTCCAAGGCTCCCGGAAGCGGCAGCCGCGCCGGGCTCAGAGAGCAGGGTCTGAGGAACAACAACCCTCAGGGTCTTCTACCCAAGTCCCAGTCCGGGTGAAAGTTACTGCCTGGGGCTTCCGCTGCAGAGAGCCGGTCGGTCCGGGTGAAAGTTACTGCCTGGGGCCTCCGCTGCAGAGAGCTGGTCAAAACAACAGCAACCCTCAGGGCGGGCAAGACAGCCTCACGGGCTGGATCCTGCTATCCAAGTCTCAGTGAAAGTCTGTGCTCTCGGAGCTTGGGGAAGCGGCAGCCCATCCCACCGCAGGCCGACGAAACAGCCTCACGGCCAGCGATTCTGAAGGCAACTTCCAGAAATCGAGCCAGGGGGAGAGTGTGGCCTCGTGGTCAGACCCTTCCATTCCAGTTCCAGTGAGGCATATTCAGTTTAACCCAGGGAACGCTCATAGAACCAACATCTGCCCAGGACTAAAGCCTCTGATCACCAGACAAAGACAAGAAAAGCCAATCCTCCACGTTCAGAGATGACAAACTCCACAGAAGCACCGAAGCCCCAAAATACCAAGAAAAATAAGAAGAAAGGGGCGACTCTGGACACATTCTATGGAGCCAAAATACAAAATACCGAGCAGATAGAAGAAGATATACAAGAAAATTCTCCAAAATCCTCCAAAGGAAATAGAAACTCTCCACAAACCCATGAAGAATTTGAATCAGAAAGGACCAAAAAGATGGAAGCCCTCTGGGAGGAAAAGTGGGAAATGATGCAAAAGAAATTCACGCATCTACAAAACCAGTTTGACCAAACTGTAAAAGAAAACCAGGCTTTAAAGCAAGAACTAATAAAGCAAAGCCAAAACAACAAGAAATTAGAAGAGAACATAAAATATCTCACCGACAAGGTGATAGATCTGGAAAACAGGGGGAGAAGAGAAAATTTAAGAATAATTGGACTCCCAGAAAAGCCAGAAATAAACACCAAACTGGACATGGTGATACAAGATAGAATCAAAGAAAATTGCCCAGAGATTCTAGAACAAGGGGGCAATACATCCACTGACAGAGCTCACAGAACACATTCTACACTAAATCCCCAAAAGACAACTCCCAGGAATGTAATTGCCAAATTCCAAAGCTATCAAACAAAAGAAAAAATCCTACAGGAAGCCAGAAAAAGACAATTTAGATATAAAGGAATGCCAATCAGGGTCACACAAGACCTTGCAAGTTCTACTCTGAATGATCGTAAGGCATGGAACATGATCTTCAGAAAGGCCAGAGAGCTGGGTCTCCAACCAAGAATCAGCTACCCAGCATAACTGACTATATACTTCCAAGGGAAAGTATGGGCATTCAACAAAATAGAAGACTTCCAACTTTTTGCAAAGAAAAGACCAGAGCTCTGTGGAAAGTTTGATACCGAAAATGAAAGAGCAAGGAATACCTGAAAAGGTAAATATTAAGGAAAGGGGAAAAATGTTATCTTCTTTTACTCAAACTCTCTTCTATAAGGACTACATTTATATCAACCTATGTATACTAATATGTGGGGAAAATGTAATGTATAAATAGGGGGTAAAGAAAGACCAAATAGAATAATGGTTCTCACACAAAGATTCACAGGGGAAGGGGAGGGGAAGAAAACTCCTATAAGAAGGAGAGGAAGAGAGGGGGGGGGGGGGGTTACTTAAACCTCAATCTCAGGGAAATCAACTCTGAGAGGGAAAAACATCCAGATCCATTGGGATCTTGAATTCTATCTTACCCAACAAGGGTAAGGAGAAGGGAAAACCAAGGGGGGGAGGGGGAGAGGGAGAACAAAAAGGGAGGGAAAGAGAGGGGGGAGGGGGAGGGAACAAAAAGGGAGGGACTAAAAAGGGAAACATCAAGGGAGGGGACAAGGGGGACTGATTCAAAGTAAATCACTGGACTAAAAGGTAGAGCCGAAGAAGAAAAGGTTAGAATTAGGGAAGGCAATCAAAATGCCAGGGAGTCCACAAATGACAATCATAACTTTGAACGTGAATGGGATGAACTCACCCATAAAACGTAGACGAATAGAAGAATGGATTAGAATCCAAAACCCTACCATATATTGTCTTCAAGAAACACACATGAGGGGGGTTGACACCCACAAGGTCAGAATTAAAGGATGGAGTAAGACCTTCTGGGCCTCAACTGATAGAAAGAAGGCAGGAGTGGTAATCATGATATCTGATAAAGCCAATGCAAAAATAGACCTGATCAAAAGGGATAGGGAAGGTAATTATATTTTGTTAAAAGGGACTCTAGACAATGAGGAAATATCATTAATCAACATGTATGCACCAAATAATATAGCACCCAAATTTCTAATGGAGAAACTAGGAGAATTGAAGAAAGAAATAGACAATAAAACCATACTAGTGGGAGACTTAAACCAACCATTATCAAATTTAGATAAATCTAATCAAAAAATAAATAAGAAAGAGGTAAAAGAAGTGAATGAAATCTTAGAAAAATTAGAATTAATAGACATATGGAGAAAAATAAATAGGGATAAAAAGGAATACACCTTCTTCTCAGCACCACATGGCACATTCACAAAAATTGACCATACATTAGGTCACAGAAACATAGCACACAAATGCAAAAAAGCAGAAATAATGAATGCAGCCTTCTCAGATCACAAGGCAATAAAAATAATGATTAGTAATGGTACATGGAAAACCAAATCTAAAACCAATTGGAAATTAAACAATATGATACTCCAAAACCGTTTAGCTAAAGAAGAAATCATAGAAACAATTAATAATTTCATCAAGGAAAATGACAATGGCGAAACATCCTTTCAAACCTTTTGGGATGCAGCCAAAGCGGTAATCAGAGGCAAATTCATATCCCTGAAAGCTCATATTAACAAACAAGGGAGAGCAGAGATCAATCAATTGGAAATGCAATTGAAAAAACTCGAAAGCGATCAAATTAAAAACCCCCAGCAGAAAACCAAATTAGAAATCCTAAAAATTAAGGGAGAAATTAATAAAATCTAAAGTGATAGAACTATTGATTTAATAAATAAGACAAGAAGCTGGTACTTTGAAAAAACAAACAAAATAGACAAAGTACTGGTCAATCTAATTTAAAAAAGGAAGGAAGAAAAGCAAATTCACAGCATTAAAGATGAAAAGGGGGACAGCACCTCCAATGAGGAGGAAATTAAAGCAATCATTAGAAATTACTTTGCCCAATTATATGGCAATAAATACACCAATTTAGGAGAAATGGATGAATATATACAAAAATACAAACTGCCTAGACTAACAGAAGAGGAAATAGAATTCCTAAATAATCCCATATCAGAAATTGAAATCCATCAAGCCATCAAAGAACTTCCTAAGAAAAAATCCCCAGGGCCTGATGGATTCACCTGTGAATTCTATCAAACATTCAGAGAACAGTTAACCCCAATACTATACAAACTATTTGACATAATAAGCAAAGAGGGAGTTCTACCAAACTCCTTTTACGACACAAACATGGTACTGATTCCAAAACCAGGCAGGTCAAAAACAGAGAAAGAAAACTATAGACCAATCTCCCTAATGAATATAGATGCAAAAATTTTAAATGGATACTAGCAAAAAGACTCCAGCAAGTGATCAGAAGGATCATTCACCATGATCAAGTAGGATTCATACCAGGGATGCAGGGCTGGTTCAACATTAGGAAAACCATCCACATAATTGACCACATCAACAAGCAAACTAGCAAGAACCACATGATTATCTCAATAGATGCAGAAAAAGCCTTTGATAAAATACAACACCCATTCCTATTAAAAACACTAGAAAGCATAGGAATAGAAGGGTCATTCCTAAAAATAATAAACAGTATATATCTAAAACCAACAGCTAATATCATCTGCAATGGGGATAAACTAGATGCATTCCCAATAAGATCAGGAGTGAAACAAGGATGCCCATTATCACCTCTACTATTTGACATTGTACTAGAAACACTAGCAGTAGCAATTAGAGAAGATAAAGAAATTGAAGGTATCAGAATAGGCAAGGAGGAGACCAAGTTATCACTCTTTGCGGATGACATGATGGTCTACTTAAAGAATCCTAGAGATTCAACCAAAAAGCTAATTGAAATAATCAACAACTTTAGCAAAGTTGCAGGATACAAAATAAACCCACATAAATCATCAGCTTTTCTATATATCTCCAACACAGCTCAGCAGCAAGAACTAGAAAGAGAAATCCCATTCAAAATCACCTTAGACAAAATAAAATACCTAGGAATCTATCTCCCAAGACAAACACAGGAACTATATGAACACAACTACAAAACACTCGCCACACAACTAAAACTAGACTTGAACAATTGGAAAAACATTAACTGCTCATGGATAGGACGAGCCAATATAATAAAAATGACCATCCTACCCAAACTTATTTATCTATTTAGTGCCATACCCATTGAACTACCAAAATACTTCTTCACTGATTTAGAAAAAACCATAACAAAGTTCATTTGGAAGAACAAAAGATCAAGGATATCCAGGGAAATAATGAAAAAAAACACATATGATGGGGGCCTTGCAGTCCCAGACCTCAAACTATATTACAAAGCAGCAGTCATCAAAACAATTTGGTACTGGCTAAGAAACAGAAAGGAAGATCAGTGGAATAGACTGGGGGAAAACGACCTCAGCAAGACAGTATACGATAAACCCAAAGATCCCAGCTTTTGGGACAAAAATCCACTATTCGATAAAAACTGCTGGGAAAATTGGAAGACAGTGTGGGAGAGACTAGGAATAGATCAACACCTCACACCCTACACCAAGATAAATTCAAAATGGGTGAGTGACTTAAACATAAAGAAGGAAACCATAAGTAAATTGGGTAAACACAGAATAGTATACATGTCAGACCTTTGGGAGGGGAAAGGCTTTAAAACCAAGCAAGATATAGAAAGAATCACAAAATGTAAAATAAATAATTTTGACTACATCAAACTAAAAAGCTTTTGTACAAACAAAACCAATATAACTAAAATCAGAAGGGAAACAACAAATTGGGAAAAAATCTTCATAGAAACCTCTGACAAAGGTTTAATTACTCATATTTATAATGAGCTAAATCAATTGTACAAAAAATCAAGCCATTCTCCAATTGATAAATGGGCAAGGGAAATGGATAGGCAGTTCTCAGATAAAGAAATCAAAACTATTAACAAGCACATGAAGAAGTGTTCTACATCTCTTATAATCAGAGAGATGCAAATCAAAACAACTCTGAGGTATCACCTCACACCTAGCAGATTGGCTAACATAACAGCAAAGGAAAGTAATGAATGCTGGAGGGGATGTGGCAAAGTAGGGACATTAATTCATTGCTGGTGGAGTTGTGAACTGATCCAACCATTTTGGAGGGCAATTTGGAACTATGCCCAAAGGGCGACAAAAGAATATCTACCCTTTGAGCCAGCCATAGCACTGCTGGGTCTGTACCCCAAAGAGATAATGGACACAAAGACTTGTACAAAAATATTCATAGCTGCGCTCTTTGTGGTGGCCCAAAACTGGAAAACGAGGGGATGCCCATCAATTGGGGAATGGCTGAACAAACTGTGGTATATGTTGGTGATGGAGTACTATTGTGCTCAAAGGAATAATAAAGTGGAGAAGTTCCATGGAGACTGGAACAACCTCCAGGAAGTGATGCAGAGCGAGAGGAGCAGAAACAGGAGAACATTGTACACAGAGACTAATACACTGTGGTATAATCGAACGTAATGGACTTCTCCATTAGGGGCGGTGTAATGTCCCTGAACAACTTTCAGGGATCCAGGAGAAAAAAAACACCATTCATAAGCAAAGGATAAACTATGGGAGTGGAAACACTGAGAAAAAGCAACTGCCTGAATACAGAGGTTGAGGGGACCTGACAGAGGATAGACTTTAAATGAACACTCTAATGCAAATACTATCAACAAAGCAATGGGTTCAAATCAAGAAAACATCTAATGCCCAGTGGACTTACGCGTCGGCTATGGGGGGTGGGGGGGAGGAAAAGAAAATGATCTATGTCTTTAACGAATAATGCTTGGAAATGATCAAATAAAATATATTTAAAAAAAAAAAAAGAATGGACATACTCAACTTGATTGCACTTTATTGACTGTATTTATTTTCAAATAACTCAGTGGTTTCCAAATACTAGATTAACTCTCAAAGGAAAAATATTTTTGTCAGGATTCAGGATATTTGTGACTAAAAAATAAAGAAAAGAAAATGTTCAACAATATCTGAAATCAACTTCAAAAGTGGAGTTCAAAGTGCTCTTTGAATAACAGAAATGTTGGGTATTAAATATATAACTTCCCAAGGATATTGAACAGTCTCTAAGGCATACCATTTATTTGATTGTATAATTTCTGGTTTGTTTGTCATAATATCAAATTTTGTGATCATATAATCACATTATATGTATACCATGTCATGCCCATGTAGGAAGGAAAATTATATTGTATTATGACCATAATATTAAAAATTTAGCACTTATTTTTCATGCTAGAAATATCCAGTGAATTTAGTTTATATTCTTTATTTAGTTTATATTGCACTGAAAAGTAGAGCATCAATCAAATAAAGATTATATTTCTCTGTATCTGCCAAAAATTTCATCCTCTACTGAACCTTAACTTGGGCTTTACTCACTTCTGTAACACCATATCTACAACCATTATGATAATGTAAACCAAAGCATGGGATAGAACTCACTTTTTCACAATTTGACCCCAAGGAAGTAACAAGACAGTAAGTGTGCAACAGAGTTGAACCAAAATTGCTAACTGAAGCATAATCTTAGGCTAATGATATAATAAGGTTCCTTGCAGTTTGTGATCAGGAGTTCAGACCTGAAGTTTTTTTCTTGTTTTTTGTTTTTCTGTTTTCTAACAAAATTGGGGCAAAGTGCACCATGAATAAAGAGAAAGTTCAGCCCTAGTTTCAGGTCAGCTAAAAACATGAGTTTTCCCCAGTGATCTCTATTGTGGACTCAAACCTCAGGTTTGAGATATGGATTGTACCAGCAGGACAAAGCTGCCTAACCAGGAGTGAGCCATGGAATTCTGTCCTGGACTATGCTAGAAGTGTGATCTTATAGTCTCTGAGTAGGGATTCAGGATTCAGGATTCAGTATGAGGTCTGCAATTGATGATCTCTAAGAGCAAATTTCCAACTTAGGCTGGGGTCCATAATAGAGCAAAAAAGAAAAAAAAAGTTTCCCCAGAGTATGTTTGGAGCTCATCCAGAGTCCCAAAACAAGGACAAGTCAGATGTAGAGTTACTCTGCACCTGCTGAGTTTTTCAGCCAACCAGCAGGGCAATTCTGCAACTGTATTGTCTATTTAAAATACAAGGTCTAGATATTTTTAGGGATTATGATTTGTTAATTCATTTGTTTTTTGGTTACATTAAAATTCTCAGATAGTGCATCCCCTCCTTCCCTTCTCCATACCATAGAAGGGATTCCTCAACCCCCAAAATATATAAGGTATATATTTATATGTATGTATTGTGTGTGAATACATATGTGTATATAAATTATGGGGGTGTATGGGATGTTCAGGGAGGGGTAGTATCTCTGATATGGAGGGCTTGTCGTGCCCTTCTAGGGCAGCTCTCCAGCCTCTGACCCCCACCTTACACCCAGCTCTCACTTGTGGCTCCCAATAGCTGCTAGCATGCAGCAGCAGCCACACCCCGAGCAATGGACAGGCAGGCTAAAACTTGTGAGGGTAGCCATCGGGTCATCGACCCCTGGTGAACTAAGGCTTTGCTCACCTAGAATATGAAGACTGCTTCAGCCAAACAGACAGAAGAAACCAATAAGTAGGTTCAACGGCTGAGATGGCGACGCAGCAAAGCACTGTGGAGTGCTTAGGGCATGTTGGAGCACAAAAGACAACACGGCCGTCCAATGCAGCTGAGGAAGTCTCCAGATTTTTCATGCCACTGGACCCTGGCTTCCAATGCCGAGAGAGTGGGACTGTCTCTCTGCATTAACTTTTCTACTTAAATCTCCTTCACGCACAAGTGTTTTTGTGCACACTTATCTATCATAGATAAAAACGCACAAAGACAATCGTCATCCTCGGTTACCGAGAGACTACTAACAACATATAAATTATGTCTTTCATGTTTCTATTTGTTCTTTCTCTGGAAGTGGACATTCACAACTTATTCTTCAAATGTTAATTCTTTACCTGTATATAGTGTTCTCTTGGTTCTCATTTTGCTCTTCATTTTGTCATGTAGGTCTTTCCAAAAACACTTTTTTAATTAACCTGCTCAGAAGGAAGTTAGGTGGCTCAGTGTATTGAAAACAAATTGGAAAGTCCTGGGTTCCAATTTGATCTCATACTTCCTAGCTATGTGAACCTATGTAAGTTACTTTATCCCCATTGCTTAGTCCTTATCACTCTTTTCCCTTAGAGCCAATACATGATAGAAGGTTAAGGCGTAAAATTAACTCTAAAAATGAATCATTTAACCAACTAATCATTTCTTCTACTGCAAAAGTATTCTATTATATTCATATACTACAGTTTCTTTAGTCATTCCTTAATTGATGGACTTCCTCTTGATTTCCATTTCTTTGCCATGATAAAGAGAACTGCTCTAAATATTTTGGAACATATAAGGTTCTTTGCTTTATTTGCCTGATCTCCCTGGGAAACAAACCCAACAGTGGTATTGCCTGGCCTAAGGGTATGCACAGTTTTATTACTCTCTGGTCATAATTCCAAATTGCTTGAATTGGTTTATGGTTCCAATAGTGCATTAATCTCCTTATTTTTCCACATCTAGGGTCTGAAATTTTGAGAGCACAAAAGAGCAGCAATCAGACTGTCATTCTGAACTGACTACAAAGGACCTTCACAAAGTTGACAACTTCTAGGTCCAAAGCAATGCTATAATCCTTGAAGAAAACAGTGATAAAATACAAAAGAATGTAGCAGAAGTACTTTTGATAATAAAGGCCACACGTTCCAATATAAAATAATGACTAGCAAGAATGACAAAGAACAATTATGATTCCCAGGACACCTAACGCACAAACCCAGAAGAAGATAGCTTCACAAATATTTACAAATGGAACCTCAAAATAAAGTACAATTTATTCCCAACATTTATGACAATTCCCCAATGAAATTTAGCTAATAGTTTAAAAGAAATGAGAGCTTTGGAAGATAGGCTTACAACAAAAAGAAACCCAAATCAACCCTTCATCTAAATTGACCAGAGGAAAGTAAAGTACTGATGATGCATGCATGCCCAATTTCCCCTTTCCCTCTGACCAAGCACACACAAAGTTTGGCGCAGAAAATATTATCAATTTAACAGGGATATAGGAGGGATCCATGGGAGGGAAAAATAGGATAATAAGGAGATTAAATTTAAGGTGATATTAGTCATAAGAAAAATTAACTCTAGATTTGAAGAGGAGATCTTGACAAGAGATTTAAAAGGAAGAAAAGGGAATAGCTTATAATCAGGGTTTTGCTAAAGTGAACACATGAGGGAAAGCTATCTACTACCATAGGAGAAAGGGACAGAAACTGAATGCAGGTTGAAAAATAGTATTCTTCATTTATTTATTTCATGAATTTTTCTCTAGTTTAAGCAACATATATCTTGTTTCACAACATAATGAACCTGAAAACATGTACTGTATGATAATACATGTATAACTTTTGTTATATTACCTGCCCTCTTAGGAAGGGGACATAGGAGGGAGGGAGAGACCATGGATCACAAAAAGTCAGAAAATATTCATTAAAAACTACTTCAACATATAATCTGGAAGATAATTTTTAAAATACAAAAGTGATTCAAATTAAATGAAATAACTATAGAAAAATAGCAGAATATAGTATAACTCCACTTCAATCATTAGCATGTATGCATATTACCAATAAAAGTTTGACTGGCGAAGTCTTCCACATGCCTAGATCAAAATTATTTTTCTTGGCATATGTTTTCTAGGCAAACACTGCAAAGTTGCTAATCTCAGTTCAAACTGGGATAATTTTATGTTTTTTAATTTACTATAAATGGAGCTTTTATTATGTATTAGTTTCTTTAAAATAGATGGATTATTAATATATCCATGGAAGCTCTGAATTTCTGAATGCATCATTTTGTTGCCACCACTTAAGGTTACATGAATAAAATAGCTTTTAATATTTTGTATATAATTTATATGATATTCTATAATTTAATAATCATCTAAGTTAGGACTCCACTTTCTGCGTTAGAATGGGTCAATGTGCTTTAGCAAAAAGACTATTTTATTTGGAATTCAATGATGGGTTCAAATCCCATTTTTGTGACTTTTGATCAGTGTACTATTACAGAAATGTAATTTCATCTCATTATGCCTTAGTTTCCTCATCTGCAAAATGAAATATGGATATACCACAAGTTATTTTCTAGTGATGAACCCCTTATTGACAACATTGTGATTATGTAGTCAAAGGATTTAAATTCTTTTGATGGGGATGAGAATTCACTGTTAATTGAGTGTGGCTGTTTAATCTTACTACATTATCATATTATTTGTCTTTATTGTACTGCCATATGGTCCACACTAGTGGTTTAGATATTCTATGTGAGTTTTTATTAGTTATGGGTATCTGTTGTCCATAGCATACTAAGAAATTCAATATGTATAAACAAATTTACAGTGGCAATAATATGAGGTTGATGGGATCTGTTTCAGAGTATGCTGCCCAAAATATTCTAAATGGCTTTTAAAGTACCATATTGATTTAGCAATAAGAAACTTTTGATACTGTGAAAAAAAATCAATAGCAGTGCTCTATCTTGTAGATGATATTTCCCAAATCACCACTATAACTTATTGTAGAAGATATTTAGCTACTTAAATATTTCATTTTCATATTGGCAAGTTTCATGCAGCAGTTTTGTTTTTGTAGTTTATGTTCAAAATCATTATTTATCATGCAAATAAATTCATTGAAATCTCTCAAAAGGGTCCTTATAAGTTTATTACTTATAAGACTTTTAGATATAAAAATTTCTGTTTTCTTAAGAGCTAATTTTATTAAGTAATTGTAGGATAATTCTAAAGAGTAAATTACTCCAAAAATGAATATATATATATATATATATATATATATTGTTGAAGATTTTGTGATATGTTATTGAATCAAATGGACCTAGCTCCATTTGAGGGGGAAATTCAGAGGGAAAATATGCATTTCTAGTCATTTTCTATTCGGTATCTTTCTAATTGCAAATTTGGAGGAAATTAAGGAAAAATTCCAAATCTTGGTAGTCCTGGAAAAAAGTATAGAAAAGGTAAGCCAATCCAAGAAATATAGACACAGGTTATGTCTAGATGAACGAAAATAAAAAGGCTATAGTATAGCAGAGCTAAAACATTAGAATATCCTAATAATTGAACCAGATCAACACATTTCTTTTTAAATTGATTGAGGAACACAATACAATACAATTCAAAGATGTTGAAAAATATTGAGATTAGTATACTATGACTAATACAATCAGGGTAACAAGGTATTTTTGAATAATCAAGTGAAAAGACATACTTGGATATTTTTACCCTTTGGGGGCAAATAAATGGGTATCAGTTCTTTTGTTTCATTGTTATAAAAAGCTATTGTATAGCCGAATTCCCTCTGAGAATAAATATTAGAATTTGCCTTTCAGAGAAAGTTATCAAAGTTACTGAGAAGGTAAGTGATTCTACTAAAAGGGAAGACATTTTTTATCTAGGCAGCACACAAAAGAGATGATGTTGACTCAGACCAGATCTCTACTCATTATCTATATTGCTTTAAAATTTTTGTTTGTTTCTCGGTTAGTTCATTTTCAGTGGATAAAGGATAATTAGCATGCTATATTCTTAATTTATTAAAATATTTAATTGCAACATAATGTTATAGAACTACAGTTGCCCAAGTTTTTGAATGAGCAAATGGAGCTCCCCTTCTCTGCCTGTCTCCTCTCCCCCATATAAGTATTTATGTTTCTTACAATAACATCACAAGTAACAACATGTGTATCATTATCTCAAAGTTTGCTCCTGGGACTAATAGTGCCATTTTGCTTATGGCACTCTGCATGTTAATAAGGACTTGATAAAATCATAATCACCCTTCAAGGATTGAATTTTAAAAGCTTTCATTTTAGTAAAAAAGTCTATTTTATATTCAAAGTTGCTTCTTTCGATTTCAAAAAAGGATCTTGTTAGTATTTGTCACACTGTTAACCAGGAGCATTCTTGGAATTTAATATTTATTCCCTTCAAATATCAATTGCATATTTATTTCACACGAAAGTCATTGCAGTTCTTTGGGGGTATATTTTAAACTTGTCTTAATGTCACAGAGCAAGAAGAGTGTTGAGAGGTGAATGAGTCTCATCTGTATCAGAGACTAAATCTCTTCTTTGATATTTTTGAATGGTGGACATTTGACCTCTGAAGATTGTTATAAATGGGGAAAATATTGGTACATTGTTGATAGCCCATTTCACTTTGGGATTGTTGCAACTATTAGGAAGGTTTTTTTTTTCCCTTTTCTGACATTGACTCTAAATTTGATATTTTTTTCTCAACTTCAATATCTCACTGTGTAAAGAACATTTATTCTAGAGTCAGCAGACTCAGGGTCTAATAACTTCTTTATACTACCAGTGTCACACTGGGCAATTCATTTAACCATCCAATGTCTCAGTTTTTTTTTTATCATAAAATAAAGGATTTGGACTAAATGGAGTTTGTGGTGCTGTCCATTTCTTGATTTATGATAGATACTAATCCAGGGCTCCTAGTTTTACTCTCTGTGGGCCAAATCTTGTTTTCTTCATGACTACCGTGCAAATACTTATTTTATTCTCGGTTATGTGTTCCAAATCCCTTTAATGGATCACTCTATATCATGCCTTATAGTCTCTTCAAACTGCTAATAATCCTGTTTTGGAAATTTCTCATTTGATAAATCTTTCACTAATTACCTGATCCAATCTGAATTCACTTCCCTATGCAATCTGTCAAGGGCAGGAAAACCTGAGATCTTTGCTACCCTTTCCCTGAACACTAATCCTTTCTTAATGAAGTGTAAGATTGGGCTAATTTTTCATTTGTTAGTTGGTTGATTTTTTTGGCTTACATGTCTCACTCTCATTTTCTCTTATATATTCAGTTCACTAAGACATCCAAACCTTTTTCTGACAAATTTTCATCTATCCACCCTTCTACTGCCTTGAATTTCTGAGTTGGTATACATCATAATAAATAGATCCTATGATATTCATTCTATTATTTTAACATATTAAGTTATTATATAATCCAAACTCTGCCATATAATGTTAGTTATTCCTTCTGACTTTGTCATTTTCAGATTTAATAAACAAGTTAATCTATATTTTCATCCACAAGTTACAGATTTTTAAAAAATTAACATCTTGGAGTCAAGACTAGATCTCTGGGAGAAGACACTGAAGAATTAGTTTTTATCTAATTCAATTCTCATTACTCTGTGAATATAGTCATTTTACTATTAATGATTACACCTAATAGTACTAAAAAGAAATAGTACTTCAATTCTGTGAGAGAGAATCAAAAGAAGATCACCAAAATTTTGCTGCTGGAGAAATGCATAATAATCACAGAAATATACTACCTGGGGAGAAGTAATGTACTTGGTTTTCTATGAGGAGTTTTCTTCACCTAAGTTCATTTGCATGTCAGTAAAAAGACTTTTAGAATCAATATTCAATTCAACTTTCCAGTCTCTATAAATTTCCTATTGATTATTTTTTAAGAGTGTGAATTATCAATCCAACCATTCTAGAAGGCAATTTGGACTTTAAATGACTTCTGCCCTTTGATCCAGCCATAACACTTATTAGCTATGTGTCCTTGGAAAGTAATTTATCAACTGTTTGTCTCTGTTTCCCAATATGGAAAATAGGGCAAATAATATCACTTAATACCAGGTGTTGTACTTACAATCAAATGAGAAAATCATCAAAAAGTGTCTAGAACAATGCTTGACAGTGAAAGATCTATTAGTGATAGCTATGTATGAAGATGATGAACACATGTTAATCAAATCATGACCCTTAAATCAATAATATCAGATATAATTATCCTTTTGTTCTAAACTTAAGGGCTAAGATACAAGGTATTAGTTTTATTACAATTAGCTTGCAGAGAGTTTGCTGAGTCTTAAGAAAATTAATGTAAATGTAAACCGAGGTAGTTTTTTCCCTTTTTTACATTTTCACTTAACAGTTTTTTATTTTTATTTTATCAATATAACATAACATAATAGCATCATACATGATTTGTTACAAATTATAATAAATATACTCATACAAGAGAACCAAATTTTCACATTAGCTATGTCTAAAAATCTGTCTTATTCTTTTTTCCCCTCTCCCCCTAGTCCTCCAAATTCCCAAGAAGTCATGTAATGTGAAATAGGCTGTACATATAATATCATATAATACAATTCACATTATCATATAATAAAATGTATAATGCTTGTTCATCATGTGAAATAAGATATTTTACTCTAACTGAAAAAAATCATGGAAGAAATAGAATGAAAAATGGTGTGTTTGAATCTGCATTTGAACTTCATCGCTTTCTTCTTTGGTAGTTCCTTTCTTGTCATGAGTCCATGGAGTTGTATTTAGTCCTTGCCTTATTAATATTAAATAAGTTATTCACAGTTGATTATCATACATTATTTTAAACTTTATTTATTTATCAAATCATGAGTTTCAGGTTCTTTCCCTCTCTCAATGACTATGACTACCACTATGGCAATGATGATTACTACTAATATTAATAATAATTAGAAGAATAACTTTCATTTTTACAGTGGCTTAAAATTGGCAAAGAATTTTTTTATTATATCTTCATTGTTCATATCTTTCAGGGAAAAAGTGATTATGAATTCATTTTATGGAAGAGAAGCTGAATTACAAAGGTCACTTGCCAAAAGTTACACAGAAAATATGTTTCTAAGGCAAAATATTGAAATCCGAGTTTCCAACCTCCAAGCCTGATACTTTAGCATCTTTGATAGTTAATACTGACAAAATACTTATTAATCTAATCAGTGTAATTTAACATGTAGTTTGAATATGTCTTTCTTTCTCTGATCTATGCATCAGAGTTATGGGCTTTTATTTTTAATAATATAGGGAAGAGACAAGTGGCATTGCCACTCTGTTCACAGAAAGGGAATTAAGAGTCTTAAATCTGGCCCATGATAGAGTACAGTCTGGCACTAGACTTTTCTCCTTACCTAGTAAGTAGAAAAAATCAAGCTCTTTCTGTGACCAAAAGTCAAATCCAACTTTTAATTGCTCTTGAAAGTAAAGAAGAAAATCAGTATTGAACAAAAAGATGAAGTCCAACTACTCCAAAGGGAAATTAGTCATTTCATTTGGCCAAAATTTTAGGAATATATTGATTATTTTTTATCTTATTCCAGGAGTGGTATGACAGAATTGCCTTACTATCTCTGAAAAAAACTATCTATTGTTCTATCTTAGGAGCAATTGGCGTGGTGGTAATAGTATGTTCCTGATAAAATGGAGAGATAAAACTAGAAATATAGCACTGAACCTGGATACAGGAAAACCTGGCTTCAGATACAACCTCACATATTTACTACCTGTCTGTTGCAGGTTTATTGACTATCTCTGTAACTCAGTTTCTATATCAGTAAATGAATAGGGTTGGATTTAATAGCCCTTACTTAGATTCTATCTCCAAATTTAAGATACTGTTAAATGTATTTAGATGTATTCTATGGTTCTCAATTCAAGAGACTACTGCCAATTACTTTGGCCTAGGAGAAACATTTACACTGCCTATACATAAAATGATTTGAGTTGTAAGTGACCTTAGGTATTGTCTGGTTGAACTCTCCTATTTTATAGTATGGGAAAGCCAGAGAGAGGAAATGATTTGCCCAAGATTACTCCAGAAATTACTAGCAGTGTCAAGATTTAAACTCAATTCATCTAATTTCAAATCCAACATACTTTCCATTATTTCAATTCTGTCTTCAATGTTTCTTGGATTTTTGGTTCTTATACAAAAAAAAAAAATTGTTGATCCTTAAGGATGGCAAATACTTCTTTAAGTTTATGTTATTAATGATTGAGGCATCTAATTTTTTCCCAAACTTAGTAAATTAAGTTTCTGGCATTTCAATAAAGTCTAGCTGTATTGAAGGGAAAATGACATCATAGATGCAGTTACTTCTCTAAAGGAGATGGAAGGTTTCATCCCCCTAACCATCACTCCTCTACTGCGTTACTTGTTTGCATATAAATTGCAGTACAAGCTGTCTGTTCAAGAAGTGCATGTTCTGAGCTTATCATTCAGGTCTGGGCCCAAATGAAATAATGAAATACATGTTTAGAGGGGCTGGTAAAAACATTAAGTGAAGCCTTTCTTTTTCCTCCTGCAGGACATTAGTTTGAATGTGGGACAGCCTGATAGTGTAACAGAAGCCCTGAGGAATGAGAGGGCATGTAATAATGAATACAAGACTTTGTACTTAAAAACATGCAAATACAAACTATGATTTTACAATTTCATACTTTACTTTGAACTTTCACAAACCTTAATCTTTCTCCCATGTGTGGGGTAGGGGTTTGTACTAGACTATAGGTCAGAAAGTCCTAGAGGATCTGGATTTGGGGGAATATAAAACCAAGATTGTAGAAAAGCACAAAATTAATCATATAGTTGAAGAAAAATTGTCATTAATGGTTTTTTACCCCCTTGATCAAAAGCTCATCAAATTTTCCCAAAATCTTAAAATTTCAGAGTTATGAAGATTCTCAGAAGCCATTTAGCTTAACCAATGTAGACATATATTCTTAATTCAGCATACATAATAAGTGGTAGAATAGCAATGCGAGATGATATCCAAGGACGATGTACTATTTCTAGAGGTATCAAATTCCATTTTGAGGCAGCTCTAATGTTAGTAAGTCTTCCCTTCAGCAAGACTAATTTGACTTTTGGTACCTTCTTCCCTCTCCCCTTTGCTTTTTTAATGCCTTTGGGGTCAAAAAGAACAAATCTCATCTATATTTCATAACACAAACAATAACTTTAGCAAAACTTGCAACATACAAAATATACTCACATTTATCATTATCATTTCCTTATATACTACTGATGAATTCTGATAGAAAGAGAAATCCCATTTAAAATTACTATAGATGATTTAAAATACCTGAGCATCTACTGACCAACCAAGGAGCTATGTAAACATGATTACCAAAAATTTTTCTCACAAATTAAGTCAGATCTAAACAATTGGAAAAACATTAATTGCTCCAGGATAGTTCAAATTAGTACAAAAAAGAGAATCCTGAGTAAATTAATCTGCCTATTAAATATATCAACCAAAATACTTCATAGAGCTAGAAAAAAATGACAAAATTCATCTTGAAGAACAAAAGGCAAAGCATATCAAGGGAATCAATGAAAAAGAACATAAAACAAGGAGGCCTAGCTATACCAGATTTCAAACTATGATAAAATGTGGCAATCATCAAAACAACATGGCTTAGGAATAAAGTAATGAATCAGTGGGATAGGTTATGTAAACAATATGTGGTAGTTAAGGCCCATAGTATCTTAGTGTTCAATAAATCCAAATATCCAAGCTTTTGTAGAAAGAACTCACAGTGCAAAACTCTATGGTAGAAACTATCCATAGACTATTATCTCCACCATATACTAAGATAAAATCAAAATGAACACATGATTAAGAAATACGGAATATCATAAACAAATTAGAGGAGCACAAAATAGTTTAAATGTCAAATGAATATTGTAAGATTATCAACTCTAAATGACAACTATGATCAACAATACAAGAAAAAAGACGATTAAAAGACAATTTCTAGGTACTCACAATTAAAAAAAAAATCTATCCACCAACATAGAAGGAACTATTGAAGTCTGAATACTGATTGAAGTATACCATTTTTTCACTTTATGTCCTTTGTGAGTATTTTTTTTTAATATAATTTGGCTTCTTTCACAACATGTTACCCCCCTTTTGATAAGGGGGAGAAAGAGAAGTGGGTGAGAATATGGATTAAAAATATTTAAAAATAATTATTAAAATATTAATCTAAATTTAATTGAAAATATAGTTAAATATTTTATAAAAAAGAAAATATAGTTAATTCAAGGGAAGGTATACTATATGTAGGATGATAGGACTTCAGTTTGAATTTGTCTTGTAGGCTAGGCTTCATTCAGGCTGTTCAAATCAGTCAAATTTAAGACTGGATCAGAAATGATGTCCTTATGAACTGTTTATCAATTAGTAAAGGATATTTTATTTACTGGTAACAGGAAAATAAGGGCATATTCAGTAAAGATACAATATTGATTCCTTGAGGTATACTTTTCGTACATCTGTTTTGCCCATGCTGTTCTGCTTGTCAGAATACTGAAGAAGGAAATGCTGATTCCTTGTGCATTGACTTTTTATACTTTATACAAGGAAATTATAGCCATGAGCTGAACCTTACTCCTCTCATACAATTAAAGCTAGAAGATGGCTTCAATACTTTTAAGGAAAGACTAGTCTAGCCTAAATGACAGATTACATTTCTACCACAATGTACCTGCTTTTTAACTACATGTATGACCTCCTGGTAAAAATAATTTCATATCTTTGGATGTGTTTATCAAATTAATTTCCATTTAATTTGCCAAACATTTAGTAATAGTCATATGTGTTAGGCACTGTGCTATGTGCAAGGCTAAGTGAAGTGACCTACAAAGTCTCTTCTACCTCTAAATGGTACAGTAAATGAATATTTTTGTCTGGATATTATTTCTTAAGACAGATGGGATGTGACTGATAATTTTGCCCAAAAATGATAGCTATGGTATTTCTGGAATAATTTTTTCATCCAGAAACATAGAAATTGCTTGGAAAAGTCAAATCATTTAAAAATTATCAAATACTATGAGTAATTTCTTTGCATATTGTATACAGCCACAGCAAAGAAAGACATATTCTGTCAAGACAAAGAACTGATTTGGTTAGGTGTAGTTTCTTTTCCTTTCTGCTAACCGTGCTATTGGACTAGAAAACTGAAGGAGCAACTGATGCCTACTAGCGGAGGTTTTTAATATCAGGTAGGTACTCCATGACCTAAATTTTATTCATTTGGATAAAAACCCAGTTAAAATAAAGCAACGCAAGCACACACACACACACACACACACACACAACACCATTCTCACTATCACCAGGTCATGTGGTTCTTGTGTTCATTGGCAGATAGATGTAAAAGTTTTTAATGTCATCTTCTATGCCAAACCTATCCTGTGAATAAATGCCAGATAGTTTTCACTTCCATAACTCTCAATCTCTGACCTTTCTCCCATAGTATGTTCATCTCTCACAAATATATAAACAGAATGGAGATTGATGTGGCTCTATTAGGACTGATGGTATTTCTGCAAAAGTAGAATATGATTGCTTTGACTAGAAAGAGTGAAATACTGGAAGATAGAACTGAAAATGAAATATAAGATGATTTATCCTTTATAGATACTTTGATATTTATGGGGAAATTGTGTAATTTATTTTGAATCCTGGCTTAGTCAGGAATAAATTTAAGTTCATGATTACATATTGAATTTCATAAATCTGCATATTGATAAAGTCATACCCAAAGCATTATTTTCCATCATCCACATATGGCAAGCTGTGTGGGGCAGTGATACATCAGGAAACCCCTTAATATTGGAAAACCAGACACTTTTAGCCTTTGTTTTTTCATCTTTAAAATGAAGAGATTAGATTAGATGAAATCCAAGTTTTCTTCCAGCTCTGTAGGTATAGCTCTATATTCCTAAGATTCCATGTCTATCTGCCTATCTCAAAAACTGACAATTTTTATCAGATTTCTCAAGTGAGGGCATATAGTCTTTTATTTTTTAAGAATTTTTAAGAATTAATACTAGTATGGATTCCAAGACAGAAGAGCAATAAAAGCTAGGTAATTA
This sequence comes from Monodelphis domestica, assembly GCF_027887165.1. Lineage (NCBI taxonomy): Eukaryota > Metazoa > Chordata > Mammalia > Didelphimorphia > Didelphidae > Monodelphis > Monodelphis domestica. The sequence continues at coordinate 240,042,973 of NC_077232.1, forward strand.
TGTTTAAATGACTTACCCAAGGTCACAGACCTAGAAAATGTCCAAAGTCAAATTTGAACTCTGAACATCACATATCCAAGCCTTTCTTTCTATCCTAGCTGCCCCTGATTATTTTTTTAATGAATTTGCTCCAAATCTTAAATTGTAGGTAATATACTACATCAACTTTAAAATGTGTGTATATTTGACTTTTCTTTATAATAATAATTAAGGCACACAAAATCTTTAAGATGGTCACATAGATACTAAAGATATTATTATCCCTGTTTTGAAGATTAATAACTAACAGATTGTCAGAAAATTAGGGCAATTTCCAATGGTGTATAGTTAGTAAGCAGGAAAGATGAAATTTGAATCCTTATCTTGCAAAGCCTGAAGGAATCATACTATTCTCTTAAATTATACTACTGCTTGTAAGTTCACAAATTATTCAGATAAAGAGGGAAAAGTAATATGTTTAACACTTACCAATTGGGGAGGGGAATTCTGAGACTAAGCCCATAGGTAACCAGTGAAATACAGATAATTATCACTCTCTGCTATTGGTGAGAACTGGAGCAAATGAAATTTCCTGCTTTGGGCAGTGCAAGAACAGTTTTAATGGTTCTGTTTTCTAGCTGTGATGACATAACAAAGTAATATGTTTCATCATTATTCATCAATTTGATACATGTTATTCAGCTGTCTTTACAGTGTAAGTCCTCACACATTTTAATAGTGAAAAGAAATCTAAAATAGTCTATTCATCTATATTTGTCAAAGTATTTGAAAAATATCCAAAATTCTAGCAAACCTTTTGTTGTATAATCCAAACCTGAAATAAGGAACTAAAAACTGAACTTGACATCATCTCTGTCAAGTTCTGATGCTAATCATCATACTGTCCCAATACTCAATTCAACTCAATTTAATTTTTAGTTTCAATTTAATACAATAACCATTTGTTGTTTTCTTCATTTTAGTAACATTCAACTTAGTGTGACCACATCTAGTGTTTTCCTGAGAAAGACAATGGAACATTTTGTCATCTCTTTCTCCAGTTCAGTTTGCAGATGAGGAAATTGAGGTAAATAGGGATTAAAGGACTTGCTCAGGGTTGCACAGCAGTCAAGTATGAGGCCAGATTTAAACTTAAAAAGATGAGTTTTTCTGACTTCAGGGCCAGCATTCTTTCCAATGCATTTCATGATTTATATATGATAGCCACGTAGTATACATAACATTTTACTTTTTTAAAATGATCTTATACTCTATGATATACTCTAAATAGAATGATAGCATCATGTAGAATTAGGAAGACTTGGCTTTATATCCCACCTTCTGATGCTTATTAGTTGTGCAACTATGGAAAAAATCCTTAAACTCTCCTAGTTTCAGTATTTTTCCCAAATGTAACAAATTTGTAATGGAAATGACTTTAGAACCAAGTTAAAAACTATGGAGATAAAAAGATGAAATGTCATATGGGAAGAAGAAAAAGAAAACCAATTTGTAAGATGAAAAAAATTGAAGGGTAGGATGGAGCTAGATGGACAGGAACTTAAATTCTGAACACAGTTTATATTTAATCCTGATATAATAGAGAACCCTTGTCAGTTATTGTGTAAAGAAAGTGACAGAGTCAGGCATGTTCTGTAGAAATATCATTTTGGTGACCATGAGGAAGATGATTTCAATTAGGACTTAGAAATCATTGCCAAAAATCCCCATTAAGAAGTGATAGAAACCAGAAATAGTCTACTAGTTAAGTAGAGATAAAGAAATGAATGGAAGCAATTTTGTAACAACAGAAACAATATTGGTTTTGGCAGATGATTGGTTAAATGAAGTGAGTGGGAAGTTGAGATTACCAATGGTTGTGAAAAGGTAGTTATGTCTTACTAAAATAAGTTTTAGGAGAAAGATAATGGGTTCTGTTTTGGACATGTTGAAATGCCTGTGGGACGTCTGTTCAAAATGCCTAACAGGCAATTGGTGATATGGAACTGAAGCTCAGGAAAAGGGTGAGAGTGAAGATGAGACACTATCTATGGAAGAGTTTCTGATTTCCATTTGTAGGGGTGATTTCCACAAAGGAAGGTCACTACACTAATGAAACCACAGATCCAGACCTCCTTCCCACTGCCAACCACATAAAATATGCAAAAAACAGTTCTAGTCACTGGGAATACATAGAAAAACCAAATAGTTCCCATCATTAAGATGAGAACATAGGGAGATGCAAAAATAAGTACACAGAAAATAAAAAGTAATTTCAGCAAGTAGAGAATACCAACATTTCAAGTATTACAGAAGTGGGGAATCAGGAGAACCTTTCTTTAAAAGGTAAAACTTGAATGAGCCATGAAGGAAGAAGGGGATTCTCAAAGGCAGGGAGTATATTCCTGACCCAAGGGCAAACTATGCAAAGGCATGGGGGTAGAAGATTTCATATCAAACCTGGGTAAAAGAAAGTAGGACCACTCACTCTTATTATAATGATTCTTTGAGGCAGAAGAATGATGCGATGATTGGGTAGAGGTTACGCACACCTAAGAAGTTCAGTCACTGAATCCTGGGAAGCTTTGACCCTCTACTGCCTTTGTTCTGTGAGGCTAAGGCTGTTTGGAAGATAAGAGGCCCTTTTGTAGCAGGCTCTAAAGCATTTACACTTATATGTCAGGCTATAAATCATTGATAGTATGCCTACTATTAGAAACAAAAGATGAATTATTTGATGGATTTAGTCAAGTACTGTAAACAACCATATGAGTTTAGAGTTGCTATCTTCAAGATTTTATTGAGAGAAGGGGGAAAAGTTTTTATACAGAGACAGCAAAAATATAGCAGTTTGGTGCTCTAAAAAGTACTTCAAGTTCAAGTTGTAAAATGTATTATGCTGTGATGGCATTTAATCTCTAAAGGCTACCCCTTCCTTTTAGGTTCGCCTTTAATTCTAAAGTAGCTGCCTGTCTGAATATCATTATTCTATTTTTAAAAGTATTTTTGATTAATATAAGGCCCTTTATCTTCAGCGTAATGTATAAGGGCAAAGGCTTTTTGATGGCCCTATTATTCAACTGACTATATTACCACTGACTGGCTGGATCAGGTATGCCTTATTCATCAAGATATTATAGCAATTTTGCTCTCTTTCCAGTACTTGATACAAGTTGAAAGCAAGGTAACCTAAAAGTCCAAAAGAATTTGATCAAATAATCAGCCAGTCTGTATTTATTAACTGCTGTCTGTATGTTATGTATTTGGCATACTAAGAAAAAATGAAACAGCTCCCACTCTCAAGGAGCATCTTTACATGTAAATAATTAAATACACAGATGTATAAGTAAAACAAATGCAAGATTAACACAAGGTAATTTTTAGTGGGATTTCAGAAGATTACAATTCATTTTACCACATTCAAATTTATAATTACTTAAAATATGATAATTGGTTCTAACCTAATGGAAAAAAGCTTTATAAATTAGAATAATGAAACCACTTCATGGAATTAATTGCTCACATTAATTGGGACCTACCTGTATTACCTGGGAGATGTTAAAGGGAATTCTCAATCTCTTGCTCTAATTTATCAGGGGAAAGAGCTGGCTGGCTCAGTAGACAGAGAGCCAAGCCCAAAGATAAGAACTTCTGTTACCATGAAGAACAGCCCTCAATTAAAGGAAATAGAAACTGCTCTCAGAGAGGAAGTGATGTCAGAATGACAGTTGGACAGTGAGAGATAAAGGCAAGCATGAGGAGGGGGTTTTGCTCTAAGATTTCCTGAGGGCAGGGTGCTGCAGGAAGTTTCTGGTGAAAGTTCCCTACTGTAATATCTGATTGAAGGAGAATGTGTGGGTTGGTAGCTTTCCATTGTTTAGTGAGTTAGTTTAAAAAAAAAACAACATAAATATATATAACATATATATTAGGTTTGGCCTGGCTAGCTAGGCTAAAGAGTTATTAGTGAGACTCTCACAGACGATAGCTTTTAGGTAGTTTATAGGTTGATATAAGAAGATTTAGGTTGTTTTTTTTTTTATGAAGTATTAAGGTAGATAGTTAATTACCTCTCTTTCCATCTTTACGTTTTTTTCACAATTTAAACAAAAAAAAATTGTAAACTGCTTTCTTATCTTTGTCAAGCTCCTAATTTTAACTCCTACAGGTATGAGGAAAGACTTTATGTAGAAAGTAATGGATTCTTACCAAGACTTTCATAGGAAGCTAGGTGGATTCTAAGAGCCAGAGATGAGAAAAAGGGCTTTCTTCTTTAAGGCAACTAGTACAAAAACACAGAGATACAAAATGAAGTGTGCAGAATAAAAAGATGAATTTGACTAGACCATAGAATGGGGAATAATATAAAATAAGTTTAAAAAGGTAGGTTGATATGTATTTCAAAAGCAGTGCTCTGCTTGAGATATAATTCTGCTCAACAAATTATTAAATGTCTACTATTTGCAGAGGACTGTGCTTTATGTTGTTGTAATTAAAAACAAGGAAAAAAAACATTCCCTGCTCTGAGAAAGTTTACTATCTGCTAGAAGAGTTATGAAGACAAACACAAAGCTGTGCTATGAAAGTATACAATGATATAAATATAGGAAATTTTCATTAAGTGTCTAATATGTACAAAGCTCTGTGCTAGGCACTGATGGATATACAAAATTTAGAGAAGTCAGAGATACTCTCCTCAAGAGGTTTAGAATCTTTTAATTCAAAAAGAGATATAAAGCACTGTGAACAATCCAAAGAGGGAAAAATATGGAAGTTGTTCAACAGTCAGCAGGGAATTGGGCTTAGAAACATAATCAGTTTTGGACAGACAGTGATAAAAATGTAATTTTGAAATTGCCGCTGGATATTTTTAGCAAGTAGAAAGAATCTAGATTAGGGGCTAAGTCAATGTTTTTATTAGATCACAATGGTTGTTTCAGTAGCTAGAAGGCAGAGAGAGAGCATACAGCAAACTTTAGGAGTTCTTGGAAAATAGAAGATAAATACATTTAAAAGAGGAGCATTTGGTTACTTATGTTCTCTGGTTACTTATATTTTATTCTTTCATTCTATATTCTATGTCCTGGATTGGGCAACATGGTATACCAGATAGAACTTTATGCATAAATTGGAGTTTTAATTTTTCTGTTTAAATTAATATAATTTAGTTATCATTTCATTCCAAACATTCTTTATACAGATAAGGAAACTGTCCAAGGTCATGAAGCAAGTTAGAGATAGTTAAGGCATTAGAATGAAACAATAGAAAAGAGTCTTACAGCCCTAGGACCTGGGTCCAGTTTACATTTCTACCACATATTCTTTGTGGCAATATATATATATATATATTACTTATATATATTATATTACTTATAAGTATATGTTACTTATATATACTTAGTTTCATCATTTGTAAAATGGGAAGGTTTTAATAGATGACCTCAAATGTCAGCTAAAATCCCTTTCAATTCTGATCCTATAATCCTATGAAACTGCTCAGTAAACTTTCAAGGATTCCAGAATGTGATTTCTATTGTAGCTAAAATTAGTTTCTCTTTTAAAGGAATCCAAATCCAATTTCAGAATTAGATATCAAAATGTCATTGAATTCAAAGATTATGACTATTCAAGAATTTCAGGCATGCTGCTCACAATACTGAAAAGTGTGACACAAACCAGATTAAAATTTAATTGAGAAATATTAAAAAAATAAAAATACAGTAAACCATACTTCATATTAATATATTGTTTTTTACATCAATGTATGTCCCACACAAGCATAGTGGCTCCTGTTTTTGTTGTTGTTGTTGTTGTTGTTGTTGTTTATTTGTTTGTTTGAGTTTCATACCACTGGTCTATAAGAAGAACACTCATTTCTAATGGCTTCACAGTCAAAAGCCATAACTAGCAATTATAGGCACCTAAAGAAAATTTTGCTAGATTATGTGTGAGTCCACGTATCCTGCATACAATTGCAAATGTTTGAGTGTTGGGGACAAAGGTGTTACTATGATTGGTTAAGGCAGAAAGGAGTCAGTGTTCCTAGGAGCTAAAGAGGTTCAGAGAATGGAGGGAGTGGGATAGAGATGACAATAAGCCAGGTGCTAAATTTATTATAGAGGATAGAAAGTGACCTAGACATCTGTGAGGGACAGCAAGGATATGGATAGTTATAGAATAATGGTTCCAGGGAGAGTAAAGAGGCTGAAAGTTACAGTGCCAACACTGTAGGCACTGCATTGGAAAGGGTAAGACTGAAGGCAACAAGGGAGACAAGAACCATCAAAGTGGGATAAGTCACTTGGTCCTGGTCTTTGGCACCCTCAGCACCAAGTAAGGGTATGAAAATGACATCTGATCAGTATTTGTGAGCACAGAGTGAAGAAAAGAACTATTACACAACTACCACCATATTGAAACATAAGGAAAATTCATAGCAGTAAGACTAGCTATGGTTGTGTCCATAATAATCTTGTGAAGAGTCTCTGAAAGACTTTTTTTATCAAGTAAATTATTATCTAATTAAAAACATTTTCCCTCATTATACTAGAACTACTACTTCAGGTAATTTTTTTTCCTTTTTCTCTAATCTTTCATATATCTCTGCTTGATCTTCTTTGCAAGTTTACAACAATTTAATTTGCATTTAGGTTTTTTCTACTATTATGAACTACAATAAGGAAACTTCCTACTGTTCAGTACAATGAACAGGTAATAATTATTTCTTGAATTAAATTGAATTTTCCTTTTGTAAACCTTATATATATATATATATATATATATATATAGGTATATGTTTATTTATATTAAGTATTTTCCCATTGTTGCATGATTTGTGTTCTTTCCTCTTTTCCCTCCCTACTCCCAGAGTTGACAAGCAATTCCACTAGGTTATACCTGTATTATCACTCAATAACAACTTCCATATTATTCATTTTTGTAATAGAGTAACCTTTTAAAAACCAAAACTCCAAATCCTATACCCATATAGACAAGTGAAAAGACATTTACTTTCCTTCTCTGTTTCTACTCCCACAGTTCTTTCTCTTGATGTGAATAGCATTCTTTCTCATAAGTCCCTTGGGATTGTCCTGGATAATTGTATTACTCTTAGTGGCAAAGTCGATTATATTAGATCATCCTACAATGTTTCAGTTTCTGTGTACAATGTTCTCCTGGTTCTACTCATTGTACTTTGCATCAGTTCATAGAGGTCTTTCCAGCTAATATGAAAATCAAGCAGTTTATCTTTCCTCATAGCAAAATAATATTCCATCACCATCCTATGCCACAATTTGTTCAGACAATTCCAAATAGGAGGACACCCCCTAAATTTCTAATTCTTGCCATCACAAAGAGTGCAGCTCAGAATATTTTTATATGTTTTTCATCATTATCTCTTGGAGCTACAAACCTAGTATTAGTATTATTTGACAAAAGGGCATGCATTTCTGTTAAAGCTTTTGGTCATAATTCCAAATTACGTTCCAGAATGGCTGGATCGATTCACAACTCCACTAGAAATGAATTAGTGTCCCAATTTTGTCACCCAACAACATTTCCTTTACTGTTATATAGGCCAATCTGCTAGGTTTGAGGTGCTATCTGTAATAAGGGAAGAAGAAAAATGGGTCGCAGGTAGTAAGAGAGATGTTTACATACCTCAGAGTTGTTTTAATTTGCATTTCTCTAATTGGGAGGTATTTAGAACACATTTTCATGTGATGATTGATAGCTTTTATTTCTTCATCTGAAAGAAAGTAAAATAAGACTGTAGAAAGAAGTAAATAGGGAAAGAAGAAAGGACAAGTTTAAAAGAGGAAATCAAGATAACAGAGATTACACAGGTGGTAATCATTACTCTGAATGTGAATGGAATGAACTCACACATAAAATGGATGTAGATAGCAGAGTGGATTAAACACCAAAAATCCTACCATATGTTGTCTACACAAAACACACATGAGGTAGGAAGACACACATGGTAAAGGAAAGAGACAAGAACAGAATTTATTGGACATCAATTGAGAAAAAGAAGGCAGGAGTTGCAATCATGATATCTGACAAAGCCAAAGTAAAAATACATCTGATTAAAAGAGATAAGGGAGGTAATTACATCTTTATAAAAGGCAGTATGGACAATGAAGAAATATCAGTACTTAACATGTATGTGCCAAATGGTATAGCATCCAGATTTTTAAAGGATAAACTATTGGAGCTTAAGAAGGAAATAGATACCAAAGTTATAATACTGGGAGACCTCAAACTTCCTTTATCACATCTATATAAATCAAACAAAAAAAAAATGAGAAAAAGTAAGAAAAATTAGAGTTAATAGCTATACGGAGAAAAGCAAATATTGACAAAAAAGGAATATACCTTCTTTTCAGAAGTACATGGTACATTTACAAAGACTGGCCATGTAATAGAGCATAAAAACTTTTCAAACAAATGTAGAAAAGTAGAAATAATAAATGCAACATTTTCAGATCATAATACAATAAGTTTAGGAAGGGTACATAGAGTTGCAAATTAAAAATTAATTGGAAATTAAATAATCTTATTCCCCAAAATGAGTTTTTAAAGAACAAATCATAGAAACCATTAATGTCATGGAAGAGAATGAAAATGAGGAAATGAAGCAACAAAATTTATGGGATATAGCAAAAGCAGTACTCAGGAAAAAAAATTATATCTCTGAATGTCCATGTTAACAAAAAAGGTGGAAAAGATTAATTAATTTTGCATGCAACTTAAAAAAAAAACTAGAAAAAGAAAAAAAATAAGAACCCTTAGATAAGGACCAAATTGGAAATCCTAAGAAACAGAGGAGAAATTAACAAAATTGAAGGCAAAGAACTATTAACTAACAACTAAGACTAGGAGCAGGTATATTGTAAAAAATAAAATAGATAAAGTGTTTGTTAATTTAATTAAGAAAAAGAAAGAAAATAACCCAATTAATAATATCATAAATAAAATAGGTGACCTTACTTCTAATGAAGAGAATATTAAGAGGTATTTTTCCCAACTCACAAATGAATTCTATCAAACATTTAAAGATCAATTAATCCCAATACTCTACAAACTCTTTGACAAAATAGGAAAAGAAGGAGTCTTACCAAATTCCCTTTATGATACAAATATGGTACTCATTTCCAAACCAAGAAGACCAAAAACAGAAATGGAAAACTATAGACCAATATCCTTAATGAACATTAATGTAAACATACTAAATAAAATATTAGCTAAAAGGCTATAGCAAGTTATAAAAAGGAGTATTCACTATGACTAGGTGGAATTTATAGCAAGAATGAAAGGATGGTTTAATATTAGAAAAAACATCTACATAATTGACTTTATCAACAACCAAACTAATAGAAATCACATGGTTATATCAATAGGGAGAAAAAGCCTTTGACAAAAAATTTACACCAATTCCTTTTGAAAACACTAGAAAATGTAGGAATAAAAGGGTCTTTCCTCAAAATAACAAACAGTATTTGTTTAAAACCATCAGCAGGCATCATCTGCAATGGGGATGAGTTTGATACCTTCCCAGTAAAATCAAGAGTGAAGGAGGGATGCCCATTATCTCTTTTACTCTGTAATATTGTACTAAAAATACTAGCTGTTGCAAGGAGAGAAGAAAAAGTAATTGATAGGAACAAAGTAGGCATTCAGGAAACTAAACTATCACTCTTAGCAGATGACATGATGGTATACCTAGAAAGTCTAAGATAATCCATTTAAAAACTTAGCAGAAATAATTAATAAATTTAGCAAAGTTGTAGGGTACAAAATATACCTACATAAATCATTAGCATTCCTATATGTTTCCAATAAATCCCAACAGCAAAAGCTAGAAAAAGAAACTACATTAACAACCATTCTAGACTCTCTAAAATTGCCAAGAAAAATTCAGAAATTATATGAACATAACTATAAAACACTCTCCGCACAAATAAAACTATATGTAAACAATTGGAAAAGCATCAATTGCACATGGGTAGGATGAGCTAATATAATAAAATTGACAATCCTATCTAAATCAATCAACTTATTCAGTTCTATACCTTTCAAACAACCAAGAAACCTTTTAAAATAGAATTAGAAAAAATATTACAAAGTTCATCTGGAAGGACAAAAGATTAAGAATATCAAGGGAACTAGTGAAAAAAAATGTGGATGAAGGCCTAGCATTAACATATCTCAAACTGTACTATAAAGCAGTGATCATCAAAATAATATGGTACTAGCTTAGGGATAGAAAGGTGGATCAATGGAATAGACTTGGGGTAAATGTCAGTAACAAGATAGTGTTACATAAACCCAAATTTTAGAATAAAAGATTCCAGCTTTTAGGACAAGAACCCACTATTTGACAAAAACTGCTAGGAGAAATGGAAAACAGTATGGGAGAAGTTAGGTCTAGATCTTACACCCTATACTGCAGGGGGTAAATTTAGGGGTTATGACTATATATATTATATTAGTGGTCACCAGGGATTTAAATTAAATACCTATGAAATACTCAAGTCAGTATGAGATTTTATGGTGGTTTATTTACAATAGAAGGAAGAAATTAAGAAGGAGAAGAGGGAAAGTGTAGAAGATATGCCCTGGTCTGGCCTAAGCCAAAGGGAGTTCAGAGGTCTTAGGTAAGGGGCCTTATCAGAAGATTAAATCTAGCTTGGCTTCCAGTCATGAGACTTTTTCCAAGATGAGGGGCCTCCTTGGAGGATAGAGCCTTCAGAAGGTCAAGGTAAAGGGGAGTCAGCCTTCTCACTCACCATGTCTGATTCAGGGAAATCGCCTCATGCTACAGAGCTCCTCCCAGTAAACTTCAATGCCAAGTCTGCCAAAGCCGCAAGAATGTCAAATGCCTCCCAAAGCTCCCAATGCCACCGAGAGAGAGAGAGCTCACAGAAAGTGACACAAAATATATAGGCAGTTCTTAACATCACTTTCTGCATCTCACATGCACCAGTGGTGACTTAAACTTGGCTTAGGACAGCCCAGGCGGTCAGTCAGTTGTTTCTGATTTGTCACTTGCTAGCACATGCTAGTCATAGGCTATCCTCCCCTACAGGTAATCCTTAAGTGGGTATGTATAATTTCCTGGTTGCTAGAATTCTAAAGACTAAGCAGGGTAGAGTAACACTAAAATTCATAATACCAATATTAAGTCAGAGTGAGAAGAGAAACATCAACAAATTAGGTAAGCATAGTATAGTATACCTATCAGATTTATGGAAAAGGAAGGAACTTAAGACCAAGCAAGAGATAGAGAACACTACATAATGCAAAATGAATAATTTTGACTATATTAAATCACAAAGGTTTTGTACCAAAAAAAAACAATGAAACCAAAATTAGAGGGGAAATAATAAACTGGGGGGGGGGGAATCTTTATAAGAAATCCTCTGACAAAAGTCTAATTTCTCAATTGTATAAGGAGCTAAATCAATTGTACAAAAAAAAAAAAAAGCTCAAATCATTCCCCAATTGACAAATGGTCAAGGGCATGAATAAACAGTTTTCAGACAAAGAAATCAAAACTATTAGTAAGCACATGAATAAGTGTTCTAAATCTTTCTTAATTAGAGAAATGCAAATGAAAACAACACTGAGGTACCACCTCCCATCTATCAGATTGAACAATATGACATTAAAGGAAAATAATAAATGTTGGAGGGGTTGTGGCAAAATTAGGACACTAATACATTATTGGTGGAGTTGTGAATTAATCTAGCCATTCTGGAAGGCAATATGGAATCATGCACAAAAGGAATTAAAGGAATTGATACCCTTTGATCCAGCAATACCATTACTAGGTTTGTACCCCAAAGAGATAATGAAGAAAAATATTTTTAATTTTTACTTTATCATTGTTATTCAAAACTACTTATATTATATTTATATTATATTGTATTTGTCTGTAATCTATATTACATGTCATATAAATAAATATTTAGTAATTCAATACTCTAAGAATGTAAGAAAAAAAGTAATTTTACTGAAATCTTCATAAAATATAATTTATTTTTAGTGATAATTAAAATAGAATTCAATAACAGGTTATATTACTTGTGACATAGAAAAAAATCAATATTTCTTTTGCTAAAATCAAAATTTTGTTCTTGCATGTGCTTGTTTCTAGAGGGTTTTTGGGAAGTTGAACAATGAGTAAAGTAAGAAAAACATACAGAATACATAAATAAATAAATATTTGCTTTTACAGAGCTTCTGGTCTTATTGGAGGAATAATATATCGCTACCTAAAGAAATAACTAACAAAAGTCTTCAGTATTAGTGATTTTATTTTCTACTTATAATGATTTTTAGTGATTTTATTTTCTACTTAAAATGACTTTTGAAGATCTATTCTTCATTCTAAAAGTCAATTTTGAAAATAGGTTTGTGAGTCCAAGAAGTCTTTAATTAACTTTCATCTAAAATTGAGAATTAACTTAAATGCCATTAACTGGGCCTCCAATTATGACAGCAGACAAATGAGAAGATTACATAGTATAACTAGTGGACAGAAGAAAGTAATACACTCGCTGCATAATTTAGAACATGTGATTGCCAAAAAAAAAATCCCAAATGTACAAAAACATCAAAACAAAACAAAAAAAGAAAAAAAACAGAGAAGCTAACACTTTTTTGACTTACTGTAATGAAAGTTTATCCTTAAGATGCAAGAACCATCAAAGTGAAAGTTTATTCTATGCTTTATACTCACAAGGGGATTTGATTTCTGCATAAGAATACATGGTAATATTAGCAAACAGTAACATTGGAGGAGAGAAGGGAAATCTACTGTTCCAAGCCCTGCAAATTGTCTCTTGATTTCAAAAGAGCTGTTCAAAACACCTGTGTTTCAGTAACTGTTGGCCTATGCAGAAACTTCTTTCCTTGGTGACTAATTCCCACCTTTTATATTCAAACATAACAACCCTGTCTCTCCTGTGTCTTTAACCATCCATAATTTCTCTTTTCATTATGCTTAATGGTATTCATCACTTGTCATTAAAAAATTGATTTTCCTATTAAACTTCTCATGATATTCTATATGTTCTTTGGATCTCCCCAAACTGGCTATTTTCAAAAAAACACTACATTTTTGGAACTTGTCCTTAGTACTGGGCATGCATCTTGCTTTCCCTATTTTTGACCTCCTGGTTCCAGAGGAGAAATCAGTTATTGTTCTTTGTCAATTCCATATCCTTTTCCTACCAACTTCAATAACCTTTAATCCCATGAGGTTCATTTTCCTTTTTCTTTTTCTCAGTGCATCTCTCTTTCTCTTGCCTTCATTTAAAAAAAAAAAAGCATTTCATCATAGTCAACTCACACTCATATTCACTGTCTTTTGTGGAAGAGAGGAATTAGGAAGCATGCAAGAAGCAGAAGCAGTGACTGAGTGGCTACCTGTCAGTTAGACAAGAGGTTCTATTTGGAATGTTACCGTGACAAACCATTGAAGAAAAGCCAACTGCAACTTTCTCCTGTTGCCTTGTATCAGGGAAGGAAGAAGCTGATTTCTCTTTTGGACTTTGGAGAATCAAACTGGAGGTGGCCTGGTGACTTTGAAGGCAGAAGAAAGAAGAACAATAGTGCAGATATCTCTCTGACTTGCTCTGTTGATGATAGTGACTGAGCTTCAGACCTATCAGACATTTTCATCAATATCCCCAACCTAAAGCTCATAGTAGTATTAGGGAAATCCTCATCCCTCTTACCTCCATTCTCTATCTTTTCCTGTATAACCCTAATAAACCCCTTACTTAAGATGAAGAAGAAAAATACTATTTCATTTGAAACATCATAGCTCACCCTGAGTGATTTAGAAAGAAGAAGAAGAAAGGGGGGAGGGGAAGTTGAAGAGGCTGAAGAAGAGAGACAGAGAGGGAGGAAAAGGGAGGAAGGGATGGTAGACAAAAGAAAAAAGATAACTGCTTGATTTGTTAGATATTATTAACATCAAATATAGTCCATTATTATTATCTATTACCCTATGCCGACTTGCTCTAACTGTCCTCATAATTTTAAAGTTCTTAGAATTTGCAAGTATTATGTCTTTCCATGTAGTAATGTAAATATTTTAACCTTATTAAGTTTAATAATTTTCCTTTCACATTTCCCTTTTTAAACTTTTCAGTCTCATATTTGAAAGTCAAATTTTCTACTCAGTTCTAGTTTTTTAATTAGGAATGCTTAAAAGTCATCTATTTCATTAAATTTCTATTTATTCCCCTGAATTATTATACTCAATTTTCTTGGGTAAATAATTCTTGGTTATAATCCTATTTCTTTTTTTCTACAGATTATTGTATTCTAAGTCCTCTACTCTTTTAATGAGGAAACTATTATCTCTTTTGTGATCCTGACTGTGCTTCCATAATATATGAATTGTTTCTTTCTGGTGCTTGCAACACTTTCTTCTTTATGTTGGAATTCTAGAATTTGGTTATGATATTACTGGGAGGTTTCATTTTGTTATGTCTTTAATAAGGTCATTGGTCAATTCTGCCCATTTCTATTTTGTCCTATGATTTTAGAATATCAGAGTAATATCCCTTGATAATTTCTTGAAATATGTCTAAGTTATTTTTTTTCTTTTTGATTATGTTGTTCAGGTAGCTCAGCAATGTTTAAGTGATTTCTCTTTGATCTACTTCCATTTCAGTCATTTTTTCCAACTAGGTATTTCAATTTTATTTTACTTTTTAATTCATCTTATTGCTTTTGATACCAATGACAATTAGATCCCACTTATCAAATTCTATTTTTAAGAAATTATGTTCTTTAACAGCCTTTTAAATCTCTCCCCCCAATTCAGTTAATTCTGGTTTAAATTTTTCTCCTCACTGGATTTCAGTTCCTCTTTTACTATTTTTATTATTGTTCAGTCATTTTTCATTTATGTGCAACTCTTCATGACTAATTTTGGGGTTTTCCTGATAAAGATACTGGAGTGGTTTATCATTTCCTTCAGCTATTTTTACATATGAGGAACTGAAACAAACACAGTTTGATTGAATTGCTCAAGGTCATAAAGTTGATAAGTATTCTGAATCCAGATTTGAATTCAGGAAGATAAATTTTCTTAACTTCAAGCCCAGAATTCTATCTACCAAGCTATAGAGCTGCCCCAACTTTTATCATTTGTGTGATTTTATGCTTTAAGCAGCACTTTTCACTATATTTTCTACTTCATTTACTAAGCTATTAGTCTCTTCATATTTTTCTTGTGTATTCTAACTTCTTTTCCCAATTTTTCCTCTATTGCCCTTATTGGATTTTAAAAATCTTTTCTAAACTCCTCCAGGAATTCTTATATGGTTTGTGTCCAATGCCATATCACTAATCCTTTTTGGACTTTGTAGTTCTTTTGACATCATTGTATTCATCTGGTTTTATATTTTGATCTTCCTTGCAAACAGTAGCGTTTTATGGTCAAATGCTTATTTTAGTATTTCTTCATTTTCTAGCCTACTTCTTGTTTTTTAACCTGTTGTTAAATTTGGGATCTACTCCCATAATGGTAAGGCTAGTGTTTTAAGCTTCAGGTTTTCTGTACTCTATTTCTTTTCAGTGCTTCTAAAGTGGTATTCTTCAAGAAAAGACATTGTCACTTCTCTCTTCACATGTGATATGGTATTTGCCCAGGAAAAGGATTTTTTCTTCCTGTAGTTACAAGTGACGATGCACATCTTTTCCCTGGAACTGTGCACAGGTCCCCTTCTCTACTGAAGTCACAAGTACTAGGTTTCCATTCTGCATTGGAACTCAGGCCAGGGCCCTTGTTCCTTTGTGAATCACCTTAAGCACTTCTTTCTTCCCTGGGACTATGACCAAGGTCTCTACTCCCTTTTTGTTACAAGTTCTATCAATCATCTTGGCTCTGAAACTGTGACCAGGTTGCATGATCTACTGCATCTCCATGGACTAGCTCTCCTTTCTTTCTTGGAAATGAAATCAGATCCTCTGCTCCTTTGCCAGTGCCTACAAGACCTCTTCAGAGAGATACTGTGATCAGGACATTTTTATCCATAGCTATAAGTGCTAGTGGTCTTTATACCCCTGGAAGTTTGTATGGATGATGCCACAGGGACCTTTACTCAGGGCCAGCAAAGGGCTCTTTGTAAACTCTTTGGAACCAATTGCCTAGTTCCTTTACTACCTGTGGGATGAGAGTTCTTGAAGGAATTACTACTACTCTTAGAGTCACATTTAGCTGACTGCTGCTGGTGTAGCTGCCTCAGTATTGCTGTCTTGACCTGCATTGTGCCCTGGTCTGGTCACCACCCTGGTGTCTTACACCATTCCTGCTGACCTCCTAAATTGTCCTAGGAAGAAAAAAAATCATGCTCTTACCTTTTATGGCTTTTATTTACTCCGGACTTTAATTTGAGTTCTTATGTCAACGTGGTTTAAAGTTGAGTTTTGGAAGTTTGGCTGAGTTGCTGCTTATGCTTTGTGATATTGTCTTTACCCTCCTTCCCAAGATGGTCATTTGTTAAAAACAACAACTCATTTACTTGAGATGTTGATTGAACTTACTCATTTCTCTTCCTGAATCTTATCCCTTTGATGATGTTGTACACATCTCTCATTCTCCAGTTTTCAGATACAGCCTATCTACTTTCTCCTTCCTGTTTCCTTATAAACAAACCAATATCAGCCTGGACTTAAAAAACAGAATCCAAGAAACAAACAAAAAACAATTTTATTACTGTCATCTCAAGTGTTTCTCAAAACAGAAATATGGACTCTAAAAAACAACATCAAAACACAAACATTGACTTTATCCTCTCCCCTCCCATTTCTTTTTCCATATTACATATCTATACACTTTTAATGATCATTTTCTGACATTTTATAATCTATGTTTTCCCCTCCCTCCTTTTATTTATCCTTCCCACAAAAGGCAGGTGATATGACAAAGGTTGTGCATATGTTATAATTCAATACCTATTTCCATGTTTTTCATGTTGTAAAATACACACATTGTTTACAATAGAGAAAAATTCATGGAAGGGATCAAATGAAGAATTCAATGCTTCAAACTGCATTCTGACTCCATCAGCTCCTTCTATGGCAATAGATAGTCTTTTTCTTCATGAATCCTTTTGAATCATCCTAGATTATAACCTCCTGTAGTTACATATTAATATTTTCATGGGTGGACACCTGAGGAGATTGGAAACTGAGGGGAAAATGGATAGAGGAGAGAAAGAATGATTGAGAGAGAGAGAGGGAGAGAGATGAAGGAATAAAGACTCAGAGACAAGGAGTTTAAAAATACGGGCGCCATCGTGCTTGCCTCTCTGATGGAACTGATCGAGGGCTCTACATGTGTCCCCAAACTTTTACTGAAGAATTTAGGAATATGGAGTGGGAGGTAGCTAATGAGCATGTAACATGGCATAACTTTTAACATTGGCTCAATTGACAATCACATAATCAAAAAGGAGGAGGTTAATCAAATATGTGACTTGGTAAGGAATGTGATCTAACAAGGTGGGAGCTAGGACCCTGTGGCAAATAACGTTTGGCTCAGGAATTCTGTTGTCCTTTGGACTGAAGGTTTGGAAATACAATAATCAATAAGTAACATGACAATAAGTCTGATATATGAACACATAAGATACAATATCAATACACCAATCATACTTTCCAGATGTTAATATACCTGGTATGCTACATAGATCCTTGACTAAATGATAATACTTAAGACATTCAAAATTGATCATCATACGTTACTGTTTTTACTGTGTAGCACATTCTCCTGTTCCTGAAGGAATGGAGAATATTCTCACATTAAAAAAAAAAAGCACACAATGAAAAGCTTTTCTAGGGGAGAGGAAAATGAGTTGAGAGGTACAGCTTGAACTTTATTTTCATCTGAATTGATTCAAAGAGGAAATAACATATACAGTTCATTAGGTATAAAAATCTTAGTCAGCATATAAGTAGGAGGGATAAGGGAAGGGGAGAGGAGCTGATAATGGATTAAAGAGAAGAGTCAGAGGTAAAACAGACTTTTTTGAAGCTGTACAAGGCAAGAGAAAGAGGGAAACAGACAGAAAGATAAAGTGCAAGAGGGAGAGATAACTATAGAGACACAGAGAGACCAAGAAGACAGAAAAGGATAGAGACAGAGGAAAAAATAATTGAGGAAAAAATAGAATGGAGTCAAATGCAGAGTTAGTAATCTTAACTATGGAAATGAATGGAATAAACTCACCTAGAAAACAGAAGTGAAAAGCAGATTGGATTAGTAAACAGAATTCAACAATATGTTGTTTAGAAGAAACATACTTGAAACAGAGAGACATGAGGAGTAATTATGAGAGTCTGAAGCAGAATTTATTGTGCTTTAGTGAAGGTAAAAGCAAAAATATACCTAATTAAAAAAAGAAAGACAGTGAAATTACATTTTTATAAAAGGTACAATGAACCGTAAAGTAATATCAATATGTAAATACATAGACAACAAATGGTATAGTATTCAAATTATTGAATGAAAAGGTAAATGCTTTATAGGAGAAAATAGAGAGTAATAGTATGCTAATCAGGGACATTGATATGCCCATCTCAGAACTAGATAACTATAAGTGCAAAATAAATAATAAGTGGAGGAGTAGAATTTTTAAAAAGCTAGATAAGGTAGATTGATGAAGAATATTAAATGGGAATGAAAAGGATTACATCATTTTTCTCAACCGGTTCATGGCAGCTTCATGAAAAATGACCATATATTAGGAAATACAATGTTCACCAAAAATGCAAAAAAGCAGAAATAGTAAATATATCATTTTAACCATATCACAATAAAATTATATTTAATAAAGGAGTATAGAAATAGTTTTAAAAGTAATTAGAAACTAAATAATTTAATACTGAAGAATGACTCAGCCAAAGAATAAATCATAGAAACAAACAAAAATTTAATGAAACAAAATGATAGCAGTAAGACAACAGAATTTATGGGATGCAAATAAAATAATACTTAGAATATTTATATCTCTAAGTTTTTAAATCCCTAAAGTCAAAAAGAAAAGGGATCAGAACAATGAATTGGACTTGTAATTAAAATAATATTAAAAATTCTACAATAAAACATCAAATTTGAAATCCTAAAACTCAAATTATAGAGTAATACAATTTAAAATAAGATAACCATTGAATTAACAAATAAATTTAGGAATCTCTCTAGTTATATGTGGGAAAATACTCTAAATCATTTTTTATTAGAAAAGTGGATATTTAAAATCTCTGAGGTACCACCTCAAACCTATCAGATTAACCGTTATAATAGAAATGGAAAATGACAAATGTTGAGGAGGATGTGGAAAAATTGGGACACCATTGCATTGTTAATAGAGTTGGGAACTAATTTAAAAGTAATTTGGAATTATGCCCAAGTGCCATAAAATTATGTGTACTTTTGAATCTGACTATATCCCTATCAGGTATATGTCCTACAAAGATCAAAGAAAAAAAGATAAGAATATAAATGTGTGAAAATATGTATAGCATCTCTTTTTGAGGTGAAAAATAATTGGAAATAAAGGACATGCCAAAACAATTGGGAAATGGCTGAAGAAATTGTGGTAAATTAGTGTGATTGGATACTATTGTGTTATAAAGATAAGGAATGATATGCAGTATAGTTTTAGAAAAATCTGTGAAGACTTATGTGAATTGATCAAAAGTGAAGTGAACAGAAGCAGAACATTATACACACTAGCAGCAATATTGCACAATGATTATATGTAAATGATCTAGTGTGCACAGCAACACAGTGATCTAAGACAATTCTAAAGGACTGAAAAATGAAAAATTCTATCCACCTTCAGGCAATGAATTGATGGAGTCTAAATGCAGATTGAAGCCTTTTTTCACTTTTTCTTTTTCTTTTTTTTTTGGAAAAGACAAAATATGTTTTGCATGATTAAACTTGTGTGGCTGATATTACATGTTCTGCCTTCACAATGAACATGGGAGGAGGAGGAGAAGGAAGGGGAAAATTCAGAACTCAAAACATTTTTAAATGAATTTTTAAAATTAATAAATTGCACACACACACACATATATGTATGGCCTTCTCTTCTTTAAAACTCAGAGCAAAGAAAAAGAAAATGAAAAATAGGCATGAGAGTGGTATTGAATTGATTAGAAGAATAGCCCTGAGTGGAATAGAGAGTTGAAATCCAGTATAAGGTCTACTCTAAAGGGTGGTGGAAGTCATTGGAGAAAAGTTTTGAAGAAATTCTCTACTCAGCTAAACAAAACTGAGTTAAGAGCAAATTCTCTGTAGAGCTAAAAAATAGTAATGAAAACAATTTCTAGAGGAATCAATCATCAACACTGCATGTTCAGTAGCATTCAGCAGCAAGCTAGTAAGAGCAGGAAAATGAGGAGTAGTGTGAAAGAAGAATATTGGAAAGGGATGGCTAACAATAGGATAGAGAGAAAAGGGATTCATGGGTAGAAGTCAGGATAAATTATAACTAGTTAGCTAAACAGTTAAGATTTTGTAAGGAAGTTGATGCAGCCATGGCAGTGATGATTTGGGAAAGCAGGAAGGTTTCTTTGAAGATGAAAAATATATTTAGGAGAAGTTAGACACAAAGATAAAAAAGAAAGGTATCAAATAGAAAGATTTCGGTGTTTTAAATTGTGGAGGTAGAAAATAACTGGATGTTCATGAGAATCAATTATATCATCCCTATGTCTGGTTTATGTGGAATTGAAGATATTGGAAAACAAAGGTATTTGAGGGACTATCAACATGATCATTGGAATTGTCAGATAAAAAATATAGAAATTAAATAATAAAAAAGAAAGAATCAAAAGGATTTGGCATTGAAAAGAAAATTGTGAACAAAGGCACTAAATACCTTGAAGAAGGAATCATTTTTTTTCTTGTAGGATTTAGTAAAATATTTAGTCATTCTGAATATGTTACCTTACTTTATTTTGAATTACTCAATATTAGTCTTATCAGCTTATTTTGTGATCATCTTGTTTGTCATTTCTTGTGGTATACTAGTATTCCATTACAATCATATAACAAAATTTGTTCAGGCATTCCCCAATTAATGGACATTCCTTCAGTTTCCAGTTTTTTGCAACCACAAAAAGAGCTTCCATAAATATTTTTACAGAAATTTATCCTTTCTCCCTATCTTTAATCTCTTTGGGATACAGATATAGTGGTGGTATTGCTGGATCAAAGGCTATGTACAATTTAATGATCTTTTGGGCATGGTCCCAGTTTGCTTGCAGAATGATTGCATCAGTTCACAGCTCCATCAATAAGTGTCCCAGTGGAGTCTGTATTTTCCCACATCTTCAAAATTTTCCTTTTTTGTTATATTATCCAGTCTGATAGGTGTGAGGTGAGACCTTCAAGTTGTTTTTACTTTGTATTTCTCTAATTAATAGTGATTTGGAACATTTTTTTCTTATTAATAGTACTAATTTCTTCATCTAGGAATTGCCTCTTTATGGCCTTTGACTATTTGTCATATGGGGAACAACTTACTTCTTAATTCCTTCCTGTTCAATTTCTTTCCCCATTTCCTGAATGAAAATTCTCTCTGTAAAATCAACTTTAATATGGGCTTTTTGATTACTAAATTCAATGACATGTTCTTAGTGAACTACTTAGCCCCTCTCTAGAGATGGGTAATTTTAACCATTCCTACTTCTAAATATTTTATATTCTATGAATTTTCTTGACATTTTACTTTCTTGATATCTTTAGCTTTATGATTGAATTTCCTCTGTATCCTTTATAAGATCCTCATTCATACCTCTTCACTCCCATGGTTATATTCCACATATACATCCTGGCCTATTTTCATTATTTTCTTTTCATGATCTCAGTGTTCATGGGTTTGTGATCTCTGCAAATACCCTTTCTATTTATATATTGACTCCTCATCAGTTTCCTGAGCTTGAACTACCTATTATATTTCTACTTTGTTATCTCACTAGCATTTAAAGAACAAGAAATTTGAATTACAATCCATTATCTTTTCCATGAAACATTTCTTCCTTCTTAATTCTCAATATCAAGAGTAAAATTATTCTTCTGTCATTCAGGTTCCTAGCCTGTGATATAACTGACCTTCACCCTTCTCCAAACCATTGTGGACAGGTTCTCCACCACAACAAAACTGTTTGGCCTGACTATCAGCCTCAGCAAAACAGAGATGCTGTTCCAACCTGCACCAGGGAGGCCAACGAACCAGCCGTGCATTGCAATTGATGGCACGCAGCTTCCCAACGTCAACACTTTCAAGTACCTGGGCAGCACCATCGCCAACGACGGGTCCCTAGACCACGAGATCAATGCCAGGATCCAAAAGGCCAGCCAGGCACTCGGGCGGCTGCGCTGCAAAGTCCTCCAACACAGAGGTGTGAGCACTGCGACGAAGCTCAAAGTGTACAACGCAGTGGTCCTCAGCTCCCTCCTGTACGGTTGCGAGACATGGACACTGTACCGGAAGCACATGAAACAACTGGAGCAATTCCACCAACGCTCCCTCCAGTCAATCATGAGGATCCGACGGCAGGACCGAATCACCAACCAGGAAGTCCTTGACAGAGCCAACTCCACCAGCATCGAAGTCCTGGTCCTCCAAGCCCAGCTAGGATGGTCTGGACACGTCATCCGCATGGACCCACAGCGAATACCAAGACAGGTATTCTATGGTGAACTGTCAGCTGGACTCAGGAAACAAGGCCGACCAAAGAGAAGATTCAAGGATCAGCTAAAGTCCAACTTGAAGTGGGCTGGCATGACACCAAAGCAACTAGAACTCGCTGCCTCTGACAGAAGCAGCTGGCGAACCCACATTCACCATGCCGCCACCACCTTTGGAGATGAACGACGTTGACGTCTTGCCGCTGCGCATGAACGTCGACACCAGGACACAACCGCACCTCCTGTAACAACTGGTGTCCCAGGCCCCATGTGCCACAAACTGTGCGCCTCAGCCTTTGGACTCCAAAGCCACATGAGGGTACACCGTAGATGAAACTGCACAAAGACAATTGTCATTCTCGGTCACTGAGAGACTACCACTACTACTACCCTTCTCTCTCACCCCACATATCTAATCATATATCAAAGTTAGGCAGTGGTAATTGTATATCACTCCTTGTGCTTATCTGTTCTTTTCTAAATTCACTGACACCAAACTAATTTCTGCTTTCATTACCTCTAACCTAGATTAAAGAGTCACAATCTTAGTTAATTTCTTTGTTTCAATAATCTTCTTCAATCCACCCTCCAGATAAATGTCAAATTGATACTCCTATATCAGTCATCTAAGTAATATTCTGCTCCAAAAACATCACTGTCTGTCTTTTGCTATATCTCCAATATTAAATACCAAGCTCTGTGGTTGGCATTTAGAGCCCTACATAATCTATAACATACCGGGTAGTTACACATTACTCATCCTGCATTAAAATAATTAAATTAAATATTGCATTTAAGACTAAACTAGCCAATTATTGAGGCCATATCTATCACTCTAATCATATGAATCCCTCTTTCTCAATACTTTTTAACTATCTATCTCCCATGGCTAAAATATATTTCCTTCTTACCTTTACACCATAGAGATAATTCCTAGTTACTTTTATTTTTTTTAAACCCGTACCTTCCATCTTAGAATCAATACTGTGTATTGGTTTCAAGACAGAAGAGTGGTAAGGGCTAGGCAATGGGGGTCAAGTGACTTTCCCAGAGTCACACAGCTGGGAAGTGTCTGAGGGCAGATTTGAACCTAGGACCTCCCATCTCTAGGTCTGGCTCTCAATCCACTGAGCTACCTAGCTTCCCCCCTAGTTAGTTTTAGACTAATAACTAGTACTATCTCCAATGTGGGAGGATCCTTCTTTTCCCATAGTTTTTTGTATATGTGTATACATAAACATACATATATATACATACATATATATGTGGATATATATACATGTGTATGTATGTGTATATAAGTATTTACATGTATTGGCACATATATATAATGTTTATTGATATAAGTATCATCTATCTATTTTTATCTAGTCACAGTACCTGAGGTTTTTGAGGGGGTAAACTTAAGGAGTTAAATAAAAGAATTGAATGAATATTTAAATTCAATAAAATAATTAAATGAAAAATATTGAATGAATAATGAATGTTGATGAATTTAAAATAAAATAATTTATGTCATACAGTTTCAGCACCTGGAATAATAGCCTGAACATGAAGTTAGTTTCTTCAAGTATCTAAAGAGCTTTCATATAGCTAGATATAGATAGATAGATTAGACTTGTTTTTTTTTTTCTTTTTTGGTCCCAGAAGATAGATAAATCAATAATGGTTAGAAGAAGCAATGGTGTAAATTTAAGATTGATTTAAGGAAAAGTTTCCTGAAACTAGACCTCATCAAAAAGAGGGATGAATTTTTGGAAAGGTAGTGAGTTTTTCATCACTTGAAATATTTAAACACAAGTTGGATAACCACTTAGTGGATATGTTGCCATTTTTGCTTGTTAGAAACAAGAGGGACTTGATTGCCTCTGATGTCTGTTGCAACTTTGAAAGATCTTTTATACTCTATTCAAAGGAGTTTATCATATTTTCTTTTAAAATTTAATCTAAAGACAAACTGGTATTGACCCAAAATGAATCTGTGACCTTTGGCTTTGTCCTTGATTAAGGATATTCCACATTACAAATTAACAATGTTCCCTCTTGGTTAAAGGTCTTCATTTGAGCATATTCAGAAATAAAATGCATTACTGAATTTTGAAGAAATTCTTTAATTAAAGAATTGCTTCAAAAGCATTCAAGCAACATTTAGTCATTAAAATATTTTTATACTTGAATTTTTTTTGCTGGAGAATGATTTAAAGAGAGACAAAATATAGTAATAAGAGCATAGCCTTATTGTCCAACATCAAAGGTCAGAATAACATATATGATTAATTTTTACAAGTATAAGTCTCTCATCTGCCACCAATTTCAGCAGTACCAGTTATTAGCTAGAGTGTTCTATATTTAGCCTTGGATGCTTCTTAACTGGTTGAACAAGGTTGCCTCTCAAATCCTGTACTAGGCTCACATCTTGTATGCAAATAACCACATTGCCTCTCAGATACAGATAATATTTTATTTTCACTTCAAAGACTAAAGTTAACTTTTTTTGCATATGCCTTTAGGACCATTGCTGTCAGCTAAACTAAATACAAAACCCATCTGTCAAGACCCAAGAGATTTTGCTATTATCCACCACTTTCCCATTCGTGTAAGGTCAATACTAGAACAAGCTAAGTCTCAATAAATATGCAGTGTGAAGATAAATTGTCTCAAAGTTGGAACTTCCAGCTGTCAATACTATTAGTGGCAAAGCAAAGCTGAAGCTGATCTGCAGGAATTGAACAGTCATTTGGGAATTGTTTTCCTGACAGTGTTGCACTTATCTATAGAATACATTTTAACAGAAAAGAACTATTTGTTATTAAATATGTAAATTAATAAGTGTTTCCAGAAATAGCTTTTCTTCATTGGCAATTTTGAAATGTGTGCTTTAAAAATATATGCTGAAATTTTTGTTGAACTTAAAAATATTTTTTTCTATCTCTAACTGAAAAAGCCCAATACTTTTTTTTTCCCAAATGCCAAGCTTCTGTCAGCCATAGTTATCCTACAAGTATAAGTTCAGGCCATGTAGGAAATTGATTTCTGGCATAATTAATTTACATTTATTTAATTAATTATTAATATAACTAAAGATATGGAAAGAATTGTGAATTTGGCCCTACAGTTATATCATATTCCTTTGTTTCTCTTAGTAAATTAGTAAATTGCATTAATTAATATATTAATTAAAATTTTAATAATTATCTAAACAATACCCTTATACAATAAGAGCAAAAGAAAAAAGAGGACTGTACATACACCATGATTCTTTACTGTATAGCCTGATTTCATTAAGAATGGTAAAATTAGTATGGTAGATCCAGAATGTCTTCCTTATCTGTTTCCTTTTGGAACTACTTCTTCTTCAACTCATTTTTAAATGTTTCATTTATTTCCCTGCTTTTTTTGTGTGTGTCACTATTGTGATCTACCACTTCTCCCATATGTATATCATTCCAACAAAAAAAAAGCCCTCTTCTGTAACAGTAATGATTTAAAAAATGAAACTATATAATCAAGCAAATAAACAAATAAAAACAAAAACTAAATAATCCCTACATTGACTACATTAATATATATCAGTCTGTAGCTCTACTCCAAAAGCTGAGAACAATCATTAATCATCATTTTTCTGAAATTGTGATTGGTAATTGCACTAAAAATAGTTTGAAAGACTTTTTCAGCTGATGGTTTTGTTTACAATGTCATAGGAAGTATATAAATTATTGTTCTGACTGTATTTACTTCTATCTATATCCCTTATCATAGATTCTCTCATATTCCTCTGAAGCTGTCAATTTCATTATTTATTATACTAAAATATATTCCATTTCATTGGTTTAATAATTTTCTCATCTCAAGTTCGCTTTCCCTGTGGTTATATAAGTTTAGGTTACCAGAACATATTATTGGATGATCACTAGTATTGTATGAGTGGAGCTAGAATTATCTAACACTTTCTCTAAATCAGTTCCTGGGGTGGCATTTTCCTTTAATCAATACTTTCATTTGATCCTCATTCCCAGTGAAATATAGTCAGTTACAGTAGAAGGCCTGAGCAATATTTGGAAATGATGAGGGGAGAAAATTTGCTTAAGATATGAACGGCTAATTTTAATATACCTACTAATTGGTCGGGAATTACCAAGGATTAATATTCCAAATATTTGAGGCACATCATCTTATTTGGGATATATGTACAATAAAAATAATGTAAATAAACCTTTTTCTTATTTGAACAAAACCTTAACCAGAATAAAGGCTGTCATTGTGGCATGGGCATTGTACCCCCAGAAACTCAGGCTAACTATTATCAGGGAAATTCCTCTGCTCTCTTAGGCCCTCCAGACCCCAACCCCAAATACCTGACCTTGGAGATTACCCTCCTTTGATTGCCCCATTGAATTGAGATGGACAAAGAGAAACACCTCATTCATTCAGCCTCCAAATCAGGAGTACCACTCCTATGCCCTCAGGCAAAGTCTCCCCCCCAACCCCTTGCTCCAGACTTCTGTCCTCAATGTTGTAGAATATATAAAAACCCTAGAATTGAGGCATTCTGGGAGCAACCCCTCCAGGTTGTTCCACTCATGCTGTCTTGCTGGCCCAAAAATTTAACATTACTAATAAATCTCTCTATTTTTAAACTAAGTTTCAGTGTCTTGCATTCTTGCAAAAGGTATCCTTCCTGAATGCCAGGGGTTCATATGCAGAACCCCAAAACAATTGGACACCTAGGATTTGAAAAGCTACCCTTTGCAACTTTCTCTATAGCTTAATTTGTCAATCATCATCAACTTTCTCTTTATGCTTTACTCTTTCACAGATAATGAAATTGCCCTGCCAAGAATAGTTAGGATTGATACTTTATTTAGCCAGTTTTTGTACTAATTATGATATTATTGAAATTATTTTATTAAAGAATAGGGGAATTCTCAATTTGAGACCAGTTCACTCAGAAAGGAAGGGAGGGAAGAAAGCAAAGAGATTTGCACCTACTTGGCTTCTTGGTCATATGAAAAGTTAACATTTCTTTGTATTTCCTGGACTTGGAATAGTGCTTGGCCCATAGATATTTAATACATTTTTATTGACTTACTGATGGAGCAACTCATGCTCTTGCTCTGGTTGTCTCATCTGTCTTGGTAAATGAAAGTACAGCCTACTACCATGGTGGAGCCAAGTCTAGCTCTGGGTGTCTGCTCCTCTCCATCCCCTGTCTTGGATTTTGTTAAATTGACTCCATTTGAATTTTCCTCTTACATTCTTCTTTCCTAGCCCTGTATACTGGGCACACAGGAATTCTGTGGAAACAACATCAGTCTAAACCAGATTAGCCTTGTCCTTCCATTCATAGAATACCTCTCTGCCTCTCCAAATATGAATCACACTTACAGTTGTTTCTCATGAATTTGGATTTCAAAGGTAAACAGAGTTTCTTGGGAGAATCTTTTAAACTTTCCCAAGAGAGAAAGAAATGAGACTTTGTGCCTATTTGGGTAATTGGTTTTGGTTAATAGAATCTCACTTAAGTAGAGAATAGGAACCTTTATTTCTCTCTCTCTCTCTCTCTCTCTCTCTCTCTCTCTCTCTCTGTCCATTTTATTTTATTTTTTTAGGATCAGAAAATCTGTATAAACATCATAGCTCCTACCTTACTTATTCTATTACTTTTATTTTCATTGTAAGTTATTTATTTAGTCAATTTAGAACATTATTCCTTGGTTACAAGATTCATATTACTTCCCTCCCTTCCTTCCCCGACCCTTCCCATAGCAGACATGCAATTCGCCTGGGTATTACATGTGTCCTTGATCAAAACCCATTTCCATGTTGTTGGTGTTTGCATTAGGATGTTCATTTAGAGTCTCTCCTCAATCATATCCCCTGGACTCATGTATTCAAGCAGTTCTTTTTCTTCTGTGTTTCTGCTCCCACAGTTTTTCCTCTGAATGTGGATAGTGTTCTTTCTCGTAGATCCCTCCAGTTTGTTCAGGATCATTGCATTGCCACTAATGGAGAAGTCCATTACATTCGATTGTACCACAGTGTATCAGTCTCTGTGTACAATGTTCTCCTGGTTCTGCTCCATTCGCTCTGCATCACTTCCTGGAGGTTGTTCCAGTCTCCATTGAATTCCTCCACTTTATTATTCCTTTGAGCACAATAGTATTCCATCACTAACATATGCCACAATTTGTTCATCCATTTCCCTATTGAAGGGCATCCTTTCATTTTCTAATTTTTTGCCACCTCAAAGAGTGCAGGATATAAGTACAAGTCTTTTTCCTTATTATAATGCATAGCATTTTAAAATTAGTTACTATTTTGAGTGAATTATTAGAAACAGAAAGCATTGTCACAAATATTATTTATTTACTATTATTATTATGATTTTCCTTTAAAAAACCCTATCCTTTCCCCCTTTTTTACATAAAATGTACCTCTATTTTTGTAGCATTCCAACTATATTAGCATCTTGAAAGTGTGATTGGTGTATTGATATTGTATCTTATGTGTTCATATGCCCCACTCATGGTCACGTAACATATTGATTATTGTATTTACAAATCTTCAGTCCAAAGGTCAAAAGAGTTCCTGAGCGGGACATTGTTTCCCATGGGGTCCTGGCTTACACATTGTTAGATCACATCCCTTACCAAGTCACAAACTTGATTAGCCTCCTCCTCTTTGATTATATGATTGTCAATTCAACCAATGTTAAAGCCTATGCCATGTCGAATGTTCATTAGCTACCTCCTACTTCACATTCCTAAACGCTCCAATAAAAGTTTGAGGGCACGTACAGAGACCTTTCTCAATTGCATCAGAGGGGCACAGCTACATATAGCCCATATTTTAACTCTTTGTCTCTAAGTCGTTATTCCTTTGTCTCTCTCTTTCCCTCCTCTATCCATTTTCCCTCAGTTTCCAATCTCCTTCTCAGGTGTCCACCAACAAGAATTTTAAGATGTAACTACAGGAGGTTACAACTTTTAATAAATAATAGTTCTGTGTTTAGGAGTGATGTTCTTTTCCAGCAAGTTATTTAAGAGAAATGTACCTTGAAAACCCATAGTTCAATCTGTTCTATTATAGTTAAGTGAAGTTTGCAGACAAATAAGCATATACAAATAGACTATTACAATGTCCAACTATTACCCACAAAATTCAGTTACAATGAGGCTTTGCCATTAGGAATAATCATAATACTCTGTTCAGATTCTCCTGTAGTTACTAAGAAAAGAGAAAGAATTAGACACAAAAAAAATAGTTTCTATCACTGGCATTTATAATTTTAATTCATCTCTTTTTCATGTTTACTGATAATGTTCTTATTTTAATAGATTTAAAGACAAAACCAATATTTTCCTATAGTTTTGTGCATTCTCTCTCAGGGATAAAATAGGTTCATAGATTTAAAGGAGGAAAAGGTATTGGAGGCCATCCCAAACAACTTCCATTTTATAAATGAAGAAATAAAGACTTAACAAGGTTTAGTGGCTTGCCCAAGACTATAGTGATTGACTTGGTTTCCATTTTAGGTTCTCTGCCTCCAAATCCAGGGTTTGTTTCCCTTTTTCTATATTGCCTCCTAATTATGTACATTAATTACTCTGGGTTTGGCTACATGTAATTTAAACCTTCTAGACCCTCATTTTCCCTCATTTCAATATTGAGGAATTGGATTAGGTTATAACCAAGATGAGAAAATGATATTATTATCTCAGTATTAAAGTTGATCAGCATTGGGTGGTTTCAGGATGGAGTGGAGAAGTCTTATATAATTGCTTGATGTCAATAGAAGTAAAATGCCTTCATCAGGATCATATGGCTAGTACTAGAAGGAGGATTTGAAATTAGATCTTCTGACTCCAAGTCCAGGAATGCTTTCACTATCTTTTTTAACCTGAGACAAATTAAAATATGGTTTTTGTTAAAGGCCTATATATGGGGGCAGCTGGATGGCTCAGTGGATTAAAAGTTAGGCCTAAACACAGAGGTCCTAGATTCAAATCTGATCTCAGACACTTCCTAGCTAAGTGATTCTGGGGAAGTCATTCAACTCCCATTGCCTAGCCTTTACCACTCTTCTGCCTTGGAACCAATACACAGTACTGATTCTAAGACAGAAGGTAAGGGTTTAAATAAAAGGCCTAGATACGCTAGAAGAGAGAGAAAAGAGAGAGTTACAAAGAGACAGAGAGAGATTGTAGAAATCCATAAATGTCTTTTCCTTAGGCAATTTGTTTGACTAACTTAACTAATGTGATAAGGGTAGCTAGATGGTACAGTGGATAGTGTACTGGACTTGGAGTCAGGAAGATTTATCTTCCTGAGTTCAAATCTGTCTTCAGTTCCTTGCTAGCTCTGTGACACTGGGCAAGTCACTTAATAGTTTTTGACCCAATTTCTTCATGTGTAAAGTGAACTATTAACAATATTGTGATCACTTTTTAAAATGTAATTTCATAGTTCATATTAGTATTAAGTTGAATATCTTGAAATTGTGTTTAATGAAATATAATGAAAATTATGAGTTAACATATATTGGAAAATATTTTTATATAGTTTCATAATGTTGTACTGTGAATAAGATGAGTTATTATATAATGCCTCCTCTAAATGTCTCATTATGGGAAGAAAATTGTTCTGGATTTTCAATGAGTATAACTGTGAAGCATATGCTCTAAGAAATTCTACCAAGTTGACAAATATTCACGTCCTATAAAATGAGTATATAATGTGAAATAGAAACCCACAGATTCCATATAGACAATTTAGGTAAATAAAGTAAAAAAAAAAACTAAATTTCTCCAAGTCAAGGTAGAAAGTTAGATTTATTGGAAGAGGGCCAAGTCCTCCAATAAAAGTGTTCTCTTGCATGTATTACATTGTTGGACCCCAGCAAGAGGCAATGGCCAGAGACTGAGACCTGGTTTTTATAACAAAATGAATACTTCTGTACAAGATCACAAGACATAACAGCCTTTAGACCTTATTTTGAAACAGTTACCCAATTACAAAGCTGATTGGTTAATTCATTTCAGAAAGCCCATATTAGTCATTAGACTAATTACTTAATCAAGTCAAATGACTGTTATCTCTCTCTCACCTGATCTAGGGGAAGAGATGACTTTCCAAACAGGAAAGGGTGCCTGATGTTTGTGCCATATTGGGACATAAAATTCAGATAGCATCTTATGATAAAGAGAAGTACAAACTTAGGGAGGGGTTAGATATCCCGTTAGAAACACTATCACTAAAATCCAATCAAGTATAAGGGAGTAGAGGTCTTTTTCCCCACAATAAACAAGGACCAACCTATTTAAGTTTAGAATACCTCTGACCCTCACCTGACACCCAGCTCTCACTTGTGGCTCCCAATAGCTGCTAGCATGCAGCAGCAGCCACACCCCGGGCAACAGCTTTGACAGGCCGGCCAAACCTTGTGAGGGTAGCCATCGGGTCGCCATGGACCCCTGGTGAACCAGGGCTTTGCTCACCCAGCATGTGAAGACTGCTTCAGCGGAACAGGCGGAAGAAACCAACAAGAAGGTTCAACGGCTGAGATGGCGACACAGCAAAGCACTGTGGAGTGCTTAGGGCATGTTGGAGCGCAAAGGACAACACGGCCATCCAATGCAGCTGAGGAAGTCTCCAGGTGTAACGACTTTTTGTGCCACTGGATGCAGGCTTCCAACGCAGAGAGAGTGGGACTGTCTCTGTGCACCGACTTTTCCACTTAAATCTCCTTCACGCACAAGTGGTTTTGTGCACACTCATCTATCATAGATGAAAACGCACAAAGATAATCGTCATCCTCAGTTACGGAGAGACTACTACTATAAATATATAGGTCTTTAAGGCTGACAAAGTGCTTTATATAAACTATTTTCATTGATCCTCACTACAATCCTGTAAGGGAACTGCTAGTATTATCCCCATTTTACAGTCTCCAAGAGGTTAAACAATTTAAACAGGGGAAAAACTAATTGATTATCGAGCCTTTTGGCCCTCTGTACAGATCAGTGAATTGAGGAAGAAAGAGGTCATTGAATTCAGGGGTCATAGATGCAATGCTGGAAAGGACTTCAAAATTCATTTTGTCTGGCCCTTTAAATTTGCAAATTAGTGCCATGGAAATAAAGTATCTACCCCTTGGATATACATATTGTATGTAGCAGAAAAGGATTTGATACCAGATCCTTGGACTTCTAATCCCATGCTCTTTACACTAGAAATCCATTTAAACGTTGGGAATAGCCTGTCAAGGAGGTGCTTATAGATGTTACAGGATTTGCTTTCAACTTTGGCAGCCCTGTCTACCTACAAGTGCTTCTCTTAGCTAACTAGTGTTTTACTTATCTATTTTCTGAACTGTTACATATAAGCACCTACTTCTGAATAATAAATCAATAGAGTCAGATAGAGAGCCAGCTTCTAAACAAGTAAAACCGGGGTTCACATTGCACCTTAGAAACCTACTGACTGTGTGACCAAGTTGAAGGTGGGGTGTCCATGCCTCTAGGCAGAAAATCATTAATATCTCAGTGTCTACAGTCAAGGGAGTCTGTAAGTTTCAGAGATATTATCAACCTGTACTGCACATAGTTTCCTTACTCAAAAGTTCCTGATATCAGTGAGTTGATCAGTATTCATCCCTAATAAATAAATAAATAGATAGATAAAACATATAAAGGCATCTAGAAGCAAGGAGAATGGTTTTTGCTCCCTTTGTTGGCTCCGCTTCTTTCTTACTGGAAATTGATATGAATTCAAATCTTACCTCATAAACTTACTAATTAGCCATGTGATCCTGAAAAAGTCTCTTTAATTATCTATGTCTGTTCCCTTGTCTATAAATGAGAGATTGTGCTCTGTGCCTTCCAATATTCCTTCTAGTTCTTCCTCTTTGAATCCATGATTACTTTTTGAAAATATTTGAAAAACATGATAATTTTACAAGATGTGACTAAAAAGAAAAAATGGTAGTTTTTTTTTAAGATTTGTAGATTTAGATATGCTCAGCAGAACAATAGGTAATTATTGTGTAGTCATTTTCTGTCTTGTTCAATTCTTCCTGACACGATTTGGAGTTTACTTTACAAATATACTGGAGGGATTTGCCATTTCTTTTTTCCTGCTCGTCTTATAGGTGAGGAAAGTGAGACATACAAGATTAAGTGATCTGTGAAGAGTCTCACAGGTAGCAAGATTCTGAGATCAGATTTGCTTTTAATAAGATGATCCTTCCTGTTTTCAGGTTTGACTTTCACTTTACTACTAGGTGTCCTGTAATAAATAATGAATCAGTTTAAATAAGTAACCCCAGTCAAATGGAAGTGGTTGGTGCTTTCTGTGGAAAATCTTGGATTACACAAGACAGCATAACTCATCTCAACCATCCATCATATTAAGAAAATTTACACATAAATGTCTGTTAGCTATTTTGAAGTATTGATGTAATATAGTGTATAGAACATTGACTATCATTGGAGGACATATGTGCAAGTAGTCCTCTTTCTGGTGCTTTATCACTTGTATGACCTTGGACAACTCAATTAATACTTCTAAGTCTCAATTTTTCTTCTTTAAACTGAAGATTTGGGACTAGATTGTCTATGAGATATGGGAAATATTTATAGGTTTAGAGCTGAAAGGGACCAACGATACAGTTACTTTAATATTTTCTTTTTTTTTTTAGTAGTATATAGAAACTAAAATCAAGGAGATAAACTAGGCTGCCCAAGGCCATACACATAGTAAAGATCAGAAGCACGATTGTAACCTTAGTATTCTAGCTCTGAGCTCATAACTTGTGCATGGAAGTGTGCTATTGCCCCTAATTTCTAGGTCTAGATCTATTATCTTCCTTCAGATTAGGGATTCTTAACCTGGAGGTCTTGTTATTGTTATTTAAATATAGAGAGGTTTCAATGTAACTGGTTTCCTTTTAATCCTACATATTTTATAAAAAAATTACAAAATAATTAAAAAGGAATCCATAGACTGACAAAGGGGGTTTATGACCCCAAAAATGTTAAGAACCTCTGCTCTGCAGGAACTGTTTGGGTCTGAGTCCCCCTTTCTCTAGCCTATAGTTCAGGCTCTCAAGTACAGGTTTTCTTTTCACATTGAAACTTTTCCCATTACAATTGTGATATATAACAAGTTGACAGAAGAAATTAAATGGGAATTTTTGACAGTTTTACAGAAGCTGCAGATGATATGTGAAGGCTAGAAGATGACCCAGAAACAGTTTAGAATCTCAGATATGCATAAAATATATGTGTATTATTGTATAATATCAATGTATTTTATCTTTTAATATTGTAAGTATATATAATTCCTTTCACTGTAAACACCCCATAAAAGAGAAAGAGCAAACTCAGATTTATTCTCTGGTATGAAGGGAGGACCAAAAAATTTTTACCTGGATTTTCCAAATCTTATGGAAACTGTTCCCCTAACCCTCATAATTTGGAAGGAATACTTGTATTTTCTCCTCCTTTAAATGAAATAGCCTCAGTGCTTTCAGGGTATTTGAATTTTTTGGTTACTTATTGGCCTAGGGACAAATTCCCTCTAGTCTATTTTTGACCCTCTGCTCTTTCAGCTTGATCCCATAGCATTCAATGCCCATGTGCAATCTTTGTTGGTGTCTGAATAGCTGACAAATGGGATCTGGAAGAAGAAATATGGGGAGATAAAATGACCCTCTACATGAGGGAAACCTGTTTTTGTCTGGGCTCCCCTAATAAGACTTTTGCCTACAGAATATATTCTATGATAAGAGACAGCTGAAGAGATACATGGCAGTAAATTTCCCTTCTAACTAAAACGTATATGCCCCTCCCCCAAGATCTTTTCCCAATCTCTCTAGTTATTTTTATTTATGTCCTCTGTCCCTGCAGCAGAACATAAGGTCTTGAGT
Organism: Monodelphis domestica; assembly: GCF_027887165.1. NCBI lineage: Eukaryota > Metazoa > Chordata > Mammalia > Didelphimorphia > Didelphidae > Monodelphis > Monodelphis domestica. The sequence continues at coordinate 240,078,612 of NC_077232.1, forward strand.
CAAGGTTTATTTTTCATTTTTCTTTTGTATCTCCAGATTCCAGGAAAATGCTCCTGCTTTCCCAATAGATGCTTACTGAATTGTCTTTATTTGGTCAGAAGTTACCAGATGATCCAAATTGATGAGCTACTTCCTAAATCCAACTATGTCCCGAGTCTCTGTTTCTCCTCCTCCCCCACACTTCCTCTTTGCCTAAAATTCAGTCTTTTTTTTATTTTCTTCAATTAAAAAAAAACAAAACTCCATATGGCTCTGGCTCATAAATGAAAATTTCCCTCTCAAGAAACTTTAATTACAAGTATATTGGATGTATATATATATATATGTATATGTATATACATATATATATACACACACAAACACATATAGACATATGTAGACACATATACACAAAGATAAATAGATCCATCTTTCTAATTTTAGAAGAGATTCAAATGAAGCACACTTTCCCCTTATCTCAGATATGCATATTTTTAAAATATTCTATTGTAGACTAGATTGATTTACCTCTATATTTGAGATTTTGCTTCTCACAGAACAAGTTGTGGCAATGACAATTTCATATTTTTGGACAAATATGTTGATGGAATTATACTTCACTTCTTCAGTATTTAGATCATCAATAACAATGCCATTGAACTTAGTTCTGAGGCTTCAAGGACCTTGTGATTCCATTTTGTTTAAGAGTCATTGCCCACTGGAAAAGATCTTAGAAGATACTATAGCCCCATCCCAATATAAAAATAACCTCTGTAGAACCCATCCCTCATTCCTATAATGAAAAGACTGTATCCTTCTAGAGATGAGGCAGAATTTCAAGAGATACATCATTTCAATTGGTCTCTGAAAAATTTGGGCTCATGGAAGATTTATGTGTCCCTGAGCAATTCCTTTAATTATTCTGTGCCTTAGTTTCCTGTCTGTCTGTCTATTATCTATTTTTTTGAGAGATTTGGACTCTTTGACCTCCAACTTCCCTTTCAATTCTAACTCTATAATTCCATCAACTCATTATGTTATGAAGCAACCCATTCTATCTGGAGGAAACTTCAATTATTAGAAAGTTCTTTATTGTACTGAAATATATTTCTGCCTCCTGACACTTTCTTTTTATGAGTGGAATATCCCCCCCCCTTTATTTTATTCCAATAACAAAGTTACACATAGGTTTTCCAAAGTTATAAGATTCATGTTGGCTCCCCTCCACTTTTCCTCCTCACTCCCAGAGTTGACAAGCAATGCCAATGGGTTATACATGTTTTATCAGTGTATGAGTTGAATCTATTTTTTTTGAAAATTTTATTTAATTAGATGGTTTAGAATATTTTTCCATGTTCTTTCCCTCCCCTCCCCCCAATCCCCTCCCATGTCTGATGCACAATTCCACTGGTTTAATATATGTCATTGATCAAGACCTATTTCCATATTATTATTTATTTTTTAAAACCCTTATCTTCCATCTTGGAGTTAATACTGTGTATTGGCTACAAGGCTGAAAGAGTAGAAAGGGCTAGGCAATGGGGATCAAGTGACTTGCCCAGGGTCACACAACTGGGAAGTGTCTGAGGTCAGATTTGAACCTAGGACCTCCTGTCTCTAGGCCTGGCTCTCAATCCACTGAGCTACCCAAATGCCCCCCCCCCCTATTTCCATATTATTAATATTTGCACTAGTGTGATCTTTTAGAGTCTACATCCCCAGCTCTTGACACTTTCCAATCATTAATCTATGTTTTACTCTTAGAAGCTGCACAGAATAAGTCTAAAAGTCCCTTCTACATGCCATCCTTACAGAATTATGATTTTCTCCTTCTTCAAATCTTAAATTCTATATTTTGAATATCCTTGTTGGGGATGGGGCAAGAGAGTATCTAATGGAATTAAGAGCAGTAAATTTTCAAGGAGTCATATTAAAGCTAGTATGTAATAAAAAAAATCTCTTTTTGTAGATTATTCCCACTACCTTAGCATTCATGCTACTGTGGTAAAGAAGGACAATGAATGTGTAGAAACAGGAGGAGAGGCTATGACCTTTCATCTCAAAAGATGGGTGCTCCAAAGAAGGATCTTTCTGGTTCAAAGTATTCTGAGGACACATCTGATAGAACTTATATATCATGTGATTCTACAACTGTGTTTACTCTTACAGTCAGGTGGTAAACACAGTTATTTCAAAGTAATAGTATTTAATGCAATGACATAAAAAGTGGCAATAAATCATTTCTGACATAAGCCTGGGCAATAGGATACCACAATTGCATACATTATTTGTGGAAAAAAGTAAACAGTTATAGAAGTCACAGATAATAACAATTATACATAAAGTACTTTGAAGTTTTTGAAAGACATTGTGTTATACATTTTTATCCTTATTACTATACTGTGAGGTTCAATACTACTATTATTCTCATTTTATAGGGTAAGGTTGAGATTATGCAATACTTTAATATCTACAGTAGGTTTTGTACTCTGGTCTTCATTACTCTAAATTTATCTTTCCATCTACTACAAAAACTTGACTTCCACAAAGGGAACCCATGATACCAGCTCTCAAAATTAAAGGTAGCTTATACTTCTCATTGTCTAAGTTGACTTCTGTTTTTCAGTGGCATCAAAACACATCTATTTTCTTGACTTCTGCTGGATGATACCCTTCTCAACATGTTCCCTAGGAAGAGCAACTTCATATTCTATTGGAAGGGAAATTTCCACCAAATGTTGGAAATCATGTTTGTTTGTTTGTTTTTTTCCCTTGGGCATGTGACTTCAATATTTGGAATAGTTGCTGTTACATAGGAGGTGCTTAATAAATTTTTATTGATTCCTTGCTTCTATCTTTTGATTTTGCTAAGGATTCTACTTGAAATGCTATTTCTCTTTTTCATGGGAAGATGGACTTTCTGAAGTGCTCCTAAGAGGCTCTTTAGGGAATAATTCTTTTAGAAAAGCCTAGTCATGGACCAAACAATTACATTGAATTTTTATGAAGCATTTTTTGTGAAAAAAGAGACAGGTAAGAGTAAAGAGAGCAAAAAACACCCCCCTTGACTTTTTCTAAAATTGAATCAATTCATTTCATTCTTTTTGGTGTCTTGATGATGTTACTGAAGAGTCTCTTACCACAGGAGATTCTCAACTCCAAATTCCAAGCTCTTTAGAACAAAGAATAAATATTTTCTGACTAAGTAGCTACTTAGATTCTAGTATTTTTTACATACATACACACACACATACACATATATATATATATATATATGTATTATATATATATATAAACAGATTGAGTATTTCACAGGAAATGTTACTATAGTTTATGGTCAGCACTCTGTTTTCCTGCTGATTTACTTCCTGAAAGAGAGGTAAGCAAAACTTTATCATCATTCTTGTTAAAGCTACTAACCAAATGTGTACTAAATACTTCATGTTTCTAGGGTTCTACTGTTTCACAAACTTGTAGAAAAATGTGTCCATTTTCATATGTGATTTTCCCTACCTGTCTAGCCATATTTTGGACAGCCAAAAAGTAAGAAGTTTGAGCTATCTTTCTACATGCATTTGTACTTGCTAAACATATTACTAAATGATTTTCATCCTGGATTACATTTTAATAAGCATAACCTAATCATAATTTTTAAAGTCAGATTTCTTTGTGAATTAACATGTTCCATTTTCCATTCTTCCTACAAATTTCTATGAAGTTCAATATTGTAACAATGAATTTATAAAAATAAAAGTTTACAAAATAGGGACAGAAGATAAATATAATATCCCTTTTTTCTAGCTTGCCCAGATTGTTCTAGAATTGATTCAGGTTTGGGTATTTAAGAAAAAGCAGTTTATGCCTCAGTGAATTTTCTTTCCTTTTCCAATTCACCTTTAATTGAAGGAATGAGTTTACAACTTGTCAATCATAATTTTATCATGGTGCTGATGTCTTGTTATCCATTCCAATGCTAAATTTAACAGAACATTCATATTCCCATTTTTCCTTTACCTGGACTACTAATTATTTAATTCAATTCTGACTTAATGAATTTTTCATCCCCTGAAATTATCATTGATTTAAACACACTATTAGTTTTCCCCTCCATAGATGATGTTTTCCCCCACCAAAAAGTGTTAGTATTAAATAGCATATGTTTTCAAATTAGAAAAAAAATTCAACTAAAACTCATTTATTGAAAGGTCATTTTATATAAGGCACTCTGAAAACACTTAGGTATATAAGGACAAAAATCAACCATTTCCTTCTTTCTAAGAGTTTATAGTCTATTGTGAAAGGGGAAGTAGATGACAGGATACAATTTTGGACTCCCTTTTAGTATTTGTTTTGCCTTAGATAAACTTCTTTGAGCCTTTTCCCCCAATATTAAATGAAGGGGATTTTAGAATTTAGAATTTTAGAATCATAGAATTTGGAAGGAACATCAATAGCCATCTTATACAGAAAAGGAATTCACACTGAAAATTACCTAATGGATGATCTTCTAGTCTCTGCCCAAAGTCTTCCAAGAAGCAAGAATTCACTCTCTCTTGGAAATTCAATCCATTTTTGTATAGCTCTAATTGTTAAGAATTTTTTCCCCTTTGATATCATCTCGATTTGTCTGTTTACAAAATCTTTCCATTACGTTGTTCTTTATTCTTTGTGACTAACAAACAAATCACAGCTATCTATGATGAAATTTTATATCATTTTTACTCTAACTCTATAAATACAATGTGCTTATTAATAGATACATGAACATACCTATTTTTATTCCGTATACCTAGACTAAATTTATTTGGTGATTGCAAGGTAATTAGGAAAGGAAGAGATAGTTAAGAGCTTTGCTTTTCTTCTTTTTTTTTTTTAAATATATTTTATTTGATCATTTCAAAGCATTATTCGTTAAAGACATAGATCATTTTCTTTTCCTCCCCCCCACCCCCCATAGCCGACGCGTAAGTCCACTGGGCATTAGATGTTTTCTTGATTTGAACCCATTGCTTGGTTGATAGTATTTGCATTAGAGTGTTCATTTAAAGTCTATCCTCTGTCATGTCCCCTCAACCTCTGTATTCAGGCAGTTGCTTTTTCTCGGTGTTTCCACTCCCATAGTTTATCCTTTGCTTATGAATGGTGTTTTTTTTCTCCTGGATCCCTGAAAGTTGTTCAGGGACATTACACCGCCCCTAATGGAGAAGTCCATTACGTTCGATTATACCACAGTGTATTAGTCTCAGTGTACAATGTTCTCCTGGTTCTGCTCCTCTTGCTCTGCATCACTTCCTGGAGGTTGTTCCAGTCTCCATGGAACTTCTCCACTTTATTATTCCTTTGAGCACAATAGTATTCCATCACCAACATATACCACAGTTTGTTCAGCCATTCCCCAATTGATGGGCATCCCCTCGTTTTCCAGTTTTGGGCCACCACAAAGAGCGCAGCTATGAATATTTTTGTACAAGTCTTTGTGTCCATTATCTCTTTGGGGTACAGACCCAGCAGTGCTATGGCTGGGTCAAAGGGTAGATATTCTTTTGTCGCCCTTTGGGCATAGTTCCAAATTGCCCTCCAGAATGGTTGGATCAGTTCACAACTCCACCAGCAATGAATTAATGTCCCTACTTTGCCACATCCCCTCCAGCATTCATTACTTTCCTTTGCTGTTATGTTAGCCAATCTGCTAGGTGTGAGGTGATACCTCAGAGTTGTTTTGATTTGCATCTCTCTGATTATAAGAGATGTAGAACACTTCTTCATGTGCTTGTTAATAGTTTTGATTTCTTTATCTGAGAACTGCCTATCCATTTCCCTTGCCCATTTATCAATTGGAGAATGGCTTGATTTTTTGTACAATTGATTTAGCTCATTATAAATATGAGTAATTAAACCTTTGTCAGAGGTTTCTATGAAGATTTTTTCCCAATTTGTTGTTTCCCTTCTGATTTTAGTTATATTGGTTTTGTTTGTACAAAAGCTTTTTAGTTTGATGTAGTCAAAATTATTTATTTTAGATTTTGTGATTCTTTCTATATCTTGCTTGGTTTTAAAGCCTTTCCCCTCCCAAAGGTCTGACATGTATACTATTCTGTGTTTACCCAATTTACTTATGGTTTCCTTCTTTATGTTTAAGTCACTCACCCATTTTGAATTTATCTTGGTGTAGGGTGTGAGGTGTTGATCTATTCCTAGTCTCTCCCACACTGTCTTCCAATTTTCCCAGCAGTTTTTATCGAATAGTGGATTTTTGTCCCAAAAGCTGGGATCTTTGGGTTTATCGTATACTGTCTTGCTGAGGTCGTTTTCCCCCAGTCTATTCCACTGATCTTCCTTTCTGTTTCTTAGCCAGTACCAAATTGTTTTGATGACTGCTGCTTTGTAATATAGTTTGAGGTCTGGGACTGCAAGGCCCCCATCATATGTGTTTTTTTTCATTATTTCCCTGGATATCCTTGATCTTTTATTCTTCCAAATGAACTTTGTTATGGTTTTTTCTAAATCAGTGAAGAAGTATTTTGGTAGTTCAATGGGTATGGCACTAAATAGATAAATAAGTTTGGGTAGGATGGTCATTTTTATTATATTGGCTCGTCCTATCCATGAGCAGTTAATGTTTTTCCAATTGTTCAAGTCTAGTTTTAGTTGTGTGGCGAGTGTTTTGTAGTTGTGTTCATATAGTTCCTGTGTTTGTCTTGGGAGATAGATTCCTAGGTATTTTATTTTGTCTAAGGTGATTTTGAATGGGATTTCTCTTTCTAGTTCTTGCTGCTGAGCTGTGTTGGAGATATATAGAAAAGCTGATGATTTATGTGGGTTTATTTTGTATCCTGCAACTTTGCTAAAGTTGTTGATTATTTCAATTAGCTTTTTGGTTGAATCTCTAGGATTCTTTAAGTAGACCATCATGTCATCCGCAAAGAGTGATAACTTGGTCTCCTCCTTGCCTATTCTGATGCCTTCAATTTCTTTTTCTTCTCTAATTGCTACTGCTAGTGTTTCTAGTACAATGTCAAATAGTAGAGGTGATAATGGGCATCCTTGTTTCACTCCTGATCTTATTGGGAATGCATCTAGTTTATCCCCATTGCAGATGATATTAGCTGTTGGTTTTAGATATATACTGTTTATTATTTTTAGGAATGACCCTTCTATTCCTATGCTTTCTAGTGTTTTTAATAGGAATGGGTGTTGTATTTTATCAAAGGCTTTTTCTGCATCTATTGAGATAATCATGTGGTTCTTGCTAGTTTGCTTGTTGATGTGGTCAATTATGTGGATGGTTTTCCTAATGTTGAACCAGCCCTGCATCCCTGGTATGAATCCTACTTGATCATGGTGAATGATCTTTCTGATCACTTGCTGGAGTCTTTTTGCTAGTATCCTATTTAAAATTTTTGCATCTATATTCATTAGGGAGATTGGTCTATAGTTTTCTTTCTCTGTTTTTGACCTGCCTGGTTTTGGAATCAGTACCATGTTTGTGTCGTAAAAGGAGTTTGGTAGAACTCCCTCTTTGCTTATTATGTCAAATAGTTTGTATAGTATTGGGGTTAACTGTTCTCTGAATGTTTGATAGAATTCACAGGTGAATCCATCAGGCCCTGGGGATTTTTTCTTAGGAAGTTCTTTGATGGCTTGATGGATTTCAATTTCTGATATGGGATTATTTAAGAATTCTATTTCCTCTTCTGTTAGTCTAGGCAGTTTGTATTTTTGTATATATTCATCCATTTCTCCTAAATTGGTGTATTTATTGCCATATAATTGGGCAAAGTAATTTCTAATGATTGCCTTAATTTCCTCCTCATTGGAGGTGCTGTCCCCCTTTTCATCTTTAATGCTGTGAATTTGCTTTTCTTCCTTCCTTTTTTTAATTAGATTGACCAGTACTTTGTCTATTTTGTTTGTTTTTTCAAAGTACCAGCTTCTTGTCTTATTTATTAAATCAATAGTTCTATCACTTTCGATTTTATTAATTTCTCCCTTAATTTTTAGGATTTCTAATTTGGTTTTCTGCTGGGGGTTTTTAATTTGATCGCTTTCGAGTTTTTTCAATTGCATTTCCAATTGATTGATCTCTGCTCTCCCTTGTTTGTTAATATGAGCTTTCAGGGATATGAATTTGCCTCTGATTACCGCTTTGGCTGCATCCCAAAAGGTTTGAAAGGATGTTTCGCCATTGTCATTTTCCTTGATGAAATTATTGTTTCTATGATTTCTTCTTTAGCTAAACGGTTTTGGAGTATCATATTGTTTAATTTCCAATTGGTTTTAGATTTGGTTTTCCATGTACCATTACTAATCATTATTTTTATTGCCTTGTGATCTGAGAAGGCTGCATTCATTATTTCTGCTTTTTTGCATTTGTGTGCTATGTTTCTGTGACCTAATGTATGGTCAATTTTTGTGAATGTGCCATGTGGTGCTGAGAAGAAGGTGTATTCCTTTTTATCCCTATTTATTTTTCTCCATATGTCTATTAATTCTAATTTTTCTAAGATTTCATTCACTTCTTTTACCTCTTTCTTATTTATTTTTTGATTTGATTTATCTAAATTTGATAATGGTTGGTTTAAGTCTCCCACTAGTATGGTTTTATTGTCTATTTCTTCCTTCAATTCTCCTAGTTTCTCCATTAGAAATTTGGGTGCTATATTATTTGGTGCATACATGTTGATTAATGATATTTCCTCATTGTCTAGAGTCCCTTTTAACAAAATATAATTACCTTCCCTATCCCTTTTGATCAGGTCTATTTTTGCATTGGCTTTATCAGATATCATGATTACCACTCCTGCCTTCTTTCTATCAGTTGAGGCCCAGAAGGTCTTACTCCATCCTTTAATTCTGACCTTGTGGGTGTCAACCCGCCTCATGTGTGTTTCTTGAAGACAACATATGGTAGGGTTTTGGATTCGAATCCATTCTGCTATTCGTCTACGTTTTATGGGTGAGTTCATCCCATTCACGTTCAAAGTTATGATTGTCATTTGTGGACTCCCTGGCATTTTGATTGCCTTCCCTAATTCTAACCTTTTCTTCTTCGGCTCTACCTTTTAGTCCAGTGATTTACTTTGAATCAGTCCCCCTTGTCCCCTCCCTTGATGTTTCCCTTTTTAGTCCCTCCCTTTTTGTTCCCTCCCCCTCCCCCCTCTCTTTCCCTCCCTTTTTGTTCTCCCTCTCCCCCTCCCCCCCTTGGTTTTCCCTTCTCCTTACCCTTGTTGGGTAAGATAGAATTCAAGATCCCAATGGATCTGGATGTTTTTCCCTCTCAGAGTTGATTTCCCTGAGATTGAGGTTTAAGTAAACCCCCCCCCCTCTCTTCCTCTCCTTCTTATAGGAGTTTTCTTCCCCTCCCCTTCCCCTGTGAATCTTTGTGTGAGAACCATTATTCTATTTGGTCTTTCTTTACCCCCTATTTATACATTACATTTTCCCCACATGTTGTATACATAGGTTGATATAAATGTAGTCCTTATAGAAGAGAGTTTGAGTAAAAGAAGATAACATTTTTCCCCTTTCCTTAATATTTACCTTTTCAGGTATTCCTTGCTCTTTGATTTTCGGTATCAAACTTTCCACAGAGCTCTGCTCTTTTCTTTGCAAAAAGTTGGAAGTCTTCTATTTTGTTGAATGCCCATACTTTCCCTTGGAAGTATATAGTCAGTTTTGCTGGGTAGCTGATTCTTGGTTGGAGACCCAGCTCTCTTGCCTTTCTGAAGATCATGTTCCATGCCTTACGATCATTCAGCGTAGAACTTGCAAGGTCTTGTGTGACCCTGATTGGCATTCCTTTATATCTAAATTGTCTTTTTCTGGCTTCCTGTAGGATTTTTTCTTTTGTTTGATAGCTTTGGAATTTGGCAATTACATTCCTGGGAGTTGTCTTTTGGGGGTTTAGTGTAGAAGGTGTTCTGTGAGCTCTGTCAGTGGATGTATTGCCCCCTTGTTCTAGAATCTCTGGGCAATTTTCTTTGATTATATCTTGTATCACCATGTCCAGTTTGGTGTTTATTTCTGGCTTTTCTGGGAGTCCAATTATTCTTAAATTTTCTCTTCTCCCCCTGTTTTCCAGATCTATCACCTTGTCGGTGAGATATTTTATGTTCTCTTCTAATTTCTTGGTGTTTTGGCTTTGCTTTATTAGTTCTTGCTTTAAAGCCTGGTTTTCTTTTACAGTTTGGTCAAACTGGTTTTGTAGATGCGTGAATTTCTTTTGCATCATTTCCCACTTTTCCTCCCAGAGGGCTTCCATCTTTTTGGTCCTTTCTGATTCAAATTCTTCATGGGTTTGTGGAGAGTTTCTATTTCCTTTGGGAGATTTTGGAGAATTTTCTTGTATATCTTCTTCTATCTGCTCTGTATTTTGTATTTTGGCTCCATAGAATGTGTCCAGAGTCGCCCCTTTCTTCTTATTTTTCTTGGTATTTTGGGGCTTCTGTGCTTCTGTGGAGTTTGTCATCTCTGAACGTGGAGGATTGGCTTTTCTTGTCTTTGTCTGGTGATCAGAGGCTTTAGTCCTGGGCAGATGTTGGTTCTATGAGCGTTCCCTGGGTTGAACTGAATATGCCTCACTGGAACTGGAATGGAAGGGTCGGACCACGAGGCCACACTCTCCCCCTGGCTCGATTTCCGGAAGTTGCCTTCAGAATCCCTGGCCCTGAGGCTGTTTCGTCGGCCTGCGGGGGGATGGGCTGCCGCTTCCCCAAGCTCCGAGAGCACAGACTTTCACTGAGACTTGGATAGCAGGATCCAGCCCGTGAGGCTGTCTTGCCCGCCCTGAGGGTTGCTGTTGTTTTGACCAGCTCTCTGCAGCGGAGGCCCCAGGCAGTAACTTTCACCGGGACCAACCGGCTCTCTGCAGCGGAAGCCCCAGGCAGTAACTTTCACCGGGACTGGGACTTGGGTAGAAGACCCTGAGGGTTGTTGTTCCTCAGACCCTGCTCTCTGAGCCTGGTGCGGCTGCCGCTTCCGGGAGCCTTGGACTCTGCGCTCCTACCCCTGAGGTCCGAGGGATCTCGGGTTCTGGCTTTTAAGGGGAGCCGTACCTTTTGAACCGGGTCCAGGTCCAGGAGGAGGGTTCCCAGGGTCTGTGCTGTTGATCGTTTTGAATTTCGGTGCCTTAGGAGCTTCTAGTTTGAGATCGGTCGGGAAGGGTTTTCCGGAGATCTGAACTTCAGCTTTCTCTAAGCCGCCATCTTAACCCAAGAGCTTTGCTTTTGTGGGGAGGGTGAGGAAAATTTTGACAGGGGAGAAAATATCTTAGCTGAACTCAGAAAAAAATATATATGGTCAAGAAAATAGGATACATCAGAACTGAACTGTATTTTTCAACTTAAAAGAAGAAGAATATTTAGCCTAGATGAAGTCAGGAGGTCAAACTGGTTAAAGCAATGTGGAAAAAATACTTTGGACTCATACTAAGAAGTTCTTTAAGTCATAGGCTGAAGTGTTTTATGATATCCTAAAGGCAACTATTTTTTTATTTTTTAAATATTTTTACACATTTACATGATTTATTTTTCCCTCCCCTATCCCCTCCCTGAACTGATAAGCAATTCCACTGGATTGTATAAATGTTATCACTTGATATCTATTTCCATATTCTTCATTTTACCATTAAGTAGAAACCCCAATCATATATCCATATAAACAAGTAATAAATGATGAGTCCTTAACTTTTTTTCTTTTGTGTTTCTACTACCATAGTTCTCTCAATGTGGATAGCATTCTTCCCATAAGTCCTTCAGGATGTCCTGGATTATTATATTGCTACTAGTAGTAAAATCCATCACCTTGGATTGTTCCACAATGTTTTACTTTCTGTGTATGATTTTCTCCTGGTTATGCTCATTTCACTCTCCATCAGTTCATTGAGGTTCTCCCAGTTCATATAGAAATATTCCTGATCATCATTCCTTACAGCACAGTAGTATTCCAAGCTTATCTAAAGGCCACAACATTTTTAAAGCATTTTGCGTAACATGGTCATAAATATTCCTTAGGAAGCTTTCTTTTATGATACATGTAGAAGAAATATAAGAGGAGAAACTGGAAACAGAGATTTTAAGTAGTAAAATATTACAATAGTTCAAGATAAGAGATGATAGGAACCTGTTGAGTAGTGCTCATGTGAATAGCAAGAAAGGAATGGATATAAACCGCATACTGGAGGTAAAACTGATGAGTTGGCAAATTATCAGAACACAAAGGAAAGAGTGGAATCAATGATATAAACACAGGTAACTGGAGGAATCATAGTATCCTCATCAGAAATCTTGTGATGAGGAAGTAGAGTTCATGAGACATTTAAACCAGATTTCAAAACATAAGAATTATAGAAATAATAAATGAAACCATAGAAGCTGATAAAATCATCAGAAGAAATAATGCAATACTTGGAATATATTAATAACTCAACAAAGATTTATTGACTGACTTCAGAAAAAAAGTAGAAAAGGCCTGAACAGTCCTAGAAGACACCTGGCCTCTATAGTAAAAACATTGAGTCCTATGATCACACAGCTCACTAAAGCAGCAGAAAGGCTTCCTCATCACCCTTGCCATATATCATAGTGATTGTTGTAAGAGTCTTCAAAAATATTAAACATGAAGGTTCAACAATTACAAAATTGTCATTTATGTTGATCATGAGCCTTTGCTGACAATGTGTCTTGTTGCCATGACATTTTAAAATTGTTCCCACTCTTTTCCTCTTGGACTTTGGGTATATATAAGGGCAAGTGAATTCCTGATACTTAGAGAGCAGAATGTCTTGTGAAGTTTTTTTTCCCCTTTTTCTTACTATTCCATTTAAGTGAAAGTCATTTCTAAAGAACAATTTGAGTCTACAAGTTGACTATCTTAATGAGAAAATAAAATTATGGGGGAGTTTATGAACTAATTAGTATTATAAGAATAGCCAACCACAGTGTTATATTTAAAATTTTACAACAGTAGCAATTACCCTTCTAGGGTACCTCAGTGATTTGAAAAAAATGCTCCCCAAGAGAACATTATATTAGGACCAACTGAAAATTTGCCTTTCTGAACTCTATTTAATGTTCTTAGCTCTCCTCTTTCCCCATTCCATTTCCTCACAGATATTGAATAATAACCTTCCTATTTCTTGCAATCTCTTCTTAAGGCAATCAGAAAGGTTATTTCTACTGTTACTCATAGAGCAAAGATATAGAGTTCCTTCTGTATCCTAGCCTAGAATCCCTGTATACATTTCAGAATGTTAATATACTTTCTAAAGTTGTGGTACCAACCTTATTACATTAGCCTCCTGAATGGTTTTCTACCTCAAGTTTCTGCTGTCTCTAATCCATCCTTTTTATAGCTTTACAAAATGATGATGAAGCATAGTTTTGACATATTCAACCACACTTCAATAAAATCAAAATAAAATTGTTTCCTATATATACATGAAGTATAGTAAATGCCAATTTCGCTATTTATCTTTTAAAGTCTTTCATAATACAATACCAATTTGCTTACCTTGTAATATAATATAGAACTCTAATCAAATTCTATGACTTTTTGAACAAAACAATATGACTTTCTTACTTTTCTTCATATATGACACACCTGTCTTTTGCTCATTGCTTCCTATGGACTGGACTCCAAGAAATACCAATATATCCCCTTCACATATGCTTCTTAGAAGACCCCATTTCCTTTCAAAATTCAAATTATGTCAGCTTCTGAAGAATATTGCTTCTACTACCAGAACATAAAAAATCTCTCCAAAATAACATTTTTACTTTGCACATATTTTCTGGATAATTCTATATGTTGGCATTACCTTTCCAATAGAAATCAAGATCCTCCAGTAAAGGAAAGTTGTTTTTTTTTTTTAATTTTGCTTTTGAATTGTTTATAGTAGATAATAATGATAACAACAACTACAACAATTAGGGACAGATGGGTGGTTCAGTGGATTGAGAGCCAGGCCTAGCGACAGGAGGTCCTAGGTTCAAGTCTGACTTCAAATGCTTCCTAACTGTGTGGCCCTGGGCGAGTCACTTAACCCCTCTGCCTAGACCTTACTGTTCTTCTGCCTTAGAACCAATACATAGTATTGAGTCCAAGACAGACGGTAAAGGTTTTTAAAAAATAATAACAATTATCATTTGTATAGTACTTACTATGTGCCAGACACTATACTAAGTAATACATAAATGTTATCTCATTTGATCCTTAGGGCATCCCTGAGATTAAGGTATTATTATTATCATTATTTCATAGATGAAGAACATATTGAAAAATATTAAATTACTTTCTCAGAGTCACGTCTAGAAAGAGTCTGAGGAAGGTGCCAGAGATCTCAAATTATATTATAAAGCAGCACCCATCAAAATAATTTGGTACTCACTAAGAAATATAGTCGTGGGACTTCCGGTCAAGATGGCAGCTTAGAGAAAGCTAAAGTTTGGAGCTCCAGAAACCCTTCCTTACCCATCTCAAACGGAATGCTCCTAGGGCATCGAAATTCAAAACAAACAGCAGAATAGACCCAGGAAACACTCCTCCTGGACCTGGATCAAAAGGTACGGCCTCCCAAGAGTCGGAGCCCGAGATCACTCGGTTCTAAGGGGAAGGCAAAGGGAAGGGCCCAGGACCCATTCCCCCCAACCCAGAGTGCTGAGTCCGAGGCAGCAGCAGGAACCTCAGGGCAGGCAGGGGGAGCTCGGGAGCTGGCTGTTCTGAGGGTCGCCCCCTGAAAACAACCTGAGCCAGTCGTGGGGGCACCCAGACAGCAGGGAGGCAGAGAGAGATGGGGGGAGCCTGTAGCCCCCTGACCAGAACCTTCCATCTGGGTCTCACTGAAGGTCACTGCCTGAGGGCATACTCAGTCTGAGGTTAATCCTATCACCAACCCTCAGAGCTCCAGGAAGCAATGGCCCCTCCCCCCTCAGAGTGCTGGCACAGAAACAAGGGGCAAGCCATAGAATGGATAATCTGCCTAGGGCTAAAACCTCTGAACACCAGACAGAGATAAGAAAATCTAATCCTCCCCACCCAGATAGAGATGGCAAACTCCACAGAAGCGCAAAAAACCCGAAATTCCCCCCCCCAAAAAAACAACCAAGAATGGGGCATTTTATGAACACATTTTATGGAGCAAATACAGAACACAGAGGATATAGAAGAGGAAACACAAGCAAATGCTCTGAAACCTTCCAAAGGAAATGGAAACTCTCCACAAATCCATGAAGAATATGAATCAGAAATGATCAAAAAGATGGAAGCCTTCTGGGAGGAAAAATGGGAAATAATTCAAAAGAAATTCACGCATCTACAAAACCAGTTTGACCAAACTGAAAAGGAAAACCAGGCTTTAAAGTAAGAACTAATAAAGCAAAGCCAAAAGACCAAGAAATTAGAATAGAACATAAAATATCTCACTGACAAGGTGACAGATTTGGAAAATAGAGGGAGAAGAGATAATTTAAGAATAATTGGACTTCCAGAAAAGACAGAAATAAACAGCAAACTTGACATAGTAATACAAGATATAATCGAAGAAAATTGCCCAGAGATTCTAGAACAAGGGGGCAATACAGCCACTGACAGAGCTCACAGAATACCCTCTACACTAAATCCCCAAAAGACAACTCCCAGGAATGTAATTGCCAAATTCCAAAGCTCTCAAACAAAAGAAAAAATCCTACAGGAAGCCAGAAAAAGACAATTTAGATATAAAGGAATGCCAATCAGGGTCACACAAGACCTTGCAAGTTCCACTCTGAATGATCGTAAGGCATAGAACATGATTTTCAGAAAGGCAAGAGAGCTGGGCCTTCAACCAAGAATCGGCTACGCAGCAAAACTGACTATATACTTCCAAGGGAAAGAATGGGCATTCAACAAAATAGAAGATTTCCATGTTTTTGCAAAGAAAAGAGCAGAGCTCTGTGGAAAGTTTGATACCGAAAATCAAAGAGCATGGAATACCTGAAAAGGTAAATATGAAGGAAAGGGAAAAGGAGAAAAATGTTATCTTCTTCTTTTACTCAAACTCTCTTCTATAAGGACTACATTTATATCAATCTATGTATACTAACATGTGGGGAAAATGTAATGTGTAAATAGGGGGAAAAGAAAGACCAAATAGAATAATCTTTCTCACACAAAGATTCACATGGGAAAGGGAGGGGAAGGAAACTCCTATAAGAAGGAGAGGAAGAGAATTTTTACTTAAACCTTAATCTCAGGGAAATCAACTCTGAGAGGGTAAAAAACCCAGATCCATTGGGATCTTGAATTCTATCTTACCCAACAAGGGTAGGGAAAAGGGAAAACCAAGGGGGGTAGGGAGGAAGGGAAAACAAAAGGGGAGGGAAAAAGACGGGGGAGGGTGAGGGAACAAAAAGGGAGGGACTAAAAAAGGAAACATATCAAGGGAGGGGACAAGGGGGACTGATTTAAAGTAAATCACTGGACTAAAAGGTAGAGCTGAAGAAGAAAAGGTTAGAATTAGGGAAGGATATCATAATGCCAGGGAATCCACAAATGACAGTCATAACTTTGAATGTGAATGGGATGAACTTACCCATAAAACGTAGATGATTAGCAGAATGGATTAGAATCCAAAACCCTACCATATGTTGTCTTCAAGAAACACACATGAGGCGGGTTGACACCCACAAAGTCAGAATTAAAGAATAGAGTAAGACCTTCTGGACCTCAACTGACAGAAAGAAGGCAGGAGTGGTAATCATGATATCTGATGAAGCCAAAGCAAAAATATACTTGATCAAAAGGGATAGAGAAGGTAATTATATTTTGTTAAAAGGGACTTTAAATAATGAGAAAATATCACTAATCAACATGTATGCACCAAATAATATATGCACCCAAATTTCTAATGGAGAAACTAGGAGAATTGTAGGAAGAAATAGACAGTAAAACCATATTAGTGGGTGACTTAAGCCAACCATTATCAAATTTAAGATAAATCAAATCAAAAAATAAATAAGAAAGAGGTAAAAGAAGTGAATGAAATCTTAGAAAAATTAAAATGAATAGACATATGGAGAAAAATAAATAGGGATAAAAAGGAATACACCTTCTTCTCAGCACCACATGGCACATTCACAAAGATTGACCATACATTAGGTCATAGAAATATGGCACACAAATGCACAAATTCACACCATTGGAGATGTTGAAGTGATTCAAAGTCTCTCCACCAGATAGGACTTCCCCTGTCATGTCGACATAGAAGAGCTGGATCAGTTTGACGAATTTTGCTGGGCAACAGAGCTTGCTAAGGATCACCCACAATGTGTCCCTGTTCACTGTGTCGAATGCCTTTGTCAGGTCTATGAAGACAATGTAGAGACTCAGGTTCTGCTCAAGGCATTTTTCCTGCATTTGCCTCACCGTGAAAACCATGTCGATAGTGCTACGATCTGGTCAGAAGCCACATTGTGATTAAGGTAGGTTCTGCTCTGAAACACATGACAGGAATCTGTTGAGTATAACATGGGCAGAGATCTTTCCAGCAGTGGAGAGTAATGAGATGCCTCTGTAGTTGTCACAGGCTGCTCATGTGCCTTTGTTCTTGTATAGGGCTACGATGGAGGCTTCTCTGAGTTTTGGGGGCATGTCTTCCTCTTCCAATATGCTGGTCAGCACTATGTGGAATGCCTGGAGGACCTTTCTATTTAAGGCCTTGTACACCTCGGTTGGGATCCCGTCTTTACCGGGTGCCTTGCCTGCACTCATTTGTTTAATGGCTTTTTGGACTTACTCTATTGAAGGAGGGATGTCAAGTTGTTCAATGGTGAGGTTTTGGGATATCTGGTCAAGGGAGCTTTGGTCGACTGAAGAGGGTTGGTTGAGAAGCTGACTGAAGTGTTCTTTCCACCTCTTGCTGATGCCTTTTTTATCTTTTATGAGAGTGTCACCGTCAGAGGATAGCAAGGGAGTGGTGGTGGGTTTTAATGGCCCATAGATAGACTTGAGGGCACTGAAAAATTGTTTGTAGTTTTTTGTATCAGCAAAGCACTGGATTTCTTCTGTCTTTTTTTCCCACCATCGGTCTTGTATCTTCCTGATCTCACACTGTGCTGTGGCTTGGAGAGACTCGAATCTGTCCTTTTTAGGAGCAGAGTTTGGGTTATTTTGCCACTCCATAAAGGCTTTGTGCTTTTTGCTCAATAGGTCTGCAATAGCAGTCAAACCAATCCTGGTGGTTGCGTTGTTTGGGACCTAGGACTACCTTTAATGTTTCCTTCATTGCTTCTCTGAACTGGTTCCATTTCTCGGTTGAGCTTCCAGTGAGTGGTCCCTTGGCAGACAGCTTGTTGTCCAGGCAGGACTGGAATGTTTGCAAATAAGATGGATCTCTAAGAGGACTCACATTGTAAAATGCGCAAACTGTCTGGGTGTGTTTTGGATGGCGAGGCGCAATACGCATCTAAAGAATCTCTCTAACCAATCAGTAGTCTGTCCAGCATTCATCTCCTCTCATGGCTTTGGTGATCTGTACATCCTGGATGTCTCGCCGGCGTTCAATGATGTAGTCAATGAGATGCCACTGTTTTGATCATGGGTGCATCCACGTTGTTTTATATTTGTTCGCCATTCTGAACAGTGTTTGTGATGGTGAGTTCGAACTCTGAGTATTTGCTGAGTAGCAGTAGGCCGGTGTTGTTCATTTTGCCCACATCGTGTTTGCTGAGCACTCCTTCCATCTTTCATGGTCCTGGCCAATGCAGGCGTTGAAGTCTCCCAGTAGTATCAGCTTGTCATTGGTGGGTACTGAGTGCAGGACGGCACTCAGGTCAGAGTAGAACTGCATGATGGTCTCCTCTGTGCTGGTCAGTGTTGGGGCATATGCGCTGATGATTGTGGCATACTGGTCTTTGCTGAGAGGCAAACAGATTTTCATGAGCCTCTCGCTGATGCCCACAGGCAAGTCTGGCAGTTGTTTGAGCAAACTGGTCTTGATGGCCAGGCCAACACCATGGATTCTGTCTTCATTTGAGGCTCTACCTTTCCAGAAGAAGGTGTATCCAGTGGTGGGTTCGCTGAGTGATCCCTCTTCTGGTAAGCGTGTTTCGCTTAGGGCTGCGATGTCGATGTTATATTGCACCTGCGCCAGTTCTTTACTGATTAGAGCTGTTCTTCTCTCAGGTCTTGGGGTATTCTTTCGGTCAAGTAATGTCCTGATGTTCCATGCTCCTAGTAGGAGTTTCTTTGTATTTTTTCTTTGATTTCGACCTCTTAAAGGGATGACCCGCCAGCTGCGGTGTGCTGACCGGATGTTTGTAGGGCAGGCAATTTTGGGACACCTTTTCTAGTCCTCTCCCTTGATTAGGGTGAGCAGTGCTGTCCTAGAGAGGGCTGCTCAGTCGCCCAGGATGCTGCTGGACGTCCCTGCTGCCCTACAGGACCAAGCAACCATTGGTCCATGGGCCGCCTACATGCAGGATCATGACTACAACTGCCAGTGGTCACATCTACCTGTTGGTCACCACTCCCCCTTCGCCACAGGTCTTGAAGAGGGTGGACGGGGTTAGGATAGATGAGTGTGCACAAAGATACTTGTGCGTGAAGGAGATTTAAGTGGAAAAGCTGATGTACAGAGACAGTCCCACTCTCTCGGCGTTGGAAGCCTGGGTCCAGTGGCATGAAAAATCATTACACCTGGAGACTTCCTCAGCTGCATTGGATGGCCGTGTTGTCTTTTGTGCTCCAACACACCCTGAGCACTCCACAGTGCTTTGCTGCGTCGCCCTCTCAGCCTTTGAACCTTCTTATTGGTTTCTTCCTCCTGTTCCACCGAAGCAGTCTTCACATGCTGGGTGAGCAAAGCCCTGGTTCACCAGGGGTCGACAACGACCCGATGGCTACCCTCACAAGGATTAGCCAGCCTGTTGAAGCCTTTGCCCGGGGTGTGGCCTCTGCTGCATGCTAGCAGCTACTGGGAGCCACAAGTGAGAGCTGGGTGTCAGGTAGGGGTCGGAGGTTGGAAAGCTGCCCTAGGAGGGCACAACAAGCCCTCCATACCAGAGATACTACCCCTCCCTGAACACCCCATACACCCCTCCCATATATTAATATGTATATAATTTATGCTAATTGTAGCACTTAAAGAAGAAAGTTTGAATAGAAAAAAAATCTTGGTGTTTGGATATCAAACTTTCCATTTAGTTCTTATATTTTCCTTACAAATACTTGGGAATATTCTATTTTGTTGAATGACCATACTTTCCCCTGGAAGTATATAGTCAGTTTTGATGGATAGCTGATCCTTAGTTGAAGACCCGATTCTCTTGCCTTTTTGAATATCATGTTCCAAGCCTTGCGGTCCATTAGTGTGGAAACTTCCAGGTCTTGTGTGATCCTGATTGATGCTCCTTGGTATCTGAATTTTCTCTTTTTGACTTTTTGTAGAATTTTCTCCTTAGCTTGAAAGCTCTTGAATTTGGCAATTACATTCCTGGGAGTTGTCTTTTGAGGATTTAGTATAGAGGGTGTTCTATGAACTCTTTCAATGTCTTGTGCTATCTTATCTGTGCTATCTTCCCATGAGAGCCCATATGGTCTGTGCTCTTCAGACTGCTGGGGTTTCAGGTGTAGCTACTCTCAGGGGCAGTTCTTAGCTCCCAAGGACCTAGAGGTGCCTCTTACTCACTCTTGATGTGCCCCTCACTCACTTGCTGATTCTGCTGCAAGCCGGCTCCATAGGTGAGGTGGGGGATCAGCTCGCGTTTTGGTGGGAGCTTTTTCACCTCCTTATAATGCAGAAATGCCCCAATCCCATGTACCTTCAATGCTATGCCCTATTGTAGTCCCTTAATTCTTATGAATTTGGTTTTTTTGGTCTTTTGAGATAGCCTATATCAGTGAGTGCTGAGGAGAGAACGAGTCTCGCGTCTAGACTGCCACCATGTTTACCCAGAAGTCCCCTCAGACCCTTTCTAGGTGTGCCTTTGAGAAAGTAATTTAATCATCCCTTGAATCTGTTGACCACTTGCAGAGCTCAGTGAATTATTAGGTACCATGTAGTAGGGATCAAGGTCTGGCCTCAGGCTTAACCAGAGATTTTGGTCCTCATTATGGACCTGATCAGGTCAAGTACACTCTAGACTGCCTTGTCAGAATAGGGGGAATGATCTCATTTAAAAGTGGCATATAAAGAAGAGTTCTTTTTCAGTATAAGGGCAAATGGTGGAAGAGTAAACAGTGCTTGATCCTCACTCATTTAAAATGGTTCAAAAAAGGGGAAAATATATAAACACACTCAGTTGACTATAGAATATTTTACTAAACAGAAATATTTATTCATAAATATATTTTAACAATTTTAAATTTAACATAAATATTCATCTAAGCATTAGATAGCATCAATGTTATATACTTTGACAATTTAAATAACTGTCTTTCTTTACCAAATGATCCCATTTTGTTCCCATTCCATCATTAACTGCAACTTGTGAAAAAAGCTTATAGAAAGACTGTATCTTATATATATTACCTTGATAAAAATCACTTTTCCCCTGGATATCAATTCCTCATCTACAAAATGAAGAAAATGGACTAGAGGACCTCTAAAATTCTGACACTCTCATATAATACATTTTCTATGTACTGAAAGAGATATTTCAAGTGGCACCTTAGTCTGACAATACCCAACAATCCCACAGGCAGGAAAGATAGTAAATATGTTCAAACAAGTAGTTTTTGGTGTGGTGGTTTTGGCAGCCATTGCTTGCTTTTGGGTTTACCATATTCTATACAGCAAATTGACTCAAAATGGTAGTGGAGAGTGTGGATTATGTAGGAAACTTGACAATGACTGTGTTACAAATGCCATTCCAAAATGACTTAGTTCTCTGGCAATTCCTAGCACAAGTACATGTACTCTTTATATCTATGTTGCAGACTTTATCCCATGTAAAGAAAGTTTTCAGATTCATGGTACCCCTTAAGGCAGGGAAGGTTATGGCTATTGACAACAACGTAGACAAGATGATTAAGGCACTATTTGAAGTGTCTAGATCTAGTTATGGGCAAGGAAAATGAGCAAACTGAGAATGCACCTCAGGAAACTGTAGTTGGCAGTGAAAATGAGAACCAGGCTGCTAGTGCTCCTGAAAAAATATGTCCATTGAAGGAAGTCACCAAGATTACAACTAATGCTGGTGTTATTCACTCAAAGGTCCATAGACAATTCACTCCACAGGAACTTGATTCCATTAAACGTCATTTTCCAAAATTTGTGGACAGTCCCATTAAAGGAGCTGAAGAGAGCATTTCACATCTTTAATCCAGATTTCGAAGATGTTGAATTTCTTTTAACAGAACTTTTCAGTTCCCATGAAAAAAGGAAATTTGTGGAGAAGACTAGATCTGAAGGCAATTTGACCAGCTGGCCCACTCCAGATCAAAGAATAGATTTTGTTTTCTCCAGTCCAATCTGCATATCATACTTTAAACAGTGCAGAGAGGATTTGCTTCAAGCCATTAAACAATGCTGTTCCAAACCTGGTGCATGGTCCAAATTTGAAAGGGTTAGGCAGGAAAAAGGGGAACATCCTGCCACATATATAGGCTGTCTGTCAGAAATGGCAGAGGCAATCTTAGGTTTAGAAGCAGATAATGAGACAGCTGGCCATGTATGTAGACAATTTCTGAGGGGATGCACACCAAATTTAAGGACATTTTCAAAGAACTATTTCCCAAAATATGACTCAGTTTCCCTAATTGAACTGAGAAAGGCTGCAGGTTACCTATTTGAAAATAGTTCAGATCAGAGCAAGGAAGTTAAAGATCTTAAGGAAAAGTTAGAGAGGACTGAAAAGTATTTGAAGCAGAAGAAAATAAAAAATTTGAACATAGTCAAGACTTTCAAGATATCTGTTTCCCAGAAACCTAGTTACCAGGCAAGATCAGTGCAAAAAGAAACTAAGGAGTGTTTCTTTTGCCACTGTAAAGGGCACTTGATTAGAGATTGTTTGTTGAATAAAAAACAAGAGAGTAATAAAAGAGAAAAACATAATGCAGGAACTAGGTACAAGAAATCCACTTGCTGTTCACACTGCAAGTTATAGTCCTCACATGAAGCTCCAGACTTGAGGAAAATGCAAAAGGCAATAGAACCTGGAGCTAAGCCAAAATATTCGAAATGGTTAGAAGGGAATTATGAAGCCAGGCACTTGGACCTAGAAGAAATAGTAATAATGAGGCTATAGATAAAAATAATAGTAAAAAGTTGGGAAATAGTATAAAGTTGGTACAAGAAAGTGATTCTTTAAATGATAGCCATTGCAATAAAGCAAGAGAAAGGCAGAGCCAGATTAAAGAAAATGAGGCAGAAATTAATGAAATAACATCTTAAATTGCAAATGAGATGAGAGAATTTGATAAGACCTATATAGTAATCACACAGGAAAAGTCTGTAAAGGAAACCAAATCATTCCTTGAGAACTTTTTTTCCAGTGTAGAATGGATAATGGGATTAAATTATGCAATAGAAAAAGAAAGGATAAGTCACAAGAACTCAAGAAAAAGTTAGTGACCAACACAGAGGAGCATAATTTCAATTCCCTAAAGGTTACTGTTGATAAAGATGACAAGGTTCTAGAAACATTCACAGAAGTCCCACCAAGTTTAGTAAATTCAGTCAATAGCTTTATGGCCAAGGTACCCTTCGTAAATGCATCTGGTTTGAATCCAGAAGCTAGTACTTTCCCTCCAGCAGTGAGTGATATAGATAAGAAAAAAAAAACTTATTGATAATGGATCTGACATTACTTTTGGACAAAATAATTATCATATTCAAAGTAGTGGAGGTGACATATCAGTTAAAATTGAATCTGAGGATGGAATGGCACTTAGTAACAACCATGGATTCAGTTAGTGCCAACGTTCTATGGGGCACAGGGGTATCTAGCCAGAGCTACTGCCATGGTTTAGTTTCATGTTCCATTGACGATTTCATTGGGAATGAATCAAATCAAGAATTGACTGGGTTACATTAGCACCTGGAAGAGGGTAGCAAGGATATAGACAATGGGTCATTACCTTATTCCTAGAAGACAGTAATAAAATAGAGGGAAACATTCCTATCTCTACACAGTCAAGTGGGAAAGAAGATAAACATAAACCTCAGACTAATGGTAGAGTGGGATCTGTGATTATTAACACTAAAGAAGAAGCTAACCCCATGCCATCTAGTTTACCAATTCAAAATGAAAACCAAAAGCTTAGTAGTGAGACACATCCAGAAACTGATTTGAGTAACACAGAAGCTAGTGACAAAGGCTTAGATCAAATTACAAAGCCAGAGTAACCAACATCTGACATGAGTTCATAGGGCATTAAGCAAAATCCAAATAACATAGAGAATGGATTTAGTAATTTAGATTCAGACACTGAATCTGAAGGGATACCAGAAGGTATAATTATAATGGATGAAGATGAGGTAGAATGAATGCCTTATCAGTTTTATAAGCTTTATGAAGAGGTAGATGAAGAAGGGGATGTGTGGGATGCAAGTGAAAAGATAGAATACCTGGAACCAGTGCAAACAAACCCATACCAATACAATGATGAGGAATTATTCTTTGGGCACAGAACAAGCTGTATACCATTGGAGGAAATTTATGCAAGCTTAGGGGTTGACAATGAAAATTATTTTATAGAGAAGTTGAATTACATGGCTTATGAAGATATAGATTATTCTGAATGGGAAGGATAATATTAAGAAACATGTTGAGAAATGGAGGAGGAGACATAGATAAAAAAATTCATTTCTAGTCTCTAACTTCAAACATATGATAAGTACCACTCATGCTGTAACCGTGAAACCAAGATGATTTGGAGAACTTTGTTTTTTGGAACTCTGGATCACTAGGATGTGTAAGGAAACATTGTACATGTGAATATCACATATACATTTGCACACACATCCTACATAGCAAAGTAAAATATTCATGGATTGGGTAAGTATATAACATGCACAACAACAAATGAACACACTGACAAAACTTTCTGTGGGAAATTCAAACAGATAAAGATTTTTCTTGTCTGCATGAGTTTGCACAGAAATCCACAAGGATATGCATATGTAAATTTATATGGACACATGTAATTACAAAGTTACTAACATTCTAACTTTCAGAGTAAGTTATTAATATTCTAATTACTAACCATAGTGATAGTCTAGTGAATTTGTTTAAGGCTTAAAGGAAGTAAACACATGAAAGTTCTGTAGTATAGTAGTTAGATTGCATTATGATTATAGGTTAGCATTTGTTAGTGTTAGGAAAATTTTCTTAGTGA
This sequence comes from Monodelphis domestica, assembly GCF_027887165.1. Taxonomy (NCBI): domain Eukaryota; kingdom Metazoa; phylum Chordata; class Mammalia; order Didelphimorphia; family Didelphidae; genus Monodelphis; species Monodelphis domestica. The sequence continues at coordinate 240,103,905 of NC_077232.1, forward strand.
TTATATAGACATTAGGAATTAAAATATTTGCATGTTCAATGTGTTAGTGAAATTGTTGAGATAATTTGAAAAAATTATTACTTGTTTTGTTATGGAAAACTATATTCATATAATTCCCCTACCTAAACCCTTTTCCTTTGACCCATTCTTACCTCAGCATTTAGAGAGATAGAACAGCTAAGATGAGTTTAGGAGTTTGTTATTTGGGGGGTGGGGGTAAGAGTATATTTCAGATAGCAAAGAGTTACATAGAATTGTTATTAATAAGGTAAGTATCATGAAAAAAATGCAAGTTGCATTTTCGCTAATAAAAGGGGTGGATTGTGATAGAGACATGAAGAGACAGAGGTTTTGCAGGACTTGTGGGCCAAGATGCAAGGCGAAGACCCAACTGTCAATCAAGAGAAGATTCCAATGGAATGTTCCCAAGAGTGGCAGTTGGGGGTTTGCTGGCCACACTCTGAGAAGAGAAAATTGGCTTTTGGACTTTGTCTCTGACTGGAAATCACTCTCTCTCTCCCTGGAGGTTTGAACCTGGCTGAAAGACCTTTGTGAGACTGGACTTGGTTTTTGGGGTTTTCTCTGGCTCTGAGCAGTTGAAGTTGACACTGAGAAGAGAAACTTGGCTTTTGGGACTGGGTATATGTCTCTCTGGCTCTGAGCAGCTTTTGAGTTGGTGGTCTCTTTGAGAGTTGAGCTAGCCAGGAGAAGACTTAGAGACTTTAAACTTTGTTTTTCTCTGGGGTTGAAGCTGAGAAAGAAGACCAGCCAGGCTGAATTTGTGAAGAAGAAGAAAGAAAATTTTGAAAGGGCTGCTGTCCTCCATCTTCCTAACTGTCTAAGAGTCACAGTATGTGACTGGAATACTTCCTCAAACATTTCTAAAATTATCCCCATATTTTAGGGAAATCCCCATCCCTCTTACCTCAGTTTCCCATCCTGTTATCCCAATAAACCTCTTGACTGATAAAGCACTAGAGTATCTTTATAGTTCACTCAGGAAGGATTCAAAGGCTTCAAGAAGAACCGGGTGAAAAGGGTTGGTAAAGGGAAGGAGTGAAGGGGGGAGGAGATTAGGAAATAGATTGATCCATCAGCAATCAGTAGGGATCAGTAGGCAGACCCCAGAGTAAACCCCAGAACAGTCCTAAGTGTACCAGCATTCCTGTGTGGTGGCATCCCTCAGCATTTCTCATTTCTACAATCCATTACCAATAATCAGAATCAGGTCCCTATAGGCAGCCCTCTTTAGTCACAGCCAGCCAGAGAACAATAGTCATTGCTGAAGAAACAATTTCCCATTCAGTTTACCATTCTCTATTCATCACTAGTAGTTCCCAGACAGTTTATGCTATTTCAAGGATTGTGAAAGAGACATGAAGAGAGAGAGGTTTTGCAGGTCAAGATGCAAGACTGAAGACCCAGCTGTCAATCAAGAGAAGATTCCAATGGAATGTTCCCAGGAATGGCAGGTGGGGATTTGCTGGCCACACTCTGAGAGGAAAAACTTGGCTTTTGGACTTTGTCTCTGGCTGGAAGTCACTCTCTCTGCTGGAGGTTTGAACCTGACTAAAAGACCTTTGTGAGGCTGATTTGGTTTTTGGGGTTTCTCTGATCCTGAGCAGTTGAATTTGATACTGAGAAGAGAAACTTGGCTTTTGGGACTTGGTCTCTGTCTCTCTGGATCTGAGCAGTGGAAGCTGACCAGGGGAGAAGCTTTTGAGTTGGTGGACTATTTGAAAGTTGAGTTGGCCAGGAGAAAACTTAGAGACTTGGAACGTTGTTTCTTTCTGGGGTTAAGCTGAGAGACCTGGCTGATTTGTGAAGAAGAAGAAGAAAGAAGATTTTGAACTGCTGTTGTCCTCCATCTCCCTAACTGTCTCAGAGTCACAGTTTGTGACTGGAATACTTCCTCAAACCTTCCTAAAATTATCCCCATAGTTTAGGGAAATCCTCATCCTTTTTATCTCAGTTTCCCGTCCTGTTATTCCAATAAATCCCTTGACTTAAAAAAGAAAAAGAGAATCTTTATAGTTTACTCAAGTGGAGAGGGAAGGAGCCAAAAGCTTCAAGAAGAACTGGGTGGAGAGGGTTGGCAAAGGGATTGAATGAAGGGGGAGGGGGTTAGGAAATAGATTGATCCATCAGCAATCAGTAGGGATCAATAGACAAAACCCCAGAGTAACCCCCAAGGCAAACCCCAAAGTAAACCCCAGGGCATTCCTTTATAAGTAGTTCCCCTGTGTACCAGTATCCCTGTGTGATAGCATCCCTCAGTATTTCTCTGTTCTACCTCCATTATAAATAAGCAGGTCCAGGTTCCTGTAGCAGCTCTCTCTAGTCACAGCCAGCCAGAGAACAACAGTCATTGCTGAAGAAACAATTTCCCCTCAGTTTACCTTTCTTTATTTCAAGCAGTAACAGTTTCCAGTCAGTTTACTTCTTCTATTTCAGTGTCCACTAACAAACATCAATATATAAACTTTTAATTAGAAAAAACTTAATAATAATAATAATAATAGAGTGCCTCCACTACCATTTAAAGCGATCTCCCACAGATTGCCATGCTAAACCTTTATACTTCTAACAATTCACAATCTTATGGTTTCAACCAACCTAGAATGCCATTCATGATTCTCTCAGCAACTAGGACTGGTCTAATTTACTTCCACAATTGCCATTCATCTCTGTTTTTGAAATTGCCTTTTCACTTCTAAATAGAATGTTGTTGTCATTGGATCCTGGATTTCTGTAATGAGGTATTTCTGGAAGAGCTATTTTCAGCTGATGTTATGTCTTCTTCCTAAAAACTACTCTTGTTAATTATGTATTTGCCCTATGTGTTGGGCCAGTCTACATATGCCATTCTGATTATTTTCATTATCAGAAGCATCTCGACCAGCCAATATGGAAGGGTCCTTCAGGTCAATATCTATTATCTTCATCATTCCTTTTATCCCAATTATGACCATGTAGAATACACTTGGTTTTATCACGGGAATTTCCTCATACTCAATTGAAATTTATTTTGGGATCTTGAAATCTCTTTGAACTCTAATCTAATCCTTGGCATGAGAACCATGTAAAATTTCCTAGAATTGCTGGAAGTGAAGGAGCCCCAAGCAGGGAACTGCTTGGTCAGTACAGCACATATCACTATAGAACATCTGGCCAACAGACCCCTGTCAGGGAACCTAAATGTGCCGACGCCCAAAATGTAGATTCCAGGAGAAACTTGTACTGACGCCCAAAACGTAGATTCCAGGAGAAACTTGTGGGCCGAGTATGGTGGCTAGTGATAGGCATCAGGCATTGGGTATAAAAGACTCTGCACTCACAACTGCAGGCTGAACTCTTGTGCTGAGCTTCCCCTGGTGCGTACCAGAATAAAGGGACCTTCTGCTTGATTGCATTGTCTTTGGGCTTTCCATGATGGTGGGTGATGAACTGGACCCTAACAGAAGCATCAAAAATACTGGAAGGAATAGGATTCAATTCTTGACCTTTGTCTTAAAATCCTGTAGCTATGCCTAAGTCTGCCCCCTACCCAGTCCTTAGACCCATTTGCCAATTCTATTAATGTAATATTCTTACCCAATATCTCTTAATTTTCATAATTATTCCTTCCCATGTAATTCTCAGTATTTTTCTCTAGGCAGAAGGTATTATAGAAGAACTTTCCCTCCTCTTTATGCAGTATCTCAATTTATTAAATTCCAAAACCGTTTTTTTTTTTGCTTTGATTTAGCTAAAGGGTATTGACTATCAAACTTGTTTAATACAGTAATAGGTATTCAAGAGATTGAAGCTACTTTTTACATACCCAACTCATTTTTAATATAATGCAACATTATTTTAAAAAGCAATTATTTATGACTAGTATTTCTACAAAACAAAACATAATAGAATTCCTTCTCTTGTAGATTAAGTAACATATTTATTAAAGCAGAGATTGAAGACTTTAAAAAGAAAGTAAAGTATATGCTATAAATTATAATGATCTCTAATCAAAGCAGAAAATAATGGAATTTTTCCAGTAAGAAATTCATCAACATAGTAGACTGATAGCAAAATGAAAAGAAAGGGGAAAAAAGAGAAAGGCTTAAACAGCAATGAATTTTGTATACTTAAAAAGAAGACTGTCTAGGAAAAAATAACTTTTCTTTGAAATAAAAATGATTTAAAATAATTCACAAGTAGGTTAAATTACACTAGATGTGATTCTTCTTGCCCAGAACTCCTAATATTAAATTCTTTATTTTTCTTAAGTATTGTACTTTGCATATGAATTTATTCATGTGATGAGCTGTCTGCATTAATCTAAATTCAATTTAACTTAGTTAATGCTAATGGTCTGTTATGACAATTTGAAAAAAACAATTTTTCATTGATGACAGAAAAAGTTTAAGGAGATGATTATACTCATGAAGAAGTCTAATTTGTCTTAAAAAATCAGAATGTTCTGTAAATGAATAGAATTTTTTTAAAAAATTTAGAATATCTTAATTTCATAGTTGAAAATTTTAAAGATGTATAAGTTCATGTATATACTTATATACTAGAAAAGAGTATAATTTAAGCCTTTTTATTTAATTAAAATGATATACTGGTAACTGAATGAAGATAGCTGGTTTTGTCAATTTACTCTCCTATAATCTTGCCCATCACTGATGTAGATTTTTCAGAAAAGTCACCACATCTCATCAATTTTGTGTCTTCCCATAACAATATAAGTCTCTTGAGGGCAGAAACTGCCTTTACTTTTCTTATTTATATTCTCAATGCTTAGCATAGTACTTGATACAAAATGAGATCTTAATAAGTTATTTTCACACATTTTTAATTCATTATCATTAAACATGATATATATGGGACAGCTAGCTGATTCTGTAGCTAGAGAACCAAGCGTGGAGTCAAAAGGATCTGTGTTCAAATATGGCCTCAGACCCTTCTAGTTGTGTACACTTAAGCAAATCACTTCACTGTGTTTGCACAGCTCCTACTGCTCTCTTCCCTAAAACCAGTATTTATTTTTGAGTCTAAGACAGAAGGTAGGGTTTTGAGAAAGTTATATATACATACATACATATATATGCATATACATATATATGAAATTCAGAGAAATATGAGATTTTTAAGAATTGATGTAGTGTGAAATAAGTATAACCAATAGAACAACACATACTATTTTATAAATGAAGAGATTACTAAAAATAAGTCAAATTCGAGACTTCCGGTTAAGATGGCGGCTTAGAGAAAGCTGAAGTTCAGATCTCTGGAAAACCCTTCCCGACCGATCTCAAACTAGAAGCTCCTAAGGCGCCGAAATTCAAAACGATCAACAGCACAGACCCTGGGAACCCTCCTCCTGGACCTGGACCCGGTTCAAAAGGTACGGCTCCCCTTAAAAGCCAGAACCCGAGATCCCTCGGACCTCAGGGGTAGGAGCGCAGAGTCCAAGGCTCCCGGAAGCGGCAACCGCGCCGGGCTCAGAGAGCAGGGTCTGAGGAACAACAACCCTCAGGGTCTTCTACCCAAGTCCCAGTCCGGGTGAAAGTTACTGCCTGGGGCCTCCGCTGCAGAGAGCTGGTCAAAACAACAGCAACCCTCAGGGCGGGCAAGACAGCCTCACGGGCTGGATCCTGCTATCCAAGTCTCAGTGAAAGTCTGTGCTCTCGGAGCTTGGGGAAGCGGCAGCCCATCCCCCCGCAGGCCGACGAAACAGCCTCACGGCCAGGGATTCTGAAGGCAACTTCCGGAAACCGAGCCAGGGGGAGAGTGTGGCCTCGTGGTCCGACCCTTCCATTCCAGTTCCAGTGAGGCATATTCAGTTTAACCCAGGGAACGCTCATAGAACCAACATCTGCCCAGGACTAAAGCCCCTGATCACCAGACAAAGACAAGAAAAGCTAATCCTCCACGTTCAGAGATGACAAATTCCACAGAAGCACAGAAGCCCCAAAATACCAAGAAAAATAAGAAGAAAGGGGCGACTCTGGACACATTCTATGGAGCCAAAATACAAAATACAGAGCAGATAGAAGAAGACATACAAGAAAATTCTCCAAAATCTTCCAAAGGAAATAGAAACTCTCCACAAACCCATGAAGAATTTGAATCAGAAAGGACCAAAAAGATGGAAGCCCTCTGGGAGGAAAAGTGGGAAATGATGCAAAAGAAATTCACGCATCTACAAAACCAGTTTGACCAAACTGTAAAAGAAAACCAGGCTTTAAAGCAAGAACTAATAAAGCAAAGCCAAAACACCAAGAAATTAGAAGAGAACATAAAATATCTCACCGACAAGGTGATAGATCTGGAAAACAGGGGGAGAAGAGAAAATTTAAGAATAATTGGACTCCCAGAAAAGCCAGAAATAAACACCAAACTGGACATGGTGATACAAGATATAATCAAAGAAAATTGCCCAGAGATTCTAGAACAAGGGGGCAATACAGCCACTGACAGAGCTCACAGAACACCTTCTACACTAAACCCCCAAAAGACAACTCCCAGGAATGTAATTGCCAAATTCCAAAGCTATCAAACAAAAGAAAAAATCCTACAGGAAGCCAGAAAAAGACAATTTAGATATAAAGGAATGCCAATCAGGGTCACACAAGACCTTGCAAGTTCTACGCTGAATGATCGTAAGGCATGGAACATGATCTTCAGAAAGGCAAGAGAGCTGGGTCTCCAACCAAGAATCAGCTACCCAGCAAAACTGACTATATACTTCCAAGGGAAAGTATGGGCATTCAACAAAATAGAAGACTTCCAACTTTTTGCAAAGAAAAGACCAGAGCTCTGTGGAAAGTTTGATACCGAAAATCAAAGAGCAAGGAATACCTGAAAAGGTAAATATTAAGGAAAGGGGAAAAATGTTATCTTCTTTTACTCAAACTCTCTTCTATAAGGACTACATTTATATCAACCTATGTATACTAATATGTGGGGAAAATGTAATGTATAAATAGGGGGTAAAGAAAGACCAAATAGAATAATGGTTCTCACACAAAGATTCACAGGGGAAGGGGAGGGGAAGAAAACTCCTATAAGAAGGAGAGGAAGAGAGGGGGGGGGTTTACTTAAACCTCAATCTCAGGGAAATCAACTCTGAGAGGGAAAAACATCCAGATCCATTGGGATCTTGAATTCTATCTTACCCAACAAGGGTAAGGAGAAGGGAAAACCAAGGGGGGGAGGGGGAGAGGGAGAACAAAAAGGGAGGGAAAGAGAGGGGGGAGGGGGAGGGAACAAAAAGGGAGGGACTAAAAAGGGAAACATCAAGGGAGGGGACAAGGGGGACTGATTCAAAGTAAATCACTGGACTAAAAGGTAGAGCCGAAGAAGAAAAGGTTAGAATTAGGGAAGGCAATCAAAATGCCAGGGAGTCCACAAATGACAATCATAACTTTGAACGTGAATGGGATGAACTCACCCATAAAACGTAGACGAATAGCAGAATGGATTCGAATCCAAAACCCTACCATATGTTGTCTTCAAGAAACACACATGAGGCGGGTTGACACCCACAAGGTCAGAATTAAAGGATGGAGTAAGACCTTCTGGGCCTCAACTGATAGAAAGAAGGCAGGAGTGGTAATCATGATATCTGATAAAGCCAATTCAAAAATAGACCTGATCAAAAGGGATAGGGAAGGTAATTATATTTTGTTAAAAGGGACTCTAGACAATGAGGAAATATCATTAATCAACATGTATGCACCAAATAATATAGCACCCAAATTTCTAATGGAGAAACTAGGAGAATTGAAGGAAGAAATAGACAATAAAACCATACTAGTGGGAGACTTAAACCAACCATTATCAAATTTAGATAAATCAAATCAAAAAATAAATAAGAAAGAGGTAAAAGAAGTGAATGAAATCTTAGAAAAATTAGAATTAATAGACATATGGAGAAAAATAAATAGGGATAAAAAGGAATACACCTTCTTCTCAGCACCACATGGCACATTCACAAAAATTGACCATACATTAGGTCACAGAAACATAGCACACAAATGCAAAAAAGCAGAAATAATGAATGCAGCCTTCTCAGATCACAAGGCAATAAAAATAATGATTAGTAATGGTACATGGAAAACCAAATCTAAAACCAATTGGAAATTAAACAATATGATACTCCAAAACCGTTTAGCTAAAGAAGAAATCATAGAAACAATTAATAATTTCATCAAGGAAAATGACAATGGCGAAACATCCTTTCAAACCTTTTGGGATGCAGCCAAAGCGGTAATCAGAGGCAAATTCATATCCCTGAAAGCTCATATTAACAAACAAGGGAGAGCAGAGATCAATCAATTGGAAATGCAATTGAAAAAACTCGAAAGCGATCAAATTAAAAACCCCCAGCAGAAAACCAAATTAGAAATCCTAAAAATTAAGGGAGAAATTAATAAAATCGAAAGTGATAGAACTATTGATTTAATAAATAAGACAAGAAGCTGGTACTTTGAAAAAACAAACAAAATAGACAAAGTACTGGTCAATCTAATTAAAAAAAGGAAGGAAGAAAAGCAAATTCATAGCATTAAAGATGAAAAGGGGGACAGCACCTCCAATGAGGAGGAAATTAAGGCAATCATTAGAAATTACTTTGCCCAATTATATGGCAATAAATACACCAATTTAGGAGAAATGGATGAATATATACAAAAATACAAACTGCCTAGACTAACAGAAGAGGAAATAGAATTCTTAAATAATCCAATATCAGAAATTGAAATCCATCAAGCCATCAAAGAACTTCCTAAGAAAAAATCCCCAGGGCCTGATGGATTCACCTGTGAATTCTATCAAACATTCAGAGAACAGTTAACCCCAATACTATACAAACTATTTGACATAATAAGCAAAGAGGGAGTTCTACCAAACTCCTTTTACAACACAAACATGGTACTGATTCCAAAACCAGGCAGGTCAAAAACAGAGAAAGAAAACTATAGACCAATCTCCCTAATGAATATAGATGCAAAAATTTTAAATAGGATACTAGCAAAAAGACTCCAGCAAGTGATCAGAAGGATCATTCACCATGATCAAGTAGGATTCATACCAGGGATGCAGGGCTGGTTCAACATTAGGAAAACCATCCACATAATTGACCACATCAACAAGCAAACTAGCAAGAACCACATGATTATCTCAATAGATGCAGAAAAAGCCTTTGATAAAATACAACACCCATTCCTATTAAAAACACTAGAAAGCATAGGAATAGAAGGGTCATTCCTAAAAATAATAAACAGTATATATCTAAAACCAACAGCTAATATCATCTGCAATGGGGATAAACTAGATGCATTCCCAATAAGATCAGGAGTGAAACAAGGATGCCCATTATCACCTCTACTATTTGACATTGTACTAGAAACACTAGCAGTAGCAATTAGAGAAGATAAAGAAATTGAAGGCATCAGAATAGGCAAGGAGGAGACCAAGTTATCACTCTTTGCGGATGACATGATGGTCTACTTAAAGAATCCTAGAGATTCAACCAAAAAGCTAATTGAAATAATCAACAACTTTAGCAAAGTTGCAGGATACAAAATAAACCCACATAAATCATCAGCTTTTCTATATATCTCCAACACAGCTCAGCAGCAAGAACTAGAAAGAGAAATCCCATTCAAAATCACCTTAGACAAAATAAAATACCTAGGAATCTATCTCCCAAGACAAACACAGGAACTATATGAACACAACTACAAAACACTCGCCACACAACTAAAACTAGACTTGAACAATTGGAAAAACATTAACTGCTCATGGATAGGACGAGCCAATATAATAAAAATGACCATCCTACCCAAACTTATTTATCTATTTAGTGCCATACCCATTGAACTACCAAAATACTTCTTCACTGATTTAGAAAAAACCATAACAAAGTTCATTTGGAAGAATAAAAGATCAAGGATATCCAGGGAAATAATGAAAAAAAACACATATGATGGGGGCCTTGCAGTCCCAGACCTCAAACTATATTACAAAGCAGCAGTCATCAAAACAATTTGGTACTGGCTAAGAAACAGAAAGGAAGATCAGTGGAATAGACTGGGGGAAAACGACCTCAGCAAGACAGTATACGATAAACCCAAAGATCCCAGCTTTTGGGACAAAAATCCACTATTCGATAAAAACTGCTGGGAAAATTGGAAGACAGTGTGGGAGAGACTAGGAATAGATCAACACCTCACACCCTACACCAAGATAAATTCAAAATGGGTGAGTGACTTAAACATAAAGAAGGAAACCATAAGTAAATTGGGTAAACACAGAATAGTATACATGTCAGACCTTTGGGAGGGGAAAGGCTTTAAAACCAAGCAAGATATAGAAAGAATCACAAAATCTAAAATAAATAATTTTGACTACATCAAACTAAAAAGCTTTTGTACAAACAAAACCAATATAACTAAAATCAGAAGGGAAACAACAAATTGGGAAAAAATCTTCATAGAAACCTCTGACAAAGGTTTAATTACTCATATTTATAATGAGCTAAATCAATTGTACAAAAAATCAAGCCATTCTCCAATTGATAAATGGGCAAGGGAAATGGATAGGCAGTTCTCAGATAAAGAAATCAAAACTATTAACAAGCACATGAAGAAGTGTTCTACATCTCTTATAATCAGAGAGATGCAAATCAAAACAACTCTGAGGTATCACCTCACACCTAGCAGATTGGCTAACATAACAGCAAAGGAAAGTAATGAATGCTGGAGGGGATGTGGCAAAATAGGGACATTAATTCATTGCTGGTGGAGCTGTGAACTGATCCAACCATTCTGGAGGGCAATTTGGAACTATGCCCAAAGGGCGACAAAAGAATATCTACCCTTTGACCCAGCCATAGCACTGCTGGGTCTGTACCCCAAAGAGATAATGGACACAAAGACTTGTACAAAAATATTCATAGCTGCGCTCTTTGTGGTGGCCCAAAACTGGAAAACGAGGGGATGCCCATCAATTGGGGAATGGCTGAACAAACTGTGGTATATGTTGGTGATGGAATACTATTGTGCTCAAAGGAATAATAAAGTGGAGAAGTTCCATGGAGACTGGAACAACCTCCAGGAAGTGATGCAGAGCGAGAGGAGCAGAACCAGGAGAACATTGTACACAGAGACTAATACACTGTGGTATAATCGAACGTAATGGACTTCTCCATTAGGGGCGGTGTAATGTCCCTGAAAAACTTGCAGGGATCCAGGAGAAAAAAAACACCATTCATAAGCAAAGGATAAACTATGGGAGTGGAAACACCGAGAAAAAGCAACTGCCTGAATACAGAGGTTGAGGGGACATGACAGAGGATAGACTTTAAATGAACACTCTAATGCAAATACTATCAACAAAGCAATGGGTTCAAATCAAGAAAACATCTAATGCCCAGTGGACTTACGCGTCGGCTATGGGGGGTGGGGGGGAGGAAAAGAAAATGATCTATGTCTTTAACGAATAATGCTTGGAAATGATCAAATAAAATATATTTAAAAAAAAAATAAGTCAAATTCTGAGTAAATGGTAAAACCTTTGAAGGTCCCAGAAAACAGATTTCAAAATAGTTTTGTAATCTGGGGCTGATGAGCATTCATATTGCTTCAGACTGAAACATTACCAACATGGAAAAGGCTGTATGTCCTGCTTTGGGAATGGCATGCAAAGGTGTAAGAGAAGGACCCTGTTCCCAAATATGGAGCATATATATCCATTCTGTAAGTGCTCTTGGTCTGCAAAAAGCATGATAAAGAAACATTTTTAACTGACTTTGAAGACAAAAATAATAATTAAAAGTCAATAACTTGACAAAGGAGCCTCTTTTTGTATCACTTTCTGGTCTGGCCATATGCTGACTTCTTTGGCTTCCTTCAAATCATATTTATAGTAGCTCTTTTTCAAAAACAAAGAGCTGGAAACCAATGGGACATCCATCGATCAGGGAATGGCTGAATAAATTGTGGTATATAATACTAATGGAATACTGTTGTAGCATAAGAAATGACAAACAAGATAATCTCAATTACTATCAACAAAAGTCTTTGGGAGACATTTAAAAAAATAACTTTTACTTTTTTCTCCAGATTACATGTCAATACAAATTCTAGTACACATTTTTTGATATTTTGCAGTCCAAGTTTACTTTCCTCAAACCTCTCCAACCTCCCAAATATAGTAGTACTTAATTTGATATAGGTGGAAGATGATTTCCCATAAAGTAAATATTTTCATGTTCATTATATTGTGAAAGAAAACACATATCACTTGCATTAGAGAAAAACTTACAGAATAAAGTGAGGAATGACATACTTCAATCTGCTTTTAGATCCTGTCAGTTCCTTTTATTACAGTGGATACTTTTTTCTATCATGATTCTCTTGGAGGTGTCCTGAATCTTTTCCCTGTTGATAATAGTTGTCATTCAAAATTTATCATCTTGCTTTATTGCTACTTCTGTGGACAATATTCTCATGGTTCTTCTCACTTCACTGTGCATCACTTCATATAAGCCTTCTCAGGTTCTTTTTGTGATCATCTTTTTTGTCATTTCTTATGGTACAACAGTATTCCATTACAATTGTATACCACAATTTATTCAGCCATTCCCCAATTGATGGATAACCACTTGGTTTCCAGTTCTTTTCCACCACAAAAAAAGAGTCTGTTTCATTGATTTCTAAATGTAAGAAACTACTGAATAAAATCTGTGATGCAAAGGAAACTTAAAAATTATAGCACTCACACTTTGGATTTTTGGTAGATATGATTGTTAAACTTTTACAAGTACATGTCTAACTTTAATTTTTAGGATTTCAAGTTCAAGAGATGCTACAAATAATTTTGAAGAAGTAGGTCCTTTTCCTCTGTCTTTGAACTCTTTGGAATACAGATCTACTACTGTTATTTCAGGATCAAAGAGTATGCAATTTTATGGCTCTTTAGGACATTTTCCAAATTACTTTCCATAGTGGTTGTATCAGTTTACAGCTCTACCACCTGTGCATTAGTGTCCCAATTTTTTCACATCCCCTTTACCATTTACCATGGAGTTCTTCTTAATCTTGATAACTTCCCTTTGATATTATCAAGTTTCCTTCTATATATTTGAGTTGCACATAGTTTTGTGCAAGTTATCCCCCACCATTAGGCTAGGAAAACCTAGAAAACAGGACTGCTTTATTCCCCAGTGGACTTTAAATATATTATCAAGTTGACAAAATAAATTAAATTGGAATTTTTGATAGTTTTGTGGAAGCCATGGATGACATAGAAAATGTTGAGAAACTCAAAAATGCACAAAATTTATTCATGTAAAATGTACAATATCAAACTATTAAATATTTTAATACCATAAATATACATAATTACTTTTTAAGGTTAAAATTAGCAAAAGAGTTGAAGTTTGTGAAAAGAATACAAAAGACAGCAGAAAACATATGTAAAAAAAGGATTATTTTTTTAAAAGTTTGTACTAGATTATATTTCTAAAATACGGTTGCCAGGAATTTAGATTAATTCCAAAGAGATTTATTTACAATTTATTTACAAAATGTAGAAAGAGTGAAGTTAGAAAATCAGAGAGAGAATAGGGTGAGATATCTAGCTTAAGCACTGAGTATTTTTACTCCAACCCCTGATTTAACCTTGGCAGGGGAGTTTAGTCCTTAACTGGAGAGGTCTTGGCCCTTATAACCAAGGACATGGGGAAGTCTCTCTCAAGAGGTAGGTTCTCCTGAGGCTAGTTTCTTCAGAAAATATCCAGGAAAGGAGTCAGCTCTTTTCTTAAACCACATGTCAGTCCAACAGAAGAGATTTGAGAACAGCCTCAGGAGGAACAGGGTCTCTGGTCTAGTCAGAAGATTCTTCTCCAGTCTTAACTTCAGAGAATAAAGAACTGTGTCTTGCAGCAAGTTCAAATCCAAGTAGAACTGCACTCAGGAAGTTGTAACTCCCTTTTAAAGACACTTTCTTTTGCATTACTTCTTGTGCCTTCCCCTAATTTTACATCTACCAATAACAATTGAAGCTTTGCTTTAAAATAGCCCAGGGGCTGTCAGTTTAATTCTCATTCATCACCCACTATAGCACATGTGGGTTACAGACCTTGTCCACTCAAGTGTGAATGGAGTGTTTATACTTTTGGTGATTAAATCTAAAAATGGGCAGGAAAGTTAATTTAATTTTCACCATCAGGGGAGAATTAATTAATTTCATTTTCACAATCAGGGAGAGTTAAATTTAATCTTCACAATCCCCCCAATGATCATTGTGTGACTAGTTTCCCTATTGATCATTTAACATAATCATCTGGTATCCCTAAAATTTTCTAACTATAGGTGTATATAATATTACACCTTCTAAGAGGAAACAACACTAATTAGAGATAAGATGGAAATAGAAGAGAGAGAGAGAGGCACATTGACAAAAAGCCAATTAGTTGCAGTCCCCTTTGGCATAGAAATGTACATTTACAATAAATGTTCAACCCCCTTTAATTCAATCAATGACACTCAAAAGTTCATTCTGGATCTTCTTCATGCAGTGTAGGTTTCTGCAGGCATCTTTCTTCAAACAGTTCATTCTCTGGATTCAAGTAGTTAGCAAGCTTATTTTCCTGAAATTTTTCTCAAACAAAATTTTAAATCTTGGCTTTTTTATGAAAATACAATACAATCCTCCCTGAAAAGGATGTTCACCAACACCTGGATCAACTCAATACATGATTGAGTTAAGGGGGATGTATGAGTCAATTATCAAAAGAAAAACCAAAAATATAAAAAGAAAAATAAATAGGAGAAAAATTAAACTTTGGGAGAAATAAAAAATTCAAAATCAAAATATCAAAAATTATGTATATAAAATTTCTGAATAAATAAGAATAAATTCATAACAGACCCTTGTATTAGGGTCCAATTAAAGTAAATTTCTGTCCCACAAATCTATAGGGAAAAATGCAGTAATATTGTATTTACCCATTGCAATGTTTCAACCTTGGTTGAGTATTTTTTTCTTCTTCTTTTCCTACTTTTTGCCTGGTTGCCCTCCCTACAGGTCCAGATGTTTTTAGTTTTGAGGGACTTTTGGAAAAGAAGAGATAAGAAACTTCTCTTGCCCATCTCCTTGAACCCCATGTTCTTTAGTTCCTTGCTGCTGCCTCTAGCGATGCTGATACTACTTGCTCTTGCTCCTGCCCCAGTCCCAGCCCCATCCCCAGCCCAACATCTATTGATTCTGTTGAACTGTTGATTGCTGCCAACAAGAAGCTAGGAGTCCATGGAACCTCTCTCAAGACAGTTGATAAAAATGAGGGTGTCACTGTCCATGTGGCAGGGGAATCAAACTGCTCCCTAGCATTTTACCTCAGAGGGGAAGGGGAAGAAGTTTAATCTTCCAAACAGGAAGTAAAATTGTAAGCATGATGCATTCTATGAAATAGCAGTACCTTGCCTATTTCAAACAATTTCCATTTTTAGGATAATTTTTTTTTCTTTCTAACACTGATCCTTTCAATTATCTTCCCTAAGATTCAAGGGAGAAATTCATCTCCCTACAGCCCTTTGCCATTTGGGCCTGCTCAGTCTCTAAGATTCATACAGTTTGAGATTCCTCAAACCCATCTTCTCCCTTGTTATGGGAAACCCCAGAGCCATGACAAAAAGGCATCTGAATAAATAGAAGGAACTTTAAGGAATCAGGGAGGTGAAAATTTTAAACCCTTTCAGACTCCATTGTTTTATGAAAGTCTCTGTATTTTTCTGATTGTTTTGTTTATTATATAATTTTGTTGTTTTAAGATCACATGTTAATGTATTCAATACTATTCTGTTACACTGAATCAGTTTAATCTACTGTGTTTTAACTATTAGATATATTCTGTTACTTTTCCCCTATAACTATACTGAACTATACACACACACACACACACACACACACACACACACACACACACACACACATATATATATATATGCCGTAAAGCCCATAAACAGCTTTTTCTTCCATTTTTCATTTGTTAAGTGTCACATAGATGATGGATGGACTCAACCTCGCTAACAACGTTTGAAGAATTTAATGAGCTAAATATCTCAAATTGATTTTAATGGGTCATAATTTTTGTATTTTTTTCTTTCAACAACTCTGATTGACCATTTTGCCTATCTCTGAGTTATTTTTAACAAGAGGTAAAGAATTCATTTTAGTAGCTGAAGTGAAGCACTATTATGATCCCCATCTCCACAATTGTAAAAATGTGAATGGATGGAACATAACAGTCTTATAA
Source organism: Monodelphis domestica (assembly GCF_027887165.1). NCBI lineage: Eukaryota > Metazoa > Chordata > Mammalia > Didelphimorphia > Didelphidae > Monodelphis > Monodelphis domestica. The sequence continues at coordinate 240,120,217 of NC_077232.1, forward strand.
CAAAGGAGTTAGGAAGTTGTTCCCAGGGCATGGTACACCTGGATGGCTTCCAATAGGGAGCATCTCCCATTTGTAGTTCTTCAGCTTAGGCTACTCTTCCACCAGAAAGATCTAGATTCTTGGTGACATTTTTAGACCCAACATCAACAGTACAGAGATTTTTGACTTTTCTAGACTCCTCTGCCATGTTTTTGTAATGATGGCAGTAATAAATATATTTTAAAAAATCTCAGCCAAGGTCAAAACATTGCTACACCTGAAAAACTTGTGACACTATCCACTGATTTTTAAATGTCACACAGCAGACTCATGTGAATCCTAATGTAACAGTTAAATTTATAGTTGAGACTGAAAAAAAATCTAAATTTAAATGGTCACCTAGGGAAATCCCAAATAATAGAATACCCAAGTCAGCTGCCAAATTTTTATAGTGATTTAATTACAATAGGAGGAAGAAAATATTAGGGGGGGGAGAAGAGGAAAGAGGGATAGAAGGAAAGAGGGAGAGAAGGAAAGGAGTTTAACTTAAAACCACTCTGGCTCAGGCTGAGCCAACATAGGTGTTAAGGCCTTGGAGAGCCAAGGCAGGGAAAGGGGTCAGTCCTTATTACTCACATGACCAATCTGAAGGAAAGCAGTCTGTGGGGCTCCTCCGACCTCAAGCTCCAGGATTGAACTGAACTCTATCCCTCCTCCAAGAAAGTCACCAGAACTCCAGAGGCTGTTCTCTACCTCACATCCTGCATCTCACATGTGCCAATGGTGGCTCAAGCTTGACTTAGGACCACCCAGAGGTCTGTCCTTTTTTTGCACATGTCTATTGAAGGCCAGTTTCTCAAATAATTAAATCTTGAGTTTGATGCAGCCCTTCCTAATCTTGTTACACTGAGTAGGGTGGAGAATGTGGGCTTCCAAGACCTTATTCTGTTATTCCAAGGATCTCTATTGTTATTGATCAGGAAATAGCTAAATTGGATCTTCTAAAGAATGGTCTGATTAGGGTGCAATAGTTTTGAAATTCACACTAATGATAGTGGGTTTGTTTGCTATTATAATTAAATGGGCTATTATAATTTTGGGGATTTTGATGCTTTTTGAATGAGCATTACCTGTTGTACTACTGTTCTTTATTAAAAAAGGCTGTTACTTTGCAAAAATTATTTGCACTCATACAGAGTGGATCATGACTAAGTTTGAAGAGGTAATGGATCTCATTTTTGGGGGAGAGAAACCTTTTGTATTCTACCTTTCCTTAGCTGACTTTGTGTGTAAGCTGTATATTTTTCATTTTTAAAACTCTTATTATTGTTTTTGCTTGCATGTGCAATATACTATTTCAGTTTTATTTTTTTCTCTCCTTTTTTGGTATTTGAAGCACATGTCACCAGTACTTAGATTTTCTTAAACTTTTTTGATTTTGCAGTAATATAAGTTTAAAATACATTTGCCCTAAAAAGCTTTAGACTATAAAAATGATTTAAAAAATTATGGGGCTTTGCTTAATGATTTTGTCTGATTCCAGAAGAAGAGAACAAAAGAACCATTATACATTGCCAAGAAGCACAAGGTCATAAAGGACCTAACCATTCTATTTGGATTGATGAACTTCTAAGCCAATATGAAAGGACTTGTTCCTAGTGTGAAACTTGAGGTTGTGGCACTTATATATTAAGACACAGGATGCCTTGTATCCACACTCTTTGTGAAATACTTATAGACTATAATTTATAGACAAGTCCTGAAGTTTGGCTATCATACTGACTCTCTCTGTGCCTGAGAGTGAAGGTAAAATCAGATCAGGTAATGGCAATTCTCTATCACACAAAAATCTAGTCCTTTTTTCTCTCTTATATTATGGCAACTTAGAGTCTGTAGTCTTGGCTGCAAATGGGTAAGTGAAATATTACTGTTTTGTCCTATAGACTTGTGGGATAGAAATCACTTTAATTGGGTCCTGATTCAAGCACCTGTTATAGGTTTATTTTCCTTTTAAGATTTTGATAGTCTATACTTCATCCAGAAGATATATTTTTTTCTCTTTTATTTGGATATTTTTGATGGTTTTTAATTTCTCTTGCCAATTGATTCATATACCTCATAACTCAGCCATGTATCCTTAAGTAATCCCTGTGTTTTTCAACATCCTCTTCAGGGGGAGGGATGTGTTATTATTCTAAAATGCAAGGTTTAAGTTCTTTTGAGAGTAATTTTAGGTTAAGAAGCATGCTACCTCTCTGAATCCAGAAAGTGAACTGTTTGGAGAAGGCACCAAGAAGATGTCTCCACAGACCACACACTGCACCAGAAGATCCATAGTGAACTTTGGGAAGTGATGATTTGAACTGTGTGGGGTTGAATGTATTTGTTTTGTATGTATACTCTTATGCTGAAGAGGACTGCCTCCTAAATGGCTTTTTGTCAATGCACCTAGCAATCATGAGTTTGTTCTTTTCCCTTTTATACCCAAAATTATTGTAATTTAAAAGTTGGTTATGCTTACAAAATCCATTGGAGAGACTAGTCTTCCACCAGAACTCTGGGGGGAGTGTGTAATTGAAATCTGTTACCCTAAAAAGGAACTTCATTTCTCGGGAACCCACTGACTTCCTGTCATTACATACTTCCTATAGACAGAGGATATTAGTGAGTGGGTGGTACTCTTGGGCCTCTTCATATTGATGACAGCAAGTTTGGTGGTGGTAAGGCAGGCATTTAAACTGGCTGATCAGCCATGGGCATATGGTTTTATTTTGTATTCCTTTTATTTATTTCTAATGATCATTAATAAATCTCCTAAAATAAAATATTTTTATTATTGAGATTTAATTTTAAATTTTACACATACAAAGTCTGGAAGCATTAAAATTTCTCTATATATAGCTGATTAGCATATACATAACTTAAATTTTACAATAAGGTCCTATAAATAACCCAAAAAGGGAAAATACAAAATCAAATTTCTCTGGTATGAAGTGAAGTTTCTAGATGAAGGGGATATCCTACCCCTAACTGCTGAAATGCAGAAGAGATAGCTGTATTTTTTCTGGATGGTACTTATTTGAAAGAATGTTGATGAGCTGGAGAACATATATTGGAGATAAACCAGAATACTGATGAGAAACAATTTTATGCTAAATGATGAATAAATTAGAAATACTTCTGAAAAGAGAAAGCTCATGCAGGGGTAGCAGGCTATGTTGGAGACATATAAACTATTTTCAAGTATTTGGAGAAATTTTTCATGAATGATTAGATTAATTTTTCATCCTAGAGAGAATAAATAAGTATAATGGGTAGAAGTTGAAGATATACATCTATATTTGATTTTTTTTTAAATCCCAATAGTTAAAGATAGAGATGTGCTGGTAGATGTTTAACAATCAACTCTACCAAAAATAAGGAAAAAAGGAAAGAAAAAATAAAATTATAAATGATATAATTTTAAGTTTATTTTGCATCATCAAGATTGTATTCTTCAGTTTCTTATATCTATAAATCAATAAAACATTAAATCCCAACAATTTCTAAGGTAAAAGTACACACACTAAATTATTAATAAAATGCTGTCTTAGTCCTTCACAAGCTGGCTCCATTTTGTCACTAATTAGCACTATACAAAAGTGGAATTAGTTTCCTTGGGATATAATGGACTCCTCCTCACTGGAAGTCTTCAAACAAAATTGAATAGCTACCTTCAAGGTTTATTATATTTAAAATAATTCTTTCAGTTGTAGTTGCTAATTTCGATTAGGACCATGAAAATGTGTGGTTCTGTATTGACTACATTAGTGTTAAGGCTAACAATAAAAATGTAAGATTATAAATTTAAAGCAAAAATATTAGAGATGTCTACCCAAAACCCCTTCATCTTATATATGTGGCAGATAAAGGTCTAGAAAAGAAAAGGATTTTCTCCACATCCATTAAAAAGTAAGTAATAGAGCACAGGAATCAAGCCCATGTCTTCTGACTCAATCTCACATAATGCTACACTTCTTGCTAAGGGAATTTTGATGGACTACATTGATAAGAAAACATCTTTCTCTTTTCAGAAGTGATCTGAGGACTATGAATGTGCCAAGAATGTTCTATATACTGTGATCACTTTCCAAAAATGCCTTCTCTGAGATACTTTTTTTTTTCCTTTATTACAAGGATTTAATAGTGGAGTTAGAAGCAGTGGTGGCAACTTTGGTGTGTAACATGTGTGCATATGTAGGATAAAGGGAAATGATGATTAAGAAAAAACAAAAGATAACCATCAAAAATTTTAAAGCACCTGGGGATAACATTAAGACCATATTTATAGGCATGATCATGTAAAAATCTTTTATACTTCACTTCCATTTCCTGAACCTAATCCTACTGTCTCAAAAATTCTATCTTCACCCAGTAATGATGAATAAAAGTCACAGAGAAATAAATTAAAATTGAACTTTCATTCAATAATTTACTAATAAATAAATCTCTTTCCATATGAATACTTTTTTATAATAATCTATGATGTATACATGGTTTTCCTTTCATCAGACCATGCATTCACAAACATTCCTTTTTGGGTTGACAAATAATACCCTCTCTTTCACTCTTCTATTTGCCTGAGAAGAAAATGGAAAATCAGTTTTCACTGATTTTATTTCATTTTAGAGAGGATGGAATCAAACTAAATAATAAAAATTAACTTTTAATACATTTTATTTAGTATTTACATTTCTTTTTTGTATTATTTTCTGGTTGAATTTTGCATAGTAGATTAATCCCAATACAATTATGTAGGGATACAAGTAAAGTATGTTGTGAAGAGCATAAATTGAGGAGGATTTCATGATCTTTGTCCATTCCATATTGAAGTGTTAGCCCTTTTTGAAGATGTAGTGGATTATGTCCATGAAATAGATATATTTCTTCTTATCTTTTTTTAACATGTGCTATTTATAAAGTACATAGAAGTGCTTTAAAAATTAAGTGAAAACCTTCAATGTTTAATATAAGAATAATGTCTTGATTTTCATTTCTTGTTTAAAGCAATTTAATATTTCTTTACATCTATGGTTACTACTTATATTTAAATACAACACAATGTGCTTTTCTAAAATTATTTTTTTTAATTTATCAGGAAAATGTATTTTGTTTTAATCATTTTATCAAAAATATTCCATTTTAAGAAACATTGTTAGTGTTCATTTCATTTTTACATTTCATTATATATTACTTAATGTTTCTATCTGGTTTCATCATTTAAAGGGGAAACAAAAAGTCAGTGGTATCAAGTAGACTTAATCTGGTAAAAATCATAGAAAAAAATAGATTTTTAAATAAGACATCTATATTTTAGTGGTCAACAGAGTCACTTTATAGCATATAGTTTTGTAAATAAGTTGGGATAAAATTGTAAGAGAAATATTTCAGAGAAAAGGGAGAGAAAGTAAATATGCATTTAATGAGCACCTACTATATGACAAACACTGTGCTCCTTTCCTCCATTTGAGTCTTCAATTCAGGAAGGCTCCCTGAATGAGCATTCCTGACCCTAGATCCAGCACTCTATTCATTGTTCTACCTAACTGACCCCAGTGAATAAGTAGATGATGAAATTACCTTAAAAGATAGAATAGAAAGTTTAAAAAAGAAGGATGCATAGGAGATTGCTTTCAAAAACATATATGCCATCAATGGAAGGAGAAATAAGATATAGCCTTATCTGAGATTTGTGAGAGCTAGGTAGATGGAAAATGAACAAATACTATCATTCTTGAACCTAATGGAGGAAATATATATCCAAAAGGAAAATGTGAGAAGGATGAAAAATTTCACAGGCAATGTAGAATGAGAACATGAAAAATGATCTTTGGGCTTAGCAGTTACAATCTCATTGGTAAACTTGGAGATAGTAGTTTGAGTCAAGTAATGGAAGCCAGATGATTAGGGATTTAGAAATATGTTTGCGGAGGAGAGAGTGAGGAAGAATCAATGGATGTGGGCAGACCAATCTAGATATATGACTACTAGCATAAAAGAAATAATAGCTTGGAAAAGTGAGGGATAAGAGATTGTCTAAAGCATCAATGGTCTGCTAGCATATATGGGAAGTAGAAAAGAGTTTGTTGGGTAAGGACAGATTGAAATCTATTAAATATAGCAAGCAATACTAAAGGAAGGGTCATAGTCTGGGATACAAGGACAGATATAGGATGGCTGAGACAGAAAGCAAGATAAAGGAAGAAATATTTGCCATTTTTCTCTCCATTGAAAGATAATCTACTTTAAATAATATTTGAGCAGGAATACTCTCTATCACATGCCTAAATATTCTTCCTTGAAAGACATGTTGGGAAGGATGAGTTATTGACCACTGAGGCAGTCCATTCTACTTTTAGGCAATTATAATTTTTAGGATTTTTTCCCCCTTACAAGGAACTGAAATTAACTGAAAAAGTTAAGAGTTATCATTTTTATCTTGCAGGCAGTTTCTTTTATGATAGGAACCTTAATCTCTCACACCATACCTGTGACTATCCTTATTAAAAATGAGATCTAGAACTGAAAATATTGCTGCTACTAAACACTATATGTGTTTCCGTGGGCCACATAATTTTAAAATGTAATTTAAAAATATTTTATTGTGTTTTTTCCTTTGTTAAATATTTTTCAATTGCTTTTTCAACTGTTTTGTGCCATTTTCCAGGCTTTCATGATCTGGATTTGGAGTAGGCCATGTGTTCAATACCTCTGTACATATTGCCTAAAGATGTCAAGGTATATTGGTAATATTTAATTCATAGTTCTCTATAATAGCCTTTTCTTAAGGAAGTTAAAGTTTGGGTAGCTAGGTGGAAAGGCTAATACATAGCCAGGCTTGTAGATGGGAGATCTTGGGGATAAGTTGTAAAAATTAAATTATATCTCTAATAATAAAAATATTGTATTTCATGAGGTTTATTAAGGATCATTAAAAGTCAAGGAATAAAGAAGATACAAAATAAAAACCACGTGCCCATGGCTGATTAGCCCATTTTAAATCCCTACACTTAGCTTACGACTATACTTGATACATCATTGCAAGGAAGAGAAGAGAGCGTGGGAGGTGTTACCACCAGTTAAATACAAATTGTGATCTTTCCTAGGTGGAGACTCAGGTGAGATTATAGGGAATTCTGGGAAATACCACGGACTTCTGAGGAATGAAGTCTAGGGATCAAAATCTCCATTTAAACATACCTTCCTATGATCCTATTGGGAAACCAGTTTCCCCAAAAGGATCATGGAAACATAATCAACTTAAAGATTGTAATGATTTGTGGATAAAAGGAAAAGAGAATAAAACCAATGATTACTAGGTGCAAAAAAAAAAATTATGTAGGCTATCTAGATAATTCTAGAGAGAAAAACTCAATTTTTTTAAGATAGTCTAGATAATTTTTTTTAACCACATTTCACCCAGCCCACCCAACCATCCTCTCAAAGCTTCTGATTTAGCTTGCTCTTGCTGCCTGCTCCTGACTCCAGCCATCTCGCTCACCTGGTCCAGGCCACGCCCAGACTCTAGGCCCAGCCTCAGGCCCGAGCAACTCTACTCTTGATCTCTGGCATCCCAGGCCAGCCCCAGTACCCAGCCTGCTGGTAGCTGCCCCTGTGTCTTCGAAATCACAAACCATCTAGTAAAAACTGGTAAAGAACTGGTATTCTTTCCTTAGGCAACAATTAGCCTCCATGTGGCAGGGGACCTCAAGGGGGGTGGGGAGGGACAAGGAGAAGGAAGAGACTTTTCCAAAAAGGAAGCTGATTACAAGTATGGCATATTCTATGAGAGAGTAGTGCATTGCCTATTTCAAAGGATCTTTTTCTGAGTGCACTAATCTTTTTACTTATCTTACCTGAGATTCAGGGGAGAAATTCATCTCCCTGCAACTATTTGCCATTTGGGCCTGCCCAATTTTTGATTCCTAAAGACCATGTTCTTCCTTGCTATGGGAAATCCCACAGTACTGACAAAAGGAATCTCAACGGATAAGAATAAACCACACACACACACACACACACACACACACACACACACACACGCACACACACACACACACACACACAAACTTTAAAGAGACTGGAGGCTAAATTTTTAAAGTTTTTCAGACTCCAATGTTTTATTAAAAATCTTTGTATTTTTTTTTTGTCATTTTGCTGATTGTTTTGTTTAAGATTTAATTTTGTTGGTTTCAAGTTCATATATTAATGTATTCAATACTATTCTGTCTCTGTGCATTGACTTTTTCCACTTAAATCTCCTTCACGCACAAGTGTCTTTGTGCACACTCATCTATCATAGATGAAAACACACAATCATCCTCGGTTACCGAAAGACTACTACTATTACTACTATTCTGTTACACTGAATCATTTTAGTGTACTGGGTTTTAACTACTGTTATATTATGTTGCTTTTCTTTATAACTATACTGAACAAATATTATTTCTATTTTGACTTTGTAAATTGTCACATAGAGGATGGATGGACTTCATCAAAGTCCATGGTTACAATTGTATGACAACCTGTGGAAAATTTAATGAGCTACATATCTCAAATTGATTTTAAGGGGTCATGATTTTTAGATTTTTTTCAATAACTCTGATCATTTTGCCTGCCTCTAACAGGAAGTAAGGTCCATTTTAGTAGCTGAAGTGAAATACAATCATAATTGGAATGGGATATCACAGTCTCATACCAAAGGAGCAGGGAAGTTAATCCCAGTGCATGGTACCTTTGGATGGCTCCCAAAAGAGGAGCATCTCTCATTTATAACTCTTCAGCTCACTTTACCTTTTCATCAGAATGATATCTAGATTTCTTGATGATGTTCTACACCCAAATAAGTTTTACTTTGTTTAAAAATGTATTTGTCAAGATTGAAAGATTTGCTATGTCTGTAAAAATTCTTACAAATATCCATCAGTTCATAGGATTTTTTTTGTCATACAGCAACTTATATGAAATATGATAGTGGGTTTGTTTGTTATTGTAATTAATTGGGCTATTGCAAATTTTGGGGATATTGATACCTTTCAAATGTACATTACATGTTGTACTACTGTTCTTTATAAAAAAAACTGTTACTTTGTGAAATTCATTTGCTTGCACTCACATTGGATCATGGCCAGGTATGAAGAAGAAATAGATCTCATTTTGGGTGAGAAACCTTTGTATTCTATATTTTCTTAGCTGACACAGTGTTTCAATGATTATAAGTTATATTTTTTATTTTTAAAAATCAGCACATTTAGGGTTAGGGTTAGGGTTATTTTTAAAACTCTTATTATATTTTTCTTGCATGTGCAATATACTATTTCCCTTTTTTATTTTTTTGTCTCCTTTTTATATTTGAAGCATGTCACCAGTATTAAGAATTTCTTTAACTTTTTTGATTTTGCAGTAATATAAGTTTAAAATATATTTGCTATAATGTCAATGCATGTCCCCAAAGCTTCAGACTATAAAAATGATGCCATCAATTGTTTACAAAAATTATGGGACTTTGCTTAATGATTCTGTCTGATTCCAGGACAAGAGAATACAAAAAGAGCCATTACACTGTGCCAAAGAAGCACAAAGCTAAACTGCATAGTGCCAATTGAGCACAAGGTCAAAGAGACCAAACAATCCCAATGGGGTTGATGAAAATTTTGAGCCAGGACAAGAGGACTTGAACTTGTTTGGGGGTTTGAGGTTGCAGCTGTTGAACATGTGTTAAAGGAAGGTCTTCCTTGTTCCACATTCTACCAAGTATCTCAAATTTGGCTCCTATCTGGCTCCTAAGAATCTAGTCCCTATTCTATCTTTTATAATGTGGAAACATTCCATAGTCCTGACTACTGACTAGGTAAATGCATCATTGCTTAAATCATTTTAAATTGGTCCCTGATTCAAGGACCTGTTGTAGATTTATTTTTCCTTTACTTGGAATTTTCACACATAAGGCTTTGATAGTCTATGTTTCATCCAGAAATTATCTTTTTTTCTTGGATTTTTTTTATGTTTTTGATTTCCCTTGTTAATTGATTCATATAGCTTATAATTCAGCCATGCATCCCTAAGTGATCCCTTCATGGTTGCTATTAACTGTAAAAATTAAATTATATCTCTAATAATAAAATATTATATTTTATAAGGTTTATTAAGGATCATTAAAAGTCAAGGAATAAAGAAGATACAAAATAAAAATTATGTGCCCATGGCTGATTAGCCCATTTAAAATCCCTGAGCTTAGTTTACCACTATACATGCTACATCATTGCAAGGAAGAGAAGAGAGAGTCTTCCGGTCAAGATGGAGGCTTAGAGAAAGCTAATCTCCGGAAACCCTTCCCTACCGAACTCAAACTATATGCTCCTAAGGCACCGAAATTCAAAACAAACAACAGCATAGACCCCAGGAATCCTCCTCCTGGACCTGGACCTGGATCAAAATGTACGGCCTCCCCAAAAGCCAGAACACGAGATCACTTGAACGTAAGGGGTAGGCAGAAGGAAGGTCCCAGGACCCATCCTCCCAACCCAGAGAGCTGAGTCCAGTCCGAGGCAACAGAGGGAACCTCAGAGCCTCAGGGCCGGCTATCCTGAAGGCCCCTTCCTGAAAACAACCTGACCCAGTTGAGGGGGCACCCAGACAGCAGGGAAACAGAGAGAGACAGGAGGAACCTGTAGCCCCCTGATCAGATCCTTCCATCTGAGTCTCACCAAAGGTCCCTGCCTCAGGGCATACTCAGACTGAGTTTAATCCTATCAGGAGCCCTCAGAGCTCCAGGAAGCCACGCCCTCCCTCAGAGTGCAGGGTCCTCTGAAACAACAGTAACCTTCAGGGCTGGCAAAAGGGCCATGGGAGCCGGCTATTCTGAAGGCCACATCCTGAAAATAACCTAACCCAGTCATGGGGTCACCCAGACAGCAAGGAAACAGAAAGAGATAGGGGAGCCTGCAGCCCCCTGGCTGGATCCTTCCATCCGAGTTTCAAGGTCCCTGCCTCAAAGCATACTCAATTGAACCCAGAGAAAGTTAATCTTATCAGGAGCCCTCGGAGCTCCAGGAGCCATGGCCCCTCCCCCCTCAGAGTGCTGGCTCTTCTGGCCAGCTAAGGCACAGAAACAAACACCCCGAGGAAAGGGCCGAGCCAGCCTCAAGCCTGGAAGTAAGGCAACAGAGAAACATCTGGAGGGAACTGAGGAGGGCAGTAACAGGGAAACACCAACAACTCCTGGCTCCCTGGGAAGACAGAACAACAACTGCATAGAACTGACAATCTGCCTAGGGCTAAAACCTCTGAATGCCAGACAGAGATAAGAAAAGCTAATCCTCCCCACTCAGATAGAGATGGCAAACTACTCAGAAGCACAAAAGCCCCAAAATTCCAAAAGAAACAAGAAGGGGGCAACTTTGGACACATTTTATGGAGCAAAAATACAAAACACAGAGGAGATAGAAGAGGAAACACAAGCAAATGCTCTGAAACCTTCCAAAGGAAATGGAAATTCTCCACAAACCCATGAAGAATTTGAATAGGAAAGGATCAAAAAGAAGGAAGCCTTCTGGGAGGAAAAGTGGGAAATAATAAAAAAGAAATTCACGAATCTACAAAACCAGTTTGAACAAACTGAAAAGGAAAACCAGGCTTTAAAGGTCAGAATGAGGCAACTCGAAGACAACGAGCAGGTAAAAGAACAAGAATCAATAAAGCAAAGCCAAAAGATCAAGAAATTAGAAGAGAACATAAAATATCTCACTGACAAGGTGACAGACCTTTGGAAAATAGAGGAAGAAGAGATAATTTAAGAATAATTGGACTTCCAGAAAAGCCAGAAATAAACAGCAAACTTGACATCGTAATACAAGATATAATCAAAGAAAATTGCCCAGAGATTCTAGAGCAAGGGGGCAATACAGCCACTGACAGAGCTCACAGAACACCCTCTACACTAAATCCCCAAAAGACAACTCCCAGGAATGTAATTGCCAAATTCCAAAGCATTCAAGCAAAAGAAAAAATCCTACAAGAAGCCAGAAAAAGACAATTTAGATATAAAGGAATGCCAATCAGGGTCACACAAGACCTTGCAAGTTCCACTCTGAATGATATTAAGCATGGAACATGATTTTCAGAAACACAAGAGAGCTGGACCTTCAACCAAGAATCAGCTACCCATCAAAACTGACTATGTACTTCCAAGGGAAAGTATGGGCATTCAACAAAATAGAAGATTTCAAAGTTTTTGCAAAGAAAAGACCAGAGCTCTGTGGAAAGTTTGATATCAAAAAACAAAGAGCATGTAACACCTGAAAAGGTAAATATGAAGGAAAGGGAAAAGGAGAAAAAGGTATCTTTTTCTTTTACCCAAACTCTCTTCTATAAGGACTACATTTATATCAATCTATGTATACTAACATGTGGGGAAAACTTAATGTGTTAATATGGGGAAAAGAAAGACCAAATAGAATAATTTTTCTCACACAAAGATACACACGGGAATGGGAGGGGAAGAAAATTCCTATAAGAAGGAGAGGAAGAGAGTTTTTACTTAAACCTTAATCTCAGGGAAATCAACTCTGAGAGGGAAGAACATCCAGATCCATTGGAATCGTGAATTCCCAACAAGGGAAGAGAGAAGGGAAAACCAAGGGGGGAGGGGGGAGGGAACACAAAAAAGAGAGGGAAGAAGAGGGGGGATAGGGTGGGAACAAAAAGGGAAGGATTAGAAAGGAAACATATCAAGGGAGGGGACAAGGGGAACTGATTTAAAGTAAATCACTGGACTAAAAGGTAGAGCTGAAGAAGAAAGGTTTGAATTAAAGAAGGATATCAAAATTCCAGGGAGTCCATCAGTGACAGTCATAACTTTGAACGTGAATGGGATGAACTAACCCATAAAACGTAGACAAATAGCAGAATGGATTAGAATCCAAAACCCTACCATATACTGTCTTCAAGAAACACACATGAGGCGGGTTGACACCCACAAGGTCAGAATTAAAAGATGGAGTAAGACCTTCTGGGCTTCAACTGACAGAAAGAAAGCAGGAGTTGCAATCATGATATCTGATAAAGCCAAAGCAAAAATAGACCTGATAAAAAGGGATAGAGAAGGTAATTATATTTTGTTAAAAGGGACTTTAGATAATGAGAAAATATCACTAATCAACATGTATGCACCAAATAATATAGAACCCAAATTTCTAATGGAAAAACTAGGAGAACTGAAGGAAGAAATAGACAGTAAAACCATATTAGTGGGAAACTTAAACCAGCCATTATCAAATTTAGATAAACCAAATCAAAAAATAAATAAGAAAGAGGTAAAAGAAGTGAATGAAATCTTAGAAAAATTAGAATTAATAGACATATGGAGAAAAATAAATAGGGATAAAAAGGAATACACCTTCTTCTTAGCACCACATGGCACATTCACAAATATTGACCATACATTAGGTCACAGAAACTTGGCACACAAATGCAGAAATGCAGAAATAATAAATGCAGCCTTTTCAGATCACAAGGCAATAAAAACAATGATCGGTAAGGGTACACAGAAAACCAAATCAAAAACTAATTGGAAATTAAACAATATGATACTCCAAAATCGTTTAGTTAGAGAAGAAATCATAGAAATAATTAATAATTTCATCCAAGAAAATGACAATGGCGAGACATCCTTTCAAACCTTTTGGGATGCAGCCAAAGCAGTAATCAGAGGTAAATTCATATCCCTGAGTGCATATATTAACAAACTAGGGAGAGCAGAGATCAATCAATTGGAAATGCAAATAAAAAAAACTCAAAAGCGATCAAATTAAAAAACCCCAGCAGAAAACCAAACTAGAAATCCTAAAAATTAAGGGAGAAATTAATAAAATCGAAAGTGATAGAACTATTGATTTAATAAATAAAACAAGAAGCAGGTACTTTGAAAAAAACAAACAAAATAGACAAAGTACTGGCCAATCTAATTTAAAAAAAGGAAGGATTAAAAGCAAATTAACAACATCAAAGATGAAAAGGGGGACATCACCTCCAATGAGGAGGAAATTAAGGCAATCATTAAAAATTACTTTGCCCAATTATATGGCAATAAATATACCAATTTAGGTGATATGGATTAATATATACAAAAATACAAACTTCCTAGACTAACAGAAGAAGAAATAGAATTCTTAAATAATCCCATATCAGAAATTGAAATCCAACAAGCCATCAAAAAACTTCCTAAGAAAAAATCCCCAGGGCCCGATGGATTCACCAGTGCATTCTATCAAACATTCAGTGAACAGTTAATCCCTATACTATACAAACTATTTGACATAATAAGCAAAGAGGGAGTTCTACCAAACTCCTTTTACGACACAAACATGGTACTGATTCCAAAACCAGGTAGGTCAAAAACAGAGAAAGAAAACTATAGACCAATCTCCCTAATGAATATAGATGCAAAAATCTTAAATAGCATACTAGCAAAAAGACTCCAGCAAGTGATCAGAAGGGTCATCCACCATGTTCAAGTAGGATTTATACCAGGGATGCAGGGCTGGTTCAATATTAGGAAAACCATCCACATAATTGACCACATCAACAAGCAAACCAACAAGAATCACATGATTATCTCAATAGACGCAGAAAAAGCATTTGATAAAATACAACACCCATTCCTATTAAAAAAAACTAGAAAGCATAGGAATAGAAGGGTCATTCCTAAAAATAATAAACAGTATATATCTAAAACCATCAGCTAATATCATCTGCAATGGGGATAAACTAGATGCATTCCCAATAAGATCAGGAGTGAAAGAAGGATGCCCATTATCACCTCTACTATTTGACATTGTACTAGAAAAACTAGCAGTAGCAATTAGAGAAGAAAAAGAAATTGAAGGCATCAAAATAGGCAAGGAGGAGACCAAGTTATCACTCTTTGCAGATGACATGATGGTCTACTTAAAGAGTCCTAGAGATTCAAATAAAAAGCTAATTGAAATAATCAACAACTTTAGCAAAGTTGCAGGATACAAAATAAACCCACATAAGTCATCAGCATTTCTATATATCTCCAAAACAGCTCAGCAGCAAAAACTAGAAAGAGAAATACCATTCAAAATCACCTTAGATAATATAAAATACCTAGGAATCTACATCCTGAGACAAACACAGGAACTATATGAACACAACTACAAAACGCTCTCCACACAACTAAAACTAGACTTGAGCAATTGGAAAAACATTAACTCCTCATGGATAGCACGCGCCAATATAATAAAAATGACCATCCTACCCAAACTTATTTATCTCTTTAGTGCCATACCCATGGAACTCCCAAAATATTTCTTTACTGATTTAGAAAAAAAATAATAAAGTTCATTTGGAATAACAAAACATCAAGGATATCCAGGGAAATAATGGAAAAAAAACACACAAATGATGGGGGCCTTGCAGTCCCAGACCTTAAACTATATTACAAAGCAGCAGTCATTAAAACAATTTGGTACTGGATAAGAGACAGAAAGGAGGATCAGTGGAATAAACTGGGGGCAAGAGACCTCAGCAAGACAGTATATGATAAACCCAAAGATCCCAGCTTTTGGGACAAAAATCCACTATTTGATAAAAACTGTTGGGAAAATTGGAAGACAGTGTTGGAGTGATTAGGAAGTGATCAACACCTCACACCCTACACCAAGATAAATTCGAAATGGGTGAGACTTTAAAACCAAGCAAGACATAGAAAGAGTCACAAAATGTAAAATAAATAATTTAGACTACATCAAATTAAAAAGCTTTTGTACAAACAAAACCAATGTAACTATAATCAGAAGGGAAACAACAAATTGGGAAAAAATCTTCATAGAAATCTCTGAGAAAGGTTTAATTACTCAAATTTATAAAGAGCTAAATCTACTGTACAAAAATCCAAGCCATTCTCCAATTGATAAATGGGCAAGGGACATGGATAGGCAGTTTTCAGATAAAGAAATGAAAACTATTAACAAGCACATGAAGAAGTGTTCTAAATTTCTAATAATCAGAGAGATGCAAATCAAAAGAACTCTGAGGTATCACCTCACACCTAGAAGATTGGCTAACATGACAGTTATGGAAAATAATGAATGCTGGAGGGGATGTGGCAAAGTAGGGACATTAATTCATTGCTGGTGGAGTTGTGAACTGATCCAGCCATTCTGGAGGGAAACTTGGAACTATGCCCAAAGGGCGACAAAAGAATGTCTACCCTTTGATCCAGCCATAGCACTGCTGGGTTTGTACCCCAAAGAGATAATGGACAAAAAGACTTGTACAAAAATATTCATAGCTGCACTCTTTGTGGTGTCCAAAAATTGCGAAACGAGGGGATGCCCTTCAATTGTGAATGGCTGAACAAATTGTGGTATATGTTGGTGATGGAATACTATTGTGCAAAAAGGAATAATAAAGTGGAGGAATTCCATGGAGAATGGAAGTACCTCCAGAAAGTGATGCAGAGGGAGAGGAGCAGAACCAGGAGAACATTGTAAACCGAGACTAATACACTTGTGGTATAATCGAACGTAATGGACTTCTCCATTAGTAGTGGTGTAATGTCCCTGAACAATCTGCAGGGATCTAGGAGAAAAAACACTATTCATAAGCAGAGGACAAACTGTGGGAGCAAAAACACTGAGGAAAAGCAACTGCCCAACTACAGCAGTTGAGGGGACATGACAGAAGAGAGACTCTAAAGGAACACTCTAATGCAAATACTAACAACATGACAATGGGTTCGAATCAAGAACACATGTGATACCCAGTGGAATCATGCATAAGTTATGGGGGTGTTGGGGTGGAGGAATAGAAAATGATCTTTGTTTTTAATGAATAATGCTTGGAAATGATCAAATAAAATATTATTAAAAAAAAAGAAATTTGGAGACAAAACTGGAAATGAAGAAGCTATCCGCAAGTAACCTTGACCAAATCAGTGCAATGCAAGGGTAAATCATTTTTTTAGGACTTGTTAAACTTATTGCCAACATTTTTTCTTAGTTTGGGATTTCTAGAACTCATTCTATGCATAATCATATTTTTTCTCTTAAAATTTTGTAAACGAAAATGCCCTCTTCTATCTGCAAAACCAAAATAAATGGATACTGCTGGCTAAAAAAAAAAGAAAAAAAAAGAGAGGTGTGAGGGTGTGAGGTGTTACTATCAGTTAAATACAAATTGTTATCTCACCTAGGTGGAGACTCAGGTGAGATTATAGGGAATTCTGGGAAATACCAAATACTAAATCTAGGGTTCTAAATCTGCATTTATACAAAATTTGGCTTCTGATACTTCCTACCTGTGTGACCCTGTCCAAGTCCCTTAAGCTCAATTGCCTAGACCTTCTCTTCTGCCTTGGAACTGTCAGGAAGATAGACCCCCTACACTCTTATACTTGATTGGATTTTAGTGGTATTGATAGATTTAAGATAATCAATATTTTGATTCTAAAGTGATTAGTATAAATTCCATTATAATCTTAATACAGTCAGTAGAATTCATGATTTTTATAAGGATTTCTAACTAGAGCATAAAAACTGCTTCTAAGGAGGTTTCCAACCCCTCCCTTAGTTTATACTTCCCTTTATCATAAGATGTTGACTATCTGAATCTCATGTCCCAATATGGTGCAAACATCACACACCCTTCCCCCTAGATCAGATGAGCCTGAGGCAATGGTTAGCACTATCTGCCCAAATAAAGATATTGCTTTGTGGTTTGGACTTTAGACTAATATGGGTTTTCCATAATGAACTAACCAATAAACTTTGTACTTGGGTATCAGTTTCTAAATAAGGTTTATATGATGTTATTTCTTGTGATTTATCATCAACTTTCTATGGAAATATTAATTTTCTTATTGTCCCAGTATGAACCAGATCTCTGCCTCTGAGCATTGTTTCTTGTGGAGGTCCAACAATGTAATACATGCAAGAGATTGCTTTTATTGGAGGCCTTGGCCCTCTTCCAATAAAATCTACTTTTCTACCTTGACTTGGAGAAATCTGGCTTTTTTACTTTATTTACCTAAATTGTCTATATTGAGTCAGTAGGTTTCTATTATGCAACAGAATTAATACTTAGTATTTATTCCAAAAAAGAAATTGAGGTTTGTTTTTGTTTTCTAATGAGGCCAAAGATTACATGACTCTTTTAACTATCAAAACATATCAGTGATATTATTTTGAAGGTAACTAACCATCCTACCTCCAACCCATCCTCAACCTCTTTTATATACATTGCTTTCCCCCTATACTTAGCATATACTTGCACTATTATTTCTTTTTTTAATTCCCCTGTAGACCTTTATATACATCCATGTCTCTCATATTTCTTATTCAATTTCAGACCTTGTTAACATTATCATTATCATTTTCAAACTTTATTGAATTCTAATAAATTCATTACTTTTAAAAGTAAAGAAGTATTGACTTTAGTTCTAGGAAGATGATGAAGTTACAAATAGCAAGGGAGTAATTTTTTTCTAACTATACTCCAGAAAATATACATAAAATCCTCCAAAAGAACAAAATTATAAGAAATTTTACAATTCAAGATGAACCCCAAAAAATAGTAAACTAAAGAATATTCTCAGTCTATCAAAATATGTCCAAAGTGTCTCCTTCCCTCCTTCATTCCGTTCTCACTGAAGTGGTAACCAATTTGATATGGGTTATGCCCTTATGATCACAAAAATAAGTTTCCATATTGGTAATTGGTGAGAAAATATTCATGTAAATTCAAAACACAAAAATAAAAACACTAATAAGATAAAATAAAAACACTGTGTTTCAATATTCATTCCTAATCCAACAGTGCTTCCTTTGAAGACAGGTAGCATTCTTTGGCATAAATCCTTCATAAATGTCCTGGATTATTTTATTGCTGAAAATTTTTCAGTCATTACCCAATTGATGGACATCACTTCAAGTTCCAATTCTTTGCCAACACAAAAAAGAGCAGTCATAAATATTGTAAAAAATAGATCCCTTACTTTGATTTCTTTAGGGAAGGTACCTAGTAGTGATATTATTCGAACAAAACCTGCACATTTTTATAATCCTCTAAACACAATTCCAAATTACCCTCCAAAATGGTTGGATCAGTTATGAACTCCACCAACGTGTTAGTCTCCTAATTTTACCACATCCCCTCCAACATTTATTGCTTTCCTTTACTATTATATTGACCAATTTAATAGGTATGATATCGTACCTCCGAGTTACTTGAATTTGAATTTCTCCAATCAGGAATAATATACACCATTTTATATGATTATTGATAACTCTGATTTCTTAATCTGAAAACTTCATATCATTTGGCCATTTTTCAATTGGAAAATGACTTGAATTCTTAGACATTTTACTTAGGTCGCTAGATGTTTGAAAAATGAAATCTTTATCGAGGAATTTGCTGTAAAATTTTCCCTAGTCTTTTTTGTTTCCCTCTTAATCTTTGTTACATTAATCTTATTTATAAAAAAACAACTTTTTGCAAATAGAATTATTTATTTATTTAGGATATTTTTCCATGGTTACATGATTCATGATTTTTTCCAACTCTCTTCCTTCCCCCTTTCTTGAGCCGACAAGCAATTCCATGGGTTATATACATGTATCATCATTCAAAACCTATTTCCATGTTATGCATATTTGCAATAGAGTGATCTTTTAAAACCAAAACCCCAATCATGTCCCTACTTAACCACATGATCAATCATATGTTTTTATTCTGCATTTCTACTCCTACAGTTCTTTCTCTGGATGTGGATAGCATTCTTTCTATTAAGTTCCTTAGGACTATCCTGGATCATTGCATTTCTACTAATAGAAAAGTCTATTACATTCAATTGTGCCACAATGTATCAGTCTCTGTGTATGAGGTTCTCCTGGTTCTACTCCTTTCACTTCACATCAATTCCTGGAGGTTGTTCCAGTTCACATATAATTCTTCCAGTTCATTATTCCTTTTAGTAGAATAGTATTCCGTCACCATCAGATACCACATTTTGTTCAGCTATTCCGTAATCGATGGACACCCCATCATTTTCCAGGTGTTTGCCACTACAAAGAAGGTGGCTATAAATACTTTTGTACAAATATTTTTCCTTATTATCTCTTTGGGGTAATAACCCAGTAATGGTATGGCAGGATCAAAGGACAGACAATCTTTTAAAGCCCTTTGGGCATAATTCCAAATTGCACTCCAGAATGGTTGGATTAATTCACAACTCCACCAGCAGTATATTAGTGTCCCAATTTTGCCACATCCCCTCCAACATTTATTACCTTCCTTTGATGACATTTTGGCCAATCTGTTAGGTGTAAGGTGGTACCTTAAATTTGTTTTTATTTGCATTTCTCTAATCAGGAGGAATTTAGAACACTTTTTTCATTTGATTATTCATAGTTTTCATTTCTTCAACTAAGAAATGCCTATTCATATCCCTTGATCATTTGTTGATTGGGGAATGTAAAAAAAATTAATTCAACATAATCATAATTATTCATTTTACATCTCATAATGTTCTCTAACTCTTGTTCAGTCATAAAATCTTCCCTTCTTCATAGACCTAACAAGTCAACTACTCCATGTTTTCCTAATAGTATCACTGTTTATGTCTAAATCATATGCCTGTTTTGATCTTATCTTAGTGTCAAAGTTTAAATTCATAAAAATTGTATAAACAAAAGAGAAATTATTTAAGTAGTAGTAAATGATTAGAGCATATCTTTCTGAAACAAATTATTCCCTTTTAACCTAATGTTCTTTTAAACTACTCAAAGGTAAACAAAAAAATACTTTTCGAATCACCACAAAAAAATCACATTTTCTATCTAAACTTACTTTTCCTTGTTTCAATATCTTTTATTGAAATGCAGAATTCCTCATTTGAGACTGATCCATTAAATATAAAAATTTAAAAATCCATACTTTAAAACAAGCTTCTTTTTCAATATCCTAGGACCATGATGGTGAACTTATGACACATGTGTCATCACTGACACACATAGCCATTTTTGATGACATTTGGCTGCATGTAGGCTCAGCAATCCTGGAGTTCAGGAGCCCCAACACAGTGGGTGGGGGGTAGGAGAGAGGAGGGCTGCTCTACACACTGGCCATGGGGTAGGGGCAAGCAGTGGGTGTCTAGGGCATGTGGGGTGTCCAGGGGATGGGGAGGAAGAGTGTGAGTGGGCAGTTAAATAATATCAAAACCAAC
Organism: Monodelphis domestica; assembly: GCF_027887165.1. Lineage (NCBI taxonomy): Eukaryota > Metazoa > Chordata > Mammalia > Didelphimorphia > Didelphidae > Monodelphis > Monodelphis domestica. The sequence goes on from NC_077232.1 coordinate 240,141,482, forward strand.
AAAAGAAACAGATTGACAGATGAAGTTAGTAGCACTTGCTTGGACTTGAAGTGCACAAAATACCAACCTTCAATTGAAGATTTAACCAATGAAATTCAGCAACCAAAAATTCCTTAATAGGCAGGTTAGTTAAAGAATTACCCCTCGCCCTCATTTATCTTAGTTCAAGGCACCCCCAAACAAGTTAAATAATATCAATACCAACAAAAGAAACCAACTGACAGATGAACAAATAAGTCATTAAGCAGGTAAATTAAATAATTCATTTTTGGTTTATTAAATAGCTATATATTACCACAATACATTTTTGTTATTTGAACTATAAATATTGCAAAATTATGTGCTCTTTTCTCAAAGTGACACACCACCTGAGTTATGCTCAGCTTTTTGGTGAATTTTGACACACCAAGCTCAAAAAATTGCCCATCATTGTCCTAGGACAATGTTGTAAAATTAAAATAGAAATGGGCTACTAAACTGCATATAAAGATCCCTGTGGGCAACATATGGTGACTTAGAAAAACAAACACAAATCAATATTCCTATTTTATTGTATTTTATTTTATGAAATATTTCCCAATTAAATTTTAATCTGGTTTAAGCTACACTTAGGAGGGTCTGCTGGCCCCAATATTTGACACCTTTGTCCTTGAAAATAACTGATATTATTGAATTTATTGAAATGGAATTCCTATTAGAGCTGTCATTGCCTGAGACACCAATAATTTTGTAAGTTTGTTTTTTGGTCCCTCTGAACAGATCCCAGTTGTAGAACTCTTTTCCTTTCCCTTCCTTCTCCACTGACCCAGTCTTCTTAGACTTCAACTGGACCATCAATAAAGAAAAGCATCAAGTACGGAACTTCTCCCTCAACTTTTCTGAAAATTTCTTACTGTCTAGACATAAGCCTTCATCCTATCTTCCCTCCATCTTAGGGAATATAAGGTCTGCTTCACTCAGACCTTTGATGTCTTAGTAATAATTTCCCTTTCAAAATGACATCTCTCCAATTGTCCAAAGAACTGGTTCTGGTGTAGCTCAGATAAAATGAAGTGAGGATGCAGTTTTATGTTCTGGGAAAGATCCAATGTATAGATTAGATCATAGGAATTAATAAACATCCACTCATCCAGGAGTTCTTGAAATGTCAACTACAAAAACCACTAAAAGACTATGGGAGTACGAATCAAAGAAGTGTAAATCAGAATTATTTTACAGCTTTACTGCATTTGGAAAACTGCTTTCCATTATCATACCATCTAGTTTCATTCGAAAGAATTTTTTCTGTGTTCACAGAGCACTCTGTGTTGAGCTATACAGAAGATATAAGAAATAAAAATAATATTGAATATTTGCTTCCCTCAAGAAACTTATATTCAACAGTCTCTTTTTATCCAGAATGCTCTATATATTTCCCAGATGTTTGATTTTACAACTATCATCACCCTGCTCTGTCATGCCAAGTACAGAACAAAGAATAATATATTCTATTCACAGTGTTGATAGCATTAGATCATTAGGTTCATATCAGAGTCATAATTTATATTTTCCCTTTAATAAATCTCACTAACATAAGAATGTGAGGTGGATGAATGGATTAATCTAAGTTTCCTATACTAAAGTCCCCTTCCCTGACCAACAATCTGTTCCATCATATTGATGTGTATCAGTCTCATTCCTCTAGTGTCCATATCCCATTCTTCCTTACTATTTTATTGTAACCAATGAAACATCTGATATATTACTAATAAATTATCCTTCCTATTAAATAGGTGTTTTCCCCCTGGAAACTATTCTCTCTATATTTTGTATATATTTATATGTCTGCTATTATTTTTATTCAGTCATGCCTGGTTTTATGACCTCACTTGGGATTTTCTTGGCAAAGATTCTATAAGGTTTTTCTATTTCCTTCTCCTTATTTTACAAATCAGGAAGCTGAGGAAAACAGAATTAAGTGACATCCAAGATCCCTCAGTAAATGTCTTGAGATTAGATTTGAACTCAATTCTTCTTGGCTGCAAGTCCAGTTTTCCAAGTATTATATCAAATGGCTTCCCATTTTTATTTCTACATATTGTTTATCCCCAAATAGAACCTGAAAAGTAGAGACTATTTCATTTTTTTTTAATTCTGTGGCACAATTATTTTATCTTCAGTGCAAGTGACTTCTCCACACAGAAATAAAAAATAAAGGACCTCCCTCCTCCCAGAAAGGTGGCTTCTCAGAGCACTTTGATTTCCAGTGGTGAAGGGAGAGCCAGGCTGGGGGCGGGGGTGGGGTTTGAATATGCCTGAGGAAGAATGAAAAAGGGGAGTGGGTAGTGGTCATAAAACTTTACAGTTTTCCAGACAGCCCACACTTGTGCACATTCCTGTGGGCTTCCAAGTGGGGTCAAAAGATTCCATAAGAGATGATCAGGAGGGAAATTCACATTCTTGAGGGCTCTCATTGCTTTGATTTCTCTAGGGCTTAGCTCAGTGATGTTGAGGAACAGGAGATTGTAGGAACTTGTGATGGTTCACACAGTCCTGCTGGATACTCAGAGCCCCACTTCCCTTGCAAACTGCTCCAGGAGGCCCCAGATGACCCTGGGGGACTGGCATTAAATGACTTGAATCTCACTGTGCTACCTTAGGTAGCCAGAAAGGTTGAATGGACTTCTTCCAGCCTGGAATTGGATGTTATTGATCATACGGCTGAAACATACTTTGTGCTTTGAAATACTGGATGTATTAAATTGAATGAATTTTTATTGAATGAATGTTTATTCTTTTAAAAAATTCAAAAAATCATCATACAGTTCTTTGTACATAGTAGTGCTTAATAGTTTTTGTTGCATGAATCTGTTATCATAGGAGAAAACAAATAAACAATAAAATTGTAATCATATGATATCAGTTCAAATCAGAGCTCTGCTATTTAATTTCTTTATACCTTGGGAATATTCAGCATGAGTAAAGATTGAGTTTTCTGATTTAAAAGAGGAAGATTTTGGAGTAAATTATCACTTGATCAGTCAATTTCACTGTGGCTCTAAATCCAAAAATTATATGATTCTTTTAAGTTACTTGACAACAGAGAAGATATTTTGTGTACCAGAAATGGTATTCAAATAGAAGTCAGGGGACTTAAGTTAAACTGAGCACCTGATCTCTCATTTATTATTAATATAACCTTGAGCAAGCAGTATAACCACTATAAGGCAGTTTATTCATTACAAAATAGACATAATTTTACTTTTGATATCTACTTTTCTTAATGGATACTGTGAATCTTAAAACTGCTCAGACTCTACCTTAGAACATTTGGTTAAGGCTATTCCCATTTTGAACAATGAATATACTTGATCAGGAATGTATTGAGAACATAACCTTACTCCAACCATATTTAGGCATACTTTAGGGGAAGATAAAGTTGTAAAACTCCTTAGTGAACAATGAAGGTACTTAACTCATACTTATAGTAAGGCAAAAGCCCTTAAGCTAGGTCTATTTTTAGATCTAATACAAAAGGGTCCTAAGTACCTATGAAGGTTAAATTAATCAATAAAAGGGCAAGCTTAGCAAAGAGATGTGAATTAAGAAGGTGATAACAAGATATGAATTAAAAAGTTGATAACAAGATGTGAATTAAGAATGGTCAGTCCTTTGAAAAAGCATCTACTGTGATTGGTAGACTTCAAAACTTAGGGGAGGTGACATAGGAGAAAATTCTTTTTAAAAGGAGCTCTCTGAACCAGTTCAGGGGAGTTCAGATCAGTTGAGCTCAGGAGCTGAACTGGAGGGTCTCTCTGAACACTGTTTTGCTTGGAAAAATCTTTTGATGAGTGATTAAAGACTGACTTAGTTTTCTCTCTTAAAAGAAAGGCCTAGGCCTAGCCTTCCTATTATTTCCTCTTGCTCTGTCTCTCTCCCTTTCTTTAATTCCTTCATTTGTACTAATTAAAATCTCCATAAAACCCAGCTGACACGGGTATGTTATATTTGGGAATTTTTCCCATGACGACTACTTATTTTTTATATAAAATCAAGACGCTAAAATTATCTTTACAGTTTTGGAATTTCAAAGCCTTGAAACCATATTTTCGCAATCTCAGTATATGGCAACTACTCTTTTGTCTGTAACAATGTAAAGAAAGCTTCCATAAATTAAACAATGATATATAAAGGCTAACTTATTAGTCTCTTTGTCATTATCAGCTTCAATAGTTCCAAATTTAGTTCTGACCTACCTGGGCTGAGACGATATTCTCTTAATTACACTTCTTAAATCATGTTTCACTCCTCACTTTTATTCCCAAAAAATGAGAAATGAAATTGAATGGTGAAGGAGGTAAAGGATCAAATGAGAAAACAGTATGCTACAGATTTTATTTGTATATTATGTAGAAAGAAAAATCTCTAATTGAAAACTGAATATTACTATCCTTTGTAGTTTCCTTGATAAATATTAATGAATCAGATATTTGTAGATCATCACTGTTGCTATTCTTCAAAACAATTTTTTTTTATTTTACTTTCTGCTGACAATTGTAAAAATTATAATTTTCAGCAATTAAACTACATAACCAAAAGAAATAAATGAAATATTTTTACAATAATTACTAAACACTGTAGTCTGAAAATAATGATTTTTCTTATAGTAGTTTATACAAGGTTGTTTTTTTAATTTTGTTCAGATCAGTTTTTCACTACATTTTGTTTTGATATAGGGTCAGAAGTACTACTCAAATAATCACTATGTTAAATTGATGACATTTTACCTTTGCAATATATATGTATATTAGAATATTTGTTTTAGTCTATACTGTTCACTTATCTTCATCAGATGACAAAGAATCCTGAGAAAGAGATGATGGTTGTAAATTTATACTGTACATTGATAAATTACTCTTAGTTCATTATGATGATAAATAATATCAACTTTTCCACACAATAAAACACGAGATGTATTTGTAGTTCAAAAATATAATTTAACATTGGTTTATTATGGTTGCTCTTTCCATAACCATAATAGTAGAAAATGACAAGAGTTATACTGAATTAAAACTTGATTGGCTATGAGGTATGTGGCTATGAGGGTAACATTATAATGTATAGTTGAAAAAGAAATGACCATGAGAATTTAATGAGAATTCAAGCTTTTGTAAACATTTTCTAAGCAGTTGTGAGACTTTGTTTTAATGATTTCAGAAGTATATAGCTCTTCTCAGCATTTAGGTTCCCAAGATGATGCAACTCTTTTTACAAAATATATCAAGTTGGAGTATAGTACATTCTTGTTCTCATCAGGATTCTTAAAGGTTGTATTATTTTTTACTGTATAAAAATTCTCTTTTTTAAAACTTACATAAACGCTAATCAAAACTCATCTAGTGTTACTGTAAGGAACATTCTCTGTCTCTCTCTCTCTTTCTTTCTCTATCTCATACATACACACACACATATGCACACGTGCACACACACACACACACACATGAAAATTCTTGAAATGCTCTACGAATACTAGTTTCTGTTCTTTGTAGTCACTATTCTGTATTAAATGAGTTATTAGAGTAGATTATGTGTATACACCTGTATATATAATACATATGTGTATATAGTTTCATAGATTTCATTTTGCCTGCCAACTAATTCACATCTTTTAATACTGAATTTATCTACTTTCAGATGTTCTCTATTGTACCAATCAAATTTTTTAGTCTATTAAAAATATATCCTTTGAGCTCTCATAGAATTTGAATTTTGAATCCATGAATGCTACTTTTAGTCTTTTTTTATATCTATAAATTTCTGTTTTATTGCCAATAATTAAAGTGTGGTTTGATGAGCCATATATATACACACACACACATACCTTCCCCCAGTCAACAAATTTAAACCTTCTATTTAATCATTATAGCCGACACTTATACCATAGATTGAATCCTGACTTGGGCATTCCCATAGGAAGACTTCAGAATGGGAGTCTAGGGTTACATTACTGAAATCAATGGCATATCTCTAAAGCCTCCTAATAACACTAATTATTACTTATATATGAGACCATTTCAAGCCTACATGTATCATTTATCCCATTTATACTTCTTTTTCTTCATCTACTATAGTGGAGAGAGTACTGGATAAGCTAAGAACTTGGGACTGAGTACTGGATCCATTGTATACAATACGGCAGACCTTGTATCAAGTTATTTAGCCTCTCTATAGCTCATTCCCTTTTAAATAAAATGTGTGTGTTAGACCAGTGACTTCTAAGCATACTTCTATGGCATTTTAACTCATAGTATTTCTTGTGTTTACCTTTATGGACTATGGTGTGAGAATAATGAGATAAAAGAAACATAGAAGAGACCATAGAGGCACATTTAGTCCAACCCACATCTGAATAAGAAATCCCTCTACTAACATACTTGATTAGTGGTCTTTCATTCTTTTCTTGGAGAGTAAGGAAGTCTTTGTGATGGTCTACTCCACTTTGATATAGCTCTAGTTATTAATTTCCCCTACCATACACCTAATTTTACCTTGTTACAACTTCTGTTTTCTTTTCTTTTTTTTTAATTTTTATTTGGTCATTTCCAAACATTATTCATTGGAAACAAAGATCATTTACTTTTCTTCCCTCCCCTCTCCCTCCACCTCTCCCACATCCAACACGCAATTCCACTGGGTATCACATGTGTTCTTGATTCAAACCCATTTCCATGTTGTTGGTATTTGCACTAGAGTGTTCATTTAGAGTCTCTTCTCAGTCATATCCTCTCTACCCCTGTAGTCAAACAGTTGCTTTTCTTCGGTGTTTCTACTCCCACAGTTTATCCTCTGCTTGTGGATAGTGTTTTTTAGATCCCTGCAGATTGTTCAGGGACATTGCATTGAAACTAATGGAGAAGTAGATTACCTTCGATTGTACCACAATGTATCAGTCTCTGTGTACAATGTTTTCCTGGTTCTGCTCCTTTTGCTCTGTATCACTTCCTAGAGGTTGTTCCAGTCTCCATGGAATTCCTCTACTTTATTATTCCTTTGATCACAATAGTATTCCATCACCAACATATACCACAATTTGTTCAGCCATTCTCCAATTGAAGGGCATCCCCTCATTTTCCAATTTTTGGCCACCACAAAGAGTGCTGCTATGAATATTCTTGTACAAGTCTTTTTCCTTATTATCTCTTTGGGGTACAAGCCCAGAAGTGCTATGGCTGGATCAAAGGGCAGACAGTCTTTTATCGCCCTTTGGGCATAGTTCCAAATTGCCCTCAAGAATGATTGGATTAATTCACAACTCCACCAGCAATGGATTAGTGTCCCTAGTTTGCCACATCCCCTCCAGCATTCATTACTTTCCGTAGCTATTATGTTAGCCAATCTGCTAGGTGTGAGGTGATACCTCAGAGTTCTTTTGATTTGCATCTCTCTGATTATAAGAGATTTAGAACACTTTTTCATGTGCTTATTAATAGTTTTGATTTTTTTTGGCTGAGAACTGCCTGTTCATGTCCTTGCCCATTTATCAATTGGAGAATGGCTTGGTTTTTTGTAAAATTGATTTAGCTCTTTGTAAATTTGAGTAATTAAACCTTTGTCAGAGGTTTTTATGAAGATTGTTTCCCAATTTGTTGCTATCCTTCTGATTTTAGTTACATTGGTTTTGTTTGTACAAAAACTTTTTAATTTGATGTAGTAAAAATTATTTATTTTACATTTTGTGACTCTTTCTAAGTCTTGCTTGGTTTTAAAACCTTTCCCTTCCCAAAGGTCTAACAGGTATACTATTCTGTGTTCACCTAATTTATTTATAGTTTCCTTCTTTATGTTCAAGTCATACACCCATTCTGAATTTATCTTGGTTTGGGTGTGAGGTGTTGATCCAAACCTATAGTCTCTCTATAGTCTTCCAATTTTCCCAGCAGTTTTTATCAAATAATGGATTTTTGTCCCAAAAGCTGGGATCTTTGGGTTTGTCATAAACTGTCTCGCTGATATCATTTACGCCAAGTCTATTCCACTGATCCTCCTTTCTGTCTCTTAGCCAGTACCAAATTGTTTTGATAACCACTCCTTTATAGTATAGTTTGAGATCTGGGACTGCAAGTCCTCCATCCTTTCCATTTTTTTGAACTTAGTTATGTTTTTTTCTAATTCAGTAAAGAAGTTTTTTGGTAGTTCAATGGGTATGGCACTAAATAAGTAAATTAATTTGGGTAGGATTGTCATTTTTATTATGTTAGCTCATCCTATCCATGAGCAATCAATGTTTTTCCAATTGTTTAGATCTAATTTTAGCTGTGTGGAAAGTGTTTTATAGTTGTGTTCATATAGTTCCTGTGTTTGTTTTGGCAGATAGATTCCTAAGAATTTTATATTGTCTAGGGTGATTTTAAATGGAATTTCTCTTTCTATTTCTTGCTGCTGAATTGTGTTGGAAATATATAGAAATGCTGATGACTTATGTGGGTTTATTTTGTATCCTGCAACTTTGCTAAAGTCGTTGATTATTTCGAGTAACTTTTTGGTTGATTCTCTAGGATTCCTTAAGTAAACCATCATATCATCTGCAAAGAGTGATGGCTTGGTCTCCTCATTGCCAATTTTAATACCTTCAATTTCTTTTTCTTCTCTAATTGCTACTGCTAGTGTTTCTAGTACAATATTAAATAATAGAGGTGATAATGGGCATCCTTGTTTTACTCCTGATCTTATTGGAAAGGCTGCTAGTTTATCCTCATTGCAGATGATGCTTGCTGATGGTTTTAGATATATACTGTTTATTATCTTTAGGAAAGACCCTTCTATTCCTATACTTTCTAGTGTTTTCAATAGGAATGGGTGTTGTATTTTATCAAAGGCTTTTTCTGCGTCTATTGAGATAATCATGTGATTCTTGTTGGTTTGCTTGTTGATGTGGTCAATTATGTGGATGGTTTTCCTAATATTGAACCATCCTTGCATTCCTGTTATGAATCCTGCCTGGTCATAGTGGATAACCCTTGTGATGACTTACTGGAGTCTTTTTGCTGGTATCCTATTTAAGATTTTTGCGTCTATATTCATTAGGGAGATTGGTCTCTAGTTTTCTTTCTCTGTTTTTGACCTGCCTGGCTTTGGGATCAGTACCAAGTTTGTGTTGTAGAATGAATTTGGTAGAACTCCTTCTTGGCCTATTATGTCAAATAGTTTGTTTAATATTGGGATTTGTTTTTCTTTGAATGTTTGATAGAATTCATTTGTGAATCCATCTGAACCTGGTGATTTTTTCTTAGGGAGTTCTTTGATGGCTTGTTCAATTTCTTTTTCTGAAATGGGGTTGTTAAGGTAATTTATTTCTACCTCATTTAGTCTAGGCAATTTATATTTTTGTAAGTATTCATCCATATCACCTAGATTGCCATATTTGTTGCCATATAATTGGGCATAGTAGTTTTTAATGATTGCCTTAATTTCCTCTTCATTAGAGGTGAGGTCTCCTTTTTCATCTTGGATACTGTCAATTTGGTTTATTTCTTTCTTTTTTTTAATTAGACTGACTAATACTTTGTCTATTTTATTTGTTTTTTCAAAGTACCAGCTTCTAGTCTTATTTATTAAATCAATAGTTCTTTGATGTTAAATTTTATTAATTTCTCCTTTGAGTTTCAGGAACTCTAATTTAGTCTTTATCTGAGGATTTTTAATTTGTTCGCTTTCTATTTTTTTCATTTGCATGCCCAATTCATTGACCTCTGCCCTTCTTAATTTGTTTATATATGAACTCAAGGATATAAATTTCCCCCTGAGTACTGCTTTGCCTGCATCCCATAGGTTTTGAAAGTATGTCTCATCATTGTCATTTTCTTCAATGAAGTTATTGTTTCTATGATTTGTTCTTTAACTAACTGGTTTTGGAGAATCATGTTATTTAATTTCCAATTAATTTTCGATTTAACTCTCCATGTTCCCTTACTAATTATTATTTTCATTGCATTGTGATCTGAGAAAGTGGCATTTATTATTTCTGCTCTTTTGCACTTGTTTGCAATGTTTTTATGCCCTAATACATGGTCAATTTTTGTGAATGTACCATGCAGAAAAGAAGGTATATTGCTTTTTGTCCCTATTTATTTTTCTCCACATGTCTACTAACTCTAATTTTTTTAAGATTTCATTCACTTCTCTTACCTCTTTCTTATTTATTTATTTTTTTATTTATCTAGTTCAGATAGGGGAAGGTTCAGATCTCCCACTAGTATCGTTTTTCTATCTATTTCATCATTGAGCTCCTCTAGTTTCTCCTTTAAAAATTTGGATGCTCTGCCATTTGGTGCATATATATTGAGTACAGATATTTCCTCATTGTCTATACTGCCTTTTATCAGGATGTAATTACCTTCCCTATCTCTTTTAACTAGATTTATTTTTACTTTGGCTTTGTCGGATATCATGATTGCGATTCCTGCCTTCTTTTTGTCACTTGATTCCCAATAGATTTGGCTCCACCCTCTTACTTTCACCCTATGTGTGTCTACCTTTCTCATATGTGTTTCTTGTAGACAACTTATGGTAGGGTTTTGGACTCTAATCCACTCTGTCATTCGCTTGCGTTTTATGGGTGAGTTCATTCCATTCACATTCAGAGTTATGATTACTAGCTGTGTGTTTCCCAGCATTTTAATTTCTGCTCCTTTTCCTGCCTTTTCTTCTTTCCCTATTTCCTTCTACACCAATGTTTGCTTTTGAACAGATCCCCTTATTCCCACCCTTATTTTACTTCCCTTTCTACCCCCCTTACTATTTATCCCCCCCTTACTTTCCTTATAGTCTTTCTAAAATTAACCCCCCACTCCCTCCCTCTCTTGTACTGCTTCCCTCCCCACCAGACCGTTTGTTACCCTTCTACTCCCCTATAGGGTGCAAATCTATTCTCTGCCCCCAATGGATTGGATTGTTTTTCCCTCTTTGAGTCACTTTCAAATCACGTAAAAGTTGAGTATTTCCTGTCTCTGACCTCTTTACCCTTCCAGTGTATTGATGTTCTCCCCCCTCCCACCATGAGCTTTTTTATGACATATAAATTTACCCCCATTTGTTTCTTTTCCCATTTATTTTAATATTCACCTATTTTAAGCTTTAGTTATATATATGCATAATTATGCATATGTATTCTTGCATGCATATATCTATATACCTATTTATGTCTTGTCCTTTCATACTATACAGTTTGTTGCTGTTCCCTCTAAGTATACTTCCTTTTGCTGCCCAGGTAATAACAACAGTTTTTAAGAGTTACCAATGACCTCTTTTCTTATAGGGATACATATCATTTTAACTTATTGAGTCTCTTAAAAATTTTTTTTTTGTTTTTCTTTTTTCCCCTCTTTTTTTTAATTACCTTTTGATGATTCTCTTACTTGGACATCAAATTTTCTGTTCAGGTCTGGTCTTTTCTTTACCAATTCTTGGAATTCTTCTATTTTGTTGAATGACCATACTTTCCCCTGTAAGAATATAGTCAGTTTTGCTGGGTAGTTGATTCTTGGTTGTAGACCTAGTTCCCTTGCTTTCCGGAATATCGTATTCCATGCCTTTCTTTTTTTCAGGGTGGATGCAGCCAGATCCTGAGTTATCCTCCCTGTGGTTCCTTGGTATCTGAATGACTTCTTCTTGGCAGCTTGTAATATCTTTTCTTTGGTCTGATAGTCCTTGAATTTGGCTATAACATTCCTGGATGTTGTCAGTTGGGCATTAAGTACAGAAGGTGATCTGTGGATTCTGTCAGTCTCCACTTTTCCCTCTTGTTCAAGGATTTCAGGGCAATTGTCTTTAATAATTTCCTGTAATATAATGTCCAGGCTTTTTCTTTTGTCATGGTCTTCTGGTAGGCCAATAATTCTTAAATTGTCTCTCCTTGAACGATTTTCTAAATCCTCTGTTTTGTGAATGAGATGCTTCATATTTTCCTCAATTTTTTCATTCTTTTGGTTTTGTTTTATAGAGTCCTGCTACCTTGTGAAGTCGCTCGATTCTAATTGTTGTATTCTGGTTCTTAAAGACTGGATTTCATCCTTAGTTTTTTGGTCATCCTTTTCCTTTTGGTTGGATTTTCTTTGGAGGTCATCTTTCATCTCCTTTGCCTCATTTTCCAGCTGGTTGATTTTGGCTTTCAAGACACTATTTTCTGTTTCTAGATGACTTATCTTAGTTTTTAAGTTCTTTTCCCAATTGTCTTCAGCCTCTCTTAATTGTGTTTTGAATTGCATTTTGAGTTCTTCCAAAGCCTGTATCCAATTCGCTGGGATTTCTGATTTTTCCTTTGCTGTTCCCTCCCCCTCTGTTTCATTCGCTCTTTGCTCATTACCTGTGCAGAAGCTGTCGATTGTCATTTCCTTCTTCTTTTTCTGTTGTTTGCTTGAGTTTACCCCTTCTTTGCTCCCCGTATTTGGCTGTGCTCTTGCTCTTCTCATTTTGTTTTGGTTTTGGGGCTGTCAGTCTCCCCTCTTGGAGCTTTGTCAGATCTCTTGGTACAGTCTCTAGGGGAGGAATGTTAGCTTCTCTGTCCTCTGGAGGCTTTTGCTTGGATTGAATTCAAGTGGGTTGGGCTGTATGCGGTATGAGGCTCTGAAAACACCTGGAAAGCTGGGCTGCCCAGGCTCTCTCCAGGTCTCTGTAGCTGTTTCTCCACTGTCCACAAGTGCCTTTGCCCTCCTCCCTAAACTCTGAGGAGTTCTGATTGAATTGGCTGGATTGATCTGCTTATGCCCTGAGGCAAAAGTGAGGCTGGAGCCCGATGGATGGACCCAGCCGCAGCCCCCTCTCTCCCTGGTTTCCTCCCTGATCTCCAAGCTGGATTCTCTGAGCCCGGCACCCTGCTGCTCACAAGGTAGACCCTCCACACCAGCACCTTTGGCTGCTCAAAGGTTCCCGCTGCTGTTGCTGCGGGATCAGCACTCTGGGTTGAGGGGGAGGGGTCCTGGGATATACCCTCTGCCTTCCCCTTAGCCCTGAGTATTCTCGGATTCCGGCTTTTGGGTGGTGTATCTTTTGATTTGAGTCCAGAAGGAGGGTTCCCTGCTTCTGTCCTGTTGTTCAGGTTGGGTATCAGCGCCCTAGGAGCATTCAGCCTGTATCAGTAAGGAAGGGTCTTCCACGAGGTCTGAACTTTTGCTGCTTGCTAAGCCTCCATCTTGACTCCGACCCCCACTACTTTTAGTCTTATTATTCATATCTTATTACAAGTATGAGGCTGGACATCTTTAAAAATAGTATATGATGACCAGAGGTTGAAAGATGTAGGGCAAAGGGAAATTTGCCAAATGATAATTTAAATACCTCTCCCTTCAATCATACATTATTCACATGATAAAAAAGCCCTCATAATTATTGAATTGATTTGAAAAAAGAGACAAGAAATAGAAAGAAAATTAATAATTACATAATGACAGGGAGACAAAAGGAGTGCATTGAATACACACAGGAATAATGATCATAGGGTCACACTTTTAGAACTGTAATGGACCTTAGATCTAATCTGTACCAACTCCTTTTTTATACTTGAGCTAAAATTTCCTCACTTGTAGAAAATGAGGCTCAGGGAGATCAATTAAGTTAATATATATATAAAGCATGTAATATTTGAATTTTCATCATTGGGTTTCATCCTTTTTTAACAAATAATTGATATTTTCTTCTGTTGAGAAATACAAACCTCAAGTTTTTAGACAACTTAACCTCTGTTTATTCAAAGAATTGGTTATGTTTTCGAACTGATGCTTTCATAGATATATAGAACTCTTTATATGAGGAAAATCTTTTCACTGATGCATCTTGACACTTTCTCATAAAAGGTTTAATGACTTTCTCAATATTGAAGCCTTTATATGTCAGAGGTGAGATTTTTACCCAGGTATTATTGATTCCATAAAGGATTTTATAACCATTATAGCATGCTATCCCATTATTCCCATATGTTCCCTTCTTTTTACAAAAATTTATATATACTTTATCTTTACTTTTCTCATAACTCTTCCTTTTCCAGAGGCTGTTCTCTACCTCACTTCCTGCATCTCATCTGTGCCAATGGTGGCTCTAGCTTGACCTAGGACCACCCAGAGGTCTGTCCTTTTTTTGCACATGTCTGTTGAAGGCCATATTCTCAAACAATTAAATCTTGAGTTTGATGCAGCCCTTCCTAATCTTGTTACACTGAGTAGGGTGGAGATTGTAGTTTCCAAGACCTGATTCTGTTATTCCAAGTATCTCTATTGTTATTGATCAGGAAATAGCTAAATTGGATCTTCTAAAGAAAGGTCTGAATAGGGTGGAGTAGTCTTGAAATTCACAGCAACCATATTACCTCTCACCCTTCAACTCCTCCATTCCCTGCTACAAACCTTAAATATTCTCTGTTCTTCATATCCATCTATCTTTCCCTATAAATATTACCTTACTTATTGCTAATTTCTTCCCCAGTTTTCTACATTTTCTTACCTCTCAATGTTGTGATGGGGTATGATCTCCCACAAGGAACTACTTGATACTTTTCTCACAAGTATGACACCTGTTGACACTTAAAGCTGGCTTAATCTCTGTATTTTACTCTCATACCATCAAGTCTAGGTTTAACACATTGATCATACAAATTAATCTTATGCTTCTAGGAGTAAACATTTTTGTCAGGGAATACCCTCCTCAAGCCCAACAAGTTTCATTCCAATTACCAAAAACAAAGCAGTCATTATGATGATGCTTCTAGAGTTTAAAAATCAACATTTTCTTAAGTAATAAGGCAAAAATAAATAATAACATCATATACTAAAATTCAGGAATAATATGTCTCAAAATCTATGCACAAACATGAGCCAAATCATCCCACCACTCGATAACCATGGTCTTTCCAAGAACATCTGCACCTCATAAAAATTGCTTCTGTGCTAACTGTTCTCCTTCTGTTCTTCCCTATATTCCATCTGGGCAACTTTCTTCTGCTTTCAAATTATGAAACAAGATCTTTTAACTTACAATCACCATTAGAAGAGAATTCACTGGACATTACACTTAAACTGAATATTAACTTGATTTGATCCAGAGAATTTCAATTCTCATTGGATCTCTTGTTTCTGGGCAATATGGTTAAGCCACCCGAATGCCACATTGATCAGTAAGATCATAACATAAAGGGCTCATGTTAAAATAACTCAGGTTTACTCTATAAATGTCAAACAAGTCAATCCAGTTTTCAGTCATTGAGATGGTACACAGATCAAATCAACTTGTAGCAAACAGGGCTCATAGTGATATAACTGCAATGTTCATTTTCACTCTTTTTTATCTCTCAAGCTTGAGATCGTAGCAGAGAGCAAGATGAACTTTTGAAAGCTTTTACCTGTCACAAGGTTTAGGGACTACTAATGAACAGGCAAGAGCTGACACTGAAGCTCCTATCCAGTGAGGTTGAGCCTCTCACCTATCAATCAGGAATCTTGTAGTTAACTTTTCTAGTAGCTCATTTATGTATAGCTCTCCATGTTATATATATATATATATATAAAGGGGGCCCTTTGAACCATCAATACCATAATTGGGTTTGTATCCCAAGGAATTTAAAGACAGAGGAAAAATACTTATTTGTGCAAAAAATTATAGTGGCTCTTTTTTTTTTTTGTGGTGGCAGAGAATTGGAAAGTGAAAGGATGCCCAACATGAGCAGAATGACTGAAAAAAAAATTGTGTAGGATTGTAATGGGAATACTATTGTGCCATAAAACATGACAGAAAAATACAGAAAACCCGGAAAGACTTAAAATGAAATAATGGAAAGTAAAGTGAGCAGAACTAGTAGAACTTGGCATATCATAATGGCAATAGTACATGATAACTGAGGTGGAGTCAAGATGGCAGCTTAGGAGCAGCAATAGTTTAGACTTCTGAAAACCTTTACTTACCAATCTCAAATTAATTTTCAGTCCTAGGGGACTGAAAATCAAACCTAACAACAAGATAGAGCTGGGGAACCCTCCTGCTGTTCTCATTTCAAAAGGCATGCCCCCCCTCAAAGTCAGAATCTGAGAACACTCAGGCTTAGGGGGAAGGAAAAGGGAAGGTCCCAGGACCCCTCCCCCCTCCCCAGAGTGCTAAGCCTCCAGTGGCAGCAGGAACTACTAGGTGGGCAAAGGCGCTGGTCTAGAGGGTGTACCTTGTGGGCAGGGCTGTGAAAGGCACAGAGCATTGAACACAGGCAGTGGGGAAGCAGTTGGAGAGGGAGAGAAGAGCTGGCAGTCTGGTAAGAATGGTTGACACCCTCCATATTGCTCTACCCTTCCAAGAGGTTTTGACCTCAGGGCACATCCAGCCCAACCCAGCTGAACTTAGTCCCATCAAAATTCTTCAAAGCTCAAGGAAGGCCATGTCCCAACATCTATCTCTCACTGACTGCTGGACTTTAATCCAATCAAAATCCTCCACTGGACAGGGAAGGACAAATTCCAACACTCTTCCCCCAGAGTCTGCACTGAGTTATCTGAAAAAGCTCCAAGAGGGGAAATTGACAGAAAGCCCCAAAACCAAAACAATGAGAGGAGCAAGAGCACAGACAAATACAGGGAGCAAAGAAGGGGTAAATATGAGCAAAGAACAGAAAAAGAAGAAAGAAATTACAATTGACAGCTTCTGCACAGGAAACAAACCAAGAACAGACAATACACAGGGGGAGGCAAGTAATAAAACAGAAATCCCAGAGAATAGGATATAGGCTTTGGAAGAACTCAAAATTCAATTCAAAATACAATTAAGAGAGGCTGAAGATAATTGGGAAAATAATTTAAAAACTAAGATAAGTCATTTGGAAACAGAAAATAGTATTGTGAAAGCCAAAATCAACCAGTTTGAAAATGAGGCAAAGGAGATGAAAGATGAGGCAAAGGAGATTAGAAATGAGGAAAAGAGAATAAAAGATGACCTCCAAAGAAAATTAGACTAGAAGGAGAAGGATGACAAAAAAGTCAGGAATGAAATCCAGTCTTTAAGAATCAGAATACAACTAGAACCAAGTGACCTCACAAGGTAGCAGGACATATAAAACAAAACCAAAAGAATGAAAAAAAATGAGGAAAATATGGAGCATCTCATTCTTAAAACATAGGGTTTAGAAAATTGATTGAGGAGAAACAATTTAAGAAACATAGGTCTACCAGAAGACCATGACAAAAAAAAAGCCTGGACTTAATACTGCAGGAAATTATTGAAGAGAACTGCCCTGATATTCTAGAACAAGAAGAAAAGGTGGAGATTTAAAGAATCCACAGATCACCCCCTGTTCTTAATCCCCAATTGACAATACCCAGGAATGATATAGCCAAATTCAAGAACTATCAGCCCAAAGAAAATTACATGCTGCCAGGGAGAAGTCATTAAGATACCATGGAACCACAGTGAGGAAAACTCAGGATCTGGTTGCACTGACACTGAAGGCCTGAAAAACATGGGATATGATATTCTGGAAAGCAAGGGAAGTAGGTCTACAATCAAGAATCAACTCCCCAGAAAAACTGACTATATTCTTACAGGGGAAAGTATGGCCATTCAACAAAATAGAAGAATTCCAAGAATTTGTAAAGAAAAGAAAAGACCCGAACAGAAAATTTGATGCCCAAGCACAGAACTCAAGAGAATCATCAAAAGATAGTTAAAAATAGGGAAAAAAGAAAAATAAAACAAAACAAACAAACAAAAAATCCCCTTTTTTAAGGGACTCAATAAGTTAAAATGTTATGTATCCCTATAAGAAAAGAGATCATTGGTAACTCTTAAAAATTGTTATTTTCAACTGGGCACCTAGAAGAATTACACTTAAGGGGAACAGTGACAAACTGTATAGGATGAAATTGTAAGACATAAATAGCTATATAGATACATATATGCATAAATACCTATACATGTGTATAGGTACGCAAGTTTTTTTTTTGTTTGTTTGTTTTTTAGTGGTTGGAATCATTGTATTTTGCCAGTTATGAGATACTTTTAATTTAATAATTGGAAATCTCTTACTGTGTCTACTTACTCCTTATTAAGGAGATTAAATATGAGAGTGAACAGAATCAAACCATTACACAAATCCCAGAAAATCTTTCTTCCCAATTTCCAGCACACTCATGATCACAAAATTGTAAACATCCCAGCACCCTTGGCCATCCTTGGCCATCCTCTCTGGGTCTTTGGGTTCAGCCTTCCGTGGGTCTAGATGGGCTCTGGGGGACCCTGAGCAATGAAAGCATGGCAGGATTACACTGAGAAGCGGAGTGGTTCCTTGGTACAGGAGGGCCCCAGATGTTCCCCTCTGACCTTGTGGGCTCCCTGTGGATGTGCAAGGAGGAGGGCAGGGGCACCATCTTGTGGGCACTGGCCTGGGCCTGGGCTGCTGCCTGGGGGAGGCCAGAGGAGCCGGGTCTTTGCCCTCCTGTGCTGGGGAACATGGTTGCTGGAAGGAAGTATGGCTGAAGTGCCAGGAATCAAGTGAAATGGGATGCCACATTTCTATCTTTAAACAGACACAGACACACAAAAGTATAAAAAACATGGAAAAGAAATACAGGAGTGCAAAATGGAGCTGAAGATATGGGTTCGAGGGGCCAAGGTCAGCCTAGCAGTCGCCCCAAGAGGGAAGGCTTTGGGCACGTGCTCTGTGGGAGGCTCCGATGGCTCCCCTCATTATCCCTCGGCCTGGCCAGCTCTGCAGGGTCTCTTCTCAGTGCAAGTGGCCACTGATCAGGGAAAGGTGGAGAGGTGGGCGCTGCCATGAGCAGTCAGTAGCAGAGGCTCTGGAACTTTGGCTTCTGCAAAAGCAGCATGGGCTGCTTGAGTGTGGGATTGTCACCCAGCAGGGTGGCCTTGCTCTCGATGGTGGGGAACCTGCTCTGGTAGATGGCGGGGTACTGCTTCTGGAACTGCTTTAGCTTCTTCCTCTTGTCCTTCAGAGCTAAGCTCTGGTCTTTGATGATATTCTCCAGAAGCTCCGCAATGGGTTCCTGAGACATGGACACTTTCTGTTCATTGAACTCCTGCATGCTGATCAGCTGGCAGAAGAAGTACTTGGACAGTGCGGCCAGTGGCTTGCCTGCGCGAGGTGGAACGTGGCCCTTTCGGAGGCAGTCCAGGTGCTTCTCCACATGTATTTGACCATGTATTAGGGCATAAAAACATTGCAAACAAATGCAAAAGAGCAAAAATAATAAATGCCACTTTCTCAGATCACAATGCAATGAAAATAATAATTAGTAAGGGAACATGGAGAGGTAAATAAAAAATTAGTTGGATATTAAACAATATGATTCTCCAAAACTGGTTAGTTAAAGAACAAATCAGAAATAATTAATAACTTCATTGAAGAAAATGACAATGATGAGACATCCTTTCAAAATCTATGGGATGTGGCCAAAGCAGTACTCAAGGAGAAATTCGTATCCTCGGGTTCATATGTTAACAAATTAGGGAGGGCAGAGGTCAATGAATTGGGAATGCAAATTTAAAAAAATCTAGAAAGTGAAAAAATTAAAAATCCTGAGATGAAGTCTAAATTAGAGATCCTAAAAATCAAAGGAGAAGTTAATAAAATTGAACATCAAAGAACTATTGATTTAATAAATAAGACTAGAAGCTGGTACTTTGAAAAAACAAATAAAATAGACAAAGTACTAGTCAGTCTAATTAAAAAAAGGAAAGAAATAAACCAAATTGACAGTATCCAAGATGAAAAAGGAGACCTCACCTCTAATGAAGAGGAAATTAAGGCAATCATTAAAAACTATTAGGCCCAATTATATGGCAACAAATATGGCAATCTAGGTGATATGGATGAATACTTACAAAAATATAAATTGCCTAGACTAAAAGAGGAAGAAATACATTACCTTAACAACCCCATTTCAGAAAAAGAAATTGAACAAGCCATCAAAGAACTCCCTAAGAAAAAATCACCAGGTTCAGATGGATTCACAAATGAATTCTATCAAACATTCAAAGGACAACTAATCCCAATATTAAACAAACTATTTGACATAATAGGCCAAGAAGGAGTTCTACCAAATTCATTCTACAACACAAACATGGTACTGATCCCAAAGCCAGGCAGGTCAAAAACATAGAAAGAAAACTAGAGACCAATCACCCTAATGAATATAGACGCAAAAATCTTAAATAGGATACTAGCAAAAAGACTCCAGTAAGACATCAAAAGGGTTATTCAATATGACCAGATAGGATTCATACCAAGAATATAAGGGTGGTTCAATATTAGGAAAACCATCCACAAAATTGATCATATTAACAAGCAAACCGACAAAAATCACATGATTACCTCAATAGATGCAGATAAAGCCTTTGATAAAATACAACACCCATTCCTATTGAAAAAAAAAAAACAACTAGAAAGTATAGGAATAGAAGGGTCTTTCCTAAAGATAATAAACAGTATATATCTAAAACCATCAGCAAACATCATCTGCAATGGGGATAAACTAGAAGCCTTCCCAATAAAATCAGGAGTGAAACAAGGATGCCCATTATCATCTCTAGTATTTAACATTGTACTAGAAACACTAGCAGTAGCAATTAGAGAAGAAAAAGAAATTGAAGATATTAAAATTGGCAATGAGGAGACCAAGCTATCACTCTTTGCAGATGATATTATGGTCTACTTAAAGAATCCTAGAGAAATAAGCAAAAAGCTAGTGAAAATAATCAACAACTTTATCAAAGTTGCAGGATACAAAATAAACCTGCATAAGTCATCAATTTTTTTCTATATATCTCCAACCCATTCTAGCAGCAATAATTAGAAAGAGAAATTCCATTTAAAATCACCCTAGACAATATAATATACTTAAGAATCTGCCAACACAAACATAAGAACTATATGAACACAATTACATAACATTCTCCACACAATTAAAATGAGTTCTAAACAATTGGAAAAACATTGATTGCTCATGGGTGGGACTAGATAACAATAAAAATGACAATCCTACCCAAATTAATTTACCTATTTAATGCCATACCCACTGAACTACTAAAAAATGTTTTTAATGAATTAGAAAAAAAAAACATTAAAAAGTTCATTTGGAAGAACAAAAGATTAAGGATATCCAAGGAAATCATGAAAAAAATACAAAGGAAAAGGGACTTGCAGTCCCACAGCTTAAACTGTTCTATAAAGCAGTGGTTATCAAAACAATTTGGTACTGGCTAAGAGACAAAAAAGAAGACCAATGGAATAGACTTGAGGTAAATGACCTCAGCAAGATAGTCTTTGTTAAGCCCAAAGATCCCAGCTTTTGGGGACCAAAACCCACTATTTGATAAATAATGCTGGGAAAATTGGAAGAGTGTATGGCAGAGATTAGGTTGGGATCAATATCTCACACCCTACCCCAAGATAAACTCAGAATGGGTGAATGACCTGAATATAAAGAAGGAATCTATAAGCAAATTGGGCAAACACAGAATAGTCTGCTTGTCAGATCTTTGGGAAAGGAAAGACTTTAAAACCAAGCAAGAGCTAGAAAAAAATTACAAAATATAAAATCAATAATTTTGATTACATCAAATTAAAAAGGTTTTGTACAAACAAAACTAATGCATCCAAAATTAGAAGGGAAGCAACAAATTGGGAAACAATATTCATTACAAAAACCTTTGACAAGTGTCTAATTACTCAAATTTATAATGAGCTAACCCAATTGTACAAAAAAATCAAGACATTCTTTAATTGATAAATGGGCAAGGGACATGAATAGGCAATTTTCATTTAAAGAAATCAAAACTATTAAAAAGCACATGAAAAAGTGTTCTAAATCTCTTATAATCAGAGAAATGCAAATCAAAACAACCCTGAGGTATCACCTCACACTTAGCATATTGACTAATATGACAGCAAAGGAAAGTAATGAATGCTGGAGTGGATGTGGCCAAGTCGGGACATTAATGTATTGCTGATGGAGTTGTGAATTGATCCAACCATTCTGGAGGACAATCTGGAACTATGCCCTAAGGGCACTAAAAGACTGTCTGCCCTTTGATCCAGTCATAACACTTCTGGGTTTATACAGCAAAGAGATAATAAGGAAAAAGACATGTAAAAAATATTTATAGCTGCACTCTTTGTGGTGGCAAAAAAATGGAAAATGAGGGGATTTCCTTCAATTGGGGAATGGCTGAAAAAATTGTGGTATATTAAGGTGTTGTAATACTATGCTCTAAAAGGAATAATAAAGTGGTAGAATTCCATAAGTACTGGAACTTGTAGTGTTCTTCTCCTTTAGTGGCAATTAGTGGCAGTGATCCTGAACAACTAGGAGGAATCTATGAAAAAAACCACCATCCACATTCAGAGGAAACACTATGGGAGTAAAAATACAGAAGAACAACTGCTTGATTACATGGATTGAAGCGATATGGTTGTGTATGTAGACTAAATGAATATCCTAGTACAAACATCAACAACATGGAACTAGCTTCTTATCAATGAACCAAGTAATACCCAATAAAATTGCACATTGGCTGCTACAAGGGTGAGTGAAGGGAAGGAGGGAAATAATGTGATTATTGTAACCAAGGTATAATGTTCTAAATTGACTAAATAAACTAATTCAAATGGAAAAAATAGTGTATGATAATTAACTGTGAATGACTTAATTATTATCAGACATACAAGAATTCTGGACAACTACAAAGGATTCATGACAAAAATATGATATTTGACACCCCAGAAGGAACAGGAGTTTGAATGAAGATTGAAGCATAGCATTCTTCACTTTATTTCCTCCTTGAATTTTTCTCTTGTGCAAGCCATCTGAGTTTTATTTCACTATATGAAGAAAATGGAAATATGCATTATATGATAACATATGAACAGTCTATATCATATTACCTGCCTTCTTTAGAAGGGGTGAGATTGAGGGAGAGAATATGAATTGCAAAATGTCAGAAAATGAATATTAAAAATTGCATTGAAAGGTAATAAAATTGTTTAAAGATTAAAATGCATGAAGGAGAAAATAAACACATGCATTGTCTACTAAATTCTAGGTCTTTTGTAAAGCACATCACTGATATTATCTAATTGGTTCCCTAAAGATCCCTGGGAAATGGATACTATTATTATCTCCTTTTTATTACTGAAGAAACTGAGGCAAATAGAATTGAGTTCCTTCCCAGGACTTTTTTTGATATTTAGTCATGCCAGTCATTTCCAACTGTTTGTGATGTCTTTTGGGGTTTTCTTGGCAATGATCCTAGAGTGCTTTGCCATTTCCTTCTCCAACTCATTTTGCAGATGAGAAAACTAAGGCAAACTGGTTTAAGTGGCTTGCTCAGAGTTACGAAGCTGGTGTCTAAGGCCAGGTTTGAACTCAGAAATATGAGCCTTTATTATTCCAAAGGTAATGTGAATCTACTACACTTTTAAAGATTTTTTAATTTCTATTTGTTACAGTTAGTATAGATGTCCCAGGTAATTTATGTTCCAAAATAAATTGTTTGGCCTACATTATCTGATTTGACTTTATACATTAATGAAATTCATTATATTATTCCCTTGTCCCAATTTTATTCTGTAATATATAGATAGTATATAAAAGAAGTAAGAGAATTTAAAGCATTAAAAAGGTATTCTTTTGAAATGTTTCTTTTATAGGGAGGAATAAAAAACAACTACTTTGGGAAGTCAAGTTAGCTAGACTTTGTCAAGGACAAAAGATAGTGTTAAATTTATTTTTGACAAGAGGAATGACTTTAATTTCTCTAATGTACACTGCTCAAACATTTCTTTCTTGGGAAGCCATCCATCAATGAATGTCACAATTGTGGCAGATTTCGTTGGCATTCTTTCTGGTGAATCTATCTAATATTTTAGAAGTCTGAAAATAGAAGCCACCTAAAGCCTATAACAAAAATGAATTAAAAGCATATTTTCTGTATTCATTCATTTCATGGATACAACAAGAAATATTGCTTATATTTTTTATATTTGTATACAAAATTAATCTAATCATCATTTAATAAAATTCATGAGAAATTAATCCTCTTGGAATCTTGATAAGGAAAAAATTAGCTTATAACAATATTTTACCTTAATATATACATATTCAATCCTAAAAAAAAAATCACCCAGTGATACAGGTTTGGCAAATTTCTTATCAACTTCATTTTCTATAAGAGGAAATTGAGATTCAGATCACAAGTTATTTATTGGTCCATGCTAAATGTTCACACTGATAGTGTCAGAGACAGAATTTGAAGCCAGATCTTTTCTGACCTTCAAGTTAGCATCCTTTCTATTATTCCCCATATAATTAAATAAAACAGCAAATAGCAGTAGAAATAAGCCAGAGGAATTTCAATCTCATGGGAAAAATAAGAAAATAATTTCTTCTCCTTGAAATTTTGCAAATCACAAAGTAACTGGAGCCGATCAGTCTTATTTTTTGTTAGTTTCTGGGCCAATGTTATATTCAAGCTCAACTAATTTTCTTCACTTAAAATCATAAGATGAAGTGATGAGTCTGGGTGCCTGGTATTTAATTAGTCTAAGGCAGAAGTGTGACCCACAACCCTGCATAATGCAACCTGTACCAGATAAAACTATCATTGGAAAATACCTAACAAAATAAATAAAATAAAATAAAACATAGATGATATTACATTTCAATACAAAGTCAATATGCTGATCACAAGGTACCTTATTATGAATGCTTGACCCTCATTTCTATTTGGGCTTGACACCATTGTTCTGGAAATGCCCAAGTGAGGAAATTTTTTAAACCCTTCTTTTCTGTCTTGCTAACAAATGTAAGAGACAAGGGCAAGGACTGGGCAAATAGGGTTAAGCAACTTGCCCAGGGTCACATAGCTAGGAAGTGTCTGAGGCCAGATTTGAACTGAGGTCTCCCAGACTTCAGTTCTCAATCCACTGTTCCATCTAGCTGCTCTATCAACCTTAAATGATTGCTTATACATATATACATACATGCACACATACATGCATACATACATACAGAGAGAGAAAAATTTAGCTATGTCATTGAAAGTGTAAAAAAATCACCCAGGGTATTCTTGATATTAATATCAACTCTCTATCTGCCCCACCATGATATCCCTTATTTCATTTCACATGAAAATGATTTTTAGCTATATCATACTGATATTGTTGCTATTTTGAATATCATCACATCACTATTCTACTTCATCTTAAGATTGTTCCTGATTCTAATTTTCATAATTCTTGGATCACAGCCATTGTGTTACTTATGACAAGCCAAGTCTACTCTTTGATGTTTGTTGTCTTGTGGATGAAAAGATTCTGATGTGAAAGCTAATTTCGCTGTACTATTTGAATAGTTTTCATCCTCTGGTGAAAGTTAGTGCTCAGGTACTGGGGCCTCGGCCACTTCTTGCTCTTTAGTCAACTACATTCCTATGTTTTCTTCCAAAAGAAGCTAGGATTATGAATCTATAACTAGAAAGGATTTCAAAGTCTATCTGGTTCAATATTCTCATTTTGTAGATGAAGATGCTGAAGTCAGAAAGTTTAAATGACTTGCTGAAGCTAATTGATATAGATAGTGGTCTGCATCAAGGTGGTACAGCATACGTGGCGTGGGGACAGAAAGATCTGACTTCAAATAAAGTCTCAGATATTTACTAGTTGTGCGATCCTGAGTGTCACTTGTTTGCCTGTTTTCTTAACTATAAAATAGGGATAATAATATCTACCTCCCAGTCTTCTTGTCAGAAATAAATTATATATATATATATGTATATATATATATATATACACACACACACACAAATATATATACATGTATATATAATATAATTATATTAGGCCTTGCATAAATACTTATTTCCTTCTGCTTCCAAAAGTGATCCACTTAGTAATTACTTGATGTGGAATTTAACCCCAAGTCATTTGCTTCCAGAGATAGATTTCTTTCCTGTGGCACCACTTTAATTCTTCTTCCTCAGGAAAAATTAGATTCTGTTACACCTTCTTAATTCTTTTTTCTTTTCCTTTTATTTTTCTATAAAAAAATGCCATTTATAAAAAAAAAACTAAAAACATTTTTCTGTTTTTTTCTTCAATTAAAATATTTAAAAATTGATATAACTTTTAATTGTATTTTAATTTATTTATAATTAATTTATTATTAATAATTAATATAATAATTTAAATCTTTCTGAATATCCCATACACCTGATTCATTTCCCTTGAATCTCAAATAATGTAACTAAGAAGATGTTCTATGTCCTATCATCTTTATTAGCTGAGAATGCCTCTGAATGAACTATAGAACCCATTAACCAAAAAAATATAAACAGATAGGGAAGAATCTAACAAAAATGGTAGATATCATTTAAAAAGAACTTTAAGGTTTGTGAGGTTTTTTTTTTTTAATATATTTTATTTGATCATTTCCAAGCATTATTCGTTAAAGACATAGATCATTTTCTTTTCCTCCCCCCACCCCCCATAGCCGACGCGTAAGTCCACTGGGCATTAGATGTTTTCTTGATTTGAACCCATTGCTTTGTTGTTAGTATTTGCATTAGAGTGTTCATTTAAAGTCTATCCTCTGTCATGTCCCCTCAACCTCTGTATTCAGGCAGTTGCTTTTTCTCGGTGTTTCCACTCCCATAGTTTATCCTTTGCTTATGAATGGTGTTTTTTTTTTCTCCTGGATCCCTGAAAGTTGTTCAGGGACATTACACCGCCACTAATGGAGAAGTCCATTACGTTCGATGATACCACAGTGTATTAGTCTCTGTGTACAATGTTCTCCTGGTTCTGCTCCTCTCGCTCTGCATCACTTCCTGGAGGTTGTTCCAGTCTCCATGGAACTTCTCCACTTTATTATTCCTTTTAGCACAATAGTATTCCATCACCAACATATACCACAGTTTGTTCAGCCATTCCCCAATTGATGGGCATCCCTTCGTTTTCCAGTTTTGGGCCACCACAAAGAGCGCAGCTATGAATATTTTTGTACAAGTCTTTGTGTCCATTATCTCTTTGGGGTACAGACCCAGCAGTGCTATAGCTGGGTCAAAGGGTAGATATTCTTTTGTCGCCCTTTGGGCATAGTTCCAAATTGCCCTCCAGAATGGTTGGATCAGTTCACAACTCCACCAGCAATGAATTAATGTCCCTACTTTGCCACATCCCCTCCAGCATTCATTACTTTCCTTTGCTGATATGTTAGCCAATCTGCTAGGTGTGAGGTGATACCTCAGAGTTGTTTTGATTTGCATCTCTCTGATTATAAGAGATGTAGAACACTTCTTCATGTGCTTGTTAATAGTTTTGATTTCTTTATCTGAGAATTGCCTATCCATTTCCCTTGCCCATTTATCAATTGGAGAATGGCTTGATTTTTTGTACAATTGATTTAGCTCATTATAAATATGAGTAATTAAACCTTTGTCAGAGGTTTCTATGAAGATTTTTTCCCAATTTGTTGTTTCCCTTCTGATTTTAGTTATATTGGTTTTGTTTGTACAAAAGCTTTTTAGTTTGATGTAGTCAAAATTATTTATTTTACATTTTGTGATTCTTTCTATATCTTGCTTGGTTTTAAAGCCTTTCCCCTCCCAAAGGTCTGACATGTATACTATTCTGTGTTTACCCAATTTACTTATGGTTTCCTTCTTTATGTTTAAGTCACTCACCCATTTTGAATTTATCTTGGTGTAGGGTGTGAGGTGTTGATCTATTCCTAGTCTCTCCCACACTGTCTTCCAATTTTCCCAGCAGTTTTTATCGAATAGTGGATTTTTGTCCCAAAAGCTGGGATCTTTGGGTTTATTGTATACTGTCTTGCTGAGGTCGTTTTCCCCCAGTCTATTCCACTGATCTTCCTTTCTGTTTCTTAGCCAGTACCAAATTGTTTTGATGACTGCTGCTTTGTAATATAGTTTGAGGTCTGGGACTGCAAGGCCCCCATCATATGTGTTTTTTTTCATTATTTCCCTGGATATCCTTGATCTTTTGTTCTTCCAAATGAACTTTGTTATGGTTTTTTCTAAATCAGTGAAGAAGTATTTTGGTAGTTCAATGGGTATGGCACTAAATAGATAAATAAGTTTGGGTAGGATGGTCATTTTTATTATATTGGCTCTTCCTATCCATGAGCAGTTAATGTTTTTCCAATTGTTCAAGTCTAGTTTTAGTTGTGTGGCGAGTGTTTTGTAGTTGTGTTCATATAGTTCCTGTGTTTGTCTTGGGAGATAGATTCCTAGGTATTTTATTTTGTCTAAGGTGATTTTGAATGGGATTTCTCTTTCTAGTTCTTGCTGCTGAGCTGTGTTGGAGATATATAGAAAAGCTGAAGATTTATGTGGGTTTATTTTGTATCCTGCAACTTTGCTAAAGTTGTTGATTATTTCAATTAGCTTTTTGGTTGAATCTCTAGGATTCTTTAAGTAGACCATCATGTCATCCGCAAAGAGTGATAACTTGGTCTCCTCCTTGCCTATTCTGATGCCTTCAATTTCTTTATCTTCTCTAATTGCTACTGCTAGTGTTTCTAGTACAATGTCAAATAGTAGAGGTGATAATGGGCATCCTTGTTTCACTCCTGATCTTATTGGGAATGCATCTAGTTTATCCCCATTGCAGATGATATTAGCTGTTGGTTTTAGATATATACTGTTTATTATTTTTAGGAATGACCCTTCTATTCCTATGCTTTCTAGTGTTTTTAATAGGAATGGGTGTTGTATTTTATCAAAGGCTTTTTCTGCATCTATTGAGATAATCATGTGGTTCTTGCTAGTTTGCTTGTTGATGTGGTCAATTATGTGGATGGTTTTCCTAATGTTGAACCAGCCCTGCATCCCTGGTATGAATCCTACTTGATCATGGTGAATGATCCTTCTGATCACTTGCTGGAGTCTTTTTGCTAGTATCCTATTTAAAATTTTTGCATCTATATTCATTAGGGAGATTGGTCTATAGTTTTCTTTCTCTGTTTTTGACCTGCCTGGTTTTGGAATCAGTACCATGTTTGTGTCGTAAAAGGAGTTTGGTAGAACTCCCTCTTTGCTTATTATGTCAAATAGTTTGTATAGTATTGGGGTTAACTGTTCTCTGAATGTTTGATAGAATTCACAGGTGAATCCATCAGGCCCTGGGGATTTTTTCTTAGGAAGTTCTTTGATGGCTTGATGGATTTCAATTTCTGATATGGGATTATTTAAGAATTCTATTTCCTCTTCTGTTAGTCTAGGCAGTTTGTATTTTTGTATATATTCATCCATTTCTCCTAAATTGGTGTATTTATTGCCATATAATTGGGCAAAGTAATTTCTAATGATTGCCTTAATTTCCTCCTCATTGGAGGTGCTGTCCCCCTTTTCATCTTTAATGCTGTGAATTTGCTTTTCTTCCTTCCTTTTTTTAATTAGATTGACCAGTACTTTGTCTATTTTGTTTGTTTTTTCAAAGTACCAGCTTCTTGTCTTATTTATTAAATCAATAGTTCTATCACTTTCGATTTTATTAATTTCTCCCTTAATTTTTAGGATTTCTAATTTGGTTTTTTGCTGGGGGTTTTTAATTTGATCGCTTTCGAGTTTTTTCAATTGCATTTCCAATTGATTGATCTCTGCTCTCCCTTGTTTGTTAATATGAGCTTTCAGGGATATGAATTTGCCTCTGATTACCGCTTTGGCTGCATCCCAAAAGGTTTGAAAGGATGTTTCGCCATTGTCATTTTCCTTGATGAAATTATTAATTGTTTCTATGATTTCTTCTTTGGCTAAACGGTTTTGGAGTATCATATTGTTTAATTTCCAATTGGTTTTAGATTTGGTTTTCCATGTACCATTACTAATCATTATTTTTATTGCCTTGTGATCTGAGAAGGCTGCATTCATTATTTCTGCTTTTTTGCATTTGTGTGCTATGTTTCTGTGACCTAATGTATGGTCAATTTTTGTGAATGTGCCATGTGGTGCTGAGAAGAAGGTGTATTCCTTTTTATCCCTATTTATTTTTCTCCATATGTCTATTAATTCTAATTTTTCTAAGATTTCATTCACTTCTTTTACCTCTTTCTTATTTATTTTTTGATTTGATTTATCTAAATTTGATAATGGTTGGTTTAAGTCTCCCACTAGTATGGTTTTATTGTCTATTTCTTCCTTCAATTCTCCTAGTTTCTCCATTAGAAATTTGGGTGCTATATTATTTGGTGCATACATGTTGATTAATGATATTTCCTCATTGTCTAGAGTCCCTTTTAACAAAATATAATTACCTTCCCTATCCCTTTTGATCAGGTCTATTTTTGAATTGGCTTTATCAGATATCATGATTGCCACTCCTGCCTTCTTTCTATCAGTTGAGGCCCAGAAGGTCTTACTCCATCCTTTAATTCTGACCTTGTGGGTGTCAACCCGCCTCATGTGTGTTTCTTGAAGACAACATATGGTAGGGTTTTGGATTCTAATCCATTCTGCTATTCGTCTACGTTTTATGGGTGAGTTCATCCCATTCACGTTCAAAGTTATGATTGTCATTTGTGGACTCCCTGGCATTTTGATTGCCTTCCCTAATTCTAACCTTTTCTTCTTCGGCTCTACCTTTTAGTCCAGTGATTTACTTTGAATCAGTCCCCCTTGTCCCCTCCCTTGATGTTTCCCTTTTTAGTCCCTCCCTTTTTGTTCCCTCCCCCTCCCCCCTCTCTTTCCCTCCCTTTTTGTTCTCCCTCTCCCCCTCCCCCCCTTGGTTTTCCCTTCTCCTTACCCTTGTTGGGTAAGATAGAATTCAAGATCCCAATGGATCTGGATGTTTTTCCCTCTCAGAGTTGATTTCCCTGAGATTGAGGTTTAAGTAACCCCCCCCCCTCTTCCTCTCCTTCTTATAGGAGTTTTCTTCCCCTCCCCTTCCCCTGTGAATCTTTGTGTGAGAACCATTATTCTATTTGGTCTTTCTTTACCCCCTATTTATACATTACATTTTCCCCACATATTAGTATACATAGGTTGATATAAATGTAGTCCTTATAGAAGAGAGTTTGAGTAAAAGAAGATAACATTTTTCCCCTTTCCTTAATATTTACCTTTTCAGGTATTCCTTGCTCTTTGATTTTCGGTATCAAACTTTCCACAGAGCTCTGGTCTTTTCTTTGCAAAAAGTTGGAAGTCTTCTATTTTGTTGAATGCCCATACTTTCCCTTGGAAGTATATAGTCAGTTTTGCTGGGTAGCTGATTCTTGGTTGGAGACCCAGCTCTCTTGCCTTTCTGAAGATCATGTTCCATGCCTTACGATCATTCAGCGTAGAACTTGCAAGGTCTTGTGTGACCCTGATTGGCATTCCTTTATATCTAAATTGTCTTTTTCTGGCTTCCTGTAGGATTTTTTCTTTTGTTTGATAGCTTTGGAATTTGGCAATTACATTCCTGGGAGTTGTCTTTTGGGGCTTTAGTGTAGATGGTGTTCTGTGAGCTCTGTCAGTGGCTGTATTGCCCCCTTGTTCTAGAATCTCTGGGCAATTTTCTTTGATTATATCTTTTAAAACCATGTCCAGTTTGGTGTTTATTTCTGGCTTTTCTGGGAGTCCAATTATTCTTAAATTTTCTCTTCTCCCCCTGTTTTCCAGATCTATCACCTTGTCGGTGAGATATTTTATGTTCTCTTCTAATTTCTTGGTGTTTTGGCTTTGCTTTATTAGTTCTTGCTTTAAAGCCTGGTTTTCTTTTACAGTTTGGTCAAACTGGTTTTGTAGATGCGTGAATTTCTTTTGCATCATTTCCCACTTTTCCTCCCAGAGGGCTTCCATCTTTTTGGTCCTTTCTGATTCAAATTCTTCATGGGTTTGTGGAGAGTTTCTATTTCCTTTGGAAGATTTTGGAGAATTTTCTTGTATATCTTCTTCTATCTGCTCTGTATTTTGTATTTTGGCTCCATAGAATGTGTCCAGAGTCGCCCCTTTCTTCTTATTTTTCTTGGTATTTTGGGGCTTCTGTGCTTCTGTGGAGTTTGTCATCTCTGAACGTGGAGGATTGGCTTTTCTTGTCTTTGTCTGGTGATCAGAGGCTTTAGTCCTGGGCAGATGGTTCTATGACTTTCCCTGGGTTAAACTGAATATGCCTCACTGGAACTGGAATGGAAGGGTCAGACCACGAGGCCACACTCTCCCCCTGGCTCGATTTCCGGAAGTTGCCTTCAGAATCCCTGGCCATGAGGCTGTTTCCTCGGCCTGCGGGGGGATGGGCTGCCGCTTCCCCAAGCTCCGAGAGCACAGACTTTCACTGAGACTTGGATAGCAGGATCCAGCCCGTGAGGTTGTCTTGCCCGCCCTGAGGGTTGCTGTTGTTTTGACCAGCTCTCTGCAGCGGAGGCCCCAGGCAGTAACTTTCACCCGGACCGAGAGGCTCTTTGCAGCGGAGGCCCCAGGCAGTAACTTTCACCCGGACCGACAGGCTCTTTGACCGACCGGCTCTTTGCAGCGGAAGCCCCAGGCAGTAACTTTCACCCGGACTGGGACTTGGGTAGAAGACCCTGAGGGTTGTTGTTCCTCAGACCCTGCTCTCTGAGCCCGGCGCGGCTGCGGCTTCCGGGAGCCTTGGACTCTGCGCTCCTACCCCTGAGGTCCGAGGGATCTCGGGTTCTGGCTTTTAAGGGGAGCCGTACCTTTTGAACCGGGTCCAGGTCCAGGAGGAGGGTTCCCAGGGTCTGTGCTGTTGATCGTTTTGAATTTCGGCGCCTTAGGAGCTTCTAGTTTGAGATCGGTCGGGAAGGGTTTTCCAGAGATCTGAACTTCAGCTTTCTCTAAGCCGCCATCTTAACCGGAAGTCTTGTGAGGTTTTTTTGATAAATTGTATGTATTTTTTCCTCCCAACCATACTAGTCCTAAGTGCTTTTGGTTCATTTTAAAGATAAATAAACTGAAACAAAAGTTCAACAACATGGCCAAATTTACAGAGTCAGAAAGTGTCTATAGGTAATATTTGAAAATGGGTCTTTCTGAATCCAGGTCCATAAATTATTTTTGCACCTGTCTAATTTCCTCAATCTAACAAATTTGGGAAGGAGTGAAGTACTTAAAACAATTGGATGAAATTAGATGACAAAATGTATTGGAATTTTCTGAAAAAGAAATGGGAAATAGAAATGGGACTATGAATATCAAAGAAGGAAATTCTAGTAGGACTATTACAATAAGTACTTCACTAGCCAAAGCTTCAAGCTCCTTTTGTTTTCAGACTCCTTGGACTAAATAATCTCAAACTTTCACTCTCCCTCCCTGTGATAGAGGTCTAATCCAAGAATTTGAATGACAGAGTCTGGAAAACTGCAGAGACTTCTCATCCATAACCAGGGAGGGGATCAAGAGGATTAGAATCCCGAGGGAGGAGGATATTCTAAGAGTGGGAACCCTTGGTCTGGCTCTTTCCCTCTTTCAAGACAGCAAAGGGGAAAGTCTTATTTGAGACTGGATCCTGAGCACTAGACTAAATTCCTCCTTGAACCTGATCACCATCCCCCCAAAGTTCCCAGCAAGAAGTGGGAGAAACCTGAGAAAAGGAAGAAGCAGTCTAACAAGATCTCTCCCAGTTCCTTGACACTGTGGATCCGGACATTGCTCTGATGTGACAAAGACCCAGGGTCACCAAATCTGAACCTCTCAGAGGCCAGGTGACAGCATTGGTCTCTCAACTTTGGAGGGAGGAAAGGAAAATTTAGACAAATAGGGACTTCCTTTCCCCTCCTTCCTCTAGACCAGTGGTTCTCAATCTTTCTAATGCCGTGACCCTGCAATACAGTTCCTCATGTTGCGGTGACCCCAAACAAAAAAATTATTTTGGTAGCTACTTCAAAACTGTCATTTTGCTACAGTTATGATTCAGAATGTAAATACCTGATATGCATTATATATTCTCATTGCTACAAATCAAACATAATTTAAACATAATGATTAATCACAAAAACAATATTTAATTATATGTTGAGAAATATTAATCCAGCAGGAGGTAGCCTGAGCACTGGGGTGGGAGGTAAGTCCTGCCTGGGGAGGGGGTCCAAAGACGCTGCCTTCTTCTTCCTGTCGTCTTCCTCCAGCTAGAGCTGAGGCTTCACTTTGCTGGGGTTACTCAGCTCTGTTATCTGCTCCAGAAGTTATCTGCTCCAGGACTCATTCTTAACACCTCCAGAGCCAGCGCCCCGGTGCTCTCTCTGCGTCTCTGTTTGAGTCCAGTCTCCAGGCAACAGGGTAAATCCATCACCCCTCATAGGGGGAGGGCTGCTGATAGGTAACTAATATGAGTACAATGTGTGGGCAGTAGGGTCCCCGTTCTTTCCAAGATCTTGCTGTAAAGTAGCGCAATTTCTCAGCGGCAAAGCCATTGGAAATATGCATTTTCCGATGGCTTTAGGTGACTCCTGTGTTTTGGTCATTCGACCCCTGCCAGGGTCACTACCCACAGGTTGAGAACAGCTGCTCTAGACCTTAACCCTTCAAACATCTTCCTGTTCTACTCCTGAAAATAATTGTTTAGGATAAAGATTGTCATCTATCCTCAAATGACTTCATTGTGAGTGAAGGAAATAGTTACAGTGGAGTAGAGGGAGCTGATTTCTCTCTTTTTCCCCACGGGATGAAGTTCATCTACAAGAACAGTTAATAGAAGGGAGTAAAAGGCAGGTTTAGTGAGGAGACATATCTGGTAAGGACTGAAGGGGGGAATAACCCATCTCACCCTCCTTCTACCTTCTGGGACATATAACATCAACTCCTTCTATCCCTTGTCCTAAACTTTAGGAGGGAAAGACTCCATTCTTTCTCCCTTCCTCCATAACACCCCAAAAAACCCTGTAATACATCCCTTCATCATCTAATAACAATGCCATCAAAGAGACTAGATCAGGATACATAACAAATAATTTAATCTAATTAGCAACACACTAAAAATAATTAAACACTTAAAAGTCAATTTAAGAGGTTGAAACCTTTTTTTTTAGAGTGGAGAAAAAACAGGTTAAGAGTCTA
Source organism: Monodelphis domestica (assembly GCF_027887165.1). Classification (NCBI taxonomy): domain Eukaryota; kingdom Metazoa; phylum Chordata; class Mammalia; order Didelphimorphia; family Didelphidae; genus Monodelphis; species Monodelphis domestica. The sequence goes on from NC_077232.1 coordinate 240,176,504, forward strand.
CAAAAGCCCATAAAACACAGAACAAGCAGAGAGCTCCACACAGTTCAACAGAATTCAAGCAGATTCTAAGAAAGTAGAAAAAAAATTATTTCTAAACCAGAGCTTCAAATTACCTTTTTCACAGGAGCTCTCTAAACCTTGGTATATTTTCCTAGAACTCTTCATGTATTTGTGGGAAGTGTGATATGACTTTTACTTTTCTGTTTGGGGGATACAGTGTGAATACTATAGATGTTTGGTTATCATTATTATACACTGCAAGAATAAACATCTCATTAAATTCTAATTAAGTGTATCTACCTAATTCATTTCAACTGGATAATCAATGGAGGAGCACAATGATGGTCGATGAGTGATATTATTAGTAAACCCAATAATCTTTCATGGTCATTTCTAGATACTAGGGAGAAGAAACAATCAGTAACCCTCTGGGGATCTATCTGGCAATGTGATTAGACTATGAAAAGTAGGCCCATGTGGGATGCCATATTGGCAAACACATATACACAGAGAGGCATTTGTATTCCTCTGTGTGTGTGTTGTCACCCTAATTACATTATAAGCACCTTAAGGGAGAGGTTTATTTTTGTCTTTTTGTCACTCTTTGCATAACTTTTGTAGCTCTATTTGATATCCCACTTCCTTTAAACTGAATTTGAATTAAACTACTGATTATGCAATGTAGTACTCTGAGTTTTTATACATCCATGCTTTTGCTCACACTGACTTCTATTTTTTCATTTAATTTTATTGATTAAGAAAATATTTCCATGGTTACATGATTCATGTTCTTTCCCTCCCCTCATCCAACTCCCCTCCTATAGCCAATGCTCAATTCCAATGGATTTTCCATATTATTGATAATTGCACTTGGGTGATCCATTTAGAGTCTACGTCCCTAAACATAACCCCATTGACCCATGTGATCAAGCAGTTGTTTTACTTCTGTGTTTCTGCTCCCACAGTTCTTTTTCTGGATGTGGATAGCATTCATTCTAAGTCCCTCAGAATTGTCCTGGATCATTGCATTGCTGCTAGTAGAGATTCTATTGTATCATTCTCTATGTATGATGTTCTCCTGGTTCTGCTCCTTTCACTCTGCATCCATTCCTGGAGATTGTTCCACTTCATTTGGAATTCTTCCAGTTCATTCTTCCTTTTGCCACGATAGTATTCAATCACCAAAGATACCACAATTTGTTCAGCAATTCCCAAATCAAAGGGCATCCCCTCATTTTCCAATTTTTTGCCACCACAAAGAGCACAGCTATGAATATTTTTGCACAAGCCTTTTTCCTTATTATCTCTTTGGGTACAAACCCAGCAGTGCTATGGCTAGATCAAAGGGCAGACAGTCTTTTAGCACCCTTTGGGCATAGTTCCAAATTATCATCCAGAATGGTTCGATCAATTCACAACCCTGCCAGCAATGCATTAATGTCTCAATTTTGCCACATCCCCTCCAACATTCAGTAACTCATACTGGTTTCTAAATTCCAAATACTATCCCAAATTTTCACTCATTGAATCTGTATTCTTTTCAACCTACTTAATTTCTCTATCTCATCCATTAAATTTACATGACACATTTGTTCATTGATAATTGTTATTTATGTTACCACACTCACATAGCATTTTATTTACATCTTTCATTAAATCATACTGGATTTGTCTCATGATCCTATAGTAAATTATATGCACATAACTTGATCTGAATTTTGAAGGAAACCAGGGATTTCAACAAGTGGAAGTGAGTAGGAGTAATTTCCTTTCATGGGACATAGCTAGTGCAAACCCATGAAGAGTATGTCAGAATAGATGTCTGCATGAAAACTGAAGAGGAGCCCAAATCACTAATAAATCCAATATCTAAATGACGTAAAATTGCATGAAGACAGTGAACAACATAACATCTTATTCCAACATTTTATTTTCCTCAAAATGAAGTAAAGTAGAAGACTTAATAGCTACTCAATAGGTGTCTATTAAAAATGAATTAAAAGTGAATTGAGAGCCAAGTCCATAGATGGGAGTTCTTGGGTTCAAATCTGACCTCAGACACTTCCTAGCTGTATGACCCTGGGCAAGTCACTTAACTCCCATTGGCTAGTACTTACCAATAAATAGTACTGATCCTAAGACAGAAGGTAAGGGTTTTAAAAAATGAATTGAATTCATTGATGCCTTGGAGTTACTTCTTCAGTCTAGTATCCTACTGCCAGCTAGGTTTGCTTCTGCCTTTACTGAACCTTCATATATGTAGGGAAAAAAATAACACTTTTGACAATTAGCTGAATATAAGCCTGCTTTGGGATGAAAATCTTTAAATGACTTTTTGTATACTATTCTGACTTGGATAGACTCTTACTGCTACTCCTGTCTTGCTTCAGCACATTAACAGAAAGTTGTTTGCTTTTACAAATGATAGCCAAAACTTATATATAAATATTTGAGGAGATTATCCACAGTGTTGCCTTTGCTTCACAAGCATCAAAATATATTATAGAGGAACCTGGGCCATCTCCAGGATAATTAGGGAAAATCTTAATGTTTAAATTTCAGTTAAGACTTCCAGAAAGTAGAACCAGACACAAAGCCTAGATATGGCCCATGAACATAACTAGATGAGATTCATGTTTTAGTTTTCTAACAATTTTTAAAAATCTTTACCTTTCATTTAATAATTAATACTGCATATTGATTCTTCAGAAGAGTAGTAAGGGCTAGGCAATGGGGGTAAAATGACTTGCCAAGGGTCACACAGCCAGAAAGTGTCTGAATCTAGATTTGAACCCAGGACTTCCCATCTCTAGGTCTGGCTTTCAATCCACTGAACCACCCAGCTGCCCTCTTTCTAACATATTTTTAAGCATCTATGACTAAATATTTGTCCATGATAATACAATGATTTTTACTCCTTTCATTAGATGAATAACAGAATCAAAATTATGAACAGCTTATCATCACAGGATTCTTTAAAATTTTGAATGAATTTATATTGTTATTAAAAATTCAATCATAACACATTCAGATTTCTCATATTTTGTCTAATGTAGATGATATGGAAAATATTTAAAATTAAATGCACAACAATTGAGTTTGATTTTTTAACTCATAGGAGCAATTCTTTTTACCAAAATATCCTTGGGAAAGCCTTTATGCTTGAAAATTGACATTTTATGCAGTAAATAGTAATTAAGGGAATTTGATTGAACAGGTCTGATCATACAGCCATGAAAAGCATATATATATATATATATATATATATATATATATAACATATATCTTGCAATGTACATCACTATCTCTATGTTATATATACATTACATCTTACATATAACTACTTTGTATGCTTAACTATCATTTCAAATGGTATTTCCCATTCCTCATTTTCCAATTTTTGTGTTTTTACCAATAATAAATAGCAGTACAGGTAAAACAGGAAGTATGTAGAGATGTAGAGATTTGAATTAGTAAATATTTCAGTTTGAAGGTAGCATGTGAATTTAATGAACTCTCAAAAGAGAATATACAACAAATCAACCAATGAAAAATAATCAAATATGTTAGCAATATTCACCTTATATGACAAAGCTAGATCATAAGCCCATTGATTTATTCTCTGAACACAACTGCTGTTTGGTGATTCAAAAGGACAGTGATCTAGATTTAGTAAATAATGCAATTCAATGATCTTCAATTGCTGCTTGAAATTATCAACAAAAAGATATCTTGAAAAATAATCTACAAAGGAGGCAACATGATTATATAGTATATGGAGAGCTACACTCATAAAGAATTAAAAATTGAAAATTTTATAAGAGGCAGTGTGGAAAGAAACATGGTAACATCACTAAGGATGATAAAATTGTAAGAAGTGGTAGTAAAGGGAAATACCTGATTTATGCATGTAGCAACTAAGAAATGCCAGATAGACTGACAAAATAATGATGATCATTTGTGCTTCCAAATATACCTTCTACACACAAAGCATATTTCAATACACCTATGTAAACTAAATTTTGTCATAACAGGTAGGAAGTCTATAAATTGTGATAAAGAATACCCAAATCAAAGAGTCATCAAATCTTAAGAAAGAACCTTTAAATATATACGTACATATATATATATATATATATATATATATATATATATATATATATTTTCTACATGGAATGAAATGAGATTCTTATTACTTATTTTGGTATCTTTATGACAAAACATTTGCCACATTTATAACAAGTCTGTTCCTGTTGATTAAAGTTCAACTTTGTTGAGGCTTATTTCCTACTTTTATTTAAAACAGTTCTCTAACAATACATTTGTTTCTGTATCACTTATACCCTGCCTCTCTTTCCCTTCCTGCTATTTTTGAAATGGGTTCTTAAGTTTTGTTATTTAGACAATGGGATAAATAATAGTTGAGTTTATTGTATGTGAAGGTCATTTTTTCACTGTTTTCAATAATGTCTTTTTGAAGGCTGACCAACATCTGGTGGATTACAACTATAAATTCTCTGTGGGAAAATAATTGGACCATTATACTGAGGAATACAAATATGAAATACATTGTCATTAATTCCTTTCTCCCATTTCCAAAGTTCACAATCTGTTGGGAGAGATTTGTTAAAATGATGTATGTGTTTAATTTCACCCAAATAAGCAATACAAGAAGTTCCAAAATGTTAAGCTTACTTTACCCATTATAACCCTACAAATTAGTTGCAAGGTGCCATGTGAACTCTCATTTCAGAGATGAGGGGAGAAATTTTTACTCTTTAATTGACTGTTTTTCCTAGTATACCTTAATTCAGGTACAATAACATATATCTTCGTTATAACTTTGGAAGAACAGAATTTCTTACTTCTCCATCTTGTAGACAATTTCATCAGCCCTCTGGATTAGATGATCTCTAAGGTCCCTTCCAACTCTAAATCCTCTGATCCCCTCATCTTGTAATGTGTACTTCCAGACAGGCAGCAATTGTAGATCAATGTGGGAAATAACAAGGTTCTATTATGGCTGTAAAACTTTTTCTCTGGAGTCCTGTTGCTCTGTGTGTTGTAGGACAAGAAATTTATGAATATCACTGTTATACTTTTATAATTGGATAAGCTGGGTAAATTCTGTACATTAACTCCCAAGCTGAATAGTTTGTTGCCTTCATTTTTTTTCTTTTCCAAGGCACTTTCCTTCTGTATTCCCCTTATTGACTAACTTGCTTAGACAGTATAACATAATCAAAATTATTGTTTAACAATTTGATCCAAGATATTTATTTAAAATACAGCTTATTCCATAATTCTTATATAGGAATATCTTTGTATAGAGAAATTACATTATTTCTGCATTCCTGCCATTACAGTTTTAATATATTTAACTAATTATAGAATTCATTATTAATTTAGCCTCAGTTATTTCAAAGAATTGATACTTCAGCATATACTGGTATATAGTACAACTTGATGCATTCTATAAGGATCCAACAGAGAATACAAAGAATGTCATGGAAGAGAAACTACAGATTCTATTAAAAAAGCCCCATCTCCAAGTTTCAGTGTCCCTTTTTCCATAAATATCTTTAGTTTCTTTTTTTTCTTAAAAAATGAAACAAAACAAAACCTTTACCTTCCATTTTAGAATCAATACTGTGTATTGGTTCCAAGATAGAAGAATGGTAAGGGCTAGGCAATGGAGATTAAGTTATTTGTCTAAGGTTACACAGCAAGTAAGGTGTCTGAGGACAGATTTGAAGCCAAAAACCTCATCTCTAGGCCAGACTCTTAATCCACTGAGCCACCTAACTGACCCTTGCATTCTTGTTTTTCCCTTTCACTCCCTATTCCCTGTTGTAGATATCTTCCTGGATTCATATTATATACTCTAAATAAAATGGAAGGTCCTTAAGAAAGGTGATTTTTATCTCTTTGTATACCTTGTATCTAGTTCTTGCTTACTAATGCCTTTTGGATCAAAGTGTATAGTATCTAAAAGATTGGGAAAGTGTAAGGCCATAAACCAACTGAAAGCTTTTTATTCCTTCTTGACATGCAAATATACAATGATAAATTTAAATATATGTTTATTAAAACAGACCTGGGTTATTTTTTTTCCTTAGAAAATATTTCATCAATATGGTATCTGAGAATAATACATATGTACAGCTTTAGAAGTGTCAGAAGAGATTCAGGACACTTTCTAATTAGTTGAAGTTAATGAAGATTCACCCTAAATACTATATAGTATATATAGCTACTCTCAGGTTTGTATTTGAGTTTAATTTTGTGTGGGGTCATATTATACCACTTTGATTAAAACATTTAATGATAATTAATGATTAATCCCTTAATTATTGTTTTTTCACCTTATCTCCTTATGTTTCTTCTCATTCTTATGTATTGACTTTTATATTCAGCTTTGGTCTTCAAGAATATTTGAAAGTCTATTATTTCTTGAAATAAGCATTCTTTTTCATGTATGGTAATACTAAGCTTTGAGGGATAGTTTATCTTTGGTTGTAAATCCTCAACTCTTTTGCTCTTAAAAATATTGTATTCCATGCCCTTTGTTCTTTTAATTTAGAGGCTGTTAAATCTATCTTTGTTGTATCTCCACAATATTTACATTATTAATTTTTAGTTGATTGTAGTATTTTTTCCTTAACTTGTGAGTTAATTAATTTAGTTGGAATGTTCCTGACTTTCTCTGTTGACATATCTTACCAGTGGTGACTAATGAATTCTTTTTACTTCTGTTTTATCTTGTGATTCCATTTGGACTTCAGGGAAACTATCTTTCAAGGAAACATCAGGAAAATAATATTTAATAATTTCTAATTGGAGACTAAATTTTAAAAATCAAAACTCAGGTAATCCAAGATTTCTTATATTTTCTCTTCTTAATCTTTTCCAGATCAGTTGATTTTGTAATAAGATGATACCATAATTTAAGGACTATATAATAATGCATACCTTTAAATCCAATAATAACACTATAGGGTCTATATCTCAAAGAGATAAAAAAATCAGGAAAATATTTATTTGTACAAAATATTTATAGCTTTTCTTTTTGTGGTGTCAAAGAATTGGAAATTGCAGAGATGTCCATCAATTGGAGAATGGCTGAAAAAGTTATGATATATGATTGTGTTACAAGAAATGATGAAAAGTATGGTTTCAGAAAAATATGGAAAGAACTACATTGACTAATTCAGAGTGAAATAAGCAGAACAAGTAGAACATTGTACACAGTAAGAGAAATAATATGGAATGACCAACTAAAAGATTTAGCTTCTCAGAAATATGATGATGCAGGACCATTCTGAGAAAATTATGACAACGAATGCTATCTACTTCCAGAGAAAGAATTACTGGAGTCAGAAAACAAATTAAAGAATACAATTTTTCACTTCTGTTTCTTTGGTTTTGGCTTTGGGGTTTGGGTTTCACATCATTATTCACTTACAAAATATGAATAATATGGAAATATGTTTTTCATGTCAGTACATGTATAGCCCAGATTGAATTGCTTATCAGCTCCAGGAAGGAGTAGAGGGAGAAAGGGATACAATTAGGATCAAATAACTTCAGAAAACTTTTGTGGAAAATTGTTATTACATGTAATTGTTAAAATATTTTTACAAAATAATAAATTTTCCACTGATTACTCACAATTTTTTTCTCAGTATGCTATTCTTGGATTTAATTCTGTCTCCTCTGCCATACTGAATATTATTTTCTAAGACTTCTTTTCCTTTAACATGGTAATTGCTAAATCTTTTTTTTTGTTCCTGATTGTGCCTATATGATATTTAAATGGTTACTTTCTTTCCAATTGAAGTAATCTATCTTTGACCTGGGAGATCTAAAATTTAGTGATAATATTCCTGTGATTTTCCATTTTAAGATCCATTTGAGATGGTGATTAGTAGATTCTTTCAATTACTATTTAACCCTGTGGTTCTAGGTGTAAAAATTAAAATTAGACTTAATAAATAATGTTATATTTTACAAGATTTATTAATGATCATTAGAAATCAAGGAATAAAGAGGATACAAAATAAAGACAACTTGCCCAAGGCTGATAAATACATTTAAAATTCCTACCCTTAGCTTACCACCTCCACTGCCTCCAAGCCCAAAAAAGAGGCCCAAGAGGACCACCTACTCGCTACTACTCTCTGTCTATAGGAAGTACATAATGACAGGAAGTCAGTGGGCTCCCGGAAAATTTAGTATTTTTTAGGATAATAGATTTCCAATTACACATTCCTCCCTGAGATCCATGGAAGACTAGTCTCTCCAAAGGATCTTGTAAACATAGCCAACTTTTAAATTACAATAATTTGGGGATAAAAGGAAGAGAGAACAAAACCAATATTTCTAATCACATTGACGAAAAGACAGTTAGGGGGCAGTCAACTTTGGCATAAGTGTATACATACAAAACAAATGCATTCAACCTCACACCGTTCAAATCACCACATCCCAAAGATCACTCTGGATCTTTTGGTGCAATGTTTATCTTTTTAAAGCATCTTCATGGTGCTTTCTCCAAACACTTTTGTTTTTTCTAGATTTTCTAGAAATTTTTTTCTAGATTTTTCTAGATTCGGAGAGGTAGCATGTTTCTTAAACTAAAATTACTCTCAAGACTGACTTCCATGTAAAAATATTGGCAATATAGTTGCAGGACTCTTCCTTTCCTCAATATCTACTGATATAGACTACCTCAAAAGGCCAAAAAAATGAAATGCATAAGAATGAAGGGACTCTATAGTAGGGGACAGCATTGAAGGTACATGGGATTTGGGCATTTCCATACAATAAGGGGGTGAAAAACTTCCACCAAAACATAAGCTGATCCTCCTCTCCCACCCCACCTATGGAGCCAGAGTCAGAGATAGCATGTGCTAGAATTAGTGAGTGAGTGAGGGGCATCTCTACAGAAAGTTAGGGGCACCTCAGGGCCCTTTCCAAGCTGACTAAGACCACCAAAGCCTACCCCTGAGAGCAGCTAAACCTGAAACCACAGCAGCCTGAAGAGTGTACACCGTGGACTCCTGAAGAGAGAGACAGCAGAGAGAAGGGCAATAATCAGCAGAAACTGCAAAGACTGGAGAGCTGGCCTCAGGCAAAATCCTTGCCCCTTAGCTCCATACACAGAAAACCTGCCATCCTCATTCAGACTCCTGACTGGAAAGGAAAGGAAAAACCACCATAGTGATGATAAACAGTGACCAGGAACAACATAACAACACCAAGAAAGACAAGAAGAAGGAGTTGAACCTGGATAATTTCTAAGGGGGAAAAATCCAGACTACAGAAGAAATAGCAGAAGAAGAAATACAAATAAATGCACCACAACATTCCAAGAAAATGGAAATTGGCCACATATTCCAGGGGAAAATATGGACAATCAACAAAATAGAAGATTCCAAGTTTTTGTAAAGAAAAGTCCAGAACTAATTGGAAAGTTTGATATCCAAACACAAAAATCAAGAGAAACATGAAAAGGTAAATAAGAAAAAAAGTGAAAAGGGGAAAATGTTTTTTTTTTTATTCAAACTTTCTTCTTTAAGGGTTTCAGTGAGATCAAATTATTTATATTAATATATGGGAAAATGTTATTTGTAACTCTCAAAAATTATATTCACTACTATTGTGATTAGAAGATTCATTTACAGGAATATATTGGGGTAATAGGTGATATAATATTTTATGCAAAAAAGAAAAAGGGAGGGGGGAATAGAAGATGGCACCAGGAGAAATTAGAAGAAATAAGACAAATAGGAAAATCTATATCACACAAAGAGGCACATGGGAAGGGGAGGGGAATAATACTATTAAAAAAGGAGATGAAGAGAGTGATAATAGGTAATACTTAAACATTACTCTCAGTGAAATCAATTCTGAGAGGGAAGAGCATCTAGATCCATTGGGGTATCAAATTCTATCTTACCCTACAGGGAAATTGAGAAGGGAAAACTAATGAAGGGAAGAGGGCAGGGAGTATAAAAAGGGAGGGAAAGAGAGGAAGGAGGGCACTTTACAGATCCTAAAAAAATAAGAAGGAAACAAAAAGGGAGGGGGAAGAAAGGGAAGCATATTAAGGGTAGAGATTAGGGGGACTGATTAAAAGCAAACCCCTGGTTTAAAAGGATATAGCAAAAGAAGAAAGGGCAGAACTAGAAGAGGATATCAATTCAGGGGAATACATAAGTGGCAATTATAACTTTGAATGTGAATGGGATGAACTTACCCAAAAAATGAAAACAAATAGCAGAGTGGATTAGAAACCAAAATCCTACCATATGTTGTCTACAAGAAACACACAAGAGGTGGGTAGACACTCACAAGTTTAGAATTAAAAGTTGGAGCAAAATCTATTGGGCCATGCCTGAGAGAAAGGGGGCAAGAGTTGCAATCATGATATCTGACAAATCCAAAGTAAAAATAGTTCTGATTAAAAGGGATAGGAAAGTTAACTAGATCCTGATAAAAGTCAGGATAAACAATGAGGAAATATCAGTAATCAACATGTAAGCACCAAATGCTATAGAATCCAAATTTCTAAAGGAGAAACTAGTGGAGTTGAAGGAGGAAATAAATAGTAAAACTATACTAGTGGGAGACCTGAACTTACCGCTATCAAATTTAGATAAGTCAAATAAAAAATAAATAAGTTAGAGGTAAGAGATGTGAATGAAATCTTAGAAAAATTAGAGTTAATAGATATATGGAGAAAAATGAAAAGGGACAGGAAAGAATGCACCTTCTTTTCAGCAGCACATGGTACATTCACAAAGATTGACCATGCACTAGGGCATAAAAACATGGCAAAGAAATGCAGAAAAGGAGAAATTATAAATGCAACCTTTTCAGGTCATAATGCAATAAAAATAATAATCAGTAAGGGTACATGGAAAACCAATTCAAAAATTAATTGGAAATTAAATAGCATGATTCTACAAAATCAGTTAGCTAAAGAACAAATCATAGAAACAATAATTTCATTGAGGAAAATGACAGTGATGAGGCATCCTTTAAAAATCTATGGGATGCAGTCAAAGCAGTTCTCAGAGGGAAATTCATATCCTTGAGTTCATATATTATAAAATTAGGGAGGACAGAGGTCAATGAATTGAATATTCAAGTCAAAAACCTTGAAAGTGAATAAATTAAAAACTCCCCAGATGAAAACTAAATTTGAGATCCTAAAAATTAAGGGAATAATTAATAAAATTGAAAGTCAAGGAACTATTGAATTAATAAATAAGAATAGAAGCTGGTATTTTGAAAAAAAATAGACAAAGTACCAGTCAATCTAATAAAAAAAAGAAAGAAGAAAAACAAATTAACAGTATCATAGATGAAAAGGGAGACCTCATCCCTATTGAAGAGGAAATTAAGCAATCATAAAAAACTAGGTGATATGGATGAACATTTACAAAAATATAAATTGCCTAGATTAACAGAAGAAGAAATAGAAATTTTAAATAATCCCATATCAGAAAAAGAAATTGAACACATCATCAAAAGACTACCTAAAAAAATACCTAGGACCTGATGGATTCACAATTGAATTCTATCAAACATTCAAAGAACAATTAATCCCTATATTATACAAACTATTTGACAGAACAAGCAAAGAAGTAGTTCTATCAAAGAAAAAGAGAAAAGAGAAAAATAAAACTGAAATTGTATATTGCACATGCAAGCAAAATATAATAAAAATGTTTTAAAAATAAAAAATATATAGCTTACCATTATTGGTTACAATATGTCAGCTAAGGAAATGTAGAATACAAAGGTTTCTCACCCAAAAATGAAATCCAATTCCTTTTCAAACTTGGTCATGATTCACTGTTTACAAAGTAACAGTTTTATAAAGAAAAATAGTACAACAGGTAATACACATTCAAGAAGTATCAAAATACCCAATGTTAAAATAGCCCATTTAATGGCAATAGCAAACAAACCTACTATCATATTTTAAATGAGTCTTCTGTATGACATTTAAAGCTAATGGATACTTGTCACAGGTTTTTCAGGTGTTGTAAATCTTTCAACCTTTTTTGGGATATTTTTAAACAAAGTAAAACTTATTTGGGTCTAGAATATTACTAAGAAATCTTGAATTTTCTGGTGAACATAAATTAAACAGAAGAGTTACAAATGAGAAATGCCCCCTCTTGTGAGTCATCCAGGGGTACTATGTTCTGAGATCAACTTCCCAGCTTCTTTGGTATGAGACTGCTATGTCCCATACATTCACATTTTTACAATTATGGAGGTAGGGATTATAATTGTACTTTACTTCAGCTACTAAAATGGACCCTTTACCTCTTGTTACAAATAACTCAGAGGTAGGCAAAATGATCATTCAAATTAATGAAAAAAAATTTAAATAATGTATAAAGTACCCTTAAAATCAATTTGAGATACTTAGCTCATTAAATTTACCAAATATTGTTAACCAGGTTGACAGAGTCCATTCATCATCTGTGTGGCAATTAACAAAGCCAAAATGGAAGAAAAAGATGTTTCATATGGGCTTATTCAATATTTGTTCAGTATAGTAATAGGGTAAATGTGACCATATATCAGTAGTTAAAACACAGTAGCTTAAACTATAATAAAATAGTATTTAATACACTAATATATGAACTTAAAACAACAAAATTAAATCTTAAAGTAGATAACCAGCAAAATACATTAAAATAGAGACTTTCATAAAACAATGTAGTCTGAATAGGCTTAAAATGTTCACCTCTAGTCTCTCTAACGTTCCTTTCTCTATCCATCCATATTCCTTTTGACATATTTTTTTTTTGCTCTACCTTAATGAGGGACAATTCCTCACTGAATATTGTGAAAAGGAATTCCAAATTGGATGAATCTTAGAGACTTGGCAAGCCCAAATGGCAAAGGTTTGAAGGGATATGAGTTTTCTCCCCTGAATCTTAGGCAAGATAAATAAAAGGATTAGTGCACTCATGGGAAAAAAATATCCTAAAGCAGCAAGCTGTTTGAAATAGGTAATGCATTGCTCTTTCATAGAATGAGCCATGTTTATAATCTGCTTCCAGTTTGCAATAGTAACTCCCTTCTTCCCTTCCCCCTGAGGTAAAACACTAGTTTCTCCAGCTATGTGGAGAGGAAGTTAGGAGGCTAGTTTGTGATTCTGAAGACACAGTGACAGCTACCAGCAGCCCAACAGGTCTGAGGCTGGGGCCAGAGATTAGGAGGAGAATTCAAGAGTAGGAATAGGCACTATAAGCAACAGCAATGCCAGAGACAGCAGCAAGTGAGAGAAATGGCTTATCTCTTCTTCACCAAGTGTCCCCTGGCTAAAAATAACTCAGCCAGTGAAGGGGCGGGGGGTGCAATCAGGCAAAAAGTAGGGAAAAAAACACAGCAGGACCAAAGAGAGGGTGGGTGGGTGGGGTGGGCAAAAAGTCTTGGCAGGATAAATGTGGCTTAAAATTTATCTCATGTCTTAACAAAAAATTGAGGGTTTTTTCATCACGTCATGGTTACTGAAAATGTAAAAATTAAAATTAGTCTCAATAATAAAAATGTTTTATTTTATGAGATTTATTAATGATCATTAGAAATCAAAGAATAAAGAGGATATAAAATAAAGACCATGTGCCCATGGTTGATCAACCCATTTAAAATCCCCACGCTTAGCTTACCAACTCCACCATGCTGACTGCAAGCCCAAGAAAGAGGTCCAAGAGATCTTCCCACTCACCAATATCCCCTGTCTGCAGGAAGTATGTAAGGACAGGCAGTCAGTGAGCTCCCAGGAAATGTAGTTCTTTTTTAGGGTAACAGATTTTCAATAATACACAGGATATCTGGTCAATTTCTTGATAATTTTTAAAAATATGATTATATAGCTCTTTCTTTGATCATGATTTTTGGTAGTATACTAATCACCACAATTCTATGATAATCTTGACACCCCCAATGTCTTTGTATAAACTCCTTTATATTTTCTTTCCATTTTACCTCCAGACTAGGCCCTGCTTACAGAAAAAAGCTTAAGGTTTGCAGTTTGCAGAGGAATGCATGTAAGAGAACTGTAAAGGAAAGATACTACAGGATTTTTGTTTGTTTTGGATAGAGATGGAGAAATAAAAGGAATAAAGACAATAAGGTCTCAACCCGCCAGTAGCATGACAGGAAGCAACCAGCAACGAAGAAAAGCAGCCTTAGGGGAACTAGTATCCAAATCCAGATAGATGGGAATTGCTTATGAAGAATGCTATGTCACCTCAAATGATGAGTTCCTTCAACCTAGCAAAGAGTGCTCCTTATAAAAGCTGTACACTAGAAAGTCAACTTGGACACTTACCCATTATTAGTATATCAACATTTAGAGACATTTGTTTACTCTTGTGGGGATGGTTTTTGTTGTACTTGCTTACATAGAGGTTGCTGAAAATAAATCTAGTCCTAATCCTTTTGTTGTTCCTCTGATTATAAGTAATGAAAATACATACATAAAGTCCTGATTTTATATTTCATTCTATTTTACTTATTTAATGCATCAGAGTTAATTGATATAAAGTCAGAGAAAGGGAAGGACCTTTGCCTCTGATTGAGGAAAGAGAGCTCACATGTTAAATAGACAAATTATTTTAATCAGATCTTTAGCCTAAGATGATTGACTGCTACTGTAAAGGTCTGGCCTGGGAGAACAAATCAGCAACTTCCAGGGAATCAAGAAAAGCTTGAAGAGTAGGTAGATACTATACTGCTCAATTTTGCTCCTAGACCATTGTTCATTGCCCTCAATAAGAAACAATTTTTCTTTAAGTTACCTTTTCACATGTTTCATACTGTCCTCAGGAATTCAGCTCCTGCCTCATAATGGATTTTGATCTCTTTGGTTGTGTGGCAAGATCCCAGATCTTGCATTTTTGGAGGTTTAGACATATATGTGATGTTTATAAATCCACTGGTCTCCAAGTTTCTTAACATCTTCAATTCTAATATGAGAATTCTTAAATTACTATAAGTGAGGCACTGTAGAGATCACTGCATCTGGGGTTAGGGAAAAATTTCAAATATTTTATAGGATACTTAATTGCTCTGAGATTCTGGGCACATCACTTAACTTGCTGGCCTCAGTTTCCTCAATTGCAAACTTGGAATATAATAGCACTGACTTTCTGGGGTGATTAAGAAGAAAAAAGATATTTTTAAAAATGTGTTCATCAAAGTAGGCATTTTATAAATGCTAATTCCCTTCTCTTCCATTATCTCAAACTGTTATATTATCTTTCCATACACTCTATTTCTTTTAACCATAGTCTTTCTCCTCCTTAAAACTACAGCCATTGCATTCTTACTATATTTTCCTTCCCTTATGTTGTTCTAGCATCACTTTCCTGCACTGACTCTCTACTCATCAGTATCATGTTTCTTGTGAATCACTCATACATCACCCTTCAAACAAATTACATTTGAACTAAACTGCTGCAAACCTCTCCACAGCAAACCAACCAGGCTTCTTCTGCAATGTGCTCAATCTGAGAGGGAGACAGAGTATATCTGAGGCATAATACAAAGATAATACTTCATTTCCTCCACTCCAGGAATAGAGTTAAGCTTCAGGATATAGAAAAAATTCAAGGGAAAAATACCCTCAAATGAACAATGACAGAGAAAAAGCCTGGCACTAGAAAAATATTTCAGCAATAGAGATAATTAAAATGCAATTTCAAAAGAATATAAGAATAAAACAAAAATGAAGCATGAAGGGAACTCTTGTAAGACATCCAAGCAAAAATTAAAAAAAGCAAACAAGACAGAGGAAATTAGAAAAGATAATAATAAAGAATAAAAACAGCTTAAACCAAAAACTTACTGAAGAAAGCAGTTCTCTAAAAAAAGGAAATACAATCCTTCAAACAGGAAAATAAATATCTAAGAAAGGAAGTACCAAACCTCAAAGAGGAAAATGGCATTTTCAAAATTAGAATTGGATAAATGGAAGCTAATGTGTACATGAGAGAGCAAGAAACAATAAAAAAATTTAAGGTAATGAAAAAAATAAAGATAATCTGAAATCTCTCAAAGGAAAAACAAGACATCAATGAAATCCCTAAGAAAAATGCTCCAAGGCCAGATGGATTCAAAAGTAGATTCTACCAAAATTTAAAAATCAATTCTAATACTATTTAAACTATTCAGAAAAATAGTGGAAGAACTCTACCAAATTCATTATAGGACACAAACATGGTGATGATTCCTAAACCAGGAAGAAAAAAAAAAGCAGAGAAAGAAAAGTATAGACCAATTACAAAATGTAAAATCAATAATTTTGATTACAGCAAATTAAAAAGTTTTTGTACAAAGAAAACCAATGCAACCAAAATTAGAAGGGAAGAAACCAATTAAAAAACAATCTTCATAACAAAAACCTCTGACAAAGGTCTAATTACTCAAATTTATGAAGAGCTCAACCAATAGTACAAAAAAATCAAGGCATTCTCCAACTGATAAATGGGCAAGGGACATGAATAGACAATTTTCAGTTTTTCTGAAGTCCTCCTTCCACAAGCATTATACTTTTCCATGAAATGCTGATGAGACCCTCCTACTCCTACTGTCACAATTGTTAGTGAGCTTATACTCCTCTTAGTTCAGCAATTATGAGCTAGAACTTTGGCTAGTGTGATGGAGTCCTACACACAATGTTAAGAAAGGGTCCTCAGTAGTGTTCTTTTTATTAAATTTTCTTTTTTTAATTACATGTAGGAACAAGTTTTGATAATTGTTTTTGGACATTTGGCAATTTAAATTCACTCTCTCGCTTACTCTTTTACAGGTTGTATGCAGTCTGATATACCTTATGTTAGTGCTTTCATTCCATAAATATTTCAATATTCCTCATTTTATGACTGAGAACACATATAATATATAAAATAAAAAAACATGAAGGAAATAAGCTGAAGGAGGATATGCTTTGATCTGCAATCAGACCCCAACACTTTTTTATTTGGCTGTTGTAGAGCATTTCATTTCCTTAACATGAATCCCTTGGTGTTATCTTGGAACCTTATTTTGCTGATAATAGTTTAGTCCTTCAATGTTCAATATCTTCTATTTCTCTTACTGTATAGACTGTTCTGGTTTTGCTCATCTTATTTTGCATCAGTTCATATAAGTCTGTCCAAGATTTTTCTGAATTCATCCTGTTCATCATATCTTATGGTATACTTTTCCATATTCCACAGCTTGTTCAACCATTCCCCAACTGATGTATGCCTCCACAGTTTCCAATTCTTTGCCATTACAAAAAGAGCTGCTGAAAATATTTTTTGTACAAGTAGGTCTTTTCCCCCATCTCTCATCTCTGCATTATATTTCCCTCCTGTTTATCCTTCTCTTTCTCTTCTGTCAGTGTTTCAATGTTCAGAAATATTTTTGCTTTGGTCTACCCACTTTGTACCAATTCTCATGAGAGTAAGGTTCAAGAATTGCTGGTCACCCCTCATCTTTCCATCTATTGTACTAGTTGTTTTATTTTTCCTTGACTCATGTGAGATAATTTACCTCCATCTGTCTTAGGGAATTATTTTCCTATATGAGATATTTTATTGTGTCTCTTTTTGCATGGAACTGTTTTTTCAGTAATTTTTTGTTCTAATCTATTGATTTTTTCAATCATTTTTTTCTTCTAATTTTTATTCAATTTTTTTTTTTATCATTTGTTTTTTCTAACATTTTTTTAGGTCTTCTAGTGATTCATTTTGAGCTTGACAATCCACCATCTGGACTATTTAGGGATACTTTCTTCTCACTTCTGCTTGTTTTGTGTTGTGTTGGTTTCTGCTCTTATTCTTCTGAAGCTGGACAGAGTCTTCTGCTCTCTTTTCCTTGCTGTTTGCACTATATTGTATCCAAGCTCTGTTGAGGCTTGTCGAGTGCTCTCTCCTTGTTTCTTAGCAAGATGAGTCCTCTTTGATGTCTCTTGATGTTGTTCTGGACCAGAGCACTGCTTATCCTGCTTTTTGTCTGGTTCTTCCATTCCAGTGTTCATTTTAAGACTTTTTTTTTCTTCTATGATCATTTGGATGATGTAGGCAGGCATTAACTGTTTATTTCATAATCTTGACCTTATCTGACACTGTGGTGACTGATTCTGTATAAGATTCTGCTTCCTCTCTCAATAATGTCCTTCTCACATTTGTCAGATCTTCTTACTTTCCGGGGATGGAGTTTACAAAACTGTTGCTATTGTTCCTGGACTGCCTCCATGGAATCTTGCTACTGCCCAGGTTGTTAGATCAGGACTTTGACCACCATCCTACTGAGGTAGACATTTGTTCTCAACCTCCTAAATTTTCCTATCATTGAAATTTGTTTGACCCCTAAGTTTTTTGTTTTTGTTTTTGTTTTTTGGTTTGCTTTGGTTTGGTTTTGTTGTTTCTGCTTGTCAAGGATTTGATATAAGGCATTATTCTCAAGTTGTTTGAAGGAAATTTGGGAGAATTCAGGTGAGTCCCTTCATTTATTCTGTTATCTTGGCCCCCCTTTTCACATGGTAATAATCTTATTCCATTCTTCAAATCAACCACATAATATTTTCTATATTTTTGAAAAATATATTTTTATTTTGAAGGTCATATTCATTTTTGTCTGAGGTTTCTTCCAAGTTATGCTATATTTATATTTTTTTACATAAAAGTTATGTTTGTCTCTAAAATTTGACAGTATGCTTCTTGAAAACAGATTATTTTTCTTTGCACTCCTGGTACTTGACATAAAACTTTGTATGTTATAGTTGCCTAATAGTTTTGTTGTTGTTTTGATGATGATGATGATGTACAATTCACTCTGTTTTGGAAACCATAGTATAAGGAAACTGGGGAGAAGGATTTCACAATTTTCCTGGAGCAACTTTTGTGGCAACAACTAGAATAATTGGCTATACATTTTACAAATGTGTTTATCTTATATTAAAGATTCAGTCAATTCTCTAAAGAATGAATCATGAGATTGTGTGTGGGCAGATTGGAGGGAACATGAAACTATACAAAAAACCCAGAATTTAAACAATTAAGATTTTCAAATAACATTATCTGGACACATAATGAAATGGAAATAAAGCAATAAAATTCATTTCTAGTGAAGCAATAAACAGCAAGGATCCACATACTTGGCTGTATCTCCAACCATTAAGTTAGCAATAGAACAACCTCCTGGCTTCTATCAGCAATGACCCCTATAGGGCAAGTGAACACATCAAAGATAATGTCTCTTTTTAAGGAGAAAGTAAAATTCTGCTATTTTAAAAAGCTTTATCCTAATCCCTAAATCACACAAATGCAGAATAAGAGTCAATTACTTTGTCTCAAGTTATTCAAGGGCAAATTCAATATTCTGTATTTGGAATAAGTAAATATTATTTTTCTTTCTAAAAATAATGCTTTTAAATATTTATTGTTTTTACATCATTTTCCTTTATGCATACATATGTATACATATATACAAATAAACATACAGATACATATAAGTTATTTCATTAAAGATTTTCTAATTACATGTAAAATAATTAACATTTTTCTTTTTTTATTTTGATTTTCAAATTCTGTCTCTCCCTCCCACACATTCCTTCTTGAAAAAGTGAACTAAGATAGGTTACACACTCGAAATCATTCAAAATATATTTCTTTTTTAGTCATGATGCAAAAGAAAACAGACAAAAAAGCAGAATTAAAAAAAAATTCTTCAATCATGATTCAGACTTAGTTATCTCTGAAGACAGCTTTTTTTCATCATATATCCTCTGAATGTTTCTAGGAGCATTGTCTTAACCAGAGTTGCTAAGTCATTCATATTTGATCATATTAACAGTATTGCTGTTGCTATTAACAATTATCTGTTAATTCTGTTCATTTTATTTTGTATCAGTTCATATTAATCTCAGATTTTATTTTCTGAAAAGAATCTGCTCATCATTACTCATAAGATAATAATATTTTGTCACAATCATATATAAAAATTCTTTTAGGCATTCCTAAATTAATGGACATCCACTCAATTTTCAATTTTTGGTCACCACTAAAATTTTCTATAATATTTTTGTTCAATAATTTCTGTTTCTGTTTCTTTGATTTCTTTAGGATAAAAAAAATAAAACTAGTAGTGGTACTTCTGGATCAAAAGTAGCCTTTTGTTCATACTTCTACATTTATCTTCATTATGGCTGGAAGAGTTCACAACTCCTCTAATTAGTATCCAGATTTCTCCACATAACATCCAATATTTTTATTTTACTGTTTTGTATTGTTAGACAATTTGATAGGTTTGGTGTGGTGCCTGAAAATTATTTTAATTACACTTAATAATTAGTGATTTAGATTACTTTTTCCCTGTGACTATTGATAGATAACTTTGACAACTTTTGAATAGCCTATTCATATCCTTTGATTTGAGAAACAATTCGTACCTTTATAAATTTGGCTCATTTCCCAATATAAGAGAGATATAAGATTATTATCAGGGAAACATGTTAATTTTTCCAGTTTTATCTTTTCTTTCCAATTTTGCCTGCATTAATTGGTCTAAATGCTTATTAATTACCTTTAATCAAATTTACCTCTTTTCCTTGCCAAAATAACTCTCTCTTTTAAGACATAAAGTCTTCCCTTTTCCATAGATTAAACAGGTACTATTTTCCATCCTCCTCTAAATTATATATAATCTCATCCTTTTATGTCAAAAAAATTGTATCCATTTCTATTTAATTTCTGCCAAATAGCCTTTCATTTTTTTCCAAAAATCTTGCCAAATGGGGACATATTGCACCCAAAGCAGTGTCTGCACACTACCACCCATATGCCACATGTGGCCCTTCCAGAAGGGGCACCTCTTTCATTGGTGGTCAGGGGGAGAGCACAATGCATCCTGTGCTGCTGGAATACTGTATGTGGCAGTATGGCAAAGTGTGGCATCTCTCATGTACCATACTACTTCTGATGGCATAATCCTTTGTGTGGTGCCTTGTTCTGAGAATAAATTAATGGGAATGAGGTGCTGTGCAAAGAATTATGTGACTTCACAATGGAAGATGTCAGCATGGTGAACGGGGATCTGGGGGAAGGGATTCTGCACTGTATATATTGCTGCCCAGTATAGTGGTGGTGGTGATGGACCTGCGTAGGGTGTGACAGGCCCATCACAGCCAGTGCTGCAGCCTCAGCTATCCCAGACAGCAGTTTACAGTGTCACATGTCCAGCAACACCTCCAGTACTGTATACAGGCATTGAATAGTGGTGATCTGGCCTGTGACATCAGCAGTGGGCCTCTACTATGAGAAGCCCCCCACTGTTACTAGGTGTTTTATAAGACACCCCCTTTTTTGGGTCAAATAAATATAAGACAGTGTCTTATTTTCAGGGAAATGTGGTAGTACAATGGCCCCCATACTCTCCCAGATGCACAACATAATGGCCTATAATACGGGCACATTATGTTGTGCATCTGGAGGAGTATGGTTGCCATTGTACTATGTGGGAGAAATGAGGCGTGTGTTTTTCATATTATGGTCTATAATTACAAATCCATAAATATGGACCCCAAGAAGACATGCACTAGTGTCATGCCTTCTTTTTTCCTGCCATGGAATCTGATCGTATGGGTCTTAGCCATGCGATCAGATTCCTGTGTGAGTTCATAGATAGGAGTGTGGTTTGCACAGGGTAGTGTGAATTGGAAAGGTGGTAGAAGAATTGGCTCTGCAATTGTGCCAGTTCCCACACCGCACCAATGTGAGCCTGATGTAAAAGTGAAGTTCCATCAATAGGGTCACTGGTGAGCCTGAAATGATGAAATGATGAAATGAGCTTGTGAAGGCTGAGTTGATGGACACAGATCAAACTACATTGATGGGCAGTGAAATCTGTATGCCTCTGCATGGGCAAAATTATTGTTGGTATATTGTTTTTGTAGGACTGTATATATATATATATATATATATATATATACATATATATATATATACATGTATATATGTATTATACTAATAGAAATTTGGAATCCCTAGGAAACAATGATGTCAAGAAAGAGAAAAAATTGACTTGGAGTGTAGGATATTCAAAGAATAGTGGACTTATGATTACTTTTTCATGCAGTTTGAGGAAAGAGCTGTGTGTTTGATATGCCAGAATATAGTGTCTGTGTTCAAAGAATACAATTTGCATCAACACTATCCAACTCAACATAAAAATAAATATGATTGTTTTGTTGGAGATGTGAGAAAAGATAAAATATTAAAACTGAAAAATATATTGACAACTCAGCAGAATACTTTTGTAAAGCAGAAGCACCTAAATATTTCATCACTGCAAGCAAGTTTTCAAGTTTCCAAGCTAATAGCAGGCATTGGCAGACCATTCGTTAAGGGAGAATTTGTTAAAGAGTTCCCTCTTTCTGTTGCCAAAGAGATGTGTCCAGAAAAGGCAGACTTATTTATTAAAGTAAGTCTTTCAGGATCTACAATTACATGAAGGATCAAAGAAAGGGGAAACAATTTGCATTAGCATTTGCAAAACTCCATAAGAAAACTTTCCTATTTTCCCTTGGCATTCGATGAGAGCAATGATGTTCCTGATTCTGCAAAATTTCTAATTTTTACTCATGGGATGAATAACAATTTTGAAGTCACAGAAGACCTTGCTGCACTTCAAAGCATCAAAGGAACAACTACAGGAGAGGATATCTATGAAAAGGATTCCCAACTCATTGAAGGATTTGGAGTTGGACTGGGCTAAACTAGCCAGTGTGACAACCAATGGTGCTCCTAGCATGGTGGGGTCTAAGAAAGGAGTAACTGATTGCATTAACCGAGAGATGGACAAATGTAACCATTCTCATCCAATAGCCATACATTGCCTCATCCACCAACAAGAGTTGCTACATAGTAAATCACTGAAGTGGGACTCTTATGAAAATTGTGGTATCTTGTGTTAACTTCATTAGAGCTACAGCATTAAAATGCAGACAATTTCAGGAATTTCTGTCTCAGCTAAATATTGCCTATGAAGATGTTCTGTACCAGAAGACCTTTGGCTGAGGTGAGGGAGAGTTTTGAGACATTTTTATGACTTATTTCCACAGACTACAGCTTTTATTCTTTCAAAAACCAAAGAAGTACCAGAACTCAATGATGCATAATGGAAATGGCACCTTGCCTTTCTGACAGATGTAAAAGAGCTACTCAACAGTTTCAATGTGCAACTTCAAGGAAAAGGGAAGCTCATTTTTGATATGCAATCACATGTGACCATATTTGAAGTAAAATTAGGACTTCTTATCAAACAAATGAATGAGGAAAATTTCTGCCATCTCCCCTTAACTCAAAATCTGTTAGCAGAAAAACCCTTGATTGCATTTCCAAAAGAAACATGTGTGGATTCACAGGAAAAGTTGCAAAGAAGTTCCAATTCAGATTTAAAGAGCTTCATCTCCATGAACAGGACATACAGCTTTTCTATAACCCATTTTCTATTGAAATTAAAAGTGTGGATTGTAATAAAGGATGAAAGGTTTTCAAAAACTGAGAGATGCAATCCTCAGGGTGATTGACAGAAGCATGTGAATAAGGGTCACTTGGGAGCCTGAGGCTAGAGAGCTGAAGAAAGATTCTATGCTCAACTGACTTCTCTCCTGGAAGGACCCGACTGTAAGGCTTGGAAGAGATTTTCTCCTGAGACCAATAGAGGAAAGAGGTTTTGCTGCTGGCAGCATCAGTAAGAAGATCTCTGGACCTGCTTGGATATCAACCAACTGAAGATCCTGGCCTAGTTGATTGGACTCTTGGTGTGAGACTTAGATGTTGGAAAGTTAATAATTAACTTAATAAGATAGTTTAGATAGCTTACAGATATTAGCTTTTAAGATAACTATAAGTATAGTGTACTCCTAGACCCTTGTTCCTTCCTAATCTTCTGAACCAATAAATTTGAATTTATTTATTCATTCCCTATTGTTCTTTCCTCACCCAAAATCCTATCATAACAGGATACAATTTACCAAATGGAACTGGCTGAACTGCAGAATTGTGAATCTCTGACAGACACTTTCAAGTCAAGCAGCTTGCCTAATTTCTATGCATCTCTCCCCTCTGAGACATAACCTAATCTCAGGAACCATGCACTCAAAATGTCAACCATCTTTGGCAGCACTTATGTCTGTGAACAGAGTTTTTCCAGAATAAAACATCTGAAATCTCCAACCAGATCTGTACTCACTGATGCACACTTGCATCACTTGTTATGGATAGCAGTGACAAATATGGAATTGGATATTGACCATCTCATTAGTCAAAAACAGGCCCATGGTTCCCATTGAAAATCAGTTTGTTGATTTAAATTTACTTGTTCTTTATTTTTTTCCATTTGAATTAGTTTATTTAGTCAATTTAGAACATTATTCATTGGTTACAAGAATCACATTATTTCCCTCCCTCCCCTCCACCCACCCTTCCACAGGCAACATGCAATTTCATTGGGTATTACTTATGTCTTTGATCAGAACCTATTTCCATGTTGTACATATCTGTACTAGGATGTTGATTTAGTCTACATCCCCAACCATATCCCTTCAATCCATGTATTCAAGAAGCTGCTCTTCTTTGATGTTTTTACTCCCATAGTATTTCCTCTGAATATAGATAGTGGTTTTTCTCATAGATTTCTCCTAGTTTTTCAGGATCACTGCCACTAATTGCCACTAGTGGAGAAGTCCATTACATTCAATTGTAACACAGTGTATCAGTCTCTGTGTACAATGTTTTCCTGGTTCTGCTCATATCACTCTGTATCAATTCCTGTAGGTTGTTCCAGTTCCCATGGAATTCCTCCACACTTGTTCTTTATTTTAAGTATTGTATGTTCTCATTTTTTAAACTTTAAAATAAGACATGTGCAGTGTGTGCATAGGAATTTGTTCATAGGTTTTTGTTTTGTTTTGTTTTGTTTTGTTTTTGTTTTATAGCCTGGTCCTCCAATGGTCTGAGGGACAGTGAACTGGCCCTCTGGGTAAAATGTTTGGGGACCCCTGCCTTAGACTGATAGGAAAAGTAACAATAACATTTTTCAGTGAGAATTCCCCTGCTGTGCCACTTGGCAGTTGGTGACAGTTAGAAGGGTGTGTCTGAGTGTGGTTTGTAAGTGGCAGACTGTTGGAAAGGGCCTTTGTCTCCAGGTCTCCTGGGGAGAGGTTGTGCTTCTACCAATCTCTCTGGTTGGAGACAGAGAACTGAATTAAGGCCTTCATAGACTTATTAATTATCAATTAACTTGGGTAGATATAGTAGAGAGACAGTGGTTACATTATTAGGAAGAGATAGTAGTGAGAGAACGCAAGGGCTTTGGTAGGCCATACTGCTCTCTGAGGCAGACAGATGTAGGGTTTTCTAGAAATGAGGAATGAATGAAGGAATGAATGAGGAAGAAATAAAAAGGAAATTAAGGCAATCATTAAATATTATATTGCCCAATTATAGGGCAATAAGTATGGCATTCTGGATGATATGGATGAATATTTACAAAAATATAATTTTCCTAGATTAAAAGAAGAAGAAAGAGAATACTTAAATAACACCATATCAGAAAAAATAAATTGAATGAATCATCAAAAAGCTCCCTTAGAAATAATCCTGAATTCCTGATGTATTCATGAGTAAATTCTATTAAATACTCAAAGAAAAATTAATCCAGATACTATGCAAACTATTTGGCATAATAAGAGAAGAAGTTCTACCAAAGTCCTTTTATGACACAAATATGGTACTGACTAAAAATCCAGGCAGATCATAAGCAGAGAAAGAAAACTACAAACCAATCTCCTTAATGAACATATATCCAAATATCTTAAATAGAATACTAGAAAAAAGACTCCAGCAAGTGATTTTAAGGGTTATTTGTTATTATCAGGTAGGATTTATACCAGGAATACAAGGATGGTTCAATAGTATGAAAATCATCCACATAATTGACCATATCAACAAGCAATCCAATAAAAATCATGTGATTATCTCAATAGATACAGAAAAAGACTTTGGCAAAATATAACCTCATTCCTATTGAAAACATTAGAAAGTATAGGAATAGAATGGACTTTCCTAAAAATAATAAACACTTTATATATAAAACCATCAGCAAACATCTTCTTCAATGGGAATAAATTAGAAGCATTCCGAATAAGATCAGGTGAAACATGGTGCCCTTGTCATCTCTATTGTTTAACATCATACTAGAAACACCAGCAGTAGCAATTAGAGAAGAAAAAGAAATTGAAGATATTAATATTGGCAATGAGGAGACCAAGCTATCACTCTTTGTGGATGATATGATGGTCCACTTAAAGAATCCTAGAGAATCAACTAAAAAGCCAGTTGAAATAATCAACAAATTTAGCAAAGTTATAAGATACAAAATAAACCCATCTAAGTCATCAGCTTTTCTATATATCTCCAACACATCTCAAAGGCAAGAATTAGAAAAAGAAAATCCATTTAAAATCACCCTAGACAATATAAAATACTTAGGAATCTATTTGCTGAGACAAACACAGGAACTATATAAACACAACTATAAAACACTTTCCACAATTAAAACTAGATCTAAACAATTAGAAAAAACATAGACTGCTCATGGGTAGGAAGAGCTAACATAATAAAAATGATAATCCTACCCAAATTAATTCATGTATTTAGTGTCATACTTATCAACCTACCAAGAAACTTTATTACTGAATTAGAAAAAAGTAAAACAAAGTTCATTTGGAAGACCGAATGATCAAGATTATCAAGGGAAATAATGAAAAATAATGTGAAGAAGTGGGTCCTAGCAGTTCCAGATCTTAAACTGTACTATAAAGCAGTGGTCCTCAAAATAATATGGTACTGGTTATGAGACAGAAGGGAGGATCAGCGGAATAGACTTTGGGTAAATTACCTCAGCAAGACAATGTATGATAAACCCAAAGATCCCAGCTTTTGGGACAAAAATCCAATATTTGAAAAAAAATTGAAAGGAAAATTGGAAAACAGTTTGGAAGAGATTAGATATAGATCCATATCTCACACCAAGATAAATTCAGAATTGGTGAATGAATTGAATATTAAGAAGAAAACTATAAGTAAAAAATGTGAATATAGAATAGTATACTTGTCAGATCTATGGCAAAGGAAAGATTGTAAAACCAAGTAAAGAACATATTTTAAAACCAAGCAAGAGTTAGAAAATATTACAAAATATAAAATAAATTATTTTGATTACATTAAATTAGCAAGGGTTTGTACAAACAATATAAATGAAATGAAAATTAGAAGGGAAACAAAAATTTGGGAAAAAATCTTTATAACAAAAACCTCTGACAAAGGTCTAATTATTCAAATTCATAAGGAGCTAAATCAATTGTACAAAAAAATCATGTCATCCCCCAATTGAGTAATGGGCAAGGGAGATGAATAAGCAATTTTCAGATAAAGAAATCAAAACTATTAATAAGCACATGAAAAAGTGTTCTAAATCTCTTATAATTAGATAAATGAAAATCAAAACAAGTCTGAGTTATCACTTCACACCTAGCAGATTGGCTAACATGACAGCAATGGAAAGTAATGAATGCTAGAGGGGATGTGGCAAAGTCGGGACATTGCTGGTGGAGTTGTGAATTGATCCAACCATTCTGAATGGCAATTTGGAATTATGCCCAAAGGACACTCTGTTCTTTGATCCAGCTATACCACTACTGGGTTCATACCCCCAAGAGATCATAGGGAAAAAGACTTGTACAAAAATATTTATAGCTGCACTCTTTGTGGTGGCAAAAAAAAAAATGGAAAATAAGGGGATACCCTTCTTTTGGGAAATGGTTGAACAAATTGTGGTATATGTTGATGATGGAATACTCTTGTGCTGAAAAGAATAATGAACTGGAGGAATTCCATGTGAATTGGAATGACCTCCAGGAATTGATGCAAAGTGAAAGGAGCAGAACCAGGATAATATTAAACACAGAGATTGTACCATAGTCTATCAAGTGTAATGGATTTTTCTTCAAGCAGTAATGCAATGATCCAGGACAATTCTGAGGGACTTATGAGAAGGAATACTATTCACATTCATAGGAAGAACTGTGGGAGTAGAAACACAAAAGAAAAGCAACTGATTGATCACAAGTGTTGATGGGTATGTGATTGGGGATATAGACTCTAAAAAATCACCCTAGTGAAATTATCAATAAAATTGAAATAGTGTTTGATCAATGACACGAGTAAAATCCAGTGGAATTGTGTGTTGGCTATGGGGAAGGATAGAAGAGAAGGGGAGGGAAAGAATATGAATCATGTAACCATGGAAAAATATTCTAAATCAATTAATTAAATAAAAATTTTCAAATAAAAAACAAGATAGAATAAACAAGGCAAGTCTTAGGGGCAGGACTTGAAATCTCATCTCATCTATTGAACTGCAGAGCTTGAATCCTGCAGGATTTGACAGGAATCTGCTTTTGGAGGTCCTGGGAGCAGCTTTTCAGCTTTGGCTTTAGATTCAGAGAAACCCCACCCAAGGATCCACAGCTGGGGATTGAAAAAGTAGATATCATAGGGTCTACAGGTGCTAATCCCCAAGGGTTCATCTCATTGCTAAAAGGTAAGGGACTTTTGGGGCCTGAGTGGCATGGCCTAGACACCTGTATTGTCATAGGCAATGATAGTAGGAGAAAAGTGAGGAATGAGAACACATCTGGTGAGTGTGGTTACTGAGGGACTGGTGCCTCATCAACTGTGGTCACTCCCAGGACAATGGAGACTGCTTCCTGCCACAAGGGGAGGTATGTTGCCTACTTTCAGTGGCAGTGACAGAAAGTTGCAGCATTTAAGGTCAATAATGAAATAAGGTTTGGGTGATAATTGGGGATTATATCATATTCTGGAGGATAAAATCTGGAATAATTAAATAGCACCCAGGGAATTATCAAAAAAATATCTACAATCAGAGGTATCCTGGGATTTCAGCATAAAGTAAGTAATGAAGTGTATTGGCTTAGCCACTTAAAAAAAATAACTAACAAAGGAGAAAACACCCAACTCTAGGTAGCTATTATGGAAACAGAGAGGCCAGGGATAAAATTCAAAGGAGAGTGAGGTAAAAATATCTACTTAAAAAACAGAAAAGAAATAAACAAATGGCCATAAGCTCAAAAAGAACTTTTGGAATCTCTTTAAAAAGGCCTAAACATCAAATGGGAGAATTTGAGGAAAAATTGGAAAAGAATATAAGAGCATTGCAAGAAAATTATGGAAAAAGAGATCTGAAACTTACTGAAGAAAATAATTTATTAAGAAATAGAATTGGACAAAGGAAAGCTAGCAACTTTCTAAGACAAGAAGAAGTATATGAAAAAAATGCTCTAAAACACTACTAATAAGAGAAATAAAGATGATAATAACTCTGAGATATCACCTCACACCAACCAGTCTGACTATGGTGTGAATGTTACTTTCAGAGAATGAATTGAAAGGGGAAAAATGAAAGACTTAATTTATCTGAACATATTCTCCTAGCCAATACCTTCAAATGCTTCTCTCCTCACCTCCTCTATATTCCCCTCAATCCAAAAAGGAGGTGCTCTTTCACACCTCTTGGATTTGAGATACTTTAGCCCATTCTTTTTCTCACACCTTAAAATTTTTAAGATATCAAATCACATTCAGCTTATACCTTTGTATACTACTTCTAACTGTACTAATAATAAAAAACTTTTTAGGAACTGGAAGTCTCATTTCCCCATGAAAGGATGTAAACTGTTTAACCTTGCTTAATGTCATTTGTGTTCTCTTTCCCATTTACCTTTTTACATTTCTCTTGAGTCTTATATTTGAGTCAAATTATCCATTAAACTCTATTTTTTCCTTGATCAGAACCTATTTTCATATTGTTGTTTCCACTAGGATGTTCATTTAGAGTCTACATCCCCAACCATACCCCTTCTACCCACGTATTCAAGCTGTTGTTTTTCTTCAGTGTTTTTATTCACACCGTGTTTCCTCTGAATGTGGATAGTGTTTTTTTTTTTCCTCATAGATTCCTCCAAGTTGTTCAGGATCACTGCATTACCACTAATGGAGAAATGCATTACATTCGATTGTTCCACAGTGTATCGGTCTCTGTGTACAATGTTTTCCTGGTTCTGTGCCTCTCACTCTGCATCAATTCCTGGAGGTTGTTCCAGTTCCCATGGAATTCCTCCACTTTATTATTCCTTTGAGCACAATAGTATTCCATCACCAACATATACCACAATTTGTTCAGCCATTCCCCAATTGAGGGGCATCCCCTCATTTTCCAATTTTTTCCACCACAAAGAGCGCAGCTATGAATATTTTTCTACATGAATTTTTCCTTATTATCTCTTTGGGGTACAAACCCAGCACTTCTATGGTGGATCAAAGGGCAGATAGACTGTCTGCTCTATTTTTTTTTTCAATAGGGAATTTTTGAAATTTCTGTATTTCATTGAATACCCATTTTTTTCTTCCAAACAATTACAGGGAATGATTTTCTTGATTGAAATCCTAGCTTCTTTGTCCTTTGGAACATCATATTTCAGGCCACCTGAATCTTTATGCAGAAGATGCTAAATCTTGTGTTATTCTGACTGTGGCTTCATGAAATTTGAATTGTTTCTTTTTGGTGAATTGTATTATTTTCTTCTTGATCTGGATGAAGTGTTATTTGACTATAATGTTCCTGGAAGTTATACTTTTGGAATCTCTTTTGGGAGATGGTCAATGGGTCCTTTCTATTTCTATTTTACCCTCTGGTACTAGAATATCAAGGCAATTTTCATTGACATTTTTTAAGAGACATTGTCTAATCCCTTTATTTTTTGATTAAGGTATTCAGGTAGTCTAATAATTTTGATTTCCAGCTCAGTTTTTTAATGAAATATTTTACATTTTCTTTTATTTTTTATTCTTTTTACTTTGATTATATCTTGATGTTTCAAGGAGTCATTAGTTTCCACTTTTCCAACTCTAATTTTTAAGACATGATTTTCTTGAATGAGCTTTTGTACCTTTTTTCCCATTTGACCAATTCTTCTTTTTAAAGAGTTCTTTTCCTCGGTGAATTTTTAGCCTCTTTTCCAAAGACCAATTCTGCCTTTCAAGAGGTTATCTTTCATGATTTTTGTATATTTTGCATATATACATATACATATATGTATATATATATATATTTCATTTGACCAATTCTGCTATTTTTAAGAACATCATCTCTTTAGTAGATTTTGTACCTCTTTTGCCTGTTGACCTGCTCTGTATTTAAGTTATATTTTTCTTCATTTTTTTTGGTGCTTCCTTAGAAAGCTGTTGATTCTTTTTCATGATTTTCCTATATCATTCATTTCTTTCCTCATTTTTTCTTTTCCTCTCTTATTTGATTTTTTAAATGTTCTTTGATAATTCTTTTGGGGCTTGAGACCAAATCATATTTCCCTTGGATGCTTTGGATTCAATAGTATTGATTTTCTTAACCTTTCAGTTTGTGTTTTTGTCTTCTCTCACCAAACTAATGTTCTATATGGAGTTTCTTTTTTTATTGTTTGTTCATTTTCTACAAATTTTATTTTCCTTTTAACTTAAAAATGATGTTAAAGGTGTTGCAAAAGGAGTGCTGTTCCAGCCCTTCTGGTTCTTTGTATAGTTGTTTTCAGAGCTAATCCTGGAGACCTACTAGTTTTCAATTCTTCCAAGGCATTATGATCTAAGAAGAAATGTGTTTAATAACATCCCTTTCTGTATTCTGATCAGTTAGCAACCACAAACACTCATTTTCACTTTGGAACTATGTCCAAGTTTCATTGATCCCCTTTGGGCATAAGCACTTTTGTGTTCCACTGCTCCTCCTCATCTTCAGACTTCAACCTACATTTGTGACCTTTATAAGGGCAATGCAACAAGCATCTTGCACCCACAGCCAGCAAAGGGACCTCTGTAATCACCTTCTAACCTGTTATTTGACCTCACCCCTTACAGTTTTTGGCTGAGAGCTCTGGAAAACTTTGATTCTGTCCCTATACCCTGTTGCTAAATTTGGGTCTTTCTTGGCATGCTGCTTTGTGATCTGCTTCCACCCTGGTACAATAGACCTTTTGTAAAAGCGATATAAGTAATTTTGTGCTAAAAAGGTATTTCATCCCAACTTTATGTGTGTTAGGCTACTCTAGAATTTGTTTTGAGGTAATATGTCATAGTTATTTTGAGGATAATTTGGTAGAGATCTGTTTTGTCTGTGTACCTTTCCCTCCATATTGGCTTTGCTCCACCAAGAATTTCATATTTTATGTGTGTATTTGCAAAATAATCTAATATACTCCCAGTATTTATAGAGCTATATTTATTTTTTCAAAATATTGAGGCAAAATTAGGATTAAAAAAGATTATTCACCTTTGAATCTTCATCCCTGGTTTAAATCCAAGTAACAGGATGACCCTTCCAGGATGCTGTTAGCTTATCACCTATAATCTTGTCACCATTTATTTAATGACAAACAGGAAGTACTTTGGTCACTGGGAAATCAGAACTTGCACTCCAGAGGACAGCATCTGAGTGTTTTTTTTTTTAAATGTAGATTTTCCTTTGCTTAGACTTTAGGACACTGTATTCATATATGCCTGGATACAGAATTGCTGCCTTAAAGAGATGTCATTCAAATTCCTTTTACAGATTTATGTGTAATTAGAATTTTGTACCCTTGAACTGTATTTGCCCACATTCCTATTTCTTCCCCATGTTACATACTTAACTTTTGTAGATGAAAGTTTCTATTTCTCTGCCCTCTCTATCTCTCCCACTTTTGCAGTATAATAAATTGCTCCTTGGTCAGGCTATACTTTTCCTCTACCTCAACTAATTATTAGTAAACTTATAAATATAATACTTGGAGTGATTGAATATTAATTTTAATCTTACATTTCTGGCAACCACTTTGGAAAACAAATTCTCATTTTTTTTTATTCAGATAGTCTTTCAGTAAAGATTGTAAGTTTTCCTGGTGGTGGGGCTCTGCCCACCAGGAAAGCTAAGAGCTGGGTAGCCATGTCTCTCCGCACAAGCCCTCAGCTCATAAAATTCCCCTGCTGCTGCTCCTGCTATTCCAGCTGATATTGCTGCTGCTGCCTCCCAGGTTTGACCAGATACTTCCTGGGGGTCCTTGTTTTTTCTGCTCTTTGCAAGCTACTGCTGTTTGCACTGTCATTCCTCTAGGTCCCACCTCAGCCTCCCTACCACTATGGTATGCTGGGAGATCTGAGAGCTGTTTGGAAACTTCTTTTTCCTGTTGGAATAGTGAGATCCCAATCCTGTTGACCTACCCACCCCCACATAGTCATGTCATTTTTCAAGCCTTCCCTAGCTGCTTTTCAGCAAGAGACCACTATCCACTCCAACCTCAGTTTGGCTAACCCAGGTGGGGTCTCCTCTGTGAATCTCTACTCTCCAAAAGCACATCATAACAGGGGAAGACACATAGCAAGTCACTGGATTTCAAGATAGGATTTTTAATTGGGCTCTAGTGTCCTCATCCAAAATTTAAAGGGGTGCTCTGTCTTTCATATTGAAATACCCTATTGTTCTCCCTGGGAGTTTTGCCCCTATCAAGGAGGGGACCAAAGAATAGATTTTCCAAACTTCATGACTAACTACTGAAAGTATTTTTTTTTCCTTCTCTTTGCCTTCAAGTAATTCTATTTTGTTTTGCCATCGAGCAAAATCTGAAGTATTATGGGGCCACTGGTTTTATCCGTGTGGTGTGAATTTTAGTTTTACTCCACCCTGCTTTGTCTTTAGAATTCTAGCAACCAGGAATGTATACACTCCCACTTAAGGATGAACTATGGGGGAGGATGGTCTCTGACCCACATGTGCTAGCAAGTGACAAATCAGAAACAACTGAATGAACCCCTGGGCTGTCCTAAGCCAAGTTTAATCCACCATTGGTACATGTGAGACACAGGAAGTGATATAAAGAATTGTCTTTATATTTCTCATCACTTCCTGTGAAGGGACCTTTTGGGGACTTGGCTGTGGAACTTGACCCTGGAAGAGCTCAGTGTAAGACCTCAGACTGCTTTCCTTTAGACAGCCACATGATGAATTATAAGGCTGATTTCCTTTTTCCTTGGCTTTCTGAAGAGAGCCCTTGGCCAAGGCCTCTGAACTTCTGCCTGGCTCAGATCAGGCTAGAGCAGATCAATTCCCTTTTCCCTCTCTCTCATTATTAATTTCTTCCTTCAACTGTAAATAAAGCATCATAAAATTATATTCTGACTTGAATATTTTATTGGGATTTATAATTTAAATCCCTGGGGACCAACTAAAAATATATTCAGTCTCAACCCTAATTTTACCCTTACAGTCGGGAAGAAGGGACAGAAATCTTCTTCCAAACATTCCTTGTGAGGCTTTAACTCCAGCCAGTGCATACCAGGATAGTGTCAGCTATGGACAGGAAGTAGACATTGCAAGCATGGCCCAGTTTCCTGTGTATCTCAAACAGTTCCTGTTTCCATATAGCCATACTGAGCTCACATAGCTTTCAGCTTTAAGATGTTTACTGTTCATGGGTCTATTGATTGGATACCTTGCATTTGATAGCTTGAGTAATCCTATGATTCAGAGGGGAGATTTCCTTCCCTACACTCCCTTGCAATTTTGGCCTGCCCAGTCTCTTCAACACACCCAATATGGGATTTGTCCACACTATGCCCAATATGTATATGGGGAACTCCAGAGGTGTGATCAAAGGAATATAAATGGATGATGATACTGGGGAGGGGAAGGAAACTTCATGAGATCTGGAGGTGAATTTTAAGTCTTTTCAGACCCTATTGCATTGTTTTAGCAATGTTAGCTCTTTCAGTGTTATTCCCCTCCAAATAGTGAACAAGTCTCTTTTGGAACTTGAGAAAAGGACTCTTGAATTAAATGCTTGAATCCTGTCACACATATTTACTTTGTGTTTGCTTTAAAGATTCAATTTTTTTTAAGTCCACATATTAATCTGATCTATACTAATCTGTTACACTGAATCATTTTCAGCTACTGAGTTTTACCTATATATTCTGGTACATCGTACAAAGGTTTCTCACCCCAAAATGAGATCCGTTTCCATTTTAGCTTGGCCATTTTATACAGTGTGAGTGCAAAAGATTTTCACCAAATAACAGCTTTATAAAACAGTAGTATAGGGGGAAGCTGAGTAGCTCAGTGGATTGATAGCCAGATTTAGAGATGGCAGATCCTAGGTCCAAATCTGGCCTCATACACTTCCCAGCTGTGTGACCCTGGGCAAGTCACTTAATCCCATTGGCTAGCCCTTTTTCACTCTTCTGCCTTGGAGCCAATACATAGTATTGACTCCAATATGGAAGGTCATTGTTTAAAGAAAAACAGTAGTACAAATAGGTGATGCACATTCAAAGAAATACTAAATTCACAAAAATCACAAAAAGCACATTTAAATGACAATAGCAAACAAACCCACTATCATTAGGATACACATGAGTTGCTATGTGACATTTAAAAACCTTTGAAGCTCATGGATACTTGTCACAAGAGCTATATATTTTTTTATTTTTTAAATATTTGTATTATTATTTTCCTTGTATGTATGTACAATCTTTAAGTTTTCTTTTGTCTCTCATTTTTGGTATCTAAAGTACATTATCAGTATTAATGTTTTGTTTTGTTTTGTTTTGTTTTTTAATTTTGCACTAGGGTAAATTTAAAATATTCATTATCCCTAATGTTAATGCATACCCAAAAGCTTTAGACTATAGAAACACCACCACTGATTTTTAAATATTATGGGACATTTTATTAATGATAATGTCTGATTTCAGGATAAGAGATCACAAAAGAGCCTCTGCAGAATGCCAAAGAGCACAAGGTCAGAGACCAACCAATCCTGGTGGGAATAATGAGATTCTGTACCAAGAGATGGGACTTGAACTTCTTTGAGGTTTGTGTGTTTGACATATATCAGACATATGTCTTCCCCATACCACATTCAACCATGTCCCAAAGTTTGACTACCATCCTGACTCCCCTATCCTTGAGAGAAAAGATAAAATCAGACTAGGGAATGCTATTTCCCATTTTCTGTAAAATCTAGTACCTTTTCTTTCTTTCATAGTGTGGCAAATTTTCTATAGTCCTGGCTACTGATTGGGTAAGTACATAATTGCTACTAAAGACTTGTAGGACATAAATTACTTTAATTATCATTAATATTATATTATATATGTATCATATAATAATATAATTATGATAAAAATAAAATTAATTAATCAATTTAATTAATTCAAGGACCTGTTATAGGTTTATTTTTCCTTACTTAGAATTTTTACACATAAGATGTTGATATTTTATATTTAATCCAGAAGTTATATTTTCTTTATTTGGATTTTACATTTTTTTAATTTTAATTTGCCAATTTATTCATGTGCCTCATAACTCAGCTATGTATCCCTGAGTAATCCATGCATTTCTCAACACCCTCATTAGGGGGGATTGTGTCATTATCCTATAATGAAAAGTTTAAATTTTTTGAGAGTAATTTTAGGATAAGAAACTTGTTATCTCCCCAAATCCAGAAAGTGAACTGTTTGGAGAAACCACCAAGAAGATACCTATAGAGGTTACATGCTAAACCAAGAGATCCAGAGTGAACTTTGGGATGTGGTGAATTTGAACAATGGGAGGTTGAGCACATTTATCTTAAAAGTACACTCTTATGCCAAAGTAGACCCAAAGTGAACTTCCACCAAATTAGTTTTTTTTCAATGTAGCAATCATTGTTTTTGTTTTTGTTTCTCTTTTATTTCCCTCATATCCCAAAATTATTGTAATTTCCTTTTAGAAATTGCAATATTGTATATACCTTTAGTTAAAAATCTTTAGAGCTATAAAATGGCTATATTGACATGATCCATTGTGGGGACTAGTCTCACAAAGGATCAAATGGAAAATTGTGTAATTAGAATTTTGTGCCCTTGAACTACAATTCCCAGGATTCCTCTTTCTTCCCCATGTTACATCCTTATGTTTTGTAGATAGAAGTTTATGTAAATCTGTCTTCTCTCTCTTCTGCTTTTACAGTTCAGGAAATTGATCTTTGGGTAGGCTATACTTTTCCTCTACTTCATTTGATTAGTAATAAATCTTATAAAATATAATACTTGGAGTGACTGAATATTAATTTTAATCTTACATTTCCAAGAGATTTTTTTTACCGCTTGAGCTTTTGGATTGTCTCAATTAAAGGCCACTGGTTGATGAATAAAAAAAATGAAAATTTCCAAATCTGTAATATGATCCATTGAGGAGCTAAATATTTCTAGTGAGAGAATGTATATTACCAGATTTGGTATTATAGACCACCTCATGTCAATCTTTCCCTCCTCCCCCTGGCCCTTTAATTTGCTTTCAATAGCTGAAACACTCACGAAGCTGTTATGAAAAGGGAGAAGGGACAATGGACACTAAATCTGTAGCATATCTGAGAAAGCACAACTTTGAAAGGAGGTGGTATTAGTGTCAAACTATATAAACCCCATAGAATCCTATGTAGCTGGTGTGGTTATCTCATATAGATTCAACAAAGAGTTAGTGCTCAGTTTTGTTTTTTTTGTGGGTTTTTTTTTGTATTTTTTTCTTTCTGTGTGTATATGTATATATATGTGTGTTTTGTTAACCAAGCTAATGATAATGGTATAGTAGTAACACATAATTGAGATTCAGTTTTCTGTAGAAAAGATGTTAGGTGTTGGTTTACTTGTAGAGAAATTGAAAGAATAATTATTAAAATATGATCTTCTCTGATCTTGTAGGATACTTGTTCCTCACTTGTTGAAATGGAAACTTGTTTATTTTTTCTGGTTCCCATGGATGTGTCATTAGCAGTTTGAGTACTGCTAGATTTATTTTATGGTTGGACTGAATATTAAATTGATGGTCACCAGGGATTTAATTTCTAAATCCTAAAATGAATTATTCAAGTAAATGGAATGTATGGTAGTTTATTTACAATAGAGGGAAGATATTAAGGATGGGAGAAAAGGGGAGAGAGAGAGAAAGAGGGAGAGAGAGCTCTGTTTCCTTTGAGTCAGGTAGAAATTCTAAGTCTCAGTTAGGGGAAAGGAGTCTCAAGATGATGGGCCTTTCTTGGAGGTTCACACCACAAGAAAGGCAAGAAAAAAATCAGCATTTACACTCACCAACATGACAGCCTAAAATGAAAACAGTCTGAGGTCCTTGCACAAGCTCCTCCTGGGGTCGAGTTCCACAGCCAAGAGTCTCCACTCCAAGACTGAATGTCTGTCTTCTAGTCTCTCCTCAAGTGTCAGGCTTCTAGTCCAACTCCAAGTGACTCTTCTTCATTCTTGATTGATTGATCTATCCTTGTGTTTCTCTGTTTCCTCTATTTAAAGACCTTTTTCTCTTGTGTCACCTCCCCTAAATTTTACACCTACCAATCACAGCAGACGCTCCTCTCCAGGACTTCCCACTCAATGTGAGACTGACAAAATAGAAGAAAACATAAAATATCTCACTGTCAAGGTGACAGGTAAGGAAAACAGAGGAAGGATAGACAATTTGAGAATCATTGGTCTACCTGAAAAGCCAGAAATAAACAGAAACCTTGACACCATACTAAGAAAGATCATCCAAGAAAACTGCCCTGAAGTTCTTGAACAAGTGGGTAAAATAGACATTGAAAGAGTTCATAGAACACTCTCTACATTAAACTCCCCAAAAACAACTGTCTGAAATGTAATTGCCAAATTCCAGAGCTATCAAGATAAGGAGAAAATCCTACAAGTAGTCAAGAAGAAACAATTCACATACAAAGGAGCTCCAATCAGAATCACATAAGACATGGCTAAAGGACTAAAGGACCTCAAGGCTTGGAACATGATATTCAGAAAGACAAGAGAATTGGATCTTAAAACAAGGATCACCTACCCTTAAAAATGGACTATATACTTCCAGGGGAAAGTATGGACATACAACAAAATAGAAGATTTCTCAGTATGTGTAAAGAAAATGCCAAAACTAATTGGAAAGTTTGATATCCAAATGCAAAGATCAAGAGAAACATGAAAAGGTAAATATGAAAGAGAGGGGACTTCCAGTTAAGATGGCGGCTTAGAGAAAGCTAAAGTTCAGATCTCCGGAAAACCCTTCCCGACCGA
Source organism: Monodelphis domestica (assembly GCF_027887165.1). NCBI lineage: Eukaryota > Metazoa > Chordata > Mammalia > Didelphimorphia > Didelphidae > Monodelphis > Monodelphis domestica. The sequence continues at coordinate 240,215,803 of NC_077232.1, forward strand.
TCTCAAACTATAAGCTCCTAAGGCGCCGAAATTCAAAACGATCAACAGCACAGACCCTAGGAACCCTCCTCCTGGACCTGGACCTGGATCAGAAGGTAAGGCTCCCCTCAAAAGCCAGAACCCGAGATCACTCGGACCTAAGGGGTAGAAGCGCAGAGTCCAAGGCTCAGGGAAGCCGCAGCCCGGCCCGACTCAGAGAGCAGGGTCCTCTGAACAACAACCCTCAGGGCCTTCTATCCGAGTCCCAGTGAAAGTCATTGCCCCCGGAGCTTGGGGAAGCTGCAGCCCATCCCCCCCGCACAGAGCAGGGTCGAAACAATAGCAACCCTCAGGGCGGGCAAGACAGCCTCACAGCCTGGATCCTGCTATCCAAGTCTCAGTGAAAGTCCCTGCCCTCCGAGCTTGGGGAAGCTGCAGCCCATCCCCCCGCAGGCCAACGAAACAGCCTCATGGCCAGGGATTCTGAAGGCAACTTCCGGAAAGCACCCAACCCAGAGAGCCGGGGGGAGAGTGTAGCCTCGTGGTCCGACCCATCCATTCCAGTTCCAGTGAGGCATATTCAGTTTAACCCAGGGAAAGCTCATAGAACCGACAATCTGCCCAGGACTAAAGCCTCTGAACACCAGACAGAGATAAGAAAAGCTAATCCTCCACATTCAGAGATGGTAAACTCCACAGAAGCAGAGAAGCCCCAAAATACCAAGAAAAATAAGAAGAAAGGGGCGACTTTGGACACATTCTATGGAGCCAAAATACAAAATACAGAGCAGATAGAAGAAGATATACAAGAAAATGCTCCAAAATCTTCCAAAGGAAATGGAAACTCTCCACAAACCAATGAAGAATTTGAATCAGAAATGACCAAAAAGATGGAAGCCTTCTGGGAGGAAAAGTTGGAAATAATGCAAAAGAAATTCACGCATCTACAAAACCAGTTTGACCAAACTGTAAAAGAAAACCAGGCTTTAAAGCAAGAACTAATAAAGCAAAGCCAAAGCACCAAGAAATTAGAAGAGAACATAAACCGACAAGGTGAGAGATCTGGAAAATAGAGGGAGAAGAGATAATTTAAGAATAATTGGACTCCCAGAAAAGCCAGAAATAAACACCAAACTGGACATGGTGATACAAGATATAATCAAAGAAAATTGCCCAGAAATTCTAGAACAAGGGGGCAATACAGCCACTGACAGAGCTCACAGAACACCTTCTACACTAAGCCCCCAAAAGACAACTCCCAGGAATGTAATTGCCAAATTCCAAAGCTATCAAACAAAAGAAAAAATCCTACAGGAAGCCAGAAAAAGACAATTTAGATATAAAGGAATGCCAATCAGGGTCACACAAGACCTTGCAAGTTCTACTCTGAATGATCGTAAGGCATGGAACATGATCTTCAGAAAGGCAAGAGAGCTGGGTCCTCAATCAAGAATCAGCTACCCAGCAAAACTGAATATATACTTCCAAGGGAAAGTATGGGCATTCAACAAAATAGAAGACTTCCAACTTTTTGCAAAGAAAAGACCAGAGCTCTGTGGAAAGTTTGATACCGAAAATCAAAGAGCAAGGAATACCTGAAAAGGTAAATATTAAGGAAAGGGGAAAAATGTTATCTTCTTCTTTTACTCAAACTCTCTTCTATAAGGACTACATTTATATCAATCTATGTATACTAATATGTGGGGAAAATGTAATGTATAAATAGGGGGTAAAGAAAGACCAAATAGAATAATCGTTCTCACACAAAGATTCACATGGGAAGGGGAGGGGAAGAAAACCCCTATAAGAAGGAGAGGAAGAGAGGGGGGGGTTTCCTTTTTTTTTTTTTACTTAAACCTCAATCTCAGGGAAATCAACTCTGAGAGGGAAAAACATCCAGATCCATTGGGATCTTGAATTCTATCTTACCCAACAAGGGTAGGGAGAAGGGAAAACCAAGGGGGGGAGGGGGAGAGGGAGAACAAAAAGGGAGGGAAAGAGAGGGGGGAGGAGGAGGGAATGAAAGGGAGGGACTAAAAAGGGAAACATCAAGGGAGGGGACAAGGGGGACTGATTCAAAGTAAATCACTGGACTAAAAGGTAGAGCTGAAGAAGAAAAGGTTAGAATTAGGGAAGGATATCAAAATGCCAGGGAGTCCACAAATGACAATCAAAATTTGAATGTGAATGGGATGAACTCACCCATAAAACGTAGACGAATAGCAGAATGGATTAGAATCCAAAACCCTACCATATGTTGTCTTCAAGAAACACACATGAGGCGGGTTGACACCCACAAGGTCAGAATTAAAGGATGGAGTAAGACCTTCTGGGCCTCAACTGATAGAAAGAAGGCAGAAGTGGTAATCATGATATCTGATAAAGCCAATGCAAAAATAGACCTGATCAAAAGGGATAGGGAAGGTAATTATATTTTGTTAAAAGGGACTCTAGACAATGAGGAAATATCATTAATCAACATGTATGCACCAAATAATATAGCACCCAAATTTCTAATGGAGAAACTAGGAGAATTGAAGGAAGAAATAGACAATAAAACCATACTAGTGGGAGACTTAAACCAACCATTATCAAATTTAGATAAATCAAATCAAAAAATAAATAAGAAAGAGGTAAAAGAAGTGAATGAAATCTTAGAAAAATTAGAACTAATAGACATATGGAGAAAAATAAATAGGGATAAAAAGGAATACACCTTCTTCTCAGCACCACATGGCACATTCACAAAAATTGACCATACATTAGATCACAGAAACATAGCAAACAAATGCAAAAAAGCAGAAATATTGAATGCAGCCTTCTCAGATCACAAGGCAATAAAAATAATGATTAATAATGGTACATGGAAAACCAAATCTAAAACCAATTGGAAATTAAACAATATGATACTCCAAAACCTTTTAGTAAAAGAAGAAATCATAGAAACAATTAATAATTTCATCAAGGAAAATGACAATGGCGAAACATCCTTTCAAACCTTTTGGGATGCAGCCAAAGTGGTAATCAGAGGTAAATTCATATCCCTGAATGCTTATATTAACAAACAAGGGAGAGCAGAGATCAATCAATTGGAAATGCAAATGAAAAAACTCGAAAGTGATCAAATTAAAACCCCCCAGCAGAAAACCAAATTAGAAATCCTAAAAATTAAGGGGAGAAATTAGTAAAATTGAAAGTGATAGAACTTTTGATTTAATAAATAAGACAAGAAGCTGGTACTTTGAAAAAACAAACAAAATAGACAAAGTACTGGTCAATCTAATTAAAAAAAGGAAGGAAGAAAAGCAAATTCACAGCATTAAAGATGAAAAGGGGGACAGCACCTCTGATGAAGATGAAATTAAGGCAATCATTAGAAATTACTTTGCCCAATTATATGGCAATAAATACACCAATTTAGGAGAAATGGATGAATATATACAAAAATACAAACTGCCTAGACTAACAGAAGCGGAAATAGAATTCTTAAATAATCCCATATCTGAAATTGAAATCCAACAAGCCATCAAAGAACTTCCTAAGAAAAAATCCCCAGGGCCTGATGGATTCACCTGTGAATTCTATCAAACATTCAGAGAACAGTTAATCCCAATACTATACAAACTATTTGACATAATAAGCAAAGAGGGAGTTCTACCAAACTCCTTTTACGACACAAACATGGTACTGATTCCAAAACCAGGCAGGTCAAAAACAGAGAAAGAAAACTATAGGCCAATCTCCCTAATGAATATAGATGCAAAAATCTTAAATAGGATATTAGCGAAAAGACTCCAGCAAGTGATCAGAAAGATCATTCACCATGATTAAGTAGGATTCATACCAGGGATGCAAGGCTGGTTCAACATTAGGAAAACCATCCACATAATTGACCATATCAACAAGCAAACTAGCAAGAACCACATGATTATCGCAATAGATGCAGAAAAAGCCTTTGATAAAATGCAACACCCATTCCTATTAAAAACACTAGAAAGCATAGGAATAGAAGGGTCTTTCCTAAAGATAATAAACAGTATATATCTAAAACCAACAGCTAATATCATCTGCAATGGGGATAAACTAGATGCATTCCCAATAAGATCAGGAGTGAAACAAGGATGCCCATTATCACCTCTACTATTTGACATTGTACTAGAAACACTAGCAGTAGCAATTAGAGAAGATAAAGGAATTGAAGACATCAAAATAGGCAAGGAGGAGACCAAGTTATCACTCTTTGCCGATGACATGATGGTCTACTTAAAGAATCCTAGGGATTCAACCAAAAAGCTAATTGAAATAATCAACAACTTTAGCAAAGTTGCAGGATACAAAATAAACCCACATAAATCTTCAACTTTTCTATATATCTCCAACACAGCTCAGCAGCAAGAACTAGAAAGAGAAATCCCATTCAAAATCACCTTAGATAAAATAAAATACCTAGGAATCTACCTCCCAAGACTAACACAGGAATTATATGAACACAACTACAAAACACTTGCCACACAACTAAAACTAGACTTGAACAAATGGAAAAACATTAAATGCTCATGGATAGGACGAGCCAATATAATAAAAATGACCATCCTACACAAACTTATTTATCTATTTAGTGCCATACCCATTGAACTACCAAAATACTTCTTCACTGATTTGAAAAAACCATAACAAAGTTCATTTGGAAGAACAAAAGATCAAGGATATCCAGGGAAATAATGAAAAAAAAAAACACATATGATGGGGGCCTTGCAGTCCCTGACCTAAAACTATATTACAAAGCAGCAGTCATCAAAACAATTTGGTACTGGCTAAGAAACAGAAAGGAAGATCAGTGGAATAGACTGGGGGAAAGCGACCTCAGCAAGACAGTATACGATAAACCCAAAGATCCCAGCTTTTGGGATAAAAATCCACTATTCGATAAAAACTGTTGGGAAAATTGGAAGACAGTGTGGGAGAGACTAGGAATAGATCAACACCTCACACCCTACACCAAGATAAATTCAAAATGGGTGAGTGACTTAAACATAAAGAAGGAAACCATAAGTAAATTGGGTAAACACAGAATAGTATACATGTCAGACCTTTGGGAGGGGAAAGGCTTTAAAACCAAGCAAGATATAGAAAGAATCACAAAATGTAAAATAAATAATTTTGACTACATCAAACTAAAAAGCTTTTGTACAAACAAAACCAATATAACTAAAATCAGAAGGGAAACAACAAATTGGGAAAAAATCTTCATAGAAACCTCTGACAAAGGTTTAATTACTCATATTTATAATGAACTAAATCAATTGTACAAAAAATCAAGCCATTCTCCAATTGATAAATGGGTAAGGGAAATGGATAGGCAGTTCTCAGATAAAGAAATCAAAACTATCAACAAGCACATGAAGAAGTGTTCTAAATCTCTTATAATCAGAGAGATGCAAATCAAAACAACTCTGAGGTATCACCTCACACCTAGCAGTTTGGCTAACATAACAGCAAAGGAAAGTAATGAATGCTAGAGGGGATGTGGCAAAGTAGGGACATCAATTCATTGCTGGTGGAGTTGTGAACTGATGCAACCATTCTGGAGGGCAATTTGGAACTATGCCCAAAGGGTGACAAAAGAATATCTACCCTTTGATCCAGCCATAGCACTGCTGGGTCTGTACCCCAAAGAGATAATGGACAAAAAGACTTGTACAAAAATATTCATAGCTGCGCTCTTTGTGGTGGCCAAAAACTGGAAAACGAGGGGATGCCCATCAATTGGTGAATGACTGAACAAACTGTGGTATATGTTGGTGATGGAATACTATTGTGCCAAAAGGAATAATAAAGTGGAGGAGTTCCATGGAGACTGGAACAACCTCCAGGAAGTGATGCAGAGCGAGAGGAGCAGAACCAGGAGAACATTGTACACAGAGACTAATACACTGTGGTATAATCGAACGTAATGGACTTCTCCATTAGTGGCGGTGTAATGTCCCTGAACTACTTGCAGGGATCCAGGAGAAAAAAACACCATTCATAAGCAAAGGATAAACTATGGGAGTGGAAACACCAAGAAAAAGCAACTGCCTGACTACAGAGGTTGTGGGGACATGACAGAGGATAGACTCTAAATGAACACTCTAATTCAAATACTATCAACAAAGCAATGGGTTCAAATCAAGAAAACATCTAATGCCCAGTGGACTTACGCGTCGGCTATGGGGGGTGGGGGAGAGGAAAAGAAAATGATCTATGTCTTTAACGAATAATGCTTGGAAATGATCAAATAAAATATATTTAAAAAAAAGAAAGAGAGGGAAAAGGGGAAAATTTTTTTTATTCAAACTTTCTTCCTTAAGGGATACAATTACATCAAATGATATATATTAATTTATAGGAAATGTTATTTTTAACTCTCAAAAATTATATTCACTATTACAGTAATTAAAAGAATAATTCACAGGAAGAGATTGTGGTAATAAGTGCTATGAGATGATATGCAAAAAAAAAAAAGAAAAAGGGAGGGGGTAATTGAAGATGTCACCAAGAGATACAAGAAGAAATAAAATAAATAGGATAATCTTTATCAAACAAAGATACACATGGAGAGGGGAGAGGAAGAATACTCTCATGAGGAGAGGAAAAGAGTGCTAATAGGTAATACTTAAACCTTACTCTCAGTGAAATCAATTCTGAGAGGGAAGAGCATCTAGATCCAGTGGGAGCTTGAAATCTATCTTATCCTACAGGATAAGTAGTAAGGGAAAACTAAGGAGTGTAGCGGGGAGGGAGTTAAAAAAAAAGGTAGGAAAGGAGAGGGGGGAAAGAACTTAACAGACCCTAAAAAAACAAGAAGGGAACAAAAAAGGAGGGGCCAGAAAGGTAAGCATATCAAGGAAGGGGAGTTGGGGGATTGACTAAAAGTAAACCACTGGTTTAAAAGGATATATCAAAAGAAGAAAGGTCAGAACTAGCAGAGGATATCAAAATGCTAAGGAAGTCAAAGGTAACAATCATAACTTTGAACATGAATGGGATGAACTCACCCATAAAATGTAGATGAATAAGAGAGTGGATTAGAATCCAGAATTCTACCATATGTTATCTACAAGAAACAATCATGAGGCGAGTAGAGACTCACAAGGTCAGAATTAAAGGGTGGACAAGACCTATTTAGCCTCAACTGACAGAAAGAAGGCAGGAGTTGCAATCACGTTATCTGACAAAGCCAAAGGAAAAATAGACCTGATTAAAAGGAATAGGGAAAAGGTAAATACATCCTGATAAAAGGGAGTATAGATAATGAGGAAAAATCAGTACTCAACATGTATGCACCAAATGGTATAGCACCCAAATTTCTCCTGGAGAAACTAGTAGAATTGAAGGAGGAAATAGATAGTAAAACTATACTTGTTGGATACCTGAACCTACCACTATCAAATTTAGATAAATCAAATCAAAAACTAGATAAGAAAGAGGTAAAAGAGGTGAATGAAATCTTAGAAGAATTAGAGTTAGTAGAATATGGAGAAAAATAAATAGGAACAAAAAGGAATACACCTTCTTTTCAGCAGCACATGGAAAATTAAAAAAGATTGACCATATACTAAGTCATAAAAACATGGTATACAACTGCAGAAAATCAGAAATAATAAATGCAAACTTTTCATATCATAAGGCAAAAAATTATGATCATTAAGGGTACATGGAGCACCATATCAAAAATTAATTGGAAATTAAATAATGTGATTCTCCAAAATCAGTTAGATACAGAACAAATCATAGACACAATTAATAATTTCATTGAAGAAAATGACAATGAGGAGACATTCTTTCAAACTCTATGAAATATAGCCAAAGCAGTGCTCAGGGGAAAATTTACATTCTTGAGTTCATATATTAACAAATTATGGAGGGCAGAGTTCAATGAACTGGATATACAAATTAAAAAAAAAAAACAACTTGAAAGCAAACAAATTAAACCCCCTCCAGAAGAAAACTAAATTAGAGATGCTAAAAATTAAGGGAGAAATTAATAAAATTTAAAATGATAGAACTTTTGAACTAATAAATAAGAGTATAAGCTGGTATTTTGAAAAAAAAACAAACAAGATAGGCAAAATATTGGTCAGTCTGATAAAAAAGAGGAAAGAAGAAAATCAAATTAACAGTATCATAGTTGAAAAGGGAGAAATCACCTCCAATGAAGAGGAAATTAAGGCATTCATTAAAAACTATTGTGCCCAATTATATGGCTATAAATATGCCAATCTAGGTGATATGGATGAATATTAACAAAAATATAAATTCCCAAGATTAACAGAAGAAGAAATAGAATTATTAAATAATACCATATCAGAAAAAGAAATCGAACAGGCCATCAAATAACTCCCCAAGAAAAAATCCCCAGGGCCTGATGGATTCAAAAGTGAATTCTATTAAACATTTAAAGAACATCTAATCCCAATATTATACAAACTATTTGACATAATAAGCAAAGAGGGAGTTCTACCAAATTCATTTTACTATGTAAATATGGTACTGATCCCAAAGCCAGGCACGCCAAAAATGGAGGAAGGAAACTACAGACCAATCTCCTTAATGAACATAGATGCAAAAATCTTAAACAGGATACTAGAAAAAAGATCCCAGCAAGTTATCACAATCCTTATTCACTATGATTAGCTGGGATTTATACCAGGAATCTAAGGATGGTTCAATAGTAGGAAAATCATCCACATAATTGACCATATCAACAAGCAAACCAACAAAATTCACATGATTATCTCAATAGATGTATAAAAAGCTTTTGACAATATACAACACTCATTCCTATTGAAAACACTAGAAAGTATAGGAATAGAAGGGCCTTTCCTAAAAATAATAAACAGTATCTATCTAAAACCATCAGCCAACATCATCTGTAAGGGGGAGAAACTAGATGCATTCCCAATAACATCAGGAGTGAAACAAAGATGGCCATTATCACCTCTATTATTTAACATTGTACTAGAAACACTAGTATTAGCAATTAGAGAAGAAAAAGAAATTGAAGTTATTAAAATTGGCATTGAGGAGACCAAGCTATCACTCTTTGTGGATGACATGATGGTCTACTTCAAGAACCCGAGAGAATCAACTAAAAAGCTAGTGGAAAGTTGCAGGATACAAAACAAACCCTCATAAGTCATCAGCATTTCTATATATATCCAACACATCTGAGCAGTAGGAATTAGAAAGATAAATTCAACTCAAAATCACCTTAGAAAATATAAAATACTTAGGAATCTATCTCCAGGGAGAAATCTATCTCCAGACACAGGAACTATATGAGGAAAACTATAAAACACTTTCCACAGAACTAAAACTAGATTTCAGCAATTGGAAAAACATTAGCTGCTCATGGGTAGGATGAGATAATATAATAAAAATAACCATCCTACCCAAACTTATCTATTGATTTAGTGCCATATCCATTGAACTTCCAAAAAACTTTTTTTACTGAATTAGAAAAAAATCATAAAAATATCCATTTGGAAGAACAAAAGATCATGGATATCCAGGGAAATAATGAAAAATAAATACAAAGGAAGATGCCCTTTCTGTCCCAGAACTCAAACTATATTTTAAAGCAGTGGTCATCAAAACAATTTGGTATTGGCTAACAGACAGAAAGGAGGATCAGTTGAATAGATATGGGGTAAGTGACTTCAGTAGGACAGTTTATGACAAACCCAAAGACCCCATCTTTTGGGACAAAAATCTACTATTTGAGAAAAACTGCTGGGAAAATTAGAAGACAGTGTGTGAGAGATTAGGTTTGGATCAACACCTCACACCCTACACCAAGATAAACTCAGAATGGGTGAATGACTTGAATATAAAGAAGGAAACTATAAGTAAATTATGTGAACACAGGATAGTATACATGTCGGAACTTTGGGAAATGAAAGATTTTAAAACCAAGCAAGACTTAGAAAGAGTCACAAAATATAAAATAAATAATTTTGACTACATCAAATTAAAAAGGTTTTGTACAAAGAAAACCAATGTAACTAAAATCAGAATGGAAACAACAAATTGGAAACGATCTTCACAACAAAAATCTCTAACAAATATTTAATTACTCAAATTTACAAAGAGCTAAATTAATTGTACAAAAAATCAAGCCATTCTCCAGTTGATAAATGGGCAAGGGACGTGAATAGGCAATTTTCAGTTAAAGAAATCAAAACTATTAATAAGCACAAGAAAAAGTGTTCTAAATATCTAATTATCAGAGAGATGCAAATCAAAGCAACTCTGAGGTATCACCTCATGCCTAGCAAATTAGCTAACATGACAGCTATGGAATGTTATGAATGCTGGAGGGGATGTGGCAAAGTTGGAACATTAATTCATTGCTGGTGGAGTTGTGAATTGATCCATTCATTCTGGAGTACAATTTGGAACTATCCCCAAAGGGCGATAAAAGACTGTCTACCTTTTGACCCAGCTATAGCACTGCTGGGTTTGTACTCCAAAGGGATAATAAGGAAAAATATTTGTACAAGAATATTCATAGCTGCGCTCTTTGTGGTGGCAAGAAAAAAAAAAACTGGAAAATGATGGAATTCCCTTCAATTGGGGAATGGCTGAACAAATTGTGGTACATGTTGGTGATGGAATACCATTGTGCTCAAAGGAATAATAAAGTGGAGGAATTCCATTGGGACTGGAACCACCTCCAGAAAGTGATGCAGAGCAAAAGGAGCAGAACCAGGAGAACATTGTGCGCAGATACTAATACACTGTGGTACAATCGAACGTAATGGACTTTTCCATTAGTGACAATGCAATGTCCCTGAACAATCTGCAGGGATCTATGAGAAAAAAACACTATCCAAAAGCAGAGGACAATCTGTGGGCGTAAAAACACTGAGGAAAGGCAACTTCTTAACTACAGGGACAGAGGGCATATGATTGGGGATGTAGGCTCTAAATTAACATCCTAGTGCAAATACCAACAACATGGAAATGGGTTTGGATCAAGGACACAGGTGAAATTGCACACTGGCTATTGGAGGGTTGGCAGGAAGGGAGGGAGGAAAAGAAAATTATTTTTGTATGCAATGAATAATGTTTGAAATTGACCAAATAAAATTAATATTTAAAAGTGAAAGAAAAAAGAAATCAAATAGGTCATATTAACTACATAAAAACAAAATATAATCAAAGGAAAAGTTCCCAAATTATCAAGCAGCATGGTGTGAGCGTATTGGAAGTAAAAAAAAATCTGATAAATTCCTTTAAAATTAATCATTCCTGGGTGTAGCTGAGTGGCTCAGTAGGTTGAGATCTAGACCCAGAAATGGGAGGTCCTGGGTTCAAATTTGACCTCAGACATTTCCTATCTATGTGACCCTGGGCAAGCCACTTGACTCCCATTTCATAGCCTTTTTGTCTATTCTATCTTAGAGCCAATGCACAGCATTCATTCTGTGATGGAAGGTAAGGTTTTTTAAGTGATTAAATTAAATTTATCATTCATTTAAGGTACTTTTTATATCATCAATATCTATCAACAAAACACACACATATATGTATATACATATATATGTACATACATAGATATATCAGGCAATTAGGCATAGGTGATAGAGAAATGAACCTCAAATTAGAAAGACTTGAGCTCACAATTACCTAATTTCTGTGTGCCTTATTTGCTTCATCTGTAAACAAGTGGTAATAATAGCATCTATTTTCCACTCACTATTGTGAGTATAAAATGAGATAATATTTGTAAACACTAAGGTATTAAATAAATAAAAGCTACAATCATATTAATAGGAAGAGATATCATAACAAGCTTAACGCAAAACAATTAACTCCCCTCTTTTATGTCACAGTCTATTTTTCAGATAATTAGTTCTCATATGGGCATACAAGCATCATGTTAAGTTTTTTCTCCCTTTATCATTCATTGTTTAGATCTCCATTTTCATTAGCATAGGGATCTTGGAGTTACTGTAAAGTTAAATGATTTTTCTAAAGTTAAACAATATATATGACAGAAATGGAAATTAAATGAAGGTTTTCTTGTTGTTGATGCTAGTCTCTTATCCACTACGCCACAACAGCATTTAAAAACAATTTCAATAACTCCATTTTAACAATGTTAAAGTCATTGGCTATCATATTTAGCAAATAATCATAAAATTTCAAGCATGAAAGCAACATCAAAATTATTTTTGAGTAGGAGGGTTTCAGAAAGAAATCCCAGATATATTGATGAAGTTCTTTTATATTTAATCATTTAATAAATATCTGAGTACCTGCCATAGAAAATGCATATTAGGTGAAGGTTTTTAGCAAATTTCCTTTTTTTTGATTGAGCCAAATACTTCCCTTCATCCTAGCTTCTTGATACCAATCATATGTATGTCTTCTGATTGATCTAAGTTTCATTTGAATACCAAGGATATCTTTAGAAGTTACCTTATATGATGTGTTCTTTCTACAAAAGTAGCCATTAAAACAATGATGTATTGATATTTATAAATCATTCATGAACATTTTAATTTAAAATCTTAACCGTTACCATTTATTTGTTACTAATATAGAAGTGAAAATATTCTATACTCAATAGCAAAGGGTGAATAATAAATATAATTACAATAACATGTAACCAAGATTACATTATCTCACAAATGCACTTAGCATCAACCATGAAGAATGGACATACATATAGTATCCTGGAAGAGAAACACATGAGAAAGAATTAATGTGTCATAACTCTGTACTAGAGTTTTTAATGTCATTCATCAATTCAGGAATATCTACGGACACCAAAGAAGGAAAATAGTCCTGAAATGGACTTAGCAAGCCCTCATGCCAGAGGTACTAGTCTTTCCTAAACACCCTTCTGTACAACTTCTGACACATAAGGAACACTATATAAATGCTTGTTTTCTGTCCCTAAACCCATAATTGTTTTAGGTATATCCCAGTATGAGACATCCTCTCCCAAAGTTAGCAAACTTTCTGCAATTTAATTTCATAGAGCATTATCTGGGTAACAGATAATCAAGGAATTTTGCTGAAAGGTATCATAGACAATGAAAGAATATCAAAAATTTTAATTGTCTATTTTTGCTTTTGGTTTTTTTCCCCCTGAGATTATGATTGCTACTTGTGACTTTATAAAAAAACTCATGTGAAAGTACTTCAGGAATTTATTTTAACTCTGTTAATGAGTTTGTTTCAAATATGTCTCATAAGCAAACTATTCTTGGATTTCTCATTTCTAATCCATTCTATCTGCTTCCCTTTTATGAGTGAATTTATCTGCTCACATTCACAGTTACAGTTATTAACTGTGCAGTTTCTTTTATCCTATTTCCTTCTGTCCATCTCTCTGCCTCTTTTTTTCTGTTTCTCCTCAAAATTCTATGTTGCTTCTGACTATTGTCTCCCTTGATCCACCCTTTCTTTAAACATTCCTACATATATTTTTTTTATTCAATTGCCTTCTTTTGCAAGCTGACCTGTGGACTGTGAAGCCAAGAGTTCCACCTGATTGGGTATGGAAACTTAGGTGAAATAATGATGATTGGGAGACAGCTTTTGTATTCAACCCAAAGCACAGATTTCACAGGATAAACTGCTTCACCTTGGCTGAAGCTTGGCTTTATTTTATATCCTCATGATCACACATCTACTTGGAACACAGTTCATTCTCAACATATATGTTTCCATAGAACCTAACAACATATGAGAAGCCTAAGAAGATAGTCAACAAAACAGTGTTGCTAAGTGCAGTGTCAGGGGATAGAATCAACATGGCCCAGATATAGGTTGGTGAATTCAGAGCACAGATTTGCCAGAAGGTTTTATGCCTAGAAAAGAGGGTCCTATCTAAGTGGGTATATAAGAATCCTTAAGTTTAATTTTGTAAGTGGGATTGCCTGGTAATATTCTGGGGGGACAGAGTGGGACATCTGTATTAACCCTGCAAGCATTTTGCTCTCATCTATTTTTCCTGGGGCTAAGTAAGAATAATAATCATAGCAATTCCAATAATAGGGAGATATTAATAAGAAAAGTCTCTTGGGGGGATGTTCAGTGGTTGTTTCCATCCTTTGTGGGGGCTGCTTTGTAGTCCCCAGGTTCCTTGTGTGACCATGTCAAACAGCATGGTCTATGAAGGTTCCCAGTATCTTCCCATTTTTTTGTTTTTTAATTGGAGTGACTTTAATTCAATTTGGATTGATGTAGGGTAGAGCTTAGGGATATAATGAAAGAGATTGATGCAGTAATACCCCCAAATAGGGGATGCAATGCAATGCTTAGAGCAGCTTAGACTATGGGGGATTAATTGAAGGGCATAAATGTCTAGATCATCATACCAATCAGTAGTCATATTAACAGGATGCATAATAAAAGGTGATTGTTCAACACATATAGTGGTAGCAGAAATGGAGGGATTAAGACAATTGGTTAAAATACATCCTGAACAAGAAATTCTAAAAGTCTTGGGGATAACATATGCAGCTGTAGGACAACCAAGAAAGTCAGAGTCATTGGTGTAAAGTTAAAGGCAGCAGTACAATCAGGAGGTGAAAATCCTTGCTTGCGCTTGTACTGCAAGAGTCTTAATTTGTCCCCAAGGTGGTAGAACATTCTGAGTTATTGTTTTCACACAGTCTCTCTATATCTGCATTCTTTTCATTGCCTTTCTGCTGAGATGTGTTGGGGTGGGAATCATATTGAGGATGTCTCCTAAAGGTCCTAACCTTTAATTTAAAATTTTAGAGTATATATCCCTAGTAAAGAGCTAAATATTATCTGTGACATTTAATTGTAGGCCCATCAGAACCTCAGAAATGCAGGAGAAAAGATCTTGTTTTGAGCTATATATGGACAGATTAAGCAGTAATTATTAATAAGAACAAAGTATAACAGATGTGTTTACTTCCTTCTTAAAGGACAAAATTGTACAACCATAATCAATAATACTCCAATTTTAATCATTATTATAATTTGGAAACAGGTTGTTTGCATGTTCACATAACCTAGCAATAGCTAGAATATTTATGTTGTGAACTTTAAATTCCTCCACTCTATTTAGATCTTACTTCATGATGAAGATAAAGTTGTAATCTCCTTATTGAACAATGAAGGTACTAAGCTAAGTCTATATTAAGATCTTAATATAAAAAGGTGTTAAGTAACTATGAAGGGTAAATTAATCACAAAAAGGTTAAGTAACTAACAAAAGGTAAACTTAACAAAGAAGTGTTAAGTAACTCAAAAGATATATTCTAATCAAAGAAAATGAGAACAAAAGAATGGGCAGTCCTGGAGAAAAGCCTCTGATATGATTTGTAGACATGAAAATTTAAAGGAGGGGACACAAGAGTAAACATTCTATATATTTTGCATCACTTCCTCTCTCTGGTACCTTTGGCAATGGAGAGGTCGCTGGTGGCAGTATGCTGGGCCATTCAGCATGTTGGCATGGCTACAGCTATTGTCTGCTTCAGTGGTGAGTTTCTGGGACAGTATTCCTCCCTTTACTTTCCAAACTTTATCCTCTTAGAAGTCTCTAATCTCCTTCAGAGTCCTAGTGGCAGAGATCTTGAACTCCCCCTGGCACAGGCCAGGCAAAAGAAATCCTATATCCTCTTGCCTCATTCTCCTTAAAATCCTTCCCTCTATATTAACTAAAATTACCAGACTTGGGTATTTTATTTGGGATTTTTTTTCCCTGACGACCAATTAATTTAGATTTAAGTCTCAACCCTAAAATTATCTTTACAATGTCAAATAAGTGTAAGGTTCTTTCACTAACTTTGCTGCCTAGAAACTTTTTTTATGTACATGTCACTATACTGGTTAAAAACTATCCTACCCTATATTAAAGTGTGTTTAAATTAAGTATCAACCTACTTAAGATAGAGCTTTTTTTTTAATTTGGTCAATTTCAAACATTATTCATTAGTTACAAAAATCATATTCTATTGCTCCCTATCTTCTGCCTGCCCTTCCCATACTGGATGCACAATTCCACTGGGTATTACATGTATCCTTAATCAGAGCCTATTTCCATGCTGTTGATGTTTGCACTAGGATCTTCATTTAGGGTCTACATTCCTCTTTATGCCCAATCATAACCCCCTCGACCCATGTAATCAAGTAGTTGATTTTCTTTGCAGTTTTTACTCCCACAGGTTTTCCTCTGAATGTGGATAGTGTTCTTTCTCATAGATCCCTCTGAGTTGTTCATGATTGCTGCATTGCCACTAATGGAGGAGTTCATTACATTCGATTGTACCACAGTTTCCAGTCTCTGTGTACAATGTTCTCAGAGTTCTTCTCCTTTTGCTATGCATTACTTAGTGGATGTCATTCTAGTTTCTATGGAAATCTTCCACTTTATTATTCCTTTGAGTACAATAGTATTCCATTACCAACATATACCACAATTTGTTCAGCCATTCCCCAATTGAAGAGCCTTCCCTCATTTTTCAATTTTTTGCCACCACAAAGAGTGCAGCTATGAATATTCTTGTATATGTATTTTTCCTTATTATCTTTTTGGGGTACAAACCCAGCAATACTATGGATGGATCAAAGTTTAGACAGTCTTTTATCACCCTTTGGTCAGAGTTCCAAATTGCCCTCCAGAATGGCTGGATTAATATCCAACTCTACCAGCAATGCATTAATGTCTCAACTTTGCCACATCCCTTGCAGCATTCATTACTTTCCTTTGCTTTCATATTATCCAATCTGCTAGGTTTGTGAGGTAATACCTCAGAGTTATTTTGATTTACATCTCTCTCATTATAAGAGATTTAGAACATTTTTTCATGTGCTTGTTAATAGATTTATTTCTTTGACTGAAAATTGCCTATTCATGTCCCTTGCCCATTTATCAATTGGAGAATGGCTTGATTTTTTTTAGAGTTGATTTAGCTTTTTGTAAATTTGCATAATTAAACCTCTGTCAGTTACTTCCCTTCTAATTTTGGATACATTGTTTTGTTTGTACAAAATATTTTTAATTTGATGTAGTCAAAATTATTGATTTTACATTTTGTGATTTTTCTAGCTCTTGCTTGGTTTTAAAATCTTTCCCTTCCCAGAGGTCTGACATGTATACTATTCTGTGATCACCTAATTTATTTATAATTTCCTTCTTTATATTCAAGTCATTCACTCTTTCTGAGTTTATCGTGGTGTAGGGTGTGAGGTGTTGATCCAAACCTAATATCCCCCACACCGTTTTCCAATTTTCCTAGCAGTTTTTAACAAATAATGGATTTTTTCCCAAAAGCTGGGATTTGGGGGATTGTCATAGCCTGCCTTGATGAGGTTATTTACCCCAATCCATTCCACTGATTCTCCTTTCAGTCTGTTAGCCAGTATCAAATTGTTTTGATGACCACTGCTTTATAGTATAGTTTGAGATCTGGTTCTGCAAGGTCACCTTCCTTCACATTTTTTTTCATGATTTCCCTGGATATCCTTGATCTTTTGTTCTTCCAAATGAACATTTTTATGTTTTTTTTTTCTAATTCAGTAAAAAAGTTTTTTGATAGTTTGTTTGGCATGAGACTAAATAAATAGATAATTTTGGGTAGGATGGTCATTTTTATTATGTTAGCTTGTTCTATCCATGAGTAGTTAATGTTTTTCCAATTGTTTAGATCTACTTTTATTATGTGGAAAGTGTTTTGTAGTTGTGTTCATATAGTTCCTGTGTTTGTCTCAGCAGATAGATTCCTAAGTATTATATATTGTCTAGGGTGATTTTAAATGGAATTTCTCTTTGTAATTCTTGCTGATGAAATGTGTTAGAGATATATAGCAATGCTGATAACTTATGTGGGTGTATTTTGTATCCCATAACTTTGCTAAAGTTGTTGATTATTTCAACTGGCATTTTAGTAGATTCTCTAAGATTCTTTAAGTGGATCATTATATCATCCTCAAAGAGTGATAACGTGGTCTCCTCATTGCCTATTTTCATACCTTCAATTTCTTTTTCTTCTCCAATTGCTATTGCTAGTGTTTTTTATACCATGGTAAACAATAGAGGTGATAACGGGCATCCTTGTTTCACCTGATATTATTTGGAATACTTCTAATTTATACCAATTGAAGATGATGTTGTTTAATAGTTTTGGTTAATACCATTTATTATTTTTAAGAAAGACCCATCTATTCCTATACTTTCTAGTGTTTTCAATAGGAATGAGTGTTGTATTTTGTCAAAAGCTTTTTCTGCATCTATTGAAATAATCATATGATTTTTGTCGGTTTGCTTGTTTATATTGTCAATTATGTGGATGGTTTTCCTAATATTGAACCATCCTTGCATTCCTGGTATAAATCCTACCTGATCATAGTGAATAAGCCTCATGCTGACTTTCTGGAGTCTTTTTGCTAATATCCTGTTTAACATTTTTGCATCTATGTTCATTAAGGAGATTGGTCTTAAGTTTTCTTTCCCCATTTTTGACCTTCCTGAGTTTAGGATCAGTACCATATTTGTGTCTTAAAATGAATTTAGTGGGACTTCCACTTATCTGATTATGTCAAATAGTTTGTATAGTATTTGGATTAGCTGTTCTTTGAATGTTGATGGAATTCACTTGTGAATCCATTTGGCCCTGGGTATTTTTTCTTAAGGAGTTCTTTGATGACTTGTAAAATTATTTTTTCTGATATGGGCTTGTTTAGGCAATCTATTTCTCCCTCTGTTAGTCTAGACAATTCATAGTTTTGTAAATATTCATCCATATCACCTATATTGGCATATTTATTGCCATATAATTGGGCAAAATAGTTTTAATGATTTGCTTATTCCTCTCCATTGGAAGTGGGGTCTCCCGTTTCAACTATGATACTGTTAATTTGGTTTTCTTCTTTCCTTTTTTTATTTGTTTGACCAGCAATGTCTTTTTTGTGTTTTTTTCCCAAATTACTAGCTTCTAGTCTTATTCATTAGTTCAATAGTTCTTTCACTTTTGATTTTATTAATTTCTCCCTTAATTTTTAGGGTCTCTAATTTAATTTTCTTTTGAGAATTTTTAATTTGTTAGCTTTTAAGTTCTTTTGACTTGCATGTCCAATTCATTGACCTCTGCCCTCCTTAATTCCTTAATATATAAATTCAAAGATATAAATTTCCCCCTCAGTACTGCTTTGGCTGTATCTCATAGAGTGTGAAAGGATGTCTTTTCATTGTAATTTTCTTCAATGAAAGTATTAATTGTTTCTATGATTTGTTCTCTATCTAAATGATTTTGTAGAGTCATATTATTTAAATTCCAATTAAATTTTGATTTGGCATCCATGTACCCTTACTTGCATTATTTTTACTGCATTATGATCTGAAAAGTTTGCATTTATTATTTCTGCTTTTCTGCATTTGTTTGCCAGGTTTTTATGTTCTAATACATCATCAATCATTGTAAATGTACCATGTGCTGATGAAAGAAGGTGTATTCCTTTGTGTCCCTATTTATTTTTCTCCATATATCTATTAACTCTAATTTTTCTAAGATTTCATTCACATCTTTTGCCTTTTTCTTATTAATTTTTCACATGATTTATTTAATTTGATAGTGGTAGATCCAGTTCTCCTATTACTATAGTTTTACTATCTATTTTCTTCTTCAATTCCACTAGTTTCTCCTTTAGAAATTTGAATGCTATGCCATTTGGTGCATCTATGTTGATTACTGATATTTCCTCATTGTTTATTCTGACTTTTATCAGGATGTAGTTACCTTCCCTATCCCTTTTCATCAGATCTATTTTTACATCGGCTTAGTCATATATCACGATTACAACTCCTGCCTTCTTTCTATCAGTTGAGGCCCAATAGGTTTTGCTCCAAACTTTATTTCTAACTTTGTGAGTATCTACCCCCATCAGGTTTGTTTCTTGAAGACAACATGTAGTAGGATTTTGGATTCTAACCTACTCTCCTATTTCGTTTCATTTTATGTGTGATTTCATCCCATTTAAAGTTATGATTGTCACTAGGATATTCCCCAGGTTTTTGATATCCTTTCCTAGTTCTGTCCTTTCATCTTTTGCTGTACCTTTTCAAACCAGTGATTTACTTTTAATCAAGTCCCCTAATCGCATCCCTTAATATGCTTTTCTTTCTGGCCCCTCCCTTTTCCTTCCCTTATTTTTTAATTTTTTAATTTTTTTTATTGTTTTAGTTTTTAAAACATTATTTTGTTTGGTCATTTTCATACATTATTCATTGGAAACAAATCATTTTCTTTTCTTCCCCCCCCCAAACCTCCCCTAGCCAAAGTGCAATTTGTCTGGGTACCACATGTGTCCTTGCTCTGAAGCAATTTCCTTGTTGTTGGTATTTGCATTAGGGTGCTCATTTAGCATCTCTCCTCCATAATGTCCCCTCAACCTCTATGGTCAAACAGTTGCTTTTCCTCAGTGTTTTTACTCCCTCAGTTTGCCCTCTGCTTGAAGATAGTTTTTTTTTTTCTCATAGATCCCTGCAGATTGTTCAGGGACATTGTAAAGCCATTAATGGAGAATTCCATTACGTTCTCTTGTACCACAGGGTGTCAGTCTCTGTGTACAATGTTCTCCTGGTTCTGCTCCTCTCACTCTGAATCACTTCCTGGAGGTTGTTCCAGTCTCCATGGAATTCCTCCACTTTATTATTCCTTTGAGCACAACAGTATTCCATCAAAAACATATACCACAATTTGTTAAGCCATTCTCCAATTGAAGGGAATCCCCTCATTTTCCAATTTTTGGCCACCACAAAGAGTGCAGCTATGAATATTCTTGTAAAAATCTTTTTCCTTGTTATCTCTTTGGGGTACAAACCTAGCAGTGCTATGTCTGTATCAAAGGGCAGACAGTCTTTTATCACCCTTTGGGCATAGTTCCAAATTGCCCTCCAGAATGGTTGGATCAATTCACAACTCCACCAGGAATGCATTAATGTCATTACTTTGCCACATCCCCTCCAGCATTCATTACTTTCCATAGCTGTCATGTTGACGAATTTGCTAGGTGTGAGGTGATACTTCAGAGTTGCTTTGATTTGCATCTCTTTGATTATAAGAGATGTAGAGCACTTTTTCATGTGCTTATTAATAGATTTGATTTCTTTAACTGAAAATTGCCTATTCATGTCCCTTGCCCATTTTTCAATTGGAGAATGGCTTCATTTTTTGTACAACTGGTTTAGCTCTTTATAAATTTGAGTAATTAGACCTTTGTCAGAGGTTTTTGTTATGAAGATTGTTTCCCAATTTGTTGCTTTACTTCTAATTTTAGTTATATTGGTTTTGTTTGTACAAAACCTTTTTAATTTGAGGTAGTCATTTTTTTTTTTGCATTTTGTGACTCTTTCTAAGTCTTGCTTGGTTTTAAAATCTTTCCCTTCCCAAAGGTATGACATGTATACTATTCTGTGTTTATCGAATTTACTTATAGCTTCCTTCTTTTTATTCAAGTCATTCAACCATTCTGAGTTTATCTTGGTGTAGGGTGTGAGGTTGATCCAAACCTAATCTCTCCCACACTGTCTTCCAATTTTCCCAGCAGTTTTTATCAATTAGTGGATTTTTGTCCCAAAAGCTGGCTTCTTTGGGTTTGTCTTAGAGCATCTTGCTGAGGTCATTTACCCCAAGTCTATTCCACTGATCCTCCTTTCTGTCTCTTAGCCAGTACCAAATTGTTTTGATGATCACTGCTTTGTAATATACTTTGAGATCTGGGACTGCAAAGACACCTTCCTTTGTATTTTTCTGCATTATTTCCCTGGATATCCTTGATCCTTTATTATTCCAAATGAACTTTGTTATGGTTTTCTCTAAATCAGTAAAATACTTTTTTGGTAGTTAATGGGTATGGCACTAAATAGATAAGTTTGAGTAGGATGATGATTTTTACTATGTTAGCTTGTCCCACCCATAACCAATGTTTTTCCAATTGTTTAGATCTAGTTTTAATTGTATTGAGAGTGTTTTGTAGTTGTATTCATATAGTTCCTCTGCTTGTCTTGGGAGATAGATTCCTAAGTATTTTATATTGTCTTGGGTGACTTTAAATGGAATTTCTCTTTCTATTTCTTGCTGCAGAACTGGATTGGAGATATATAGAAATGCTGATGACTTATGTGGGTTTATTTTGTATCCTGCAAATTTGCTAAATTTGTTGATTATTTCAATTAGCTTCTTGGTGGTTTCCCTAGGATTCTTTAAGTAAATCATCATATCTATCTGCAAAGAGAGACAGTTCAGTCACCTCATTGCCAATGTTAATACCTTCAATTTCTTTTTCTTCTATAATTGCCACTGCTAGTGTTTCTAGTACAATATTAAATAATAAAGGTGATAATGGGCATCCTTGTTTGACTCCTGAGCTTATTGGGAAGGCTTTGAATTTTTCCCCATTGCAAATGATGTTTGCTGATGGTTTTAGGTATATACTGTTTATTATTTTTAGTAAAGGCCCTTCTATTCCTATACTTTCTAGTGTTTTCAATAAGAATGGGTGTTGTATTTTGTCAAAGGCTTTTTCTGCATCTATTGAAATAATCATGTGATTTTTGTTGGTTTCCTTGTTTATATGGTCAATTATGTGGATGGTTTTTCTAATATTGAACCATCCTTGTATTCCTAGTATGTATCCTGCCTGGTCATAGTGGATAACCCTTGTGATGACTTGCTGGAGTCTTTTTGCTAGGATCCTATTTAAGATTTTTGCATCTATATTCATTAGGGAGATTGGTCTCTAGTTTTCTTTCTCTGTTTTTGACCTGCCTGGCTTTGGGATCAGTACCATGTTTGTGTTGTAGAATGAATTTGGTAGAACTCCTTCTTGGCTTATTCTGTCAAATTGTTTGTATAGTATTGGGGTTAGCTGTTCTTTGAATGTTTGATAGAATTCATTTGTGAATAAATCTGGACCTGGGGATTTTCTCTTAGGGAGTTCTTTGATGGCTTGTTCAATTTCTTTTTCTGATATGGGGTTGTTAAGGTAATTTATTTCTTCCTCTTTTAGTCTAGGCAATTTATATTTTTGTAAGTATTCAACCATATCACTTAGATTGCCATATTTTTTTTGCCATATAATTGGGCATAATAGTTTTTAATGATTGCCTTGATTTCCTCTTCATTAGAGGTGAGGTCTCCCTTTTCATCTTGGATACTGTCAATTTGGTTTTTTTCTTTCCTTTTTTAATTAGACTGACTAGTACTTTGTCTATTTTATTTGTTTTTTCAAAGTACCAGCTTCTAGTCTCATTTATTAAATCAATAGTTCTTTAATTTTCAATTTTATTAATTTCTTCTTTGATTTTTAGGATTTCTAATTTAGTCTTCATCTGAGGGTTTTTAATTTGTTCATTGACCTCTGCCCTTCTTAATTTGTTTATATATGAACTCAAGGATATAAATTTCCCCCTGAGTATGGCTTCGGCTGCATCCCATAGGTTTTGAAAGGATGTCTTACCATTTTCATTTTCTTCAATGAAGTTATTAATTGTTTCTATGATTTGTTCTTTAACTAGCTGGTTTTGGAGAATCATATTGTTTAATGTTCAATTAATTTTTGATTTATCTCTCCATGTACACTTACTAATTATTATTTTTATTGCATTGTGGTCTGAGAAGGTTGCATTTATTATGTGTGCCCTTTTGAACTTGTTTGCAATGATTTTGTGCACTAATACATGGTCAATTTTTGTGAATGTACCATGTACTGCAGAAAAGAAGGTGTATTCCCTTTTGTTCCTATTTGTTTATCTCCCTATTTCTACTAACTCTAATTTTTCTAAGATTTCATTTGCTTCTCTCACCTCTTTCTTATTTATTTTTTGATTTGATTTAGCTATTTCGGATAGGGGTAGATTCAGATCTCCCACTAGTATAGTTCTTCTATCTATTTCATCCTTGAGCTCCTCTAGTTTCTCCTTTAAAAATTTGGATGCTCTGCCATTTTGTGCATACATATTGAGTATAGATATTTCCTCGTTGTCCATACTGCCTTTTATCAGGATGTAATTAACTTCCCTATCTCTTTTAACTAGATTTATTTTTACTTTGGCTTTGTCGGATATCATGATTGCTACTCTTGCCTTCTTTTTATCATTTGATGCCCAATAGATTTGGCTCCATCCTCTTACTTTCACCCTATGCACATCTACCTTCCTCATGTGTGTTTCTTGCAGACAGCATATGGTAGGGTTTTGGATTCTAATCCACTCTGTTATTTGCTTGCATTTTATGGGTGAGTTCATTCCATTCACATTCAGAGTTATGATTACTAGCTGTGTATTTCCCAGCATTTTGATTTCTACTCCTGGTCCTGCCTTTTCTTCTTTCACTCTTTCCTTCTACACCAATGTTTGTTTATAGTCAGTCCATTTAGACCCCCCCCTTATTTTACTTCCCTTTCTACCTCCTCACTTCTTATTCCCTCCCTTATTTTCCCCTGTAGTCTTTTTAAAATCCCCCCCACCATCTCCCTCCTTTGTACTGCTTTTCTCCCCACCAGACCATTTGTTACCCTTCTACTCCACTATAGGGTGCAAATCTATTCTCTTCCCCAATGGATTGGATTGTTCTTCCCTCTTTGGGTCAGTTTCAAAGTACATAAAAGTTGAGTATTTCCTATCTCCAACCTCTTTTCCCTTCCCGTGTATCGATGTTCTCCCCTCTCCCACCATGAGCTTCTTTGCGACATATAAATTTACCCCCTTTTGTTTCTTTTCCCATTTCTTTTAATCATAACCTCTTTTTTTAGCTTTAGTTGTGTATATATATATATATATATGTATACATACATACATACATACATACATACACATGTATGTGTATTTATGCATGCATATATTTATATACTTATATATGTCTTGTCCTTTCATCCTATACAGTTTGTCACTGTTCCCTTAAGTGTAATTCTTCTAGCTGCCCAGGTGATAGCAACAGTTTTTAAGAGTTACCAATGACCTCTTTTCTTATAGGGATACATATCATTTTAACTTATTGAGTCTCTCAAAAAAAATTTTGTTGTTGTTTTGTTTGTTTGTTTTTCCCTCTTTTTTAATTACCTTTTGATGATTCTCTTAAGTTCTGTGGTTGAACATCAAATTTTCTGTTCAGGTCTGGTCTTTTATTTATGAATGCTTGGAACTCTTCTGTTGTGTTGAATGACCATACTTTACCCTGTAAGAATATAGTCAGTTTTGATGTGTATTTTATTCTTGGTTGTAGACCTAATTCCCTTGCTTTCTGGAATATCGTATTCCATGCATTTTGGTCCTTCAGTGTGGAAGCAGGCAGATCCTGTGTTAATCTCACCATGTTTCCATGGTATGTGAATGGCTTCTTCTTGGCAGAATGTAATATCTTTTCTTTCATCTGATTGCTTTTGAATTTGGCTATAACATTTCTTGATGTTGTCAGTTGGGGATTAAATACAGGGGGTGATCTGTGGATACTTTCAATCTCTACTTTCCTTTCTTGTTCTAGGATATCGGGACAATTTTCCTGGATAATTTCCTCTAGTATCATGTCCAGGCTTTTTCTTTTGTCGTGGTCTTCTGGTAGTCCAATTATTCTTAAATTGTCTCTTCTTAAATGATTTTCTAAATCATCTGTTTTGTGAATGAGATGCTTCACATTTTCCTCAATGTTTTCATTCTTGTTGTTTTGTTTTATAGTGTCCTGCTACCTGTGAGGTCACTTAATTCCAGTTGTTGTATTCTGATTCTTAAAGATTGGATTTCATCTCTGGCTTTTTGGTCATCCTTTTCCTTCTGGTCTGATTTTCTTTGAAGATCATCTTTCATCTCCTTTACCTCATCTTTCATCTCCTTTGCCTCATCTTTCATCTCCTTTGCCTCATTTTTCAGCTGGTTGATTTTGGCTTTCAAGACAGTATTTTCTCATTTTAGTTCAAGTGCCTCTGTTTCCAGATGACTTATCTTAATTTTTAAGTTCTTTTCCCAATTGTCTTCAGCCTCTCTTAGTTGTGTTTTGAGTTCTTCCACAGCCTGTATCCAATTTGCTGGGATTTCTGTTTTATCATTTGCTGATCTCTCCCCCTCTGTTCCATTTGCTGAGTAGAAGCAGTCTATTGTAGTTTCTTTCTTCTTTTTCTGTTGTTTGCTCAAATTCACCCCTTCTTTACTCCCGGTATTTGTCTGTGCTCTTGTTCCTCTCATTTTTTTTTGTTTTTTTGGGGTTTCTATCAGTCTCCCCTCTTGGAGCTTTAACAGAAGATCTCTTGGTGTAGTATCTGGGGGATGGTTATTAGGGGTTTGAGCTTCTCTGTCCTCTGGAGGCTTTTGATTGGCTTAAAGTCCAGCAGTCAGCAAAAATGGGTGGGGGCCTGGACTTCCCTGTGTTCTGGAGATTTTGATGGGATTAAGTTCAGCTTGTTTGGGCTGGGCTTGCTGAGGTCTAAACTTTCTGGATGGTTGGAGCAAATATGGAGGATCTCCAAAGCTCTGGCCAGGCTGCCAGGTCTATGCTCCATCTAGGCCACCCTCTTGTCTCCACCTCTAATTTTCTCTTCTTTCAGAAGACCCTGCTCCCTAAGTGGGGAGGGGTCCTGACCTCCCTAGGTTCTGAGGGCTCCTGATGGGATTAAGTTCAGCTGGTTTGGGCCAAATGATCCCAGAACCAAAAAACTTCCTCCTCTACAGTCTGTGTTGAATGCCCAGAGTCTGGCCCAGGTTGTTTCCAAGTAAGCCCTTTGGAGCAACCCCTTTGTCAGCCCTGAGGTTTCTGTCCTTTCAGAAGCTTTGAGGGCTCCTGATGAGATTGGGTTCTGCTGGTGCCCTAAAGCTGGAACCTCCCTTGAGACTCAGATGGAAGGACCAAGCCAGGGGGCTACAGACTTTTCCCTTCTCTCCATATTTCCCTGCCATCTGTATTGGGCTTCCCGGAGACTGGCTCAGGTTTCTTTCAAGCTGAGTCCTTCAGAATAGTCAGCCCTGAGGCCCTTTGCCGGCCCTGAGGTTCCCGCTGCTGCCGCGGGCTCAGAACTCTGGGTTGGGTGGTATGGGTCCTGGGACCTTCCTTCTGCCTACCTCTTAGATCCGAGTGATCAAGGGTTCTGGCTTTTGGGGGACCCTACCTTTTGGTCCAGGTCTAATTGGAGGGTTCCCTGGGTCTGTCCTGTTGTTCAGTTTGATTTTTGTTGTCCTAGGAACATTCAGTTTGTGATCAGTAAGGAAGGGTTTTCAGAGGTCTGAACTTTCACTGCCTCTAAGCCACCATCTTGACTGGAAACTTTCCACCACTCTTTTTTTCTCCCCTTCTTGTTTATTTTAGGGTCTGTTAATTTCCCTCCCCCTTCTCTTTCCCTCCATTTTTGAACTCCATCCTCCCTACACCCTTAGTTTTCCCTTCTCATTTTCTCTTTATGATAACATAGAATTCAAGATACCAAAGGATCTAGATGCTCTTCCCTCTCAGAATTGATTTCACTGAGAGTAATGTTTAAGTATTAACTATTAGTACGCTCTTCTTCTCCTCATGAGAGTATTCTTCCCCTCCCCTCTCCATGTGTATCTTTGTTTGATAAAGATTATCCTATTTATTTTATTTTTTCTTGTATCTCTTGGCGACATCTTCAATTATCCCCTCCCTTTTTCTTTTTTTTTTTTTTGCATATCATCTCATAGCACTTATTACCACAATCTCTTCCAGTGAATGAATATTTAATGATTATAAAAGTGAATAAAATTTTGAGAGTTACAAATAACATTTCCCCATATATTAATATTTATAATTTTATCTAATTGTATCCCTTAAAGAAGAAAGTTTGAATTAAAAAAAAAACATTTTCCCCTTGTCTCTCTTTCTAATTTACCTTTCATGTTTCTCTTGATCTTTGTGTTTGGATATCAAACTTTTCAATTAGTTTTGGCATTTTCTTTAAAAATACTTAGAGGATGGACTTCTGGTCAAGATGGCGGCTTAGAGAAAGCTAAAGTTCAGATCTCTGGAAACCCTTCCCTACTGAACTCAAACTATATGATCCTAAGGCATCGAAATTCAAAACGAACAACAGCATAGATCCCAGGAATCCTCCTGCTGAACCTGGACCTGGATCAAAAGGTATGCCCCCCCCCAAAAGCCAGAACACAAATTCACTCAGACTTAAGGGGTAGGCAGAAAGTAGGTCCCAGGACCCATCCCCCCAACTCAGAGCTCTGAGTCCGAGGCAGCAGAAGGAACCTCTGAGCCTCAGGGACAGCTATCCTGAAGGCCTCTTCCTGAAAACAACCTGACCCAGTTGAGGGGGCACCCAGACATCAGGGAATCAGAGAGAGACGAGGGGAGCCTGTAGACCCCTGACCGGATCC
The DNA here is from genome assembly GCF_027887165.1 of Monodelphis domestica. Classification (NCBI taxonomy): domain Eukaryota; kingdom Metazoa; phylum Chordata; class Mammalia; order Didelphimorphia; family Didelphidae; genus Monodelphis; species Monodelphis domestica. The sequence continues at coordinate 240,244,142 of NC_077232.1, forward strand.
TTCCATCTGAGTCTCATCAAAGGTCCCTGCCTCAGGGCATACCCAGTGTGAGGTTAATCCTATCAGGAGCCCTCAGAGCTCCAGGAATCCATGGCCCCTCCCCCCTCAGAGTGCTGACTCGCCTGGCCAGCTAAGGCACAGAAACAAATACACCACAGAAAGGACTAAGCCAGGCTCAGAGCGTGGAAGTAAGGCAATGAAAAAGCATTGGGAGGGAATGGAGGAGGGCAGTAACACGGAAACACCAGCAATTCCTGGCTTCCCCGGGAAGACAGAGCAACAACTGCATAGAACAGACAATCTGCCTAGGGCTAAAACCTCTGAACACCAGTTAGAGAAAAGAAAAGCTAGTCCTCCCCACTCAGATAGAGATGTCAAACTCCACAGAAGCACAAAAGACCCAAAATTCCAAGAAAAACAAGAAGAAGGTGAAGACTTTGGACATATTTTAAGGAGCAAAAATACAAAATACAGAGGAGATAGAAGAGGAAACACAAACAAATGCTCTGAAACCTTCCAAAGGAAATGGAAACTCTCCACAAACCCATGAAGAATTTGAATCGTAAAGGATCAAAAAGATGGAAGCACTCTGGGAGGAAAAGTGGGAAATAATGCAAAAGAAATTCACGCATCTACAAAACCAGTTTGACCAAACTGAAAAGGCTTTAAAAGTTAGAATCAGGCAACTGGAAGACAACAAGCAAGAATTAATAAAGCAAAGCCAAAAGACCAAGAAATTAGAAGAGAACATAAAATATCTCACTGACAAGGTGATAGACTTGGAAAATAGAGGAAGAAGAGATAATTTAAGAATAATTGGACTTCCAGAAAAGCCAGAAATAAACAGCAAATTTGACATCGTAATACAAGATATAATCAAAGAAAATTGCCCAGAGATTCTAGAACAAGGGGGGAATACAGCCACTGACAGAGCTCACAGAACACCTTCTACACTAAACCCCCAAAAGACAACTCCCAGGAATGTAATTGCCAAATACCAAAGCTCTCAAACAAAAGAAAAAATCCTACAGGAAGCCAGAAAAAGACAATTTAGATATAAAGGAATGCCAATCAGGGTCACACAAGAACTTGCAAGTTCCACTCTGAATGATCTTAAGCATGGAACATGATTTTCAGAAACGCAAGAGAGCTGGACCTTCAACCAAGAATCAGCTACCCATCAAAACTGACTATGTACTTCCAAGGGAAAGTATGGGCATTCAACAAAATAGAAGATTTCAAAGTTTTTGCAAAGAAAAGACCAGAGCTCTGTGGAAAGTTTGATATTAAAAAACAAAGAGCATGTAACACCTGAAAAGGTAAATATGAAGGAAAGGGAAAAGGAGAAAAATGTTATCTTTTTCTTTTACTCAAACTCTCTTCTATAAGGACAACATTTATATCATTCTATATATACTCACATATGGGGAAAATGTAATGTGTAAATAGGGGGAAAAGAAAGACCAAATAGAATAATCATTCTCACACAAAGATTCACACGGTAAGGGGAGGGGAAGAAAACTCCTATAAGAAGGAGAGGAAGAGAGTTTTTACTTAAACCTTACTCTCAGGGAAATCAACTCTGAGAGGGAAGAACATCCCGATCCATTGGGATCTTGAATTGTATCTCATCCAATCAGGGAAGGGAGAAGGGAAAACCAAGGGAGGGAACAAAAAGGGAGGGACTAGAAAGGGAAACATATCAAGGGAGGGGACAAGGGGGACTGATTTAAAGTAAATCACTGGACTAAAAGGTAGAGCCGCAGAAAAAATGTTAGAATTAGGGAAGGTTATCAAAATGCCAGGGAGTCCACAAATGACAGTCATAACTTTGAACGTGAATGGGATGAACTCATCCATAAAACGTAGACAAATAGCAGAATGGATTAGAATCCAAAACCCTACCATATGTTGTCTTCAAGAAACACACATGAGGCGGGTAGACACCCACAAGTCAGAATTAAAGGATGGAGTAAGACCTTCTAGGCCTCAACTGACAGAAAGAAGGCAGAAGTGGTAATCATGATATCTGATAAAGCCAAAGCAAAAATAGACCTGATCAAAAGGGATAGGGAAGGTAATTATATTTTGTTAAAAGGGACTTTAGATAATGAGGAAATATCACTAATCAACATGTATGCACCAAATAATATAGCACCCAAATTTCTAATGGAGAAACAAGGAGAATTGAAGGACGAAATAGACAGTAAAACCAAATTAGTGGGAGACTTAAACCAACCATTATTATATTTAGATAAATCCATTCAAAAAATAAATAAGAAAGAGATAAAGAAGTGAATGGAATCTTAGAAAACTTAGAATTAATAGACATATGGAGAAAAATAAATAGTGACAAAAAGGAATACACCTTCTTCTCAGCACCACATGGCACATTCACAAAAATTGACCATACATTAGGTCACAGAAACATGGCAAACAAATGCAGAAAAGCAGAAATAATAAATGCAGCCTTTTCAGATCACAAGGCAATAAAAATAATGATCAGTAATAGTAAATGGAAAACTAAATCAAAAACTAATTGGAAATTAAACAATATAATACTCCAAATTCGTTTAGTTAGAGAAGAAATCATAGAAACAATTAATAATTTCATCCAGGAAAATGACAATGGCGAGACATCCTTTCAAACCTTTTGGGATGCAGCCAAAGTGGTAATCAGAGGAAAATTCATATCCCTGAGTGCATATATTAACAAACTAGGGAGAGCAGAGATCAATCAATTGGAAATACAAATAAAAAAAAACTCAAAAGTGATCAAATTAAAAAAACCCAGCAGAAAACCAAACTAGAAATCCTAAAAATTAAGGGAGAAATTAATAAAATTGAAAGTGATAGAACTATTGAACTAATAAATAAGACTAGAAGCTGATATTGTGAAAAAAACAATCAAAATAGACAAAGTACTGGTCAATCTATTTAAACAAAGGAAGGAAGAAAAGCAAATTAACAGCATCAAAGACGAAAGGGGGGACATCATCTCTGATGAAAAGGAAATTAAGGCAATCATTAAAAATTACTTTGCCCAATTATATGGCAATAAATACACCAATTTAGGTGATATGGATGAATATATACAACAATACAACAAAGAAATAGAGTTCTTAAATAAAACCATATCAGAAAATGAAATCCAACAAGCCATCAAAGAACTTCCTAAGAAAAAATCCCCAGGGCCTGATGGATTCACCAGTGAATTCTATCAAACATTCAGAAATAATTTAATCCCAATACTATACAAACTATTTGACATAATAAGCAAAGAGGGAGTTCTACCAAACTCCTTTTATGACACAAACATGGTACTGATTCTAAAACCAGGCAGGTCAAAAACAGAGAAAAAAACTAGAGACCAATCTCCCTAATGAATATAGATGCAAATATCCGCAATAGGATACTAGCAAAAAGACTCCAGCAAGTGATCAAAAGGGTCATCTACCATGTTCAAGTAGGATTTATACCAGGATGCAGGGCTGGTTCAATATTAGGAAAACCATCCACATAATTGACCACATCAACAAGCAAACCAACAAGAACCATATGATTATCTCAATAGACGCAGAAAAAGCCTTTCCTATTAAACACCCTAAACTAATAAAACACCCATTCCTATTAAAAACACTAGAAAGCATAGGAATATAAGCGTCAGTCCTTTCTAAAAACAATAAACAGTATATATCTAAAACCATCAGCTAATACCATCTGCAATGGGGATTAACTAGATACATTCCCAATGAGATCAAAAGTGAAACAAGGATGCCCTTATCACCTATACTATTTGATATTGTACTAGAAACACTAGCAGTAGCAATGAGAGAAGAAAAAGAAGTTGAAGGCATCAAAATAGGTAAGGAGGAGACCAAGTTATCACTCTTTGCAGATGACATGATGGTCTACTTAAATAATTCTAGAGATTCAAAGAAAAAGCTAATTGAAATAATCATCAACTTTACCAAAGTTGCAGGATACAAAATAAACCCACATAAGTCATCAGCATTTCTATATATCTCCAACACAGCTCAGCAGCAAAAACTAGAAAGAGAAATCCCATTCAAAATCACCTTAGACAAAATAAAATACCTAGGAATCTATCTCCTGAGACAAACACAGGAACTATATGAACACAACTACAAAACACTCTCCACTCAACTAAAACTAGATTTGAGCAATTGGAAAAACATTAACTGCTCATGGATTGGACGAGCCAATATAATAAAAATGACCATCCTACCCAAACTTATTTATCTATTTAGTGCCATACCCATTGAACTCCCAAAAAATTTCTTTACTGATTTAGAAAAAAACATAACAAAGTTCAATTGGAATAACAAAACATCAAGGATATAAAGGGAAATAATGAAAAAAGAAAACAAATGATGGGGGCCTTGCAGTCCCAGACCTTAAACTATATTACAAAGCAGCAGTCATCAAAACATTTTGGTACTGGCTAAGAGACAGAAAGGAGGATCGGTGGAATAGACTGGGGGCAAGCGACCTCAGCAAGACAGTATACGATAAACCCAAAGATCCCAGCTTTTGGGACAAAAATTCACTATTCGATAAAAACTGCTGGGAAAATTGGAAGACAGTGTGGGAGAGATTAGGAATAGATCAACACCTCACACCTTACACAAAGATAAATTCAAAAATGGTGAATGACTTAAACATAAAGAAGGAAACCATAAGTAAATTGGGTAAACACAGAATAGTATATATGTCAGACCTTTGGGCATGGAAAAACTTTAAAACGAAGTAAGACATAGAATCACAAAATGTAAAATAAATAATTTGACTACATCAAATTAAAAAAGGTTTTGTACAAACAAAACCAATATAACTAAAATCAGAAGGGAAACAACAAATTGGGAAAAAAATCTTCATAGAAACCTCTGACAAAGTTTTAATTACTCAGATTTATAAAGAGCTAAATCAATTGTAGAAAAAATCAAGCCATTCTCCACTTGATAAATGGGCAAGGGACATGGATAGGCAGTTCTCAGATAAAGAAATCAAAACTATTAATAAGCACATGAAGAAGTGTCCTAATTCTCTTATAATCATAGAGATGCAAATCAAAAAAACTCTGAAGTATCACCTCACACCTAGCAGATTGGCTAGCATGATAGCAAAGGAAAGTAATGAATGCTGGAGGGGATGTGGCAAAGTAGGGACCTTAATTCATTGCTGGTGGAGTTGTGAACTGATCCAACCTTTCTGGAGGGCAATTTGGAACTATGCCCAAAGGGCGACAAAAGATTGTCTATCCTTTGATCCAGCCATAGCACTGCTGCATTTGTGTCCCAAAGAGATAATAAGGAAAAAGTCTTGTACAAGAACTTGTACATAGCTGCGCTCTTTGTGGTGGCCAAAAATTGGAAATTTCAATTGGAGAATGGCTAAACAAATTGTGGTATATGTTGGTGATGGATTACTATTGTGATCAAAGGAATAATATGGTGGAGGAATTCCATGGAGACTGGAACGACCTCCAGGAAGTGACGCAGATCGAGAGGTGCAGAACCAGGAGAACATTGCACACAGAAACTAATACACTGTGGTATAATCAAACATAATGGACTTCTCCATTAGTGGCGGTGTAATGTCCCTGAACAATCTGCAGGGATCTAGGAGAAAAAAACACTATTCATAATTAGAGGATAAACTGTGGGAGTAGAAACACCGAGGAAAAGCAACTGCCTGACTACAGTGGTTGAGGGGATATTACAGAGGAGAGTCTCTAAACGAATACTCTAATGCAAATATTAACAACTTGGCAATGGGTTTGAATCAAGAACACATGTGATACCCAGTGGAATCACGCGTCGGCCATGGGGGATTGGGAGGAGGAAAAGAAAATGATCTTTGTCTTTAATGATTAATGCTTGGAAATGATCAAATAAAATATTATAAAATTAAAAAAATAAAAATACTTAGAAATCTTCTATTTTGTTGTATGTCCATACTTTCCCATGGAAGTATATAGTCCATTTTTTTTGACTAGGTGATCCTTGTTTGAAGACGCAAATCTCTTGCCTTTCTGAATATCATGTTCCAAGCCTTGAGGTCCTTTAGTCCTTTAGCCAGGTATTGTGTGATCCTGACTGGTGCTCCTTTGTATCTGAATTATTTCTTTTTGGCTTCTTGTAGAATTTTCTCCTTAGTTTGAAAGCTCGTAGATTTGGCAATTACATTCCTGGTTGTTGTTTTTTGAAGATTTAGTGTAGAGGGTGTTCTATGAACTCTTTCAATGTCTATTTTGCCCCCTTGTTCAAGAACATCAGAGCAGTTTTCTTGGATGATTTATTGTGGTATGATGTCAATATTCATGTTTATTTCTGGCTTTTCCTGTAGACCAATGATTCTCAAATTGTCTCTCTGTGATTTGTTTTCCTGATCTTTTACCTTTTAATTGAGATATTTTATGTTTTCTTTTATTTTGTCAGTCTTTTGACTTTTCTTTATTAATTCTTGCTGTTTTGCAAGATCATTGTCTTCCAATTGCTTATTTCTGAATTTTAAAGACTTTTTTCTTTTCAATTTGGACTATTCTGCTTTATGTCACTTCCAGCTGTTTCTCCAATTGGGAGTTCTTGTTCTTCAAACTGTTATTTTCTCTTTGAACTTATTCCCACTTTTCTTTCCAGAAGACTTCCCTTTTTTTATAAGCCCCAATTTAAATTCTTCAAGAACTCATGGACAATTTCCCTTTTTTTGGAAGGTTTTTGTGAATTTATTTGAATTTCCTTCTCTATTTGCTCTGTAGCCTGGGTTTTTACTCCATAAAAATTTTCCTAGGTCATTCCCTTCTTCCTGTTTTTCTTGGAGGGAGATTGTTCTTCCTGGGCATAATTTGCCATCACTCTAGACATTTTTCCTTCCCTTTTTAGTCAGTAATATGAGTGAGATGGGCAGCCTCTCTGTGTATGGACTTAAGGAACAAGGATTTTGCCTGAGGTCAGCTCTTGAATCTCCACAGCTTCTACTGTTTGCTGCCATTCTTTGTGCTGTCTTCCTGTGAGTGCCCACTTTCTATGCTCTTCAGCCTGCTGGAATTTCAGGTTTAGCTGCTCTCAGGGGTAGGTATTTGGTAGTTTAAGTCAGCTCCCAGGGACCTAGAGGTGCCCCTTTCTCACTGTAGAGGTACCCCTCTCTCACTTGCTGATTCTGGTGTGCTGGCTCTGACTATGGCTCTGTAGGTGGGATGGGGAAGTGTAGATCAGCTTGCCTTTTGGTGGGAGCTTTTTCACCCCCTTATAGTGTGGAAATGTCCAAATCCCACATACCTTCAATGCTGTGCCCAACTGAAGAGTCCCTTCATTCTCATGACTTTTTTTTTTGGTCTTTCGAGTGGTCTATATTGATGAGTGCTAAGGAGAGGATGAATCTTGCATCTAGACTGCCACTATGTTTAGGAAGTCTCAAGATAGAATTTTTTATTGTTCTCTAAGAAAACTTTTTACTTCAGTAGAAAAATGGGAGCGGTAACAGGCAACTTGATATAATAGGGGAAAGTGTGTATGTATGTGTGTGTGTGTATGTGTATGTGTGTGTGTGTGTGTACTGAGACAGGGTTACTCAAAAATCAAATAAAATCTTTAATAGTAGTGTTTTAAAATCATAGGATCTTTGTTTTCAAAAATATATGTGTGTTCACATACATAAAGGTGGATAATAGAATCCATTTGCCAGTAACCAATGAAATTATTTGTAATAAAAAAAATCTGCTTCTGCTTGCCCATCAGTGTATGTTTTCTTAACTCAGGGCTCAGCTTGAATCATCAAGTTTGTTTCCTAACAACCCTAAACAATTTCCTTTGAGGGGTTAATATACTTAACTTTTTCAAAATGCAATCTTTAATTTATATCATTAATGTATTATGGTTCACACAGAAGCATTTACAGAGAAACTGACATGTATGAGAGGGCAATCTAGATTTTTTTCTCAAAAATGTTTACTAACCACTTAAACCATAAATCTTTTGATTCTAATATATTCTCACTAGCATCTTAAACAGTTAATCCAATTATTCATAAATCACTGCATTATTAATTTAGTTTAACTAGCTCTAACATCAATTCTTGTGATTAAAAGGGAATTTTTTCCTAATCTGAGCATCTTTAGAATTCTGAAGTTGTAGTTTGGACTCTTGTAGTTTTATCACATACCCAAATTTTGCAGTTTCAACTAAAAAAAAATGTTCCTATCTGTTTCTATAAAAGCTCATAGTTTTACTTAATAATAATATATATAAATTATTATATTTTGACATAGTCAAATAAACTCTTAAAATTCCTGTTAATCTTTCACTTTAGTTGTAATATATATTATTACCAGATTAAGATTTATTCCAGCTGTCAACTAACATTTCAGGGTTTTCAAATTATATCTCTAAAGTTTAGATAAGGTAACTGAGAACTTTCACCTGTTTAAAATTTTTTTTTGCTATATTAGTCCCTTCATATAAGTGTTAGGTAATTGCAGGCACTTTGATCTCCTTCCTGAGTCAGAGGAAGGGGTTAAATTACTTTTGGAAGAGTTCCAGAGTTTTGTTTTCCTCAATGCTTGACTGCCCTTGCCTATATTCCCAGTAAGTTGCATTTTGCTAAGGGAAAAAAAATTAGTACTTTATTTTCAATTTAACACTTTTTACATGTTTTTAAAACCTTGATATTAAATCACTCCCAATATATTAATTAAAAACTTCACAACTTCCAATTTGACTTTGATTAAAGTTCCTTAACAATGTTTCCCTAGTATCTAATAACATAATAACAAATCTTATATGATTTCTGGACTGTTTAAATTTTGCTTGCCAATTGCAATATACACAATTTGAATAAACATCAATTTTTCCCCACAGGACAAATTCATGCAGGTTTTGTGTACATACAGCATGACATTATAGCAAATTATATTTGAATAGATAAAACCAAATTCTCTGTACAATCAGGTACAACACTGATTAAAATTCCAATTTTAGCCATACAACAAATTCTCCATACCTATGCAAATTCACATATACTGATTACCAAACTTAAACTTCTAATATCTCAATGTTAACATGTAATCACTTGTTATTTTTAAAGGACATCTCATTTTATAATTAAAAATTTAAATATTAGAAAAAAGTTCTCCACAGTACACTATACCTATTGTCTAACTGAATTTTATAAATAAATATATTCTGTTTACTAAGGATCTAGCATGGTTTTTTTTGTTTGTTTATTGTTTTTTTTTTCCTTTTTGCTTTTGAAAAGAGCAGCTTCTCTCTTGGTTTCAAGCTGGCTATTAATTACATTCAGTAAGTTCTGAAACTTACTGCCTAGTGATAATAAACTACTCTCTGGCATAGGTATTGTGGAAAATCAAATTTAGCTAACATTTCACCTTTAATTAGTACAGAATTATCACCATAAAATTACACTATCATAGTATGTTTTCAGACTAATTTGCAATTTTCTGAGGTTACATATATAGATCTTTAATATTAAATCTTGGAGAACAGTCCAATTATGGGATAAAATTTCCCTTTGTGTCTTCCAAATAAATATTTGTTCTTCTCCTAGGGGCCACTCCTGAGAGAAAGATGAAGATTTATGGCTATCAAGTTTAGAGGTACTCTGAAAAATGTTTGTAAATGCCCAATTAAGAAAATATAAAGACAGGGTCTGTAACGTTGACACACATAGAGACACACAAAATAAACATTAAACATAGACAGAGGGAAGTCTGCTTTTAAAAATTAAGGTCTCAAGATCTTGAGGAATGAAAAAAAAGAAGAAATGAAAAATCCATCTTCCTGTTTCTAAGGTCTTGAAAACAGTGAACAGTGAAGAGAAACTTGTGCTCCAGGAGCCTTAAGCATAAATATTTGAAGAAGTAGGTGACAAGGTATTAAAAGAGGGGATCCTCTCTGCTAGAACTGAGGATCTAGGGGTCATGAAGTTGGAAAAGGAGGGCCCTTCATTCCCATCCATTTGCTCCTCCCTCCCCTAAGTGGAGGAAAATTCTTTGTAGGAGGGGAAGAAGGAGGAGGAGGAGTTGTTGGTGGATGCCTAACCTGAATGGGAAAGTCCCAATTGGGAATGTTGTACCTAGCTGCCTTGTCTTCTAACAGTCTCATTCTCAATGGGAAAGTCTCTCCTCATCAGGATCTCGGTTTGACACTGAAATCTTAAAGACTTCAGCTTTAGAATTCTGTTTGGACAATGAAGGTATCTTTTTAGTTGCAGATAGGTTAGAAAAAGTCTGCATAATATGGGTTGTCCCTTCATCAGTGAACCATGGACTACAGATTTGAATGAGATCCAAGAAGTTAGCCAACTGTGACTTGTTTGCTTTTCTGCCCCTTTTTAAAAGGGTATTCTTAATTATTCTAGTTACTAGCTTTCTTTAGATTCACTGGGCCCCATTCCTTTTTAACTTCTCAAAAGTTCCGACTTGCCCACCTATCCTAACTGTGACTCTTCACAGTGGTTCAGCAGTACCCTGAGGCCTGGGATCCTAAAACCTTCCAAGTTTAGAGAGAGCTTCCTTGTCCTAGGAGCCTTTTTTCATATTTTTGGGGAAGGGGCTTACCCAGTCAGAAATACTTCATCCTGGCACCAATATTTCACAAGCTGACCTGTGGACTGTGAAGCCAAGGGTTCCTCCTGATTAGGTGTGGTAACTTAGGTGAAATAATGATGAATGGGATACTCCTTTTGTATTCAATCCAAAGCACAGATTTCACAGAATAAACTGTTGCACCTTGGCTCAGGCTTGACTTTATTTTATATCCTCATGATCACACATCTCCTTGGCACACAGTTTCATTCCCAATATACATGTTTCCATAGAACCTAATAACAAATGAGAAGACTAAGGAGATAGTCAACAAAACATTGTTGCAAGGTCAACAACATAAGTGCAAGGTCAGGGGATAGAATCAACATGACCTAGATATAGGTTGGGGAATTCAGAGCACAGATTTGCCAGAAGTTTTTAATGCCTAGAAAAGAGGATCCTATCTAAATGGGTATATAAGAATCCTTAGGTTTAATTTTGTAAGTGGTATCTCCTGGTAATATCCTAGGGGGACAGAGTGGGATATATGTATTAACCCTGAAAGCATGTTGTGCTCATCTGTTTTTCAAGGGGCTAAGTAAGAATAATAATTATAGAAATTCCAACAATATGGGAATATTAATAAGGAAAGTCACTTATGGCATTTCAGTGGTTGTTTCCATCCTTTGTGGGGGATGCTTTGCAGTCCCCAGTTTCCATGTATGACCATGTCAAAAGCATGGTCTTTGATGGATCCCAACAGGCTTTCTATTTCCCTATATGGTAAATTAGATGTCCATACCCAACTCTTTGTGTGTGTGTGTGTGCATTTGTGTGTTCTTCCCTCTTTGAACCAATTCAAATGAGAGTGATATCCAAGCATACTCTCATATCACTCTTCACTCTAAATTGTCTCCACTTTGTGTCTATTTTATGTGAAGAAATTTTCCCTATTCTCTTTTTCCCCCATATCCTATTGCATTCCCCATTTCCCCATTTATTTTTTTATCATCCTAAAATATGAAACTCACCCCTATACTCTCTGTCTTTGTAGAATCTTTCTAACTCCCTAGTCATGATAAAATACATAGAAGTCCCATGTGTCATCTTCTCATATAAGGAAGAGGGACAGTTAAAAAAATTTTGAGTCCCTTCTGATTACTCTTTCATTTTTTATCTCTATGTATCTCTTGATTCTTGGCCTTGAATATTTTCTATTATTTTAAAATTATTTTTGAATTGAATTGAATTAAGTGATTATTGAATTATTTTCTATTAAACTATGTTCTTTTCATCAGGAATGTTTGAAAGTCCTCAATTTAATGAATTTATTTTTCCTCCAGAAGTGTTATGCTCATTTTTACTGAAGGGTATTTTTTAAAGTTTTATTTATTTATTTATTTATTTATTTTTACATTAAAAGACACATGGCAAAAAATTGGAAAATAAGGGAGTGTCTAACAATTGTTGAATGGCTGAATAAATTGTGGTATGTTGTGGTGATGGAATATTATTGTGTTGAAAAGAATAATGAACTGGAGGGAATTCCATGTGAACTGGAAAGACCTCCAGGAATTGATCTGGAGTGAAAGGAGCAGAATCAGGAGAACATTATATACAGAGACTGATACATTATGACATCACCCAGGACAATCCAGAGGAACTTATAATAAAGAACACTATCCGCATACAGAGAAAGAACTGTGGAAACAGAAATGTAGTAGAAAAATCTATGATCAATCACATAGTTCAACAGGAATATGATTAGGGTTTTGATCAAAGAACACTCCACAGAAAATATGAATGACAAGTTTCTTGAAATATGATATCTAAGTTACTTGTTTAATAACAACTTTAGGATAATAATAATAACAAGATAAGATTAATTCTCCCCTTGTGTATTTTTAACAAATCAAATCAAGAACTTAAAGTACCCCTACTTACCATTAAGTATGAGAGTTCACAAGTCACTTAATAGAGTAAGCAAGAACTCCAAAGGCCACTGCCCCAACCCCCTGGACAGTGCTAGGCAAATTGAAAGACTGACATTAGTTTCTGTGAAGGATGAGTGACAGGAAGTGGCATGGCAAAAAGGGCAGAAAAAGAAACCAACATGGTCTAGCATTCATTTCCTTCATGACATTTGGAGAGATTAGTTCCAGGCATTCCTTTCCTGTCTTCTGAAGAGATTGGTTGAGGGGATTCCTGCTTTGGCTGTTGTGAAGATTTGGCTAACTCCTGATTGTAACAATGAAGGTAATTAGCTCTTCCTTGATAGTGAGGATAAAATTGTAATGCCTGGTCGGTTTTTAGATTTTAATCCACAAAGTGTTAACTCAGTATTTAAAGTAATTCTACCCATTTTAACTACAAAAATGTGTTAACTAAACAAAAAGATGTTAACTAACCACAAAAGGTATAACTAACTGCAAAAGGTATGAACACACATTTCATACATTGAGTGGGCAGTCCTGAAGAGGAGTGTCTGCTGTGATTGGTAGACATAAAATTTAGGGGAGGTGAAATAAGAGGAAAAGGTCTTTAAATATAGGACACACAAGAACAATCAAGTATGAAGAAGGGTCACTTGTAGGAGAGACTGGAAGACAGACACTTGAGGAGAAACTGGAAGATAAACACTCAGACTTAGAGTGAAGACACTTGACTGTGGATCTTGACTGCTGGAGGAGCTCATGCAGGAGACCTCAGACTGTTTTCATTTTAGATGGTCACCTTGGTGAGTGAAAGGCTGACTTAGTTTCCTTGCCTTTCTAAAGGTGAGAACCTCCAAGAAAGGCCCATAGTCTTGAGACTACTTTCCCCTGTCTGGGACCTGAGAATTTCTACCTGGCTCAGAGGAAACCAAAGCTTTCTCTCTCTCTTTCCTCTTTTATCTCATCCTTAATATCTTCCCTCTATTGTAAATAAACTATCATAAATTCCATTTACTTTAGTAATTCATTTTGGCATTTAGAAATTAAATCCCTGGTGACCACCAATTAAATAATTCAGTCCAATCACTTATTAAATATTCAAGTCCAACCACAAAAAAATTAACACTTTGAAGGAGGCTGTGTTGGTGGAATCCTGGCTAAACATATCACCCAGGACTTCTGGCTTGGGGAGATTCCTGCCTTGATGGTTCTGTGAGGAGACCCTCTATGCTCAATGACTTTTTGGTGGGATATTGCCTTCAGCATGATTTTTGTGGAGAGACTCTTTTCATTTGGATCCTGCATCTGCTTGCTGGTAAGTGGCTCAGACTTCCATGTGGAGATTAGAACTTTGCCAGGGAACAAGCTGAATATCATAAGATCAGAACTTAGGGTAGGCTAGGCAAGTCCTTATCTTTCCCTCCTACATTTCATACTTCAATGCTTTCTCTCCTTGTTATGAATAAAAGCTGTAAACAGTTTTTATTTTCCTGCCTTTTTTTTCCTGAATTTTGTATTCAGCAACTACAACATTGAATTCATAACTCTGTTATTTAGTCCAAACCCCAATTTAACCCTTACAGATTTCACTGAGTCAATATTTTCCCCACTCAATTATCATCCTTGATCTTTTTTCTAGGTCAGTTTTTTTTCTGATTAAATAGTTGATATTACATTTTATTTGTTTTCATTAATTTGCCTTGTTTGTTTCTTCATGTTCCATAGAATTATTAATCATTATTTTCCACTTATCCAATTATAAGTTTTAGGAAATTATTTCCCTCTGTTAGATATTGTACTTCTTTTCCATTTGACCAATTCTACTTTTTAAAGAGTTCTGCTTTTCTTCAGTGAAATGTTGAGCCTCTTTTACCATTAGGAAAATTTTAAGATATTATTTTCTTCAATATTTTTGTGTGTTTTTTACCAAGCTATTATTTTATCTTTCATAATTTTGCTGCTCACCCCTCACCAATTTCCCCTCTATTATTCATTCCTTTCTTTAACTCTTCTAGGAAATCTTGTTGAACTTGGGATCAATTAGCATTTCTCTGAGGTTTTTTTTTTTTAAACCCTTACCTTTCTTCTTTTGAGTCAATACTGTGTATTGGCTCCAAGGCAGAAGAATGGTAAGGGATAGGCAATGGGGGCTAAGTGACTTGCCCAGGGTCACACAGCTGAGAACTGTCTGAGTTAAGATTTGAACCCAGGACCTCCCTTTTTGAGGTTTTTCTTATATTTATGTTACTTTTTTTCTTCTGGGTTTGTATCACAGTCTTCCTTGCCATCATAGTAGCTTCTTGTGGTCAAGTTCTTATTTTTGCTGTTGTTGTTTGCTCATTTTTTTTCTAGTTTATTTCTTGACTTTGAACTTCATGTTAAGGTTGAGTTCTATTCATCTTGGGATAAGAAGTATTACCCCAAATTTAAATATTTTAGTGCTGTTGTTTTCCATTAGTGCTGGGATTCTGAGAGTTTTGGATGTTAACAAATTTGTGAAATCTGGGGAGAGGTATAGTCACTAACTAACCCTAACCCTAAATTTGTGCCCTAATATATGACCAAAAAAGGCCTCTACTCTCCTTCGGTCACACATTTTAACACAACCTTTAGCCATGGAACTGTTTTCCTACTCTCCTGTAGCCACAAATGTTAATCTTCCTCTTGGTCTTTAATTGTGATCAGGGTCTTTGCTCCCTTGAGCCTAAGGAGAACTGTCCGTTTCTATCCTGTAACTATGACCTAAGTTTGCTTATGGGCAATAGAGTTGCCAATCAGTGCCAGCTGTACTTAGCTACAACAAATTATCACCAATAATTATTTTTATGATTAGTTGTCCTTCCTTCCCTTATACTTTTTGGGCTGAGAGGTCATGAAGCTGTAACTTGTATGTAACTGCTTAAGGTGCTATCATGCTATTCTTTAAGCTTGTTCCCACTCCACTATCACTGACTTCTGCTGACCTTTTAAGTTGTCTTATACTAGAAAATATCATTGTCTTTGCTAATCTAAATTTTCATTTGAGTATTTGCTTTAAAGTAATTTGGATAGGAATGCTAGGAAAAGTTCAATTGGATTCTTACTTGTATTCCACCATTTTGGCTTCACCCTATGTCCTTGCCATATAACACTAAGTATTTACATCAACTTATGTGTTCATGAATGATCTTGTCTCCTTAGTACCTTAGCAGAGATGATTGTCAGATTTCTGTTAATACTTCAGGAATGAAGAATTATGGTATAGGAATGAAAGTAGGATGGTGCTGCTGGTATTTTTAACCTTTACAGCAAGCCTTTACCTAAGGCCCTTAAGCAACATTAATGCCATCAATATCAAATTATGAAAATCTGACTCACTGATCCCATGGCAAGAAAGACATAAATGAAGCACTGGATAAGAAAATCCTCTACCTAATTAAATTGGTTAATTACTGGAAAAGCTGGCAGCACTATTTCATAGGATGTCTCCTTCTAGAACTCAAAAAGAGAATGTTTTGCAATAAAGGAGACTAGCAAGTACATATATTCATCTCATGGAATAAAAGTGTCAGATCATTCTCAAGAGAGAATAGCCATAAGGTGTTAGAATTTAATCATCACAGAAAGTTATCTTGAAATAGCAGCATATACAGAGGTGGCTGATTCCCACATTGGGAAAATTGTTTCTGGAGGCCTCAATCCTGACATTGATTTTTCCAAGTAAGTGTCCCATTAACTACCAAGGGAGATTTTTCTTAAGAAAAAAGAAGAGTACAGTCAGCCGCTGGGATATAAGTTAAGAATAGCATCTTTCAGATGTTTCTAGATGAAAAGTAGCTGAAAAAAAGAGGAGCTTTTATCATCAATACTATACTCAGTTACAGAAGAGACTGAATTAGAGAAATGAAAACTTTGTATGATGCCCTATGTAGTTTGGTCACAGATCACTGAATATTACAGTCTGTACAACTCTGGCATTATGGATGATCAACAACTTGTAGGGAACTAGGTCTCACAGCCCAGTGACCACAGAATATAGCATGTTCAGTAATAATTAGAATGTGAAACTATAGATACATGAAATATTTCCTTATAAATTAGAAAAAATAATCTTATGATATTAAAAACGATCTTAGCATTAAAGTCTTTAAATGGTAACAGAAAAGGTAGGGCTAGAAGACTTAAAAAATCTTTTAAAATTCTTTCTAGAATGCATGGAACAAAAAATCAGTATTTAATTTAAATTTGTTTTTTGCACAAAATGTATTGAGTTTTGTGGATGGCTTTCACTCTAAGATTCATTTTGTGGGTGATGAATTATTTCAAAATTATTTAGCTAGCCAGTAAATCACAATAATTTCCCTTCAGTTGTCTACAGTCACTGAATTGCAAATTTTCTATTTCCTGATAGACTATGATTAATTGACATATGGGATAGTGTCAGGACTTGTAAAATTCATAAAGGTTCTGCTTTTCCAAAAAAAATATTTTGAGGTAAATTCTCCTTTATATGGGACTTTTATAAAACAACTATAGTAATATTATTTTATAATCAATTCAAGTTTTCATGTTTATTTTTGCTATGCATTTTCTACAGAAATGTATTGATTTTGATATCATATAGTTTTTATAATGTCATAGCTCTATACCTAAAAGAAATAAAGGAAGGAACAAACATTTAATAATGTACTACTACAAACCAAGCACTGTTCAAAGCACTCCATAAACCTTGTCTCTTTTGGAAGGGATTTCAGGTGCTAGGCATTCTAACCTTTTTCTACAGATGAGTAAACTACATGTCAGAGCACTAAAATGACTTGCCTGTGGTCACACAAGTAGTCAATGACACTGATAGAGATTTTAATTCATTTTTCTTACTCTAAATATATTGTTATTTTCATGATGTCATGCTGGCCTCTAATTGTGAATTAGAAATTATGAGTGAGATGATTCTACAATGTGTCACCATTTAAGATGATAGAAAAGTAAGGATGTCAAATGGTATTCATTCTTGTCCTAAATTGGATATTTTCCAAGGTTGAGTTGCCATTTGACTATTTTTTTTAAAGATAAGTTCACCTTTTGTTTAAAAATAACATAACTAACTCTCAATATGTTCATGGCAATTTAAAATTAAACCTGAAACATGGAAACCAATTTGGATGAATTCCCTTATAACCTTAAACCCATTTAAGAAGATGGTCATTTAAATGAGAAGGTAAGAAGTAAAATGATCCCTTCCCTGATTTTTTCTTCTTTTCATTGCAATCCAGGAAAATAAAAAGGATGTATTCAAAACCTACCTTACACTATTCCCCTAGAGAAGCAATTTAAAAAAAGGAAAAATAAATAGACAATCTCTATTCTCAATAGTATCACATCCTATTCTGAGTCCCATTTGCCCATAAAAGTAAATATGACACATTTACTATGTAGGAGGAAGAAAGTGAAACCCTTTTGAGTTTTTGTTTCTTAAAAAATATTCAAATAAAAACCAACAACAAATTCAATGAGTCAATAAGCATTTTTCAAGTGTCTACTATATGTTAATTAACTCTGGGAATAAAAAGAAGGCAAACAATGGTTCCTGTCTCCAAGGTGTTCACTATGTAGTACAAAGGGGGTATGGTGTTATATTTAATTTTAAAAGAATTACCAAAGATTTTGTATAAGTTAATTAGGATCACATTTGGATATAAATACAGAAAATCAGACTTTCTTTTCAGATTTATGAAATGTTCTTTTTAAGTTTTATGTTCCTTTAATGAAGTTTAACTGTAATGATATGCCATGACATGGAGGTAACCTTCAGTTCTTGAATTCTATGCTAGTTCAGAATAAAACTTTGTACTTCCTATCAAGCTAGAGAATTCTTGAATAAGGGTATAGGATTGAACTTTAAATCCATTGTCTATGTATGGATCTAGCTAAATTCAGAGGATTTCAGAATCATATTGTTTACCTTATCTATATATTATTATATACATAAAGATCCACATACACATATATATTCATATCATAATATATAATTATACAAAATATATATGTATATGTGTTTGTTTCAACTATAGCAACTTTCATGGAAGCCTTTTAAATTATAGAGCTGCTTGGAGCTGAGAAAGTAGAAAGGTAGTTCACATCAAAAAAAAAGACACTTCAAGAACTTGAGTATGAAATGATTTTACTTACTAAAGCAAAATAGTATGTAATTAGAAGTTCACATATGTTTGTATATATTAAATTATAAGAGATTAAAGGAATGATAAATACATAAAGTTAACAAATTTCAAATTCACCCTCAAACTATAAACCTGAAACTGTATTATTCAATAGAACTTTAGCTTAGACATTTCTTTTTACTCCTGGGAAAAATTGCTAAGATGTTTTACTGCTTCTACCGTCTGCAGTTCACTTTTCCCCTGAGTTGGTGGATAAGAAATAGAGAGTGTGGTTGAAAGGATGGATACATTTGGAACTGGAAGCTACAGAAAAATAAAATACATAAATAAAATTGATTTTAAGGAAGAATTTAAGGAAAAAGAGTGACAGTCCTAAGCTTATTTAAATGTAATATAATAAAAACACATATCCTTCAGTTTTGAGTTATTTTTATTTTATTTTTTGATTTAAACATATTTTGACCTCATTTAATTCAATGGTGAAAGTAGGGGAGAGGACATTCTCAATTAACAATTTTAACATATTAAGTTCATTAGTCATGTTAGATATACATGTCTCAAAAAAAGGACAAGTTCCATTCTGATCTCCAGAAAATGATATCTTTATTTTTGGAAGCATCCATTTTTGTATAAGAATAATCCTGAATTAAAAACTCAAAGCAAATAGCTAAAGTTTGTTATTGGGGAATAGGGGATTTGTGGACATAAAAATTTGTTTACTCTCTAGCTTCTTTCATCTTTAGGAGACAACAGGTCCATGGCTGGAAAAGAAAAAAAAATCAATCAATGAAAAAAAAATTAAATGAAAAAGGAGTATTGGAATTCATCCCACCAATCCCCCTTATAAAGGATGAAATAAAGAGAAAGAAGCATTCTATGTGAGACTCTCTAAGCACTATTTTACTATATATGATCTCAAATTTGAGTTTTTGTCTTTTGTTATATTTGTAGTCACCAGTATTGGATAGATTTAATTATAGAAATTAAGGTCACCATAAATAAACATTTGTAAATATGTCTGTGTAGAGAATCAATTATTCATTTAAATCGAACCAATTTTGTAGCTTAATTCAAGTATACAAACATTTAGTCTACTATGAAAAGAAAAAAAAAGTTGAAATGCAACTATTGATGTTTTCTTTTTTAGTCTAGATCTACAGATGTAAAACTGTAAATTAAAAGAAATTAGCCAGATTATACAGTTTAAACATATATATATATATATATAATATCAGTTTTATATTATGTTAGTTATATCTATACATACATGTATAGGTTTTAATATGTACATATTATATATAATATTTCTAATGCTTAAAAACAAGTGTTTATTGAGTATCTATAATGTTCAAGACACTATGAATTATAAGGAATCCAAACCAGAATAAAACATGTTGAAAGGTTAAGTGACACATTCATGATTAATATTTCTAGGATGTCAGAAGCAGAATTTGAATTCATATTTTCTTGACCCCAACTCCAACAATCAACCCACTACATCTTTCTGACTCAGTAAGTGAAGAAATCTCTGTCTGCCTGTCTCTCTCTGTCTCTGTCTTTGTCTCTCTCTCAGTCTCTCTGTCTTGTGCACACACACACACATACACACAAATAACGTATTTATATAAGACAGTAATTAGTAAACTAATTGCTACAACTATACCATGTGATTTTATCTATATAAGCACTGTCAAGATGTCTAAATAAGCTAGTTCTAAACATAGCTGATAGCAATTTTCTTATCCAGCTGAGCCAAAACAAATAATTTCTCCCTATAGATTGTAATATGTAGTAGAGTCTCTCCTTTTTTCCTGAGGCACAGTCATTTTTACCTAGTGATATTTGATTTTCCAGCTTGATGTATCATCTTTTGATATGGATTTATATTTTCTGCTTTCCCTCCTCCAAGACAATTTCTAAAGGAGGATTTATTACTTAATTGGTCTGGTTTGTCACAATAGTGGAGGGGAAAAACCCAGGCATTTTGAAAAATTATTCTCCTAGAACTTTTCTGAAGAACCCCAGAGAACAGTTTGTGCATTTAGGAAGTAGAATTTTGGTTTGGGAAGAACACTAATTTGCAGAAAGGTGTAGAAAAAAGTCATGATTGCAATTGGGTGGAGTAGTTTAGTTTTTAGAATGTTGTATGTTCCTCATCATGTCAGAAAAAAAATCATTGTCCCAAATTGCTCTTGACATGACTTGGGACAATTTGTGGGACTAATGTAACAACTCCTTATTCTAATGCTGCTAAAGTACAGTCCTGAGTGGAGCTTTCATAAATTACAGACAGCCATGAATTTCCTTTGACATTTATTAAAAAAAAACAATCCCAATAAATCCATTGAGAATTTAAAAAAGAAAATAAGAATGAAGCTTGATACTTTATTCATCATCAATAAAAAAATCTCCCAATTTAACTTTTTTATTTTTTTAATTTAATTTTTTAGTTTTTTTTTAAATTAAGTGTAGAAGCAATTTTTAATAATTGTTTTCTGACATTGTATAGTCCAATTTCTCTCCTTCTTTCCCTTCTTCTAATCTGCTACCTGAGGTGGTATAGAGTCTGATATTGGTAATATCAGTTCTTTTGTGAAATAAATATTTTCATATTCCTAATGTCATGACTTAAGTCACATATCACATAACCAAAAAAAAAATAAAAACTCATAAAGAAAATAAAGTGAAGAATAGCAGACTTTTATCAGCAGTCAAATTAAAACTATTCCTTCTTTTGCTGGGGATAGACTTTTATTTATTTATATTTAGAATGTGTCCCTTGAGGCTATACTGGAATCTTATTTTGCTGATAATAGTTTTGTCATCTTACAATATATATGTTACTGTATACACTGTCCTCCTGGTGTTCATTTTAATTTACAAATCATATAAATTCATATAAGTCTTTCCAGCTTTTTGTGAACTTATTTTTTAATCAATTTTTATGGCACAATACTTTTCCACTACAAACATATACCACACCTTGTTCAGCTATTTTCCAAACTGATGGACATGTCCTCTGTTTCCAATTCTTTGTCATCACAAAAAAGAGCTCCTGAAAATCTTAACCTATTTAATTTTTCTTTTCTTTTTTTTATTTAGTGAATTTCAAACATTATTCCTTGGTTACAAAAATCATTTTCTATTCGACCCTCCCTTAACCCCACCCCTCCCATAGCTGACACACATTTCCACTGGGTATTGCATGTTTCCTTGTTCAGAACCCATTTCCATGTTGTTGTTATTTGCACTAGGATGTTTATTTAGAGTCTATATCTCCAATCATATCCCCTTTGACTCATGTCATAGAGCAGTTGTTTTTCTTTGGTGTTTTCACTCCCACAGATTTTCCTCTGAATGTGGATAGTGTTTTTTTTTTCTCCTGTATCCCTCTAGGTTGCTCAGGATCACTGCATTACCACTAATGGAGTAGTCCATTACATTTGATTGTACCACACTGTATCAGTTTCTGTGTACAATATTCTCCTGGTTCTGCTACTTTTGTTCTGCATCACTTCCTGGAGGTTGTTCCAGTCCCTATGGAATTCCTCCACTTTAATATTCCTTTGAGCACAA
Source organism: Monodelphis domestica (assembly GCF_027887165.1). Classification (NCBI taxonomy): domain Eukaryota; kingdom Metazoa; phylum Chordata; class Mammalia; order Didelphimorphia; family Didelphidae; genus Monodelphis; species Monodelphis domestica. Next base: position 240,266,374 of record NC_077232.1, read on the forward strand.
TAGTATTCCATCACCAACATATACCAAAATTTATTCAGCCATTCCCCAAATGAGGGACATTCCCTCATTTTCCTATTTTTTTGCCACCACAAAGAGCGTAGTTATGAATATTTTTGTACATGACTTTTTCCTTATCTCTTTGGGGTACAACCCCAGCAGGGATATGGCTGGATAAAGGGCAGACAGTTTTTTATCACCCTTTGGGCATAGTTCGAAATTGCCCTCCACAATAGTTGGATCAATTCACAACTCCACCAGCAATGAATTAATGTTCCAATTTTACCATATCCCCTCCAGCATTAATTACTTTCCATATCTGTCATGTCAGCCAATCTGCTAGGTGTGAGGTGATACCTCAGAGTTGTATTGATTTGCACCTCTCTAATTATAAGAGATTTAGAACACATTTTCAGGTACTTTTTAATGGTTTTGATTTCTTTGACTGAGAATTGCCTGTTCATGTCCCTTGCCTATTTATCAATTGGAGAATGTCTTGATTTTTTTGTACAATTGATTTAGTTATTTGTAAATTTGAGTAATTAAACCATTGTCAGAGATTTTTGTTATGAAGAGTGTTTCCCATTTTGTTATTCCCCTTCTGATTTTAGTTACATTGGTTTTGTTTGCACAAAAATTTTTAATTTGATGTAGTCAAAATTATTGATTTTACATTTTGTGGCTCTTTCTAAGTCTTGCTTGGTTTTAAAATCTTTCCCTTTCCATAGATCTGACATGTATACTATTCAGTTTTCACATAATTTACTTATAGATTCCTTCTTTATATTCAAGTCATTCATTCACTCTGAGTTTAACTTGGTGTAGGGTGTGAGATCTTGATCCAAACTTAATCTCTCCCACACTGTCTTCCAATTTTCCCAGCAATTTTTATTGAATAGTGGATTTTTGTCCCAAAAGCTTGGCTCTATGGGTTTGTGATAGGCTGTTTTACTGAGGTCCCTTACCCCAAGTCTATTCCATTTATCCTCCTTTCTGTCTTAGCTAATACTAAATTGTTTTGATGATCACTACTTTATAGTTTAATTTGATATCTGGGACTGCAAGACCACCTTCCTTTTCATTATTTCCCTGGGTATCCTCGATTTTTTGTTCTTCCAAATGAACTTTATTATGTTTTTTTCTAATACAGTAAAGAAATTTTTTGGAAGTTCGATGGGTATGGCATTAAATAAATAGATAAGTATGGGTAGGATGGGCATTTTTATTATGTTAGCTTGTCCTACCAATGAATAGTTAATGTTTTCCCAATTGCTCAGACCTTGTTTTAGTTGTGTGGAAAGTGTTTTGTAGTTTGTTCATATAGTTCCTATGTTTGTTTTGGGTGATAGATTCCTAAGTATTTTATATTGTCTAGGGTGATTTTGAATGGAATTTCTCTTTCTAATTCCTGATGTTGTGATTTGTTGGATATATATATATAGAAATGTTGATGACTTATGAGGGTATATTTTGTATCCTGCAACTTTGATAAAGTTGTTGATTATTTTGACTAACTTTTTAGTTGATTCTCTAGGATTCTTTAAGAAGATCATCATATCATCTTCAAAGAGTGATAGCTTGGTCTCCTCTTTGCCAATTTTAATACCTTCAATTTCTTTTTCTTCTCCAATTGCTACTGCTAGTGTTTCTAGTACAATGTTAAATAATAGAGGTGATAATGGGCATCCTTGTTTCACTCCTGATCTTATTGGGAATGCATCTAGTTTATACCCATTGCAGATAATGTTTGCTGATGGTTTCAGATGTATACTGTTCATTATTTTTAGGAAAGGCCCTTCTATTCCTATGCTTTCTAGTGTTTTCAACAGGAACAGGTGTGGTATTTTGTCAAAGGCTTCTTCTGCATCTTTTGAGATAATCATGTGTTTTTTGTTGGTTTGCTTGTTGATATGGACAATTATGTGGATGGTTTTCCTACTATTGAAGCATCCTTGCATTTCTGGTATAAAAAAATACCTGATCATAGTGAATAATCCTCCTGATCACTTGCTGGAGTCTTTTTCCTAGTATCCTATTTAAGATTTTTGCATCAGTGTTCATTACGGAGATTGGTCTGTACTTTTCTTTCTCCATTTTTGACCTGCCTGGCTTTGGAATCAGTACCATATTTGTGTCGTAAAAGGAATTTGGTAGAACCCACTCTTTGCTTATTATTTCGAATATTTTGTATAATATTGGGATTGGCTGTTCTTTGAATGTTTGACAAAATTCACTTGTGAATACATCAGGCCCTGGGGATTTTTTCTTAGGGAATTTTTGATGGCCTGTTCAATTTATTTTTCCTATATGGGATTATTTAATAATTCTATTTCTTCTTCTGTTAATCTAGGCAATTTTTATTTTTGTAAATATTCATCCATATCATGTAGATTGCCATATTTATTGCCATATAATTGGGCAAAATCATTTTAATGATTGCCTTAATTTCCTCTTTATTTGGGGTGAGGTTCCCCTTTTCATCTATGATACTGATAATTTGCTTTTCTTCTTTTCCTTTTTTTTAATTAGACTGACTAATACTTTGTCTATTTTGTTTGTTTTTTCAAAATACCAGCTTCTAGTATTATTTATTATTTCAATGGTTCTGTCACTTTCTATTTTATTGATTTCTCCCTTAATTTTTAGGATCTCTAATTTGGTTTTCTTCTGGGGGGTTTTAATTTGTTCGCTTTCAAGTTTTTTGATTTGCATGTCCAATTCATTTACCTCTACCCTCCCTAATTTCTTAATATATGAACTCAAGGATATTAATTTACCTGTGAGTACTGCTTTGGCTGCATCTCATGAGGTTTGAAAGGATGTCTCATCATTATCATTTTCTTCAATGAAATTTTTAATTATTTCTTTGATTTGTTCTCTAACCAATTTTGGAGAATCATATTTAATTTCCAATTAATTTTTGAATTGGTTTTCCATGTATCCTTACTGATCATTATTTTATTGCCTTATGATCAGAAAAGGTGGCATTTTTATTTCTGCTCTTTTGCATTTGTATGCCATGTTTTTATGCCCTAGTATATGATTGATTTTTGTGAATGTACCACGTGCTGCTGAAAAGAAGGTGTATTCCTTTTTGTCCCTATTTATTTTTTCTCCATATATCTATTAACTCTAATTTTTCTTAGATTTCATTCACCTCTTTTACCTCTTTCTTATTTATATTTTTATTTGATTTATCTAAATTTGATAGTGGTAGGTTTAGGTCTCCCACTAGTATAGTTTTACTATCTATTTCATCCTTCAATTCTTCTAGTTTCTCCATTAGAAAATTGGGTGATATTCCATTTGGTGCATACATGTTGATTAGTGATATTTCCTCATTGTCTTTACTCCCTTTTATAGGTCTTGCTCCAACCTTTAATTCTGAGCTTGTGAATATCTACCTGCCTCAGTTGTGTTTCTTGCAGACAACATATAGTAGGATTTTTGATTCTAATCCACTCTCCTATTTGTCTACATTTTATGGGTGAGTTCATCCCATTTAAGTTCAAAGTTATGATTATTACTTGTGAATTCCCTAGCATTTTGATATCCTTTCCTACTTCTGTCCTTTCTTCTTTTGCTATAACCTTTTAAACCAGAGGTTTACTTTTATTCAATCTCCTTAATCCTTTCCCTTGATATGTTTCCCTTTCTGGTCACTCCCTTTTTGTTCCCTTCTTGTTTTTTTTGATTTTTTTTAAATTTAAGGGTATATTAATTTTCCTCCCCCCTCTCCTACCCTCCCTTTTTGTACTCTATTACCCCTAACTCCCCCTAGTTTACACTTCTCCCTTACCCTGTAGAATAAGATAGAATTCAGAATCCCAATGGATCTAGATATTCTTCCCCCTCAGAGTTGATTTCACTGAGACTTAGGTTTAAGTATTACCTATTAGAACTCTCTTCCTCTCCTTCTTATAAGACTATTCTTCCCCTCCCCTTCCAGTGTGTATCTTTGTGTGAAAAATATTATTGTATTTATTTTATTTCTAATTTTTCAAGTATCTCTGGGTACCAGCATCGATTCCACCCCACCCTTTTTCTTTTTTTTTTTTGTACATATCATCCTCTAGCCCTTAATGCTCCAATCTTTCCTCATGAGTGATTCTTCTAATTACTATAATTATGAATATAATTTTTGAGGTTTAGAAATAACATTTTCCCCATATGTTAATATATATCTAATTGTAGTCCTTATAGAAGTGAGTTAAAAAAAAAAACATTTTTCTCCTTTTCCATTTCTTTCATATTTATCTTTTCATGTTTCTCTTGCTCTTTGTGTTTGGATATCAAATTTTCCCTTGCGTTCTGGTCTTTTCTTTACAAATACTTGGAAATCTTCTATTTTGTGGAATACCCATACTGTCACCTGGAAGTATATAGTCAATTTTGATGGATAGTTGATTCTTGGTTGAAGACCCAGTTCTCTTGCCTTTCTGAATATCATGTTCCAGGTCTTGAAGTTCTTCAGTGTGGAAGCTGCCATGTCCTGTGTGATCCTGATTGGTGCTCCTTGGTATTTGAATTGTCTCTTTTTGGCTTCTTGTAGGATTTTCTCCTTAGCTTGAAAGCTTTGGAGTTTGGCAACTACATTCCTAGGAGTTGCCTTTTGGGGATTTAGTGTAGAGGGTGTTCTGTGGACTCTTTCAATGACTATTTTGCCCCCTTGTTCTAGAACATCAGGGCAGTTTTCTTGGATGATTTCTTGTATTATGATGTCAAGATTTCTGTTTATTTCTGGCTTTTCAGGTAGACCAATTATTCTCAGATTGTCTCTCCTTCCTCTATTTTCCTGATTTTTTACCTTGTCAGTGAGATATTTTATGTTTTCTTCTAATTTGTCAGTCTTTTGACTTTGCTTTGTTAATTCTTGCTGTTCTGCAAGATCATTGCCTTCCAGTTGCCGAATTCTGGTCTTTAAAGACTGCTTATCCTTTTCAGTTTGGTCTATCCTGATTTTTGAGGCTTCCAGCTGTTTCTCCAATTGGGGGTTATTGTCCCTCACATTGTTGTATTCTCTTTGCATTATTTCCCATTTTTCATACCAGAAGGCTTCCATCTTTTTGATAAGCTCCAATTTAAATTCTTCCAGAGCTTGTGGACAATTCTATTTCTTTTGGAATTCTTTGGAGCATTTATTTGAGTTTCCTCTTCTGCTATTTTCTCTGTAGTCTGTATTTTTCCTCTGTAAAAATTATCCTTCTTGCTTTTCTTGGTGTTGGGAAGTTGTTCCTGGGCACTGTTTGCCATCTCTATTTTTTTTCCTTCCTTTTCCAGTCAGAAATCTGAATGAAGAGGCCTGGCTTTCTGTATATGGATCTAAAAAAATGTAAAAAAAATGTAAAAAAGGCTTTTACCTGGGGCAAGCTCTTGATTCTTGGCAGCTGTGCTATCTTCCCGGGGGAGCCCAAGGTCTGCCCTCCCCTGCTTTCCAGTGTTTCAGGTGTTACTGTTCTCAGTGGTAAGTCCTTGGTGGTCTTAGTCATCTCCCAACACCTATATGTGCCCCTTGCTCACTCCAGGAGTCCACTTCACACACTAGTTGATTATGGTGAGCTGGTACTGAGGGCCCAAGATCTGAGCTCCCCTGCCTACCTGCAGGGGTTTTGGGTGTTACTGCTCTCAGGGGTAAGTCCTTGGTGGTCTTAGTCAGCTCCCAAGACCTATAACTGCTCCTTGATCACTCCAGAGGTCCCCTTTGCTCACTCACTGATTCTTGGGCATGCTGACTTTAACTCTGGCTCTGTAGGTGTGGTGGGGGAGAGTAGATCAGCTCAAGTTTGGGTGGGAGCTTTTTCCCTCCCTTATAGTGTGGAAATACCAGAATCCAATGTACCTTCAATGCTGCGCCCTACTGTAGAATCCCTCTGTCTTTATGAGGATGTTTTTTGGGGGATCTTTTGAGGTCATCTATATTGTTGGGTCTGAGGAGGGGAAATGAGCTGCATCTAATCTGCCACCATTCTTACCCAGAAGTCCTCTATTTAATTTTTCTATCATTTTCCCACTAATTTTTCTTTGAAGTTTCTTTTTATATGTTTTTCTATCATTTTTGGAGTTCTTTCAAAGATTCATTTTGGGCTTAATATCTTTTCATATTTTTCTTGGAGACTTCATAAATTTTCATTTCTGTATTATTGTCTTCTTCTTAAATTGTATTTTAATCATTTCTCATGTTGTCATGCTTTTCTAGCAACAAACCTTTTCTGTCTTTTGTTCATCTGAGGGTTGTTTTTATTTTTCCCTTTGTTTTGTCTATCTGCCAAAACTTAGCTCTGTTCCTGTTGTTAAGGGACTACTGTCCTGAACTCATACTCTGCTGGAGTATGGTTCAGCTGTCTCAGTTTTGGATTAAGTCCTCTGAAGAGGCAACCTGGTTGGTCTGCTATATAGAAGTTTATAGCTATTCAGTTCAACTGATTGGAGCTGGGTGCTATTCAATCCTGCAGAGACTGGACATTGTTGGGCTAAGTTCCTCCCACTGCTGTCTGGGGTCACACCTGGTCTCTGTTTCATCTGGACTTTGCAGAGATATTTTTCTCTCACTGCTACTTGTTCTACATTCCCTTGGTTTCTTCTCTTAACCTGCTTTGGCAGGGTTAAACCTGCTGTTCTCTTTCTCTTGCTGGATGTATTATATTGAGTCTGAGTCCTTCATTGAGCACTCCCTCCTTGGAGGCCAGTGAGATGATTCCTTCTAGGTACTTCTTGGCATTGTTCTGAGGTAGAGCACAACTTCAAACCTTCTTTTCTGAGTTCTGCTATTCCAGTAGTTCCTTTGGGGTATTTTTGTTCTTCTGTGCTCATTTGGGGGGTGATTAGAATATTTAGGTGTTTCTTACTTTGCCATTTTAGCTTGATAAACTGCTGCATCTGTTGCTGCAATGGATGACATTATGGGATTTGTTACCACCTCAGCCACGTCTCTCACCTATATATCTTTGATATCCTTTTGCTTTTACCACTCTATCTCTTTTTCAAAATATATTTGTAATCACAGGATATCCGTATCTGAAAAATACAAGTTTGTTGCTAGATATTTTGACCACATAAAAGATGCCATATTAACAATGATGGATGAACAGTGTTGCTTTCTTCACTATATTAATCTCACCCTGAATCAGCAATGGAAAAATTAAGCTTATTTTTCAAACACAGACAGCATCATGCATATTCTTTTGAATGTATGTCCTATATTATGTGATGAAAATATAAATGAAAAAATTAAAAACTGAAATTGCCCTGTTTGAGGATAAAATTCTAAACTACACAGGTATATTCAACTCTAATTATATGAATAAAACCAAATACTTCCCTTTAAAAATGAGAATAAATGATCATTGTTGAGTCAAACATAGACTATTTTAAGAAAGAACCTATCATTATATACTTAATAACAAGAGAGAAAGTGGATTTTGAAGGAAATATAAGACAGATACATGGATTGTAAAAGCTTCTTCATTGGGTTCATGATAGGAAAATACTTTATTAACCTTTAATTACTATGGAAAATGTAAGCAGCAATTATTATAATTATTCTCATTATCTCTTTCTTCTTGATTTCCCTTTTTTGCAAAATGAGTTTCCCAAGTAGATGTGGAAATAGAGTATTCTTCATTTTAGACCAGTATTTTCTTCTGCATTTTAGAGGACTAAACTGAGGCAGTATTGTTAGTGGATAGAATTGCAGACCTCTTTTACCAACCCCTAACAAAGAATTTTATGGCATTTCACAGACAAATGTGTCATCAATGCACATATAAACTTGATGTATGACTTTATTGCCTAAGAGAGCCCTCTCATAAAATTTTGTCTCTTTGTCATAATAAATGGAAATCATGCATCTTCCCATCTCTCTCTTTCTCTCCCTCCCTCTCCTTTTCCTCTCAATGTCAGAACCCTGCCACTCTACACATAATGCCCTTGACATAGAATGACATTTACACATCCAGATTTTTGTAAAGTAGTTTATATGTGGTAAGCATCTAGTACATGGGCTATATTTCTATCCAGTGCTGGTGAGAATATTGAAAAGAGGTTGGGCCTGAGATATAATCAATGAGAATTTGAATTATTATCTGTCTTGTTTCAAGACAGGAGAAAACAGAGAAGTAAGGAATACCTTTAATCCTTTATTAAGATGAAATATGTTCATACTGTCAAAAAGGTATATATAGAAAATGAATATATTAAGTGAAAAGATGGTAGTAAAGAAAAAAAACATAAACTTTGAGAAGAAAAAATTAAATTTAGAAATGATACATCTATTAAATATATTTGAAAAGATTTGCACGAAGAGAGATAAATAATGTACTAATGTAGAAAAATAAATGAGAGAAGTAAAATTTATTTTTAGAAAATATGACATGATCTTATTTTAGAACTCTTTCTTTCTGTCCTTGTAACAACTCTAAGTATATTTGGACCAGAGTAGTAAGGAATAGGCAAATAAGGTTACTAATTTTTCCAGTGTTTCACGGATAGGAATTATCTGAGGCCAGGTTTGATCACAAGTTCTCCTACTCTAGATGTGAAGCCCTAATCATTGAAACATCTAGCTGTCTCTAATAATAAATTTTGTTTTAAATATTTACCTTCATCTTATAATTAACTCTAATCATTAGTTCAATGTAGAAGAGAGGTAAAGAGAGGTAAAAAAATTGACATTAAATGACTTGCCAAGGATCACACATCTAAGAAATGTCTAAGGCCAGATTGGAAACAAGTATCTCTATCCAATGATGTAAATTGTGAAACAAAGAAAACATATGTTTTTGTAATTTGTGCTCTTAGTGATTATGCAAAAATGAAAGAAATATCATTTTATAATGAATATTAAAATTGATAAAGAAATTAAAGTATAAAAGTCATACCAAAAGTCAAGAAATATTTGGATTATGAATGATTTAGATAATATAGGAAAAAGAATGAGATAAAATAGATAAAAGAGGGGAATTTTTCATTACTAAAACAGGTATAGTTTTATTTTCATACAGATGAGAGTATAACAAATTATAAGTAAAGAGATAAAAACATTATTTATTATATAATTTTCCATATGGAATTAAAGATGATACAATTCATTACTTCTGGACTTTTTAAGAGCAAAGTTAATCAGAGACTAGACGACTAATTAAAGGTAATTTTTGAGGCAATATGAGGTAAAAAAAAGGAAAAATGAAGAATTAGAAAAAATAAAATTAATAAAATGTGGAAATGTAAAAAAAAAGATTATGTATATTTATCACATACTGGAGGTAATCCTTTGGCAGATAATATATTTTCTTTTTTTTAAATTATATATATATTTAAATTTGAATATTTTCCCCAGCTCCAACCCCAGTTAACTGTCTCACACTCCTCCCCCCACACTCTAGAATCTTTTTTCTGCATCTGCATCTCCCTGCAGACCCACCTCATAAGTTAAAATACTCTCTTCTTTACAATAAGGGTTAGGTACATTTTTTTTTGTTTGCTCATTTCTCCTATCTATTTATTGGTAGGCTTGGAGGGATGATATGGTGGTGTGAGGGCTGAGAGTTCTGAGAGCCTCCTCCCCTTGCTGATTCAGTTGACCCTTGAGATGCTGATAGCTTAAAGACTTGCCTCAGGCTTAGGTGTAAGCTTTTGATCTCATTCTGATCTTTATCAGGTCAGAGGCTGGTCAAATTCTAGCCTCATGCTTAGTCTCAAGTTTTTGGTTTCATTGAGTACTTGATCCAATCAGATGTGGATGTTGGTTAGGGTATAGGTTCCAAACCTCAGACAGAAGGTGTGGAATGTTGGGGTGTGGCTTGTTCTTCCCTCCTTGCTACAGCTTCTTACTGGGTCTGCTCTCCTGTCACCTCAGTGCTCCAGGTATTCATAGCCTACTCTAAGGATTAAATTAGGAGTTTTGACAAAAGAAGAGAACAGCTTTTAATAACTTATGTTTTAATGAGAATATAGTAGAGTTGTAAATTAATATTATCCCTTTAAGCTAGAGAAAAGAACACTTCTAGCAGGTTTTAACAATTAACAATTTAGTTTAATTAAAATAAAGTAGTAAAATAATATAGTAAAATGAATATAATAAAGGAGGGAAATATAGGAAGGAGGTAGAGACAGAAAATTTCCTAATACCTATACTAGTTATTCTATAACTACCAATAACTATGTATAATTACTACCTAAAACTGTCTATATCTACCTATAATTTCATATAATTAATACTAATAACAACCACTCCACAAAGTTCCAAGCCAATCAGTGTTTAATTTAACCCCAATTAGGTCTGTCAATGAAGACCAGTCACCTTTCAAAAAGTTCAAGAAAGAAAAAAACAACAACAAACTAACAGTCTACACCAAAAGCCAAAAACCCCAAGGCCAAAACAGCCCTCCAAAGGTTAAAGCCAAAAGCCCTCTCAGTAACCTCAGGCCCAACTTTTTTATTTCAGCAACTAAATACCAACCACCAGCCCAATTCACACCCAGCAATCAATTTCTCTGCAACTGTCAGCCCTAGCTGTCAGCAACTGACAGACTGACCAATTCATGCTAGCCTCTTTTATAACCTTGTCCTACCTCACTTCCTGTCTCTATTGTTTTTACTTAATGACACTGTGGGTTAGTTAATCCCTACATATCTCTATGGTAAGAGGACTTCCAGGTCCACCATTAAAATAAAAAAAAGAATAAAGAATTCCTTTTTATACTACTTTTTGTGTTTTTCTTTTCTTGAAAGTTGTTTCACTGTGTCTCCATGTTGGTTCTTTTGCTCCTGTATTTTTTGTGGCAATGTTTTAATCTTGGTCAGAGAGCATTCTCATCGTCTCACAGAGCTGCTGAGGATTATTCTCCCATCTTGATTCCACCCATCAGAACTATATATATTTTTTTCAATCAGAAGATATTTTCCTTTTTTTCCCTCCCTTATCCCTTGAGAATGAAATAAAAAACCCCAACAACATACAAACAAACAAACCCCTTGTTCCTTTTATTTTGTTTTATTCTATTTTTTTTTTGAATGGCAGTTCAGTGGAAATGGTATGACATTTGCAATTTGGCACACTTGAATTCAATTTCCACTTCAGTTATTCCTTGTGTAAAGTTAGACAAGCCATTTCATCTCACTATTCCTCAGTCTCTTTATCTCTATAATGGGAGGTTTATAATATATGGACTCTAAATTCTCTTTATGCTTTAATTCAATACTGCTATGTTCATATAATTTTATGGTTGATATAATTTTTTATCTTAAAGATATTTTGTTTTACCAATTACATGTAATAAAAAAATTTCCACATTTTAAAAAATATATAAGATCAGAATTGTCTACCTCCCTTCTTTTCCTCCCTCTCCCACTCCTGGAGGGTACAAACAATTCAGTTTGGGTTTTACATGTATTATCATGCAAAATAATTTCCATATTGATCATTTCTGTAAGAGAATAATCATATGAAACCAAAATCCAACTAAACTAAAGTGAAAAATCACATTTTATTTAGTATCCTGGCTTCAATAGTTCTTTCTCTGGAGGTGGATAGCTTTCTTTGTCAAAAGTCCCTCATAATTGTCCTAGATCATTGCATTGTTGAGAGCTGCTAAGTCTATCACAGTTGATCATTCCACAATAATGCTATCACTTCACACAATGTTTTCCTGACTCCACATATTTCACTGTGCATCAATTCATGTAAGTTTTTACAACTCTTTATGAAATCATCCTGTTCATTATTTCTTACAGAACAATAGTATTCCATCACCATCAAATGCCACACTTTGTTTAATCATTCCCCAGTTGATGGAGAAGTTGACATTTTTTATAAGCCCTCCATTTTGAAATTCAGAGTATATGCTGTAATGATGGGGAGTAGTCAACAAGAACCATTGGGTTTAAATGGATGTTGAGAGCTCTACAGTTACATAAGGCAAGAACAGCAGTTGGGAACTGAAGCAGGACTTCTGGAAAATTCTCCTGAGGAGCAGGGTCTTGAGGGAGGAGACAAAGAGGGGAGTGGAAGGAGGAGCTGTTTCTCAGGGTCATTCAACCTTTGGGGATTTATGATACTGAAGACATCTTAACATCACATCACCTGTTTAAAACATCTCTGATTCCTTTCAATAAACCCAATTTCTTCAAAGACTTTCATTTCCATAAACTATTGAGATACTGGAGTCAAATTGGTGAGCAGTGCTCTCCCCTTTTCTACCTTTCCCCTGCCTAATAGAAAACCTTTTACTTCAATAATTAGATTATTTAGAAAAAGATTTAGGGCTACCTATAATCCCTCTAACCACTTCCCCTTTACCCCAATCAACAATTAAATCAAACAAGCAGTCAGAGAGCAAATTCAATCTTTATTTCCATCTAGAGAGTAAGCCATTGGCAGACTCTATCTTGTTCCTGTGAATTTTAGATTTTCTCAATTTTACTTACTCTTAGAATTCTAGCAACCAGGAATGTATACACCCCTACTTAAGGAATAAATGTTGAGGAGGATGGCCTATGATCAACATGTGTTAGCAAGTGACAAATAAGAAACAATGGACAGACCCCCTGGGCTGTCCTAAATCAAGCTTAAGCTACCATTGGTACATGTGAGATGCAGGAAGTGATGTAAAGAATGGTCTAAATATATTGCATCACTTTCTCTCGCTATTGTTCTCTCTCTCTCTCTCTCTCTCTCTCTCTCTCTCTCTCTCTCTCTCTCTCTCTCATTCTTTCTGAACTTACTTCCCAAGACCCTTCTCCTGACATCCCAATTTCTAAAATCCCAGTTTCTCCTGTTCCTTCTCCTATCCAAAAACCAATTCCAGCCCCAAGGAAATCTCTGCCTTCTAAAGAATCTGTTTCTAGTCTAATTGACTCACATGTACCAAATTCAACTAGAGGCCTTTTTCCTCTAAGAGAAGTACCCAGAACAGGAGGCAATGGGGATGTGGTAACTCTAAGGCACCATATACCATTATTCCCAAAGAAATAAATGAATTCACAAGAAATGTTTCCACACATGAACAAGATCCATTTATTTTGACAAAAAAGATGACAGACATATTTTTTTAGTATAATCTATCTTACAAAGATGTTGAAAACTTGCTCCAGGCTTTCTTGAATATGAGAAAAAATAAAATAATTTCTCATGTGAATCATGTCCTGGGGCTCAATGCAGCACACTGGCCATTTCAGAATCCCAAATGGGACTGTAAAAACTTTGAGGTTTATTTAAAACTATATCATTGTAGGGAGGCCATTTTAACTGCTATGAGAGTGCTCTCAGACCATGGATAAATGGATGGAATTTGAAAAAATTAAGTAAAATGATGATGATTCACCCTCCATATTCATGGACAGAGTAATTGAGTTTGGGGGTCGATACCTAGATTGTGACCTTTCTAAAGAAAATTGCATAAGACAAATTAGAAAGCACTTTGTTCAATAACTCTTGCAAAGTGATCAGGGATTATTTTAGACCTCATTTCCCAAGGTGGTCTGAAATGGATCTTGAAGATTTGAGAAAAACTGCTCTATATATTTCAAAGGGAAGCAAAGAAAAAGAGGAAGAGGCTAATGATCTCATAGAAAAAAATGAAGAAACAATTGAAATATTTAAGAGATAAAATTGATAACCTGGAAAAAAGGGAATGATACTCAACCAATGGCACTTGCCCCTCTCCAAGAATCTAACTACCAATCCATTACCTGCCAATTATGTGAGAAGGTCCAAAGAATGATAGGGTATAGAAATTTATTCAAGGCAATCAGAAATAATATGCAGTTTAATAACAACTACAGAAATAATAATTATAGAAGTAAGTATAATAATGATAATAGAAACCACAATTTTAGGAATGATAACTATAGAAATAGAAATTGGGAAAATGGCAGCTCAAACCAAATGACTCCACAACAATATAACTTAGTGGAGCTCATCCAATAATACTTGGGGTGCATATGCCCCTCAGGGGGTGTGCTCAAGGAACTTCCCAAATAATATGAAGGTGTCTGGGGGTGGGGAATAGGAATCAGAGGATACAACCTTTGATTTTCTGGACCCTGATGTCTTACTACCTATTGTCCCCATCCACTTCCCCATACTAATGAGCTCCATGTTACCTTAAGGGTGGGTAATACCTATTATGATTGTCTTTTAGACACTGGAGCTTCTGTATTAAAGTCTGTATTAAAGAGTATACCTGATTTACATTGCTATTCCATTGGCTCAGAGAATGTAATAGGAGTGTCAGGGATATCCCAAAGAGTTAAAAAAAAACAAACTTTCCCCTATAATGGTGTCTGTGGGACCACTAAAAGGATAGCATTCTTTCTTTTTGATGCCTGACTCCTCTTTAAATTTTCTGGGGAGGGACCTTCTATGCAAACTCAGATCCACAATAACTTGCTCCCCAGATGGTTCCTTATCATTGGAAGTACCTGAGGAATTTTAAATTTATTCCCTTTTGGTTGGGGGGAGGAGAAGGAGCAAAATAATGTGATTCTTGTAACCAAGGAATAATGTTCTAAATTGACTAAATTAATTAATTATAAAAAGTAAATTTACTTCCTGTACATCTCTCAAAGAGCCAAGAAGGGAAAGAGATTCCCAACTTTGCAATACCTGCAGATATACTGGAGTCTCTTTGGGCCACATCTTCTTCTGATGTAGGCTTACTTAAGTCGGCTATTCCTGTGCAGATAAAAATGAAATCTAGCCCAACTCCTTCCATTCCTCAGTGCCCTCTCTCAAAGGAGGCAATAGAGGATATTACCCCAGTAATAAACTCATTAATTGATAAGGACATCATAATTTCCTATAAATCTGAATACAATATGCCTATCCTCCCTATTAAAAAACCAAAAATAGGGTCCGATGGCAAGCACATCTATAGATTCATACAGGAGTTGAGGGCTGTGAACAATCACATTATAAAGAGACACTCCATAGTTTCTAATATAAATATAATCCTTTCTTTTATTCCTAGCACAGCTACATACTTTACAGTAGTAGACTTGTTCTCAGTCTTCTTTTCCATATCCATACATGAGGATTCCAGGCATATCTTTGCTTTCACCTGGAAGGGCTCTCAGATTCATGGAGTCATTTGCCTCAGGGTTATGTGGAAAGCCTGAGTTTATTCACACAAATTTTGAGCCAAATCACTGATAATATAGAATTTTCAAACAGCAAATTAATTAAATACGTAGATGATCCACTCTTGGCTTCAACAGATACAGAAGTATGTCAGGAAGATAGTAAACACCTTCTTTTGGAACTGCACAAAAGATGGCATAAGATCTCAAAGAATAAAGTTCAGTGGTGTCTCCCCAAAGTAGAATATTTGGGGTTCATTCTGACTGTGGGTGCCCATTCTATTTCTCCCAAAGAAATTCAAAATATTCAAACGCTCCTACCACTAACAAATAGCAGGGTTTTGTAGACAATGGATTCCTTGCTATGGGGAAATTACTAAACCCCTTATAGCACTAACAAGGGATTCAATCCCCGAACACCTCAAATTAGAGCCAGAACAGCTGTCAGCTCTCTCAGACATAAAACAGGCTATCCTGTCTTCCCCAACTCTAGGCATCCCAGATTAGAACAAGCCATTTACTTTGTATGTACATGAGTGGGGAGGGGTAGCTTCAGGTGTTTTAACTCAGACTTTGGGACCTTCTCAGCACCCAATAGCATCAGGAGCACCACTATGTCTTAGAGGAGTAATTGCTACAGCCTTACTAGTGACAAAAACTGTATATCTAGTATTGGGATGCCCATTAACAATTATTTGACCACATGAGGTAAAAGATTGTTGCTAAGGCATAGAACACAGGCATTTTCTGATCAGCAAAATACAAGGTATGAAATAACCCTGTTAAACAATGAAAACATGACCTTGAAATACTATACAACTCTTAACCCTGCCACCTTGCTTCCAGATTTACCAGCTTCAGGAGATCCATTACACAGTTGTGAAAAATTAGTGTTCATGGCAGAAAAGTGTTGAGATGATCTCTTGGACACTCCCTTAGACAATCCAGGTCTGGTCTTATTTACTGATGATTTTTCTTTTATGAGGGATGGTATATGCTAAACTGGAGCTGCTGTAGTCATAGAACTTGCCACTGAGTAGTCAGCTTCACTGACCTCTAATACTTGTGCTCAATGTGCAGAACTCATAGCCTTGAAACATGCCTGTATAATTGCCAAGGATAAAAAGGCAACAATTTATATGGATTCTAGATATGCTTTTGGCATTTGTCACTCAGTCATGATACTATGGCTCCAGAGAGGATTTTTAACCTCACCTGAAAAATTTATAGCTAATGCAGAAATTATTAATGAAGTTCTTTCTGCTCTCCAGCTCTCCAAAACTCTAGCTATAGTTCATTGGTCTCCCAACACAGGTGGCACTGATCCTGTCTCTAGGGGAAATGACTAGGTAGATACCACTGCAAGGTAGCAGCCAAAAAAAAGGCCTGAATTAATTTTAACATTGACAAGCACTGACTACTTAAATTTATCTCTTTCTTATAATGAAAAGGAAGTGGAAAAATGGAAGAAAACATTTAAAGTAAAATAGGTTAATGGAGTATGGGTGTCATCTGAAGGGAAACCCCTGTACCTTAGAAGTTTCTATCACCAAATTTGCCAATCTGTTCATAAAAATGATCACTTTGGAACCCAGGGCATTGTGTAGTCTTTTAAAAGAGTATGGATAACCCCCTGGTATAAATACTATAGCCTCTAAAGTGTGTACAGCCTGCTTTCCCTGCCAAGCATATAAACAACACACCTTTCTTGACAAAGCCTTTGGTGAGTGTTCTCTGACTTACACACCTTTTGAGCACCTACAGATAGATTTCATAACAATGACAAAGTCTGCACATTATCAATTTTGTCTAGTTGTACTAGATCAACTGACCAGATGGCAAGAAGCATTTCCTACATCCTGAGCCACAGTGTTTTTTTGTTGCTAAAGTACTTTTAAAAGAAATTATTCCTCACTTTGGACTACCAGCACATATTGATTCAGATAGGGAAATCATTTTACTGATTCTTTTCTAAATCAGATATATATTTGCTTGGGGAAACCACCCAAATTTCACATACTATATCATCCTCAGAGCTCAGGCCAAGTTGAAAGAATGAATAAAGAACTTAAAACTATGATTGGGAAATAATGGCCAGAAATTCTCCCTCTGGCCCTATTTTATCTTAGAAGCAGGCCAAGAGGAGGTCTACATATCTCACCATTTGAGATGGTTTTTGTGCATCCACCTATACAGGCTAAACCTTTCTCCTCTGCATATACATTAGTATTAGGGGGAGATACTACTATTGCTTCATATATACAGGAATTACAGCACAAACTGTGTGAACTTCATGAATCCGGAGCTGCAGTACAAGCCGGACCACTAGACTTTTCACTTCATAAACTGAACCCAGAAGACAAGATGTATATTAAGAAATTTCAGCATACTGGAGCAACTCAGCCTTCCTGGGAAGGGCAATTCTAAATATTGCCATCTACTCCAATATTGATAAAGATTGGAAAGAAGGACTCTTGGATTCATTGCTCACATTTAAAGAGAGCATCTTCTATTGAAACTGATTGACTATATCCTATC
This sequence comes from Monodelphis domestica, assembly GCF_027887165.1. Taxonomy (NCBI): domain Eukaryota; kingdom Metazoa; phylum Chordata; class Mammalia; order Didelphimorphia; family Didelphidae; genus Monodelphis; species Monodelphis domestica. The sequence goes on from NC_077232.1 coordinate 240,283,984, forward strand.
CCATGCATTGGAGATAATAATCCATAGACAAGTGGATACTTTTTTTGGGAAAACATTGAATTCCTGAATTTTTCCTTATTTTTTATTATTGTTTTTCTTTTATTTTGATTAGAATGTTTGATTTTTCCCTTTTTTGTTTCTTGTACTTAAGATTTTTTATTTAGCAGTAATATAAGTTTAAATATATATACTTGCTATAATATTAATGCATATCCAAAAAGCTTTAGACTGGGAACCTGCCATTTATTGATAAATGTTATAGGACTGTGATTAATGTTTGTGTCTGATTCTAGGAAATGAGATCAAAAAGGAGCTCAGATTTCATCTATACAGTGCCATAGGAGCACAGACTTAACCTGAATAGTTCCAAAAAGAGCACACAGGTTAAAAAAGAAAGAAACCAATCCAGGTAGGATTGATGAATTTCTAAGCCATTACAGGACTTGAACCTAGTGTGAGATTTGAGGTTGCGATGCGTGACATATGTTAAGACATAGGCCTTCCTTGTATCCACACTCTTGAGGAAATACTCACAGACAAGTACCAAAGTTTGGCAATCATCCTAGCTCCACCTATCCCTGAAAATGACAAAAAAATCAGACCGGGAATGACACTTTCCTATCACACACACACACACACACACACACACACACACACACACACACACTCACTCACTCACATATCTAGTCCTTTTTTTTCTCTTATATTATGGCAAATTTCTGTAGTCTTGGCTACAAATGAGTAAGTGAAATGTTACTGCATTCTGTCCTACAGAATTGTGGGATAGAAATTACTTTAATTAGACCGTAATACAAGGGCCTGTTAGAAATTTATTGTACACTAATAAAAGGGCCCATTATGAATTTATGTTTGTTTATGCAAAATTTTATATACATTAATTTTGATATTTTGATTCTGATTTTGAATTTTTTTTCTTTCTCCCAAAAGTTTAACTTTCTTCTCTTTTTTCTTTATGTTTTTGGTTTTTATTTTTCTCTTTTTTTTATAATTGAATCATACAATCCCATAACACAACCATGCATCCTGAGCTGAACTGGGTGTTTCTGAACACTCACTTCAGGGGGGTGTATTTTAATAAAAATCCAAGATTTAAAATTTTTGTTCAAAAAACATCATCAAGGAAATAAGCTTGCTAACTCTTAAAATCCAGAGAATGAACTGTTTGCAGAAAGATGACTAAAAACCTACACTATATCAAGAAGATCCAGAATGAACTTTGTGTGTGGTTGTTTGAACTGAAGGTTAATTGAACATTTATTTTGAATGTATACTTTTATGCCAAAAGGGGACTACCCCCTAGTTAGTTTTTGTCAATGCACCTAGCAAAACATTGGTTTTGCTGTCTTTCTCTCTTCTGTTTTCCTCTTCTCTCTAACTAATGTAGTTTCTTCTAGAAGGGAAAATTTTGTATGCACCTACAGTTAGAAGAATTTAGAGGTGCAAGATGAAAATGTTTAGTGATCAACTGGGGAGACTAGTTCCCCAATCATCATCAGGGGGCATGGTGAATTTTAGATTTTCTCTATTTTGCTTAGTCTTAGAATTCTAGCAACCAGGAATGTATACCCTCCTATTTAAGGATTAAGTGTTGAGGAGGATGGCCTATGACCAACATGTCCTAGAAAGTGACAAATAAGAAACAACTGACAGACCCCATGGGCTGTCCTAAGTCAAGCTTAAGCTACCATTGGTATATGTGAGATGCAGGAAGTGATGTTAAGAATGGTCTATATATTTCACATCACTTCCTATCACTGGTGCTCACTCTTCCTTTCTCTCCCTCCCTCCCTCTCTCCCTCCTTCCCTTTCTCTCTCTCCCTCTCTCTCTGTCTCTCTGTCTCTGTCTGTCTGTCTGTCTGTCTCTGTCTGTCTCTGTCTGTCTGTCTCTCTCTCTCTCTCTCTCTCTCTCTCTCTCTCTCTCTCTCTCTCTCTCTCTCTCTCTCTCTCTCTCTCTCGGAGATGGGCTCTTTCAGCATTGACAGATTGTGGCAGCTTTTTTAGCATGCTTGGTGAATGGTTTAGGCTGATTACTCTTTCCTTTACCTCCTAAAGTGCTATCCTCCTAGGAGGCCCCTCATCCTGGAGGAGGCCTCGTGCCTGGAAACCAAGCTAGATTGAGAAGGCCCCTTGGAATACTCCTCTGAAGTTCTCTCTGGTTTGTTAGAGAAGTTTTATACCCTTTCCTCTCTCTCCTTCTTCTTAATTCCTTCCTTCTATTGTAATTAAACCACCATAAAAATCCCAAACTGACTTGAGTATTTTATTGGGATTGAATTTTAATATCTGGTGAACACTAGTATAATATATTCAGTCAACAACTGTAATTTTTACCCCTTACATTGCCAATTCTCAAGAAGACACTAGGGGGAGGCTTGTGAGTGATCCAAAGCAGTGCATATCTGGATTGAGGTCCCACATTCCACTCCTTGTAGAGAAGACTACTCAGCCACCCTTGAGGGCCTGCATGGTCACCAAGGGGCAAGCCTTCATCAAGGGGAAAATCTCAATTTTGTCTCCCTCAAGTAATTGAAGGATTCTGGGGGGAGGGGTGAAATAGTGAGGGAAGCCATTTTCATCAACCCTTCCCTCATTTCCTTCAACCCTTATTTCTCCATCTAAGGAGTGAGATTCCTACAGAATTACAATGCTAATATATGAATATAGCTACCTAGTTTCTTGTAGGAAAGAAACTTGCCCAAATTCCTGTATTATATATTTCTTATAGAGTAAAGTATGGGTCTCTTGGCTATTTATTATTATTTCTTGTAATGTTTTATGTTTTGATATTTTTTTCATACTTTTTCTCGTTTGATGCTTGTAAAACTGGAGTGATAGGTAGTGAACATAATGTTGTTCCCAGTTAGTATACAATAATTTATTAAGCATTAACTTATTCACTTGCTAGTTGGCAGGTACTGTGTTAAGAATTTTGGATAAAATAAATAAATAAATAAATAAGGCAAATCAATGGCACCATCCCTCAAGGAGCTATCTATACAAGGAAATAATATGCCAAAATACTTTTATGCAAAGGATACATATACAATATAAATGAAATATAATCGAATACAATAGCATAAGAAAAGAGGAGGAATTGGAGTTGAGGGGACCAGGAAAACATTCTATAAAAGTTTGGATGAATTTGAGGTTGAGAAAGATTAAATAAATGGTCACAAATCAAAGGACTAGTGAATAGAAGGGGAAACATATAAACAAAATCCTAGTCATATCAGTCAGTCAATTTATTAGTATATAGAAAGCTCCAGGCACTGAGCAAAAAAAAATGTAGGCATACAAACAACAGCAGAAGATAGCCTCTGTTTGCAAAGATTTCAGTCTCTTGAGGGGAAAAATATGAAAACAATCATGTAGAAACAACTATAAATAGATAATTTGGATATCATCACCTGAAATAAGCCATTAGAATTTAAGGAGATCAGGAAAACCTTCCTGTGGAAGATGAAATTATAACTGAGATTTCAAGGAATCTAAGAGGGAAAAATGAAGAGATAATTCTAGAAATAGGCCTAAGACAGCAAAAATGCTCATAGTAAGAGGGAAAATGTTTTGTGCAAGGAACACAAGAATGTCAATGTCCAAAAAAATCTATAAGGACGTACATGAAGTGATGCAAAGTGAGCAGAACTAGGGAAATGTTGAAAAAAATAACAACACTAATGTTCAATGACAACTATTATTAACACGACAAGAATCCAGGGCAACTCCAAGGGATATTTAGCCAAAAAAAAAAAAGACATCCAACACCATAGAAGGAATAGAGTCTGAATGAAGATGGAAACATTGTATACTTTATTTCCTCCTTTAATTTTTCTCTAGTAAAAGAAATGTGTGTCTTGTTTCATGACATGATAAATATGGAAATACTTATTATATGACAATACATGTATAATCCATATAATGTTTCCTGTTTTCTTAGAGAGAGATAAAGGGAGAAAGGGAAGGAGGGAGACAGAATATTGATTACAAAATATTAGATAATGAATCTTAAAAATTATATGGTTGTATAAACTGGAAAAAATTAAAAATTATTATTAAAAAAAGAATGCTAGTGTCACTAGATCCTAAATTGGCATAGGGTGAGGGAGAAAGAAATAAAGTATAAGAGGACTAGACATGTTGATGGAAAACAAGATCATTAAGTACTTTTAATGTCAAATAGAGGATTTAATATTTGATCTTATAGGAAAGATTAAGTTATTCAGTAATTTAGTTTCATCAACATTTATGAATATACATTATGTACAAATGACTGCATAAGGAACTAGAAGAGATTCAGAATATATTCAAAGTCCTAACCAAGATATTCACTAGTGATTTGATCTTGTGAACGTAATTTCTATTAACTTTAGTCCCTTCTCATGCAAAAATGAGAATGTTTAGATTAGCCATAAAATATGTTCCTTAACCTCAAAGAGTTTGCAGCCTAAAACAATTGTTTTCATTGTTTTGTAATTCAACCTTCTTTTTGCTTCTTGCTTCTTGTCAGTTCTTCCACCCCTCATTCCTTAGCTCTATAATTATTCAGACACATTAAAAACAAAATAAAACAACAACAACAAAAAACCTTCAATTATTCACTTCACTGCATATATAGACACTACTTAAAGATGTTGAACACTTTTCCAGACGTTGATTTCCTCCAATCTTGCCAATTATCTATATAATAAGAACATTACAGAAAAATGGTCTCAATTGCTTTTTACATAGGTATTTTTTTCATAGTCCTAAACTTAGAAATAGAACTATTTCTAAGAAAGACCTAGAAGCACTACAAATATTTTTTTCCAGAATGATAGATATGATGATATCCTCCTCTCCCATTTTCCACACCAACAGGGGAAGAGAGATATTAAATTTTAAAAGGAGATGGATAAGGTAAATGTATCTAGTTAAATTGAAGGTTAAGTCCTGAAAACAATTACTGCAAAACAATAAGTGATCTGATTTTGGTTGATCATGCTTTTGGTAATGTCTATTGTGGTCACTCTGTTACAGCCAACTTCAGACTTAATTAATGGCCTCAAATAATCCCTTTCCTTTTACTTTTCTTTGATGCCCATTTTGGTAGCTTATAAAGTTTGAAACTGACAAGTTAAATATATACATTACAGTAGATTTTGTTTCCAAGTCAGAGATCATAGCATGAGAATTACCTAGAGATCAAATGACATGCCTCAGAAGTTTAATATTCTTTCCCTACTGCATAGAAAAATGATGCAAGCTGTCTCCTATTTCCTCTTTCCTGCCAAAAACTTTTATAAGAAAGTTCAAATCTTGACATATGTATTTTCTTCATGGTGGCAAGAAAAAGGAACTTAATTATTTTTCAAAAACCTTGTAATGGTTTCAGAATTTTATTTTAGTCTACATTTAATAGGTCTGCATTTCTAGATCTCATAAATTATAGATCATCTGAATTTTTCACAGAACAACTGTTAATATGATAATTTGAATTAATGATTTGATAGGATACAATTCTTTTAAAGCAATTAAAATAGGACAATAGATGTTCTTTAAGTGTATTTTCATTTATTGTAAATCCAAAGAGGATTCAGATTGAATAAAGGTTATAGTAAAATTCATTATTAAAAATCAAAATTCCTTTTTTAAAAAAAATCAATCATCTCAGGTTTACTGTAAATTTTTTTCTCCCCCTCTTTTTTTTCCATTTGGACTGTGACCTTAACTTTGATGTTTCTTCATTTGATGCTCAGTAAGAATTGTACTTGATTTATTTCCCTTTTCATGAAAGGACATTTTTTTCTTATACCAGTTCATATAAAGGAGAAAAAGAATAGAAATGAAGAATCAATTGATTTGAATAAAATACTACTGTCAGATAGCAAAGATTTAGTTTCTCTTCAAGTTCTTGTTTTGCAAACTGAAATTGGATAAGAATTTAAAAAAATAAAAGAATTTATCCAAATCCTTCTAATCTCAAAGCACACCATGATAGTGTTCTAAAACCATGGAAGAACCCCCCCCCTCTTTTTTTTCCCTTTCCCTGGCAAGGTCTCCACAACTATTTTTGGACACTATAAGTAATGCCACCAAATGTTGTTTAAGATCTGTATAGAAATTTTAAAGGGGTTTCAACATTATTGCAATATATTATAGTTCAAAACATTTCTATATTATTTATTTTTGTGAAAGAGTAATCTTATAAACCCCAAATCACAAATAATATACCCAAATAACAAGTGATAAATCAAAGGTTTTCATTTGAATTTCTATTTCAACAGTTCTTTCTCTAGAGGTTGATAGCATTCTTTGTCAGAAGTCCTTCAGAGTAGTCCTGTATCATTGTATTGAGATTAGTAGCAAAGCCTATCACATTTGATTGTCCCACCATATTTCAGTTATTCTGTACAATATTCTCTTGGTTCTGTTTGTTTCACTTGACATCAGTTCACCTAGGTCTTTCCAGTTCTTTCTGAACCATCCTTTCATCATTACTTATAGCAAGATAGTATTCCACCCATCACTATCATATACCACAATTTGTTCAGTCATTCCCCATTTGAGAGACATCCCTTTAGTTTCCAATTCTTTTCCATTTCAAAAGTACAGCTATAAATATTTGTGTGCAAACAGGTCCTTTTCCATTTATTTTTATCTCTGGAATACAGACCAAGTAGTGGTATTGCTGAATTTAAAAGTATGCATTCTTTTAAAGCCTCTTGGGAATTTGTCATAATTTTCCTCCAGTTTGTTGCTTCCCTTCTAATCTTTGTTGCATTGGTTTTGTTTGTACAAGTACTTTTAAATTTAATATGATCAAAATTTTTCATTTTACATAGTGTAATGTTTCCTATCTCTTGTTTGGTCTTAAATTCTTCCCTTCTCTATAGATCTGACAGATTCGCTAATTTACTTATAATAATAATACTCTTTATGTTTAAATCACATACTCATTTTGATCTTATCTTGGTAGGGTATGAGATATTGATCTAAATGTAATTTTTGCCATACTGTTATCCAATTTTCCCAGAAATTATGTCAAATAGTGAATTCTTATCCCCAAAGGTGGGATCTTTGGGTTTATTAAATAGTAGATTGCTGAGGTCATATAATCCTAACTTACTCTTGATCTACCCTTCCATTTCTTAGTCAATACCAGATTGTTTTGTTGATTACTGTGTTATAGTGTAGTTTAGTATCTGGTACTGTTAGGCCACCATTAACAACATTTTTGTCATTATTTCCTTTCATATTCTTGACATTTTGTTCTTCGAGAAGAATTTTGTTATTTTTACTATTTCTATAAACTAGTTTTTTGGTGGTTTGATAGATGTCGCACTGAATAAGTAAATTAATTTAGTTTGGATTGTCAGTTTTATCATATTAGCTCAACCTACCTAAATGCAATTAACATTTTTTTTCCATTTGTTTAGTTCTAATTTTTTGTGTATGAAAAGTGTTTGGATATGTGTTTGTATAATTACTGTGTTTGTCTTGGCAGATAGATTCTCAAATATTTTATATTGTCTAGAGTGTTTTGAATAGAGATTTTTTCTAACTATTGCTGCTGATTTTTATTGGAAATATGCAGAAATGCTGATGATTTATGTGGATTTATTTCATATCTTGCAATTTTGGTAAAGTTATTAATTATTTCAACTTGGTTTTTACTTAATTTTCTAGCATCACCTAAGTATAATATCATTTCATCCATAAAGAGTGATAGTTTAGTTTCCTGATTGTCTACTTTAATTTCTTCAATTGTTTTTCTTCCCTAATTATGACAGCTAGCATCTCTAGTACAATATTAAATAATAGTTGTAAAAATGTGCATCCATGTTTCACTCCTAGCCTAATTGGAAAGGATTCTAAATTAATCCTTATTGCAGATGATACTTGCTGACTGTTTTAATTAGACATTGCTTTTTTTTTAGGAAAAGTCCTTTTATCCATGTACTGACCAATGTTTTCAATAGGAATGGGTGTTATATTTTGTCAAAGGCCTTTACTGCATCTATTGAGATAGTCATGGGATTTCTGTTAGTTTGATTATTGATATGATCAATTATGTGGATATTTTTCCTAATATTAAGCCAAGCTTTCCTTCTTGTTATAAACCCCACCTGGACATAATGATTAAGATTTTTGCATCTATGTTAATTAATGATATTGGTCTATAATTTCTTTATCTGTTTTTGGTATTCCTAGCATACATATAAGTGCCATATTTTTATCATAAAATAATTTTGGAACACTCCTTTTCTTATTTTTCCAAATACTTTCTATTGTATTGGGATTAATTGTTCTTGAGATATTTGATAGAATTCACTAATTGAATCCATCTGGCCCTAGGGAATTTTTCTTGGTGTTTCATTGATGGTTTGGGCAATTTCCTTTTCCTGAGATGGGATTATTTAAGTATTCTATTTCCTCTTTTGGTAATCTGGACAAATTATAATTTTGCAGTATTCATCCTTTTCACCTACTTTGTCAGATTTATTGTCATGTAATTGGACAAAATAGCTTCTAATAATTGCCTTAATTTCCTTTTTATCTTTGATATTGGTGATTTGAATTTCTTCTCTTTTTTAAAATAAAATGAGCCAATATTTTAAACTATTTTTAATAGAATCAATTTCTAGTTTTATTTATTAGTTCAATAGTTCTTTTACTTTCAATTTTATTAATTTCTTATTCGATTATTAGGATTTCCAATTTATTCTTTAACTGTAGATATTTAATTTGTTCTTTTTCTAGTTTTTTAGTTGTATGTCTAATTCATTTATCTTCTTTTTATCTATATTGTGGGTATGAAAAATCAGAGATATAAATTTCCCCCTGAGTAATGCTTTGGTTTATCTCATAAATTTTTATATGTTGTTTCCTAATTGTCATTCTTTTCAATGAAATCAGTGATTGTTTCTATGATTTGTTCTTTGACACACCAGTTTTTAAGAATTAAATTATTTAGTTTCTTATTAATTTTTAATTTGTCTGTCCATGGACCCTTATTGTTTATAATTTTCATTGCATTATGATTTGATAAAGTTACATGTTTTAATTCTTCTTTCCTGCATTTGGTTGTGGTTTTTTATGCCTCAGTATAGTCAGTCTTTGTATATGTACCTTTTACTACTGAAAGGAATGTAAATTCCTTTTTATCACTATTCAATTTTCTCCAGATATCTATTAATTCTAACTTTTCTCATATTTCATTCATTTTCCCTATTTTTTAAAAGTTATTTTAATTAGATTTATCTAGTTCTGATAGAGGAAGGTTGAGATCCCTCACAAGTATATGTTTACTAACTATTTCCTAAGTAAGCTCCTTCAGTTTTTCCTTTAAAAATCTGAATGCTATACCATTTGCTGCATATATGTTAAATAATGATATTTCTTCATCATCTTTACTACTTTTTATCAAGATGTAATTACCATCCTTTCCCTTTTAATTAGATTTATTTTTGCTTTAAATTAGTCTGAGATCATGTTTGCTCCTCCTGAATTTCTCCCCCTCACTTGAAGCCCAGTAGATTCTTTACTACCCCCCTTACCTTTTCTCTAAATGATCATACTTTTTCCTGAAAGAATATACTCAGTTTTGAGGGATAGGTGATTCTTGGTCATAAACCCATTTTCCTTGTCTTCCAGAATATCATATTCCAAGCCTTCTGATACTTCAGTGTGGATGATCCCATATCATGTGTAATCCTGAGAGGGGCTCCATGATATCTGAAATATATTTTTCTTTCAGCTTATAGTATTTTCTCCTTGGCCTTGAGTTATTTCATATTTTCTTCTATTTTTTCATTTATATTGCTTTTGTTTTATTGTTTCTTGATGTCTTGTGAAGTCATTAGCTTCTATTTGCCCAATTTTCATTTTAAAGATTGAATTTTTCCATGACCTTTTGTTCCTCTTTTTTCATTTGGTACATTCTACTTTTTATGGTACTCTTTTATTCATTGGAATTTTTTTCCTCTTTCCCTGTTGGTCAATTTAAAAAAATCTTTTTTCTTCATTGGATTTATGTGCTTCTTTTTCCAGTTGACCAATTTTTGCTTTTTAAGCAATTATCTTTTCCTTTACTTTCATTTTTTCCTATTTTTCTTCAACATGTCTTATTTAATTTTGGAAATCCTTTTTGATTTTTTTGATCTTGAACCCAATTTGCATTCTTTTAAAACATTTTGAAGTTTTTCCTGTAGTTGCTTGGATCTCATCATTTTCTGTTGGTTCTATTCTTTGATCTTTTAAAGCATAAAAGTTTTTGAGAGTTACATTTTTATTCTATTTGCTCATTTTCCCCATTTCCCCCCTCCATTTTTTTGTTTATTATTTTTGTTTTTGCCTGTGGACTGGGAATTCTTCAAACTGCTTGCTAATTCTGTCTCTCCTCTGCTGGTTTGAAGGATTAGGCATGGTAAACTAATTTTCTTTGGTGATAAATCTTTAAGACAGCTGCTGGTGCTTGAAAGTACCTAGCCATATGGACTTCTGGTCCTCACTCTGGGCTGGTGACAGGGCCTGGGACTTTAAATGGTGGGTCTGAGCTTCACTTTTGCTGGTGTGGGCCTACACCCAATCACAGAATCTAGTACAGTAGGTAAGGAGGTGGTCAGGCAGTACTCCTCTTTGTACAGTTTTGCTTCTGGTTCCTCCATATCCCATTAAAATTTACTTTTTCTGACTACCTTTTAAGTTGTATTCAGCAGGAGAGCCTGTGACTGAGTCTTGTTGTTGAATTTCTACTCCTGCTTTATCTAAATGCTTTCAAAATATATTTTAAATGATATGGATAGATAGTGCAAGCAGTTTTAGCTTTTGCTGCTACTAAGCTATTATCTTGACTCTGCCCTCTAAGATCATTTGGACAAGGGGAAGATAAAAATAAAAAAATATATTCTCCTTTTTCATATATCTTCATATGTGAAGTCTTCTCTTGAATAGAAAGATAAGAAATGGAATTCAATATTAATTTGCATTTCAACAGATTTTTCTAGGGGACAGAAACAAGGTAGCAGAATAGAAATAGCAAATAAACCAAACTCTTCCAAAATTAACCCACAGGCCAAACCACATTAAAATACCTCCTCAAATGGAATTGTGAGCAGTAGAAGAGGCAAAAGGTCAAAATTAAATAATTTTGTTTGTTTGTTTCATTTCACCCAGGATAAGACAATTTAGAAGATTTAGAAGAGAGGTTTGTGATACTAGGATGGGGGTCATTCTTTAGACCTTTAACAAAGGTGTGACAGCAACAGCTGACTTTTTCAGGAACTTTCAACCCAACAACATTAAGACAGTCAGAAAATGGATTAGAAAGAAATTATAAGGAACTGTGGGTACAGTTGGTGCTGATAGGCACCTATATGCAATATAGAATCACACTTCCATGTAGAGAGGAGTGCTTGTGGTCAGTTACAAAGAAAAAAGGCACCTAAGCACAAGCTTACAACTGCCACTACTTATGCCTACAGAGGAGGGCAGAAGAAAAATAAATAATAGGAAGCAACTTTCTGACCTCAAATTGACATTTATTAAATGAGTTATAAATCATAAAAGTCAGGGTCAAAGACATCCAGCACTTTATAAGACCCAGAAATAAGAAAATGGCTGGTTCACAAAAATTATGTTTAAGTCAGATTTCCCAAACTTGCCTACCAAATGGAGGGGGTGTGCATTATCAGGTAAATATTACTTCTCAAGAGGAAAACAGTAATTTCTCCTTCTAGAAGGTTTCTTTCTTCCAGAAAATTTTTTCTTATATTCTTATGGGAGGAGATTATATAACTTTTTGCCCCACATATATTAACAAAAAATTTAAAAAGAGGCAAGATAATTCTGCTGCTTCAAAGACAACTGAGCTGTCATAAATCTGTACACATTCCAGGATTCATGCTATAAGAGAGAATGAAGAAAAGCAGGACTTTGCAAAAATGGCCAAAGGCAACGGTTTGCAAAAGAAGGTCTGGATAACTGTTTATCCATACATGAATTAAGAGAATAAATACTCTTCAAAAATAGTATCACCTTGGGAATTGGAAATACCAAGAAGAAGAAGAAGAAGAAGAAGAAGAAGAAGAAGAAGAAGAAGAAGAAGAAGAAGAAGAAGAAGAAGAAGAAGAAGAAGAAGAAGAAGAAGAAGAAGAAGAAGAAGAAGAAGAAGAAGAAGAAGAAAGAAGAAGAAGAAGAAGAAGAAGAAGAAGAAGAAGAAGAAGAAGAAGAAGAAGAAGAAGAAGAAGAAGAAGAAGAAGAAGAAGAAGAAGAAGAAGAAGAAGAAGAAGAAGAAGAAGAAGAAGAAGAAGAAGAAGAAGAAGAAGAAGAAGAAGAAGAAGAAGAAGAAGAAGAAGAAGAAGAAGAAGAAGAAGAAGAAGAAGAAGAAGAAGAAGAAGAAGAAGAAGAAGAAGAAGAAGAAGAAGAAGAAGAAGAAGAAGAAGAAGAAGAAGAAGAAGAAGAAGAAGAAGAAGAAGAAGAAGAAGAAGAAGAAGAAGAAGAAGAAGAAGAAGAAGAAGAAGAAGAAGAAGAAGAAGAAGAAGAAGAAGAAGAAGAAGAAGAAGAAGAAGAAGAAGAAGAAGAAGAAGAAGAAGAAGAAGAAGAAGAAGAAGAAGAAGAAGAAGAAGAAGAAGAAGAAGAAGAAGAAGAAGAAAATCTGAGGTCTGGGACAATATCTCACCACCTCCAGATTAGAAGAACCCTGCATTAAAACAGAATATTAATATAAAGTTCAAAGTCAAGAAATAGGCTGAAAAATGAGAAGAAAAAAATAATGACTTTAAAAGCTAGCGTGATAGCCTGGAATGCCAAGACACAAACTCGAAGAACCCAATAATGTTTAAAAAAACTTTAAGCAGAGCCTCAAAAATGGAATGGAAAGAAGGCTTAAAAATTAACTGAAGGAAATAATTTCTTAAAAACTAAAATTGAGGTATTGGGAGTTAATGATTTCATGAAAATTCAAGAAAAAAATAAATTCATTGGATGGAAAAAAAATGTAGAAGAGAGTGAAATATCATTGGAAAAACAGTTATACCTTGAACATAAATTAAGGGAAGGTAATTTAAGGATTATTGAACTACCTGAATATCATACCAATTCTAGAATCTAGACGTCATATTTTAAGAAATTATCAAGGAAAACTGCTTTAATAACCCAGAATCAGAAGATAAAATAAAAACTGAGACAATTCCATTGATCACTTCCTACTCCAAAATTAATATTCCCAGGAATATTAGAGCCAATCCAAATCCGAATTTTAGAAGAAAATATTACAATATCACAGACATTGGCATACTACTAATATAACATAAGAAATGATGAGTAAGAGAAATATAATGTAAAACCGAAGTGAGCAGAACCAGGAAAATACTTTTCATAGTAACAGCAATATTGTAGGATGAACAACTTTGAGTGACTTAGCTATTATCAGCAATATAATGATCCAATATAATCCCAAAGACTCATAATGAAAAATGTCATCTTCCTCCAGAGAAATAACTGACAGAGTTTGAATGTAGATTGAATCATGTTATATTTTACTATATATTTTTTGTTCTTCAAATTTTCTTCCACAAAATGACTAATATGGCACATTGTTTTACATGTTTGCACATGCAAAATCCATTACAAATTGCTTCCTGTCCTTGGAAAGGGAGAGGGGGAGGGAGGTTTGGGTGAAAAGGGATAAATTATAGCTCAAACTTTTAAAAAATGAATGTGAAGGTTTGTTTTTCATGTATTTGAGGAAAATTAAATATTATTAAGAAAGAAAAGATATGTATCATATTTTCTTCATACCCTTCATCAATATATGAAAGTGAAAAGGCAAAGGATAAGCTGATAAAAAGAATAATTGTTTATCAACCACAAATGATAACATATGCCTTTAGAGGAGAACAGAGACAGAGAACCAGGGAACCAGGGAACCAGAGAACTAACACTTGGAGTAGAATGTACAAAATTTCCAATCATTTATATGACCAAAAACTCAAACCGGAAATTATTAATTAGATTGAATTTAAAATAGAATAAAGGGTCCTGTGAATATGAGACTGGGAAGAAGGAAGTTGATAAACTCAAATATATATGGAATTGAATCTAATATGGCAAAAGAATAAATATATGATATAAAATTAATGTCAAACTGCCCTTAGACTATCATATTAATACAGTTTTAATTATTGCAAAGCCTGTGACCTTTGATTCAACCTCATTGATTATAAATATACAAAATCGATGTAACCAACCAACATAATCTTTGACTTCTCATTTTCTCTCCTCCTTTCATATCAAATCCACTGCCAAATATTGTCATTTTTACAATAGTAATATTTCTAATATAAACTCTTTTCTCTCTTCTGATGCTGCAAACATCCTAGGGCAAGCCTTCCTAAATTCATGTCTAGACTTTTGCAATAATCTATCTGGTTCTTCTAACTGTCTCAGATATCTCTACTCCAGTCTTTCCTGCATGAACCAGTGAAATTGATCTTCCTTAAGCACAGCTCTTTACAATATCATGTCTTCCCCACCCACTTTTTCAATAAGCTACAATGTCCCCTTATTACTTTAAATATCATATATAAAATCAAACCTCTCTTTGCTTTTAAGGCATTTTATAACCTGGTTTGATCCTATCTTTCCAGTTTTCTTATATGGTACTCTCTTCTCTATACCCCATGACCTAGTCATATTGGCCTCCTTTCTGTATCTCACACATCTGAATACAGACATATTCAAAGGCTGTCTCTTGGCTAGAATTCCTTCTGCTACCCGATTTCCTTAAATTGTCCACTAAAATCAGATCTTCTATAAGAACTCTTTCCCAGTCTTTTCTCTGAGATTATACTCAATTTATGTGTATACATATATATATATATATATATAATACATACAAGGATATACATACATACACACACCTCTATGTATGTGTATAGTTAACAAAGATTGCTTTCATGTTTTCTACCTGTAGAGTGAGAAAAGCTAGTTGGAAACTAGCACTCATCTCTCCAACTTTGTTCTGTGACTGAGATGTAAAAGTTATTCTCTTTTCTAGAGTCATTGTAATCCATTGACAAGACAATAGTCAGTATGATTAGCGATCACCAAGGATGCAGTAGATGTCTTCACACCTTTCATATCTGATCAAGTTATAAGTGCCCCACAATGCCACCTTTAGCCACTTTCTTGACCACTGCAACAAATTAATTTCATCTGCTCATTCTGCAAGGACAAGTCTCAAAGACAAATTTGAGGTTGGTCAATTATCCTTACCTTGGTTTAATACATCTTTTCAAATGTTTTTTTTTTTCTTTTTTCCAGAGAGTGACCACTAAAGATGCTACACTTTTTTGGAGCAACAGATGAGAGTTGGAGAAGCACTAAATACTTCAAAGAGCAGGTTATGCCTTAACTGATACTTTTAGAAAAGTGGGGGGGCAGCTGGGTAGCTCAGTGGATTGAGAGCCAGGCCTAGAGACGGGAGGTCCTAGGTTCAGATCAGCCTCTTCCTAGCTGTGTGACCCTGGGCAAGTCACTTGACCCCCATTGCCTAGCCCTTACCACTCTTCTGCCTTGGAGCCAATACACAGTATTGACTCCAAGACAGAAGGTAAGGGTTTAAAAAAAAAAGAAAAGAAAAGTGACAACATTAACAGATATCACTGAAGAAAGAGTATAATCTAGATATTTGAGTGAATAGAGGCAAGAACTGGCATGATCATTTAGGGACCAGATATTTGTCCAAATTAAATGGAATACAGAATATATAAAAGTAATATTATAAAATATGGATACCAAGGTAGGTAGAAGCCAGATTTGTGAAAGGTTCTAGGTGAGATAATTATCACTATTTCAATTCTGTTTGCTGAAATACCATATTATTCAGCAGACTTTGGTCATAGATGAAATTATGGATTTGGAGTTTGTGTTGAATTTCACTGGTGCAGTTATTGACACAGTCACTGGATGATGATTTAAGGACTAAACCCGTTGTGAGACCATTCACATCATTCTGACAAATATACACAAAATGCTTGTAAATACTCATTATTATTAATATTGAGTATTATTATTTATATCTTTAGGTGTCTAATAAAAAATACAAATTTAAGGGCAGAAAAAAGAGATTTGTAATGCCATGAGAAATGAATCTTTCACATGTTTTCTGGAACACAAATCCTTTTAGAATTGTAAAGCTACTTTGACTAATATTTGAGAATAATGTAACCTTATACCATGAGATGATAGAATTGGAATAAAAATATATGAATATCTCTGATCAGCTCATGAATTTTTTTAGAGACTGATTAGTAAGAGATTTAGGAATTAAAAAAATAAATCCCATAAATTTAATTTTTTGAGGGCATAAAAATCCTCTATCAATATCCTTAATGAAAGCCAAAGAAGTTTCTCTATAGCATTTACTCTAAAAAGAGAACTTGTACCCAGGATATATATGTAGAATTTTTATATAATATTGAATCCACAAGCCATCTGAGTAGGAGATGCATTACTATCATGATTAATAAGTTTCTCCCAATTTATGATAACCAATGCAAATATTATTTCTTGAAAAAAATTACATTTTTCATGTGAATCTAATAGATTATTTTGTCCAATTAATAGCTAGAGGGATTATATCACTGAGCTACTATACACTAGTTATCATAACATTGATTATATATTTAAAGGTGGGAAGGAACTTAGAGATTATATTTCACTTAATAAATGAGGAAACTAAAATGCAAGGAGAAGAAAAGATTTGTTAGAGATCAAGCAGTAAGTTACAGGATTCAGTTCCAAAAAATAGTTTTTTGACTATATCACACCAATAGTATGATATATAAATTTACTTAAAGAATTGGCATAGGTCATAAAATTCTGCATTGTAGCTTCTAATAATATTTTTATTTCTTTGTTGTAATTTTACTTTATTTTGTCACTTCTTTGAATTTGTCTTCTTTTTTCTTATTAATTAAGGTTTATTCTTTTCAAATTTAATTTTAAGTTTGATTTTTCCAGATTATAGGTCGATACAATTTTAATTCACACTCCCTGACATTTTGAAATCCTTGTTCTCTTCTTCCCTCAAATCTCTTTCCCCTTCATCAAGAAAACAGGTAATATGATATAGACAGTACATATGTTATTATACAATTCCTATTTCCATGTTTGTCATGTTGTGAAAAAAGACACATATTACACAAAAAAGTCATGATGGAACTAAAGTAAATAATTGTTTGTTTTCATCTGCATTGAGATTGTGTGTCTCTTTTATTTCAGTGGTTCAAGTTATATTGAAATAACTAGCTTTTAGTTTTCCTTATTATTTCTATACTTTATTCTCTTTAATTATTTCTCCTTGAATTTTCAGATTTTCTTTTTTTGCTAATTCATGTGTTTTTGTTGATTTTTCTAATATTTAATTGCATGTTTAAATCATTAATCTTTCCACTTTTCATTTTTTTAAAATATATATTCTTACAGATATTGTTTTCCTCTAAATTTTATAATCTTACGAAGCTAAACATAACCATCTATCTCTGGTTGATTTTCATTTAACATTTTTCTTCCCAAACTGTATTCCTTTCATATTTATAACTTGTTATTGAGATATTTATGTAATTTTCATAGATATTTTTACCTAAATACCCCTTTTTTCAAGATAAGATTTATATAAATATTTTATTTCAATTTATTAATTACAAATCTTAGTCTTTGATGACTAATGAAAGTTAAACATTCAGTAGTGCCAAAACTGTAAAGCTTTAAAAAAGATGATAATAGTTACCTTTCCTCTCTAATTATCCAAAGCATAAAAAGAAATGCATCTTTTGGTTGACAATGTATATTTAAAATGAGAGTTTTTTTCTATCTTTTTCAATGAATGGTAGAGATGGAAAAGGTATGGAAATGTTTATTATAAACTAAATTAAAAGAAATAAGCAGAGTATATAAGGTAAAAGTTGTATATTCAAATCTGTATTATGTTTTAGTTATTGAAATATTTCATTTTTAATCATTTTCTCTCAATATTCAATATTTGTCTCTCCTCTGAGAATAATACCATATAGCATATTTTGAAGAGAATAAAAGAGAAAATAAGGAAATTAATTATTATATATAAAGACTGATTTATATATATATACAAGTAGAGGAAATAATGCTAAGCATTATTAGTACAGAAGACAATGGTGTGTCTTGGCAGAGTCTACTACTTCAATTAAAATTATAATATATGTAGAATTTTTAACATTTAGTTGGGAGAGATAGATTGGGGTCTGTCAACTTGCTAAAATACAGAACCATTAAGAAGGCTGCAAAATCTAGTCTTTAATCAGGATATAGATAGTATTGAATATTTGGCCTCCACATAGAGTCAAGCACCTAAAAACCACATAGATCCAATGGCTCTGGGACTCTGGGAACAGTATCTCTGTGAGAATCACCACATGAGATGATTCTCCAAAGAACAATAAAACATAGAGATCTTATATACCTTTTATGGAACTAGGTACAGCAAACATACATTGACAGGCTGTAAGCAGGCTTGGGAAAGAGACTGTAGCCAGAGGCTGAGGTATCAGGTAGTGGTCTACTACAATGGATACAAAAAGGATAATTCTTGCATAGGTGCTGGTCTTCTTGGGAATAGATCACTGATATGATGGAGGAAATTTCTAGTATAAAAAGTGTACTTAACATTTGACTGCTTCTACTAACACCACCTAAACTGGGATCATTAAGTACTTTCAGGTCTATTGTTCATTTTGAAATGTGTAAGTCTGGGACTTGCCTGGGGTGAGTTCTCAGGGGACAGGGACAAATTCAGGTTCCCAAAAATCCAGTTGATAGATCAATTCATGAATATTTATGCTAATGGGGTTTTAAATTTATTAGTAGAAAATCAAAAGTCAGTGTTTATATTTGGTAATAATTGTGATACAAAGTCAAGATTATAATTTTCATTTTTACAAGAAGGGAACTTTGTAACCTAAGAAGAAATTGACAGTATTTAGCACTTAATTATATGATAGGGGCAGCTAGAAGATAGAGTGTCAGGATGAAATCACAAAGACATATATTCCTGAGTTCAGATCTGGCCTCAGACACTTAATAGCTATGTGACCAGGGGCAAGTCATTTAAACACATTTGTCTCAGTTTCTTCACATGAAAAATGAACTGGGGAAGGAAATGGCAAACCTCTTCAGCAACTTTGTCAAGAAAACCCTAATTGGGTTTATAAAGAGTGGAACATGATTGAGACAACTGAATGATAAAACATATGATCAAAAAACAAAAAAACACTCTTAATGATATGAAATATAAGTGGAATTTGAGGAATTGAAAGTGCACTGAATTTCCAGATGGAATTAACAGTGGTGTTCTTAAAAAATGGGATTATATGGTATCAAACTTGGAAAGCACAGAACCATCAAAGTAGTTAGAAAGAATAATCTTTAATCAGGAAAAGTGGGAGAATGCTCTATTGGCCCCTACAAAGAGTCATGCACAAGGTACAACACAGATATAAGTTCAGGGGCTCTGGGAACACTTTAGACTGGAAAAATATATCACTAAAGGGAATTTTCCAATGAACTGAAGAATGGGAATGGAGGACAGGAAGGACAATTGATTGGCCTACATGGAGAAAAGGGAAGTTTTCATATGAGGATTTTTAATTTGTTCTCTTTCTAGTTTTTTTTTAATTTCCATGTCCAATTAATTGACCTTTGCCCTCTGTAATTTGTTAATATATGAACTTAAGGATATGAATTTCCCCCTGAGTACTGCTTTGGCTGCATCCCATAGATTTTGAAAGGATGTCTCATCATTGCCATTTTCTTCAATAAAGTTGTTAATTGTTTTTATAATTTGTTCTTTAAGTAACCAATTTTGGACCATTATATTTTTAATTTTCCAATTAATTTTTTTATTTTCCTCTCCATGTACCCTTACTAATTATGATTTTCATTGCATTGTTATCTGAGAAGGTTGCATTTATTATTTCTGCTCCTTTGCACTTCTTTGCAATATGTTTATGCCCTAATACATGGTCAGTGTTTGTGAATGTACCATGTACCATGTGCTGCTGAAAAGAAGGTGTTTTCCTTTTTGTCCCTATTTATTTTTCTCCACATATCTACTAACTCTAATTTTTCTATGATTTCATTAAATCTTTTACCTCTTTCTTATTTATTTTTTATTTATCTAGTTCAGATAGAGGAAGGTTCAGGTCTCCCACTAGTATAGTTTTTCTATCTATTTCATCCTTGAGCTCCACTTGTTTGTCCTTTAAAAATTTGGATGCTATGCCATTTGTTGAGTACATGTTGAGAACTGATATTTCCTCATTGTCTATACTACCTGTTATCTGTATGTAATTACCTTTCCTATCTCTTTAAACTAAATATAGTTTTTACTTTGACTTAGTCAGATATCATGATTGCGACTCCTGTCTTATTTTTATCAGTTGATGTCCAATAGATTTAGCTTCTTCCTCTTACTTTTACTATTTGCATGTCTACCTTCCTCATTTGTCTTTCTTGTAGACAGGATATGGTAGGATTTTGGCTTCTAATCTACTCTACTATTTGCTTGCATTTTATGGGTGTTTTCATTCCATTCACATTCAGAGTTATGATTACCAGCTGTGTGTTTCCCATCATTTTGATTTCCACTCCTTGTTTTGCCTTTTCTTCTTTCACTTCTTCCTAATTCTCCAATGTTTTGTTTCTAATCAGTCCCCCTAATTACCACCCTTATTTTACTTCCCTTTTTACCTCCTCTCCCTTCTTATTCACCTCTTATTTTATGTACATTCTTTTTAAACTGCTCCCCACCCTTCCCTCCCTTGTACTGGTTCCCTCCCCACCAGTCTTTTTGTTACTTCCCTATAGGGAGCAAATCAATTCTCTGCCACAATATATTGGATTATTCTTATCCCTTTGAGTCAATTTCAATGCATGTAAGAGGCAAGTATTTTCTACCTCCAACATCTTTACCCTTCTAGTGTATTGATGTTCTCCCCTCTCCCACCATGAGTTTCTTTGTGACATATAAATTTACCCTCTTTATTTACTTTTCTGATTTCTTTTAGTATTAACTTCTTCTTTAGTTCTTGTATATAAATGGATATATATATATATACACACACATATATATGTAATTTTGCATTCATATATCTATATTCATATTTAAGTCTTGGCATTTCATCCAATTCAGTTTGTCACTATTCCCTCGAACTGCAATTCTTCTAGCTGCACAGGTGAAAATAACAATTTTTAAGAATTATCAATGACCTCTCTTATAGTCATCTATATCATTTTGGCTTATTGAGTCTCTTAAAAAAAGGTTTTTGTTTTTGTTTTTTTCCTTCTTTCTCAGTTACCTTTTGATGATTCTCTTGAGTTCTATGCTTTGGTATCAAATTATCTGTTCAGGTCTGGTCTTTTCTTTACAAATGCTTGGAATTCTTTCCATTTTGTCAAATGCACATACTTTTTCCTGTGAGTAGTCAGTTTTGCTGGGTGATTGATTCTTTGTTTTAGACCTAGTTACCTTGCTTTCTGGAATATCATATTCCATGCCTTTTGGTCCTTCAGTACAGATGTGGCCAGATTCTGTGTTATCCTAACTGTGGTTCCATGGTATCTGAAAGACTTCTTCTTAGCACCTTTTAAAATTTTTCCTTGGTTTGGTCGTTTTTTTTTTAATTTGGCTATAACATTCCTGGGTATTGTCAGTTAGGGATTAAGTACAAGAGGTGGTCTGTGGATTCCTTCAATCTCCACTTTTCCCTCTTGTTCTAGAGTATCAGGGCAGTTTTCTTGGACAATTTCCTGCTGTATGATGTCAAGGATTTTTCTTTTGTCATGGTCTTCTGGTAGAGCAATGATTCTTAACTTGCCTCTCATGGAAGGATTTTCTAAGTCTTCTGTCTTGTTAATGAGGTGCTTCATATTTTCCTTAATTTTTTCATTTTTTTATTTTGTTTTATAGTGTCCTGCTTCCTTGTGAAGTCCCTTTTTTCTAGTTGTTGTATCCTGGTTCTTAAAGACTGGGTTTCATCCCTGGATTTTTGGTCATCCTTCTCTTTCTGGTCTGATTTTCTTTGGAGGTCACCTTTCATCTTCTTTGCCTCATTTTTCTTCTTTGCCTCATCTTTCATTGCCTTTGCCTCATTTTAAAACTAATTGAATTTGGCTTTCAAGACACTATTTTCTTTCTTTACTTCAAGTGCCTCTATTTCCGGATGACTTATCTTGGTTTTTAAGTTCTTTTCCCAGTTGTCTTCAGCCTCTCTTAATTATATTTTGAATTGTATTTTTAGGTCTCCCAGAGCCTCTATCCAATTTGCTGAAGTTTCTGTTTTTGATTTTTGTTTTTTTGTTTGGTGTTCCCTTATCCTTCTCTGTTCCATTTGCTCTTTGTTCATTGCCTATATAGAAGCTATAATTTGTAATTGCAATTTCTCTTTTCTTTTTCTCTTATTTGCTCATATTTACTCTTTCTTTACACCCTTAAGGTACCTGAGCTCTTGATCCTCTTATTTTTTTGTGGTTTTGGGCTTTTCTTTCTGCCTTCAACCATGGAGCTTTGTCAGTAAATCTCTCCTTGCAGTCTGTGGTAGAGGAGTGTTGGAGCTTGAGCTTTCTTGCCCTCTTGAGCCTTTGATGGGATCAAGTCCTGCTGGGTTGCTGGATGTACCCTGAGGCCAAAACTTTGGTAAGGGGGTGGGTCAATATGGAGTGTCTCCGCTGCTGCAAATAGGCTCCAGCTCTGAGCTCTGTGTTTCTACTCTAACTACTTCCCCACTGCCTGTGTTGGTTGCTCTGAGCCTGGCACAGATTTGCCTTCAAGGTACTCCCTCCAGACCAGCACCTTGTCCACCCAGAGTTTCTAGCTGCTGCTGGAGGCTTAGTGCTCTATGTTGGGGAGAGGTCCCAGGACCTTCCTTCTTCCTTATCCTTAAACCTGAGTGTTCTTGAATTCTGGCTTTTGGATATGTACCTTTTAAGTTGAGTGTAGAAGGAGGGTTCCTTAGCTCTGTCTTTTTGTTAGTTTTGATTTTTCAGTCCCGTAGGAACTTTTAGTTTATAATCAGTAAGGAAGAGTTTTCAGAGGTCTGATCATTTGCTACCTCTACACCACCATCTTGACTCAGCCCCTTAACATTATAATGTGTTATTTTTGAAAACTTAGTTTACAGGATTTTAACTCTGTATATTTTAATGTAATGTATATTTCTCCCCCATCTCATCATTCCTCTGAGTATCTACTCTTTTCACATTGTAAGAGAAACTTTTGAAATCTTGTTGAAGTTTTCTTAGAAATCCTTTGGCCTTAACATATTTTGAGTCAAAGAGCCTCATGACCTATGCAGGGTTAAAAATATCAATACAGATATAATTAGCTATGAATACAATTTGTTCTTAAAGAATAATGGAACATTTAGGAAGTAACCTTCAATTATGGGTTATTAATCAGAAAAAAAATGCTTTACCCACTTCCTATAGAATAGATAAAAACATTTCAACTCCCTGTGGGCTTAATGGCAATTCTTTATTATTTTAGAGAAACTGGTTGAAGCTGCAGTACCATTAAAAAAGTCTTATTTCAGAAACAAGTGATTTAAGCTCCTACAATAAAGTGTTGGTCAAGAGTCACTTTATTGCCAAATGTGTCTTTCATTGTGAAAACAACATAGCAAAATATGAAAAGCAAAAAGAGAATCTCTGGTGGGAAGCTTTCTAATTTAGTTTTTTGTTCTTAATGACCTTTGATTTCCAACAGTTTTTCACTTGTAAAAATGGAATGAAGTAGTTACAGCTGTCCCAGTAATTGCTTAGCATTAAAAAAAGTGAAATCATAACATCAACTTTAGTTTGGAAACTGGTGCATTGGTCATCTTCAAAATATAACAGAAATTTTGTGTTGTCTAGGGAAATAATGTAAAATGAGAGAAGGTAAAAAGGTGGTCGGGTTGTTCTATGGGACTAGCTAATTTTATTTTTCTGTTCATAATTTTTAACATTGCTATCTCACCTATAAGATCAACTATATTTTTTTCACATTGACGAGTAGAGTGCTTTCAGAGATGGTGGTCCTTATTTGCAAAGAGTATTATGAATTAGGTCATATCAGCATACACCGACTTGAAAACTGAAATTATTCTTTCAATAAGCTACTTTGGGTTTTCACAGGACTACAGATATTTGACAACACTCATTGTGGGACTAATTTCATTCATCATTGTTATGAACAAAGCAGCCAATGAACTTTATCTACTGATGATGCAGAAACAGAGAGTCTTCATTCCTGTCTCCTTACTTTGACTCTTCCATTTGCACATATCACAGAATTCCTTTTAATGATATTTATGAAAGTTACTATTTATGGATTTCATCAAGATTTTTTGAAAATTTTCATTTCTATCTTATGTACATTTCCCCCCATCACTAATTTACTTTGATTACTCAGAGTATTTTGGTGTAAAGGACACTATTTACAGTGACACTTAATTATTGGTTCAGTTTTCTAACTAGCTGTATCCTAGACAAGACACTTTACCTTGTGTTTCAGTTTTCTTATATGTGAAATTGAAGGGTTTGTACTTGATGGTTCCTAAGATCTCTTTGAAATTAATATTTTGTCCTTCCATAAAAGTAATCATTCCACATAAGCTAGCATGCAAAATTCACAAACATTGTAATAGAGGGGAAAGTGTCAGAGATTAATCAAATGACAAAAAATACATGTATCTCTAATATACTAAAAAAAAAGAACTCTCACTTATCTGATATTCCTAAATCTATATTATCCATGCCTATGCAAAATATAAATGACAGTCCTATTAACAGAACAGATTTCTTTTGATCATGGTCATGTACTCAATCCACATGGAACAAAAACAAAACAATTTAATTTTTTTACTTTTTCAGATGATTTGGCTTCCCACAGATTAGTAGTTACATATGGAAATATCACAATTATAAGTAAAATTATTGAGAATGTTCTTTTAATGTCAGAGAAAAAAGTATATAAGAACATATGACTTTTTTCTTCTTTTTGGTCTTTTTAGTTCAGAATGTTAAATTGAGAATTTAAAAAATAGTTTATTAACATAGAGGAGTGCTTCATTAATTATAATGACCTTTCCATTTCTTTCAACATAAATCCTGTTAAACACATTTCATAAGATTTGCTTCATTATCTTTTCATTTAAATCATCATCATTGACACACCATTTAATTAGGGTTGTTGTGTAGGTATTGACAGCTAAATTTCTATATTCATCACATGCACTTTAATTTGACTAAAATAATAAATCTTATCCATTCCAATGTCACTATCTATTAAAGAAATTAATAAGGCATCATCCCATTAAACTCAGCTTGTATAATATGTTATTTATAATTGAAGGATTTGAGGTGGGGTATATTTATTGAAAACATATTTTGCTTAAGCCATCATTTATAACTTTAAACAACTATTTAACCATAAGTTTAAACTTCAAGTGGATTTAGTTTCATTAGTAATGTGTTGAATCTTTGGTTATATGTTTTAATTGAATAATTTTATTAAATTAATTAATTTAGAATACTTTTCCATGATTACATGATTTATGTTCTTCCCCTCCTCTTCCCCCCTCCATAGCCGACATTCAATTCCATTAGGCTTTACATGTGTCATTGATCAAGATCTTTGGTTATATTTTGACAAAAAAAAGTATGGGTTGGGCTATATAGGGAAGATCATTTAGAGCCTAATGTGAGTAATTTCTATTTTGGCCTAGAGAGAAAATAGAGCCTTTGAAGTTTATTGAGGAGAAAAAACATCTATCTATCCTTCTATGTTTATACATGTATATGCGTGTATCTGTTCTCTATACATGTGTATAACATGTGTAAATATGTATTATACCTAGCTATGCATATATGTATATGTATATAGCAAGGTTAGATAAGGGCCTAAGCTGTGATGGTAGCTGGATAAGTGGAGAGAAGAGACCAAATATCAATTTATATGATGTATTGATAGAAACAGTAAGACTCAGACACTGTTTAGATATGTTTAGTGAAGGAGAATAAGTAATCTAGTATCATGCTCAGGTTGCAAACTAGGGAATAGATTAGATACTGAAAAGAATCTTTTTGTATGAAAAAAAAGAAGCATAGGGAGCATATTTTGTACTTGTATGACTCTCCCCCAAAGACCTAAATAACTCTTTGGATGTTGTTTAATAGCTTGTATGCTTAGATTTAAAGTGGAAGTTGTGTCCAATCTTTATAGTCTATGGTATCTGGCACTGACCTATATAGTTATGAATAACAATAAAAATTTATTAAAATTATTTAAAATGAAAGGAATGAGCTGAATTATGATGTAGTTGTGCAGTGAATGAAAGTTATCATTGAATAAATTGAACAAACATTTTATGGTAATTGCTATTGGTGAGATCTACTCGACTTCAATATAATAGTCACACAGCTTTTGTTTGTGAGGAAAAAATTGATAACTTAATAACTATACCCTATAAGATGCCTTATATTCTTCTGGGATTTAGTGGATTAGGTGAGAGTTATAAGAAGAGTGAAGAAAGACTCAGAGGATCATATATTTAGAACTGAAATGGAATTCAAGTCTTTGGAACTTCCAGGTTAAGATGTCTCCAGAGTAAAAGCAAGGTCCTTCTTCTCCTCTCCACCGACCAATATAAAGTGCCTCAAAAGGACAAAACCAAAATCAGATAAGTGAAGGGGCTCCACTGTATGGCACAACATTTAAGCTAGGCAGAGTTGGGCATTTCCACACTAAAGGGGGCCAAATAACCTCCACCGAAGCACAAGTTCACCACCCATTCCCCACTCCACCTATGGCAAGAGAATCAGAGAGAGCACGGGGCAACCTCTAGGTTTTGGGAGGAGGGGGATAGCTGAGGACACCACAGACTTACCCCTGAGAGCAGCAAAACTTGGGACCTCAAGAGCCTGAGGAACACCTAGTTTGTGCACAGAGACAGAACAGGGTTGCATAAAGCAGGTGCTGCTTAAAAAATTGCCTCAGGGCAAAAATGTCTCTGGAGCTCAAAAGAAAGATCTCCCACCTTCCTCACTAAGACTTCTGACCAGAAAGGAACAAAGTAATGGTCACCAACAACCAAAAACTACAACCCACAACTACCAAAAAAACCCAAGAGAAAACCTTGACCTTAGATAATTTTTATGTGGAAAAACTCCAGACTAGAGAGGAGTTAACAGAAGATTACAAACAAATAAACACATCCAAAACTTACCAAAAAAAATGGAAATCAGTCACAAGCTCTAGAAGAGCTCAGATTTGAGATGATGAACCAAATTAGAAAGATAGAAGAAACTTGGCAAGAAAAGTGGGAAATAGTTCAAAAAGAAAATAATACAAAAAAAAGAAAAAAGAAAAGAAAGATAATTTAAAAGAAAGAAGCTCAGAAATCACATAAAATGATAAACAAATTAGAGACCAGAATTAAATAGCTGGAAACCATGAAAAGCAGGATGGACCAAACTGAAAAATAAAATCAAAACATGATAGCTGAAAAGAAGTCATTAAAGTCCAGAACTGTTCAAGTAGAAGCTAATCATTTCACAAGACAGCAAAAATTAATAAAGCAAAGACTCTTTTCCTTCCTGTGTTGCAGCTTTGATCAATTTGGCTTTTTGAACAATTAGATTAGCTTGGGCACATGGGTTTTTCTTTTAAATTTTGTTAGATAAATAATTTTTATTCTTTCACTTGTGGTGATTATTAATAAATCCTTAAAATATATAATGTTTGGAGTTATTATATTAATTTTAATTTTCACATTGAAAGAAGTGCCCATGGCAAGATAAAATATCCAATTTCTCTACTCACTTTAAAGTTCTGAAGTCCCTTCATGTCTTGCCAATTAAATGAGAGAGTAAAAATGAATTAATACTACAATAAATACTACAATACAGTTTTACTAATAACAAAGTGAGAGAGAAAGAGGTTACTTCAGGTGAATAAGCAGAACATACTGCCAAAGACGTATACCTGAAAACTTTACCAGAGAAAAATTCCAAAAACCCTGCAGTATGGATTTCAACAAAAATGATCTTCCAAACATCCTGACATAAAGTGAGCACATAACTTGAAAGGATGCTGGATAAATGTAGTTTAGGTGTATCAAATTTCTATTTGCACAACTATTATAGTAAAAGAATAATTCACAGTTAGAGTTTGGGTGACTAAGTGGTTAAGATGATGAGCAAAAAAGAGAAGGGGGAATAGAAGAGGGCACCAAGAGAAACTTAAAGGAATAAGAAAAATAGGATAATCTATACCACATGAAGAGGCACATGAAGAGAATAAAGGAAGGAAAGGAGGGGAGAGGGAATTTAATAGACCCTAAAGAAAAAGAAGAGGGGAATGAGAAGGGAGGAGGTGGAAAGGGAAGTAAATTAAGGGTGGGGATTAAGGGAACTGATTAAAGCAAAACACTGGTGTAGAAGAAAATAGTGAAAGAAGAAGGTACAGGATTAGGAAAGACAATCAAAATCATAAGGAAAACACAGGTGGTAATCAAAACTCTGAATGTAAATGGGATGAACTCACCCTGAAAACAAATAGCAGAGTGGATTAGAAACCATAATCCCACCATATACTGTCTACAAGAAACAAACATGAGTCAGGTAGTGTTACAAGGGAATCACTTTAAAAGACTGATATATATTAATTTAAGGTCGCCAAGGAATCAGCTATGTAATTCCTAAATGAAAAACTCAAGTCAGCCGTCAGCCTTTTTTGGAGTTTAATTACAATAGGAGCAAGAAAGGAATTAGAGATATATATAGAGAGAGAAAGGGGAGAGAAGGGAATAGGGCTTAAATACCCCTTCTGTTTAGGCTGGGCCAAAAGGCCCAAGCCCTTAGATAGCTGGGGCAAAGAAAAGAGATCAGTCCCTTTCACTCACGTGTCCAAAATGGAGAAACAGTCTCAGAGGCCCCCACCTTCAGCTTCCTTCAGAGCAAGCTTCCTCAGAGCCCAGGAACCACACCGACCAAAAACTCAATCCTCCCTCCCCGAGTCTCCAGACCCTCCTATCTTTAAGGACACCATCCAAGTTGCCTCCCCTCAGTCCTCACATCTACCAATCACTCTTCATCAATTTCCCTGTCAATGGAGGCTCTCGCTTAACCCAGGACCGCCCAGAGGTTTCTGGCTTTTGCACATGTCTGTTGAAGGTCATATTTTTCAAATGATTAAATCTTTACTCTTTTGTTACAGCCCTTTCTAAATCCTGTTAACTTGAGTATGGTAGAGATTGGAATAATTAAATTTTGATCTAGGCTGCAGCCCTTACTCAATCCTATTAGGACTGAATAGGGTGGAGATTTATTCCAAGTATCTCCATTGTATCAATTCTAAAATCAATCAAGACTCAAAGAAATTCCTGTTCTATGCTTAAGCATAGGTCAAAGTCCTTTCCATTGTTCAGCAAAAGGTTTTCTGTCCTAAAGTAATCTTAAGAAGGGAAGAGAAGGAACCTCCCATGCCAATGGAGTTCCCATTCCAATAGACTATCAGTAAGAAATTTTCCAAGTATGAAATATCCCAATGGTGAAATTTTCAACAATTATAAGTCTAAGGAAATTTGAGGTTTACAGTAGACACACACAGGTTAAAGGTAAAAGGCTAGAGCAAAATCTAATGGGCATCAACTGAGAAAAAGAAGGCAGGAGTTGCACTCATAATATCTGACAAAGCCAAAATAAAAAATATATTTGATTAAAAGAGAGAGGGAAGGTTATTACATCTTAAGAAAGAACACTATAGACAATGAGGATATATTAGTACTCAACATGTGTGCAGCAAATGGTATAGCACCCAAATTTTTAAAGGAGAAACAATTCTAGATTAAGAAGGAAATAGATAGTAAAGCAATACTAGTGGGAGACCTGAACCTTCCTCTATCAGATCTAGATAAATCAAACCAAAAATAAAAAAAGAAAGAGGTAAGAGATTTGAATGGAATCTTAGAAAATTTAGAGTTAATAGATATATGGAGAAAAATAAATAGGGGCAAAAGGAATACACCTTTGTTTCAGCAGCTCATGGTAAATTTATAAGGATCTACCAAGGCAGAAAATAGGGCAAACAAATGTAAAAAATCAGAAATAATAAATGCAATCTTTTCAGATCACAATGCAATGAAAAAAATAATTAACAAATATACATGGACAGACAAACCAAAAATTAATTGGAAATTAAACAATACAATTCTCTAAAATCAGTTAAAGAAAAAATCATAGAAATAATTAATAATTACATTGAAGAGAATGACAATGATGAGACATCCTATCAAAATCTATGGGATACTGCTAAAGCAGTACTCAGGGGCAAATTTATACCCTTGAGTAAATATATTAACAAATTATGGAGGGCAGAGGTTAATGAATTATGCATGTGAATTACAAAACTAGAAAGAAAATGAATTAAAAATCCCCAGATTAAAACCAAATTATGAATCACAAAAATCAAAGGAGAATTTAATAAAATTGAAAGTGAAAGAACTATTGAACTAATAAATAAGACTAGATGCTGGGTATTTTAAAAAAAATTGTTGAGGTGCTGGATAATCTAATAAAAAAAGAAAGAAGAAAACCAAATTAATAGTATCTAAGATGAAAAGGGAGACCTCACCTCTAATGAAGAGGAAATTTAGGCAATCACTAAAAATTATTATGCCTAATTATATGATAATAAATAGGGCTATATAGGTGATATAAGTGAATATTTATAAAAAATATAAATTGCCTAGATTAACAGAAGATGAAATAGAATACCTAAATAATCCAATGTCAGAAAACAAAATTTTACAAGTCATCATATTACTCTCAAAGAAAAAATTCCCAGACTAGATTCATAAGTTAATTCTATCAAGCATTCAAATAATAACTAATCCCAATAGTATACAAACTATTTGACATAATAAGCAAAGAAGGAGTTCTACCAAATTCCTTTCATGACACAAATATAGTACTGACTCCAAAGCCAGACAGATTACAAACAGAGAAAGAAAACTACAGAACAATCTCCTTAATGAACACAGATCCAAAATTCTTAAATAGAATACTAGCAAAAAGACTACAGCAAGTGATCTTGACAGTTATTCATTATGATCACGTGTGATTTATACCAGGAATATGAGGATGGTTCAATATTGGGAAAATGATTCACATTATTGACCATATCAACAAAAATCACATGACTATCTCTATAGATTCAGCACAAAATACAACACTCATTCCTATTGAAAACTCTAGAAAGTATAGGAATAGAAGGGCCTTTCCTAAAAATAATAAACAGTATATGTTTAAAATCATCAGAAAACATCATCTGCAATGAGGATAACTTAGAAGCCTCCACAATAAGATCAGGAGAGAGGTAAGGATATCCATAATCACTTTTATTATTTAACATGGTACTAGAAACATTAGCAGAAGCAATTAAAGGAGAAAAGTATATAGAATGTATTAAAATAGGCAATAAGGAGGCTAGGCTATCACTCTTTGCAGATGATATGATGGTCTAACTTAAAGAATCCTAGAGAATCAATTAAGAAGCTAGTGGAAATAATCAACAATTTTAGCAAAGTTGCAGGATACAAAATAAACCCACATAAATCATCAGCATTTTTATATATTTCCAACATGTCCAGGCAGCAATAGTTAGAAAGAGAAATTCCATTTAAAATCACCCTAGACAATATAAAATTCTTAGGAATCTATCTGCCAAGACAAAAGCAGGAGTTATATGAACACAACTATAAAACAATTTCCACACAATTAAAACAAGATCTAAACAATTAGAAAAACATTAATTATTCATGGGTAGGGTGAGCTAACATAATAAAAAAGACAATCCTACTCAAATTATTTACTTATTTAGTGCCATACCTACCAAACTACCTGGAAACTTTTTTTACTGAATTAGAAAAAATAATTACAATGTTTATTTGAAAGAAGAAAAGATCAAGAATATCAAGGGAAAGAATGGAAAAAAAATAATGTAAAGGAGAGTGGTCTAGTAGTACCAGATATTAAATTGTATTATAAAGCAGTTGTCATCAAAACAATATGGTACTGGCTAAGATACAGTATGAAGGATCAGGGGAATAGAATTGGGGTAAATGACCTCAGCATGACAGTGTATGACAAACCCAAAGATTCCAACTGTTTGAACAAAAATCCACTATTTTACAAAAACTTCAGGGAAAATTGGAAAACAATATTAGAGAGATTATTATCTAATCAAATTCTCACGCCCTACACCAAGGTAAATTCCAAATGTGTGAATGACTTCAATATAAAGAAGGAAATCATAAGTAAATTAGGTGAATATAGAATAGTATACCTGTCAAACCTAGGGGAAAAGAAAGTTTTTAAGACAAAGCAAGAATTAGAAATTATTACAAAGTGTAAAATGAATAATTTTGATTACATTAATTTTAAACATTTTTGTACAAAAACCTCCCAATACAAACAAAATTCAAAGGGAAGCAACAAATTGGGGAAAAAAACCCTTTATAACATAAAACCCTAACAAAGATTTAATTACTCAAATATACAAGGACCTAAATCAATTGTACAAAAGAGCAAGACATTCCCCATTTGATAAATGGGCAAGGGACATGAATAGGCAATTTTTAGATAAAGAAATCAAAACCAGCAATAAGCACATGAAAAAGTATTCTAAATCTCTTATAGAGAAATGCAAAGCTAAAGAACTCTGAGCTACCACATCACACCTAGTAGATTAGCTAACATGACAGCAAAGGGAAGTATTAAATGTTGGAGGAGATATCTTAATATTGGGACATAGATTCATTGCTGGTGGAGTTGTGAATTAATCCATCCATTCTGGATGGCAATTTGGAACTATGCCCAAAGGGCTTCATAAGTTTCTCTGCCCTTTGATTCAACCATACCACTGCTGAGTTTTTGCCCCAAAGTGATCATGGGGAAAAAGACTTATGCAAAAATATTCATAGCCATCTTCTTTGTGGTGGCAAAAAAAAAAATGGAAAATGAAGAGATGCCCTACAATTGTGGAATGCCTGAACAATTTGTGGTATATGCTGGTGATGGAATACTATTGTGCTAAAAGAAATAATGAACTGCAGGAATTCCATGTGAACTGGAATGACCTCCAGGAATTGATGCAGAGTGAAAGGAGCAGAACAAGGAGAACCTCATAGACAGAGTCAGATATTCTGTGGCACAATCAAATGTACTGTACTTCTCTACTAGCATCAATGCAATTATCCAGGACAATTCTGAGGGACCTATGAGAAAGAACCCTTTCCACATTCAGAGAAAGAACTGTGGGAGTAGAAACATAGAAAAATAACTGCTTGATCACATGGGTAGATGTAGATATAATTGGGGATATAGATTCTAAACTATAAACCTAATTCATATATAAATAATATATAAATAGGTCTTGATCAATGACACATGTAAAATGCAGTGGAATTTTACATTGGCTACTGGAGGGGGTGTGAAGAGGGGAGAGAATGATCATGAATTATTTAACCATGGAAAAATATTCTTAATTTATTAATTAAATTTTTGAGGAAACAAAAGAAAGGGTATTCAAAAATAATCTGGTGCAGTTATCTCATTTTAAAATGGTCCCATTAGGCTGAGATTTTTATGAGACACCATAGTAAATGACACAGCTAGGACCTGAATACAAGTCCTCTGTTTCCAAATATTTATTATTATATTAGGTTTATAATAACAATAATAATAATAAAATATAACAATATTCTAAACATTTATTGTAATTATTATATTTACTACAGAAAAATCTGACAGGAATAGAGACTGGACCCATTATTAAATTGATATGAGAACACTGCCCATCATCTTCAGATGAGGAAACTGTATTTGCATGTTCTCAGTGATGTGCAGTTTTAGGGTTAAATAGAGCATCGAAAGGCAAAGTGATTTGTTCAGGGTCAGACAACTAGTATCTCAGATTTGAGACTTCAGCCAAAGTTTTCCTAGTTGTAAGGCTCGGTTTCTGTCCATTCTAATTAGATCTTTTCCCCTACTCAATTAATCCAAGAAATTTGAGGGAAAACGAAAGTCAATAGTAAAAATAGTTGTAGTCAAAAAATTGTTAAATTAATATTTGTGATTGAAATGTTTTCTGTATAATTCAGCTTTTACTGTAAAGCCCTCTGGCAGCAATAAAGAACAGTTTTATAAATTCAGAATGTTTCCAAATAATACTGGAAATCCCGTGAAGGAAGGAATCCCATAATGGTGGAAACATATTTTTTAAATTTGTTGCCAAAGGATCTGAATGTAAATTCAGCCTCTCATTTTTAAATCATATATAACCTTGTCAAATCATTTAATCCTCCAACAAAGCAGTCTCCATACCAACAATATGTCACTTGGAATGTTTGACTAGATACTCAAAAAGGATTTGTATTCCCTATGTAACCATATGATGTTTTAATTCACTTCATTTCACTTTACGCCCTTTTAATGTACTTTTATTAACTATGTGCTGATTTTGTGGCACTCTCATAAGCACCATATAGGATAAACTATAATGATTATATATATACTTTCTCTATTTAAGTGCTAGAAGACAAATGCACATTTTACAGACTGAGTAATTATAAAATATAAATCCCCCTCTGTAGTTTCCCATTTGCCCCCATTCTTCTTTCTTCAAATATCCTTCTCCCTCTGAGGGGAAAAACAAAATTAGATTTCTTTTGTTAGGAAATGGTTATGGTTATTGGTTATATATATATATATATATGGTTATATTATATATAATAACCATATATAATATGGTTATTATATGGTTATGAACATTTAAAATACCATTCCCTATAGATGTTAGAATATACCATATATATAATGTTTGTATATGTATAGATATATAATGTATGTGTGTGAATACATCAAAGTGATTTCTTGCAGAATTTAGCTTAATTATATAATATTTTAGCTGACCATAATAGAGTGCAACTTCTTTCAATTTTGTTTACATTTAGGTATAATTCCTTAATAATGATTTAAATGTGAGTATATAAGAAAAGATATATTGTATAATTCTGGGTCAAGGAATTGACTCATCATTCAATTCTATATTATATCTGATTGATAGTGCCTTCTTTAATGCAGTCAAATCATGGTGAAAATTTCTGTTCCACTGCCCCATATGACTTAAAATCATTTCCAAAGTTCTTAGAGAGACCTTTAGAATGCCCTTGTATCACTTCCTTTTACCTTTATATGAGTGCTTGCCTTTTGTGAGTTCTCTGTAAAATAGTCTTTTAGGCAAAAACGTGTTTGCCATTTGGAGACACTGGTATGACACCATCCATCATGATGTGCCTTGAGCAAAGAAGGTACTGTGTTCTATGAGCAAAGCAGAATTGTAGAAGCTAAAAACGAGATCTGAAAATGTCAAGACATCTCTTTTCCAAAAATTCATATGGGCTATTTATGTCTGACCTATGATAGAACTTGTTGAGCTCATAACCATCTGACTAGTCTGATTCAGAAACCTAGCACATTAACTCCAAAATAACAATGTCATTTTGATCCTCTTTGAGTAGGAAAGACAATAACCAAGCAACTGTACAACCTTAACAAATTTTTAAAGATAAAACATATCAGTAATACCTAAAACTGGGAATAGAAAAAAATAAAAAATGGAACATGATAGGAGTAGCATAGATGTAATCAATTGAGTAAAAATAATAATTTAAAACCTATAAGCATTTAAAAATGTATAAGGATTAATTATTTTTCAAATGTTTTTGAAAACTTTGGTTAGAAAAATGACAAGAGATGGATTTAGACAGATTTTGTCCAATATAATATACTCAGAAAATTTTACCTGGATAATTTACTTAATCATAAAAAGAACTTAAGATATTGAAGAAGGTATGAAGAAAGAAGATTATGAAAGAGGGGTGATTTTTATAGCAAGTAATAAAATAGAAGACTAAAGATAATTGCTAGATTACACAAAAATAAAAATAAATCTGTAAAACAAAAATATAACCAAATACGACAAATGTCCAAATAATCTATAAAAAATAAATTCTTGACATCTAAAATATATCACAGTCTCTTGAAATTCTCCAATAATTCAAAGAAAACTTGATAGACAAATGTGAAAATAGTATAATTGGAAATTTATTAAAGCAAAAACAAGTTTAAATAATCCTTGAACATGATAAATATTACTAATAATCCTCAAGTTATTAATAAAAACCTCTTGACCAGAGTCACTGAATTTCAGGGTGTATGGAAATGTATTAGATATAATAAAACTGAAAAATGTAGAAAGGGAATTATTGTTAATGGCTTTGAAAACAATATATATGACTTTATATTTTATTTTGGAAGTGACTGTGAGTTGATCATTATTAATATTACTATCAGTTTAATTAGGGAGATTGATCAGAAGGTTAGTATAATAGGCCAGAAGTATATGGACTACACTACACTACAGAAGTGACAGTATAAAGGAAGAGAAAATGCCATATACAAGAGACATTGTGGAGGTATGGTAACTGGGACTTTAGAGTTTAATGGATTGGTAGGGACTGAGAGTGGTTAGTGCCCTCTATAGTTATAGGAAATGTAGGTAAAGAGGACAGTTTGTGGAAAAGACAATGACATTAGTTTTGGACATGTTGGGTTCACAATGTGTATGGGATATGCAGTTTGAGATATTAATTAGTCAGATAAAAGTTTGGAGGTCAGGAGAGAGGTTATGCTAGAAAAAATATAGCTGAGGATCATTCACATAAAGATAATAATTGAATCCATGGGAGTTGCTAGCTTGCCAAATAAAATAATATAGCAATAAGAATTCCAGAACAGACCCTTGAGACATCCCATTTATATTGGACATGACCTAAAATGATTCATAAAGATTAAAAAAAAAAGAATGCTTTGATATGGAGAGTAAAGAATCAGGGAGAATAGTTCTGAAAATATAGAAAGAATAGTGTAACCAAGTGAAGAGAATGATTGACAATATCTCAGAATTCAGAGTATTCAAAGAAGAATGAGAGCTGAGAAAAAAAAAACATTAGATTTTGCAACTAAAATATCATTGCAATCCTTTGTAGAGAGCAGGAAACAAAAAAAAATAGCATATTACACTCGTTATACTTATTTCAGAAGGTAAAGGGCCCATTGTAGGACTACTGAAGCAGTATTTGTATTCATGATCTATCATGTCCAAGTGAAGTGATTAGAAATTGTCTTCAGGCTTGTAAGGCAGATTTCCTGGCCTCTCACAGAATGTTTGTAATACTCCAATTATATAGTGGGTCTGGTAGTGATCATCCTCCTCTGAAAGCCCTGATATTGAGGGGGAAAATAATCCTGGAGCTCAGGAGGGAACACAAAGAAAAAAGTCACGGGGTCTGAAAAATGAATATTGACTGGAAATGTATATTTTTCCAGTTAATTAGTTATTATTCTGCTTTTTTAAATGGAAACATAATCACAAAAGGAGTTAGCTTGAATTCTGATCAGGAGAATTCTGTCTCATGATTACCTAAGCAAGAACATGTTTTGCACAGATATATTCTTCTGTCCTAAGTTACCATTATTTCTGGAGTGTGTCAGGCAGGAAGGGAATTTGTCCTTTGATGATACCAAAAGTGTGAGAAAGAGAAAGCATTGTGGGAAAAAGAATAGAGTTTTAAAAAGGAAATGAAGGCATTTTCTGTCTCTCTCTTATCACCCACACTGGAGACAGCACCCTCTTTCCAAGGATCTACCCTCTTGAATTTGAGTAAATAATTCACCTAAAAGCAGGTTTCATTTTCAGAAATAGAAATTTCCTACCAAAGAAAGAATGTTCCTCATGATCTTCTCTAATATATGTATAAAGGAGATATTAGAATGAGATTTATTGTTGCTATCTTGAGCACATTAATATTAGTAGTTATTATTTTCATTTTTTAAATTTAATTCAAGAAGCCTTTATTAAACACTTACTAGTGACAAGGCACTGTGATAGCTACTAAGGATACAAAAAGAAAAAAAAAAACTAATCCCTTCTCTCTTCTAAAGAGATCACATTCTACTTGGGGAAACAAATGTTTATAATCCCTTTTTAAAAATTAATTAATTTTATTCTTCTTTTGGTTACAATACTCACATTATTTCCCTCCCTCCCCACACACCCCCTTTCTGCAGAAGATGTGCAAATTCATTGGGTATTACTTGTGTCCTTGATCAGAACCTATTTCCATGTTGTTTGCACTAGGATGTTCATTTAGAGTCTACATCCCCAACCATATCCCTTCAAACCATGTATTCAAGCAGTTGTTTTTCTTCTGTGTTTTTACTCCCATAGTGTTTACTCTGAATGTGGATAGTGATTTTTCTTGTAGATTCCTCCAAGTTGTTCTGGGTCACTGCACTGCCATTAATGGAGAAGTTTATTACATTTGATTGTACCACAGTGTACCTCTGTGTACAATGTTTTCCTGGATCTGCTCCTCTCACTCTGCATAAATTCCTGGAGGTCGCTCCAGTCCCCATGGAATTCCTTCACTTTATTATTCCTTTGAGCACAATAGTATTCCATCACCAACATATACCACAATTTATTCAGCCATTCCCCAATTGAAGGGCATCCCCTCATTTTCCAATTTTTGGCCACCAGAAAGAGGGCAGCTATGAATATTCTTGTACAAGTCTTTTTATGTATTATCTCTTTGGGGTACAAACCCAGCAGTGCTATAGCTGGATCAAAGGGCAGACAGTATTTTATCACCCTTTGGGCATAGTTCCAAATTGCCCTCCAGAATGGTTGGATCAATTCACAACTCCATCAGCAATGTATTAATGTCCTTACTTTGCCACATCCCCTCCAGCATTCATTACTTTCCTTTGCTGTCATGTTAGCCATTCTGTTAGGTGTGAAGTGATACCTCAGGGTTGTTTTGATTTGCATCTCTCTGATTATAAAAGATGTAGAACACTTTTTCATGTGCTTATTAATAGTTTTGATTTCTTTGGCTGAGAACTGCCTGTTCATGTTCCTTGCCCATTTATCAATTGGAGAATGGCTTGATTTTTTGTACAATTGATTTAGCTCTTTGTAAATTTGAGTAATTAAACCTTTGCCAGAGGTTTTTATGAAGATTGTTTCCCAATTTGTTGCTTCCCTTCTGATTTTAGTTACATTGGTTTTGTTTGTACAAAATTTTTTAATTTGATGTATTCCAGATTATTTATTTTGCATTTTGTAACTCTTTCTAAGTCTTGCTTGGTTTTAAAGCCTCTCCCTTCCCAAAGGTCTGACATGTATACTATTCTGTGTTCGCCTAATTTTCTTATAGTTTCCTTTATATTCAAGTCATTCACTCATTTTGAATTTATCTTGGTGTAGGGTGTGAGGTGTTGATCTAAACCTAATCTTTCTCACACTGTTCTCCAATTTTCCCAGCAGTTTTTATGAAATAGTGGATTTTTGTCCGAAAAGCTGGGATCTTTGTGTTTGTCATATACTGTCTTGCTGTGGTCACTTAGAACAACAGGTTTTAAGAATTTCCAATGACCTCTTTTCTTATAGGGATACATATCATTTTAACTTATTGAGTCTCTTAATAAAATTTTTTCTTTTCTTTTGTTTTTCTTTTTTCCCTCTTTTTTTATTTACCTTTTGATGGTTCTCTTTAGTTCTGTGCTTGGACATCAAATTTTCTGTTCAGGTCTGTTCTTTCCTTTACAAATGCTTGCAATTCTTCTATTTTGTTTAATGACCATACTTTCCACTGTAAGAATATAATCAGTTTTGCTGGGTAGTTGATTCTTAGTTGTAGACCTGGTTCCCTTGCTTTCCAGAATATCATATTCTATGTTTTTAGGTCCTTTGGTGTAGATGCAGCCAGGTCCTGCATTATCCTCACTGTGATTCCATGGTATCTGAATGACTTTTTCTTGGCAACTTGTAATATTTTTTTCTTTGGTCTGATAGTTCTTGAATTTGGCTATAACATTCCTGGGTGTTGTCAGTTGGGGATTAAGTACAGGAGGTGATCTGTGCATTCTTTCAATCTCCACTTTTCCCTCTTGTTCTAGAATATCAGGGATGTTTTCTTGAATAATTTCCTGTAGTATGATGTCCAGGCTTTGTCTTTTGTCATGATCTTCTGGTAGAACAGTGATTCTTAAATTGTCTCTCCTACAATGATTTTCTAAATCTTCTGTTTTGTGAATGAGATGTTTCATATTTTCTTCAATTTTGTCTTTTTTTTTTTTTTTTGCTGTTCTGCTGCCTTATGAGGACACTAAATTCTTGTTATTTTATTCTGGTTCTTAAAGACTGGATTTCATCCCTGGCTTTTTGGTCATCCTTC
This sequence comes from Monodelphis domestica, assembly GCF_027887165.1. Taxonomy (NCBI): domain Eukaryota; kingdom Metazoa; phylum Chordata; class Mammalia; order Didelphimorphia; family Didelphidae; genus Monodelphis; species Monodelphis domestica. The sequence continues at coordinate 240,324,423 of NC_077232.1, forward strand.
TCCTTCTTGTCTGATTTTCTTTTGAGTTCATCTTTCATCCTCTTTGCCTCATCTTTCATCTCCTTTGTCTTATTTTCAAGCTGGTTGATTTGGCTTTTAAGACACTATTTTCTTTTTTCTGATGACTTATCTTAGTTTTTAAGTTTTTTTTTCCAATTGTCTTCAGCCTCTCTTAATTTTGTTTTTAATTTCATTTTGAGTTCTTCCAAAGCCTATATCTAATTTGCTGGGATTTTTTATTTTTCCTTTCTGATCCCTCCCCCTCTTTTTCATTTGCTCTTTGCTCGTTACCTGTACAGAAGCTGTCTATTGTAATTTCTTTCTTCTTTTTCTGTTGTTTACTCATGTTTACCCCTTCTTTGATCTTCATATTTGTCTGTGCTCTTGTTCTTCTCCTTTTGTTGGTTTTGGGGTTTTCTGTCAGACTCCCCTCTTTGAATTTTGACAGAAGGTCTCTCCCTGCAATCTGTGGGGGAGGTGTGTTGTAGTTTGAGCTTCCCTGTCCTCTGGAGGCTTCTGTTAGGATTAAATTAAAGTCCAGTAGTCTGTGGGGAATGGGTGTTGTAGTTTGAGCTTCCTGTCCTCTGGAGGCTTTTGACTGGATTAAATTAAGGTCCAGAAGTCTATGAGGGAAGGTTGTTGAAATGTGGGCTTCCCTGACCTCTGAGGACTTTTGTTGGGATTAAATTCAGCTGGGTTGGGCTGGATGTGCCCTGTGGCCAAAACCTCCTGGAAGGCTAGAGCAATATGGAGGATCTTCATAGCTCTGTCCAGGCTGCCAGAACTGAACTCCCTCTCTAGCTCCTTCCCCACCACCTGTGTTCAATGCTCTGAGCCTGGCACAGCCCTGTCCTCAAGGTATACTCTCCATAGCAGTGCCTTTGCCCGCCCAGAGTTTCCCGCTGCCACTGAAGGTTTAGCACTCTAGGTGGGGGGAGGGAATGGTCCTGAGATCTTTCTTCTTCCTTCCCCTCAAACCTGAATGTTCTTGGATTCTGGCTTTAGGCGGGGGGGGGGGGGGCATACCTTTTGGATTGAGTACAACAGGAGGATTCCTTGGCTCTGTCTTCTTGTTAGGTTTGATTTTCTGTCTCCTAGGAGTAGTCAGTTTTTGATCAGTAAGGAAGGGTTTTCAGAAGTCTGAACTTCTACTGATTCTAAGCCATCATCTTGACTCTGCCCAGCTCAATTTTAGTAGTTTTTAAATTATTTCCCTGAACCCTTCTTTAAAGATTTCTTTGAAGACTTGAAGTTAAACATAAAATTTAGCCCCCAGTAGTGAGAGCGGACCCCACTAAGATAAAAGCTATTGTCTGGCCAGAATCACTCCTCACATGAGGCCTCTAAGACACCTTTCCATCATTCCCTGCTGTACTTTTTAGAAACTGTATGTTTTTTTTTCCAAAAAATAACTGGTGCAGGAATTGTGTGAGAAGGTTCGCCTGATGGCTATATATTTACCTGTGATTTATTACCTTATAGAAAACTCTGTCTACATTTGATGAGGTAAACTAAGTCCATTATAAAAAAATGATAAATTAGCTACATTAGTTGTATATGTGAAAAGCTTACCTAATCCCTTAGTCTACATCATTTTCTCAATAAAATATTAGCGGTAATCAATAAACTTTGTCACTGATCAGCAAGAGGCCTTGAGTCTATTTGTAAGTCTATCTGTGATCCTCCTGATCCCAACCTTATTCCTCTTATCTTGTTTTGTGACTCACAAATACTTTGTAAAGCTGGACTCTACAGAAAAAATATACTTTAATGGTTCATTTAAAAATAGTTTCCCACTATGCCCAAATGGCGACAAAAGAATATCTACCCTTTGACCCAGCCATAGCACTGCTGGGTCTGTACCCCAAAGAGATAATGGACACAAAGACTTGTACAAAAATATTCATAGCTGCGCTCTTTGTGGTGGCCCAAAACTGGAAAACGAGGGGATGCCCATCAATTGGGGAATGGCTGAACAAACTGTGGTATATGTTGGTGATGGAATACTATTGTGCTCAAAGGAATAATAAAGTGGAGAAGTTCCATGGAGACTGGAACAACCTCCAGGAAGTGATGCAGAGCGAGAGGAGCAGAACCAGGAGAACATTGTACACAGAGACTAATACACTGTGGTATAATCGAACGTAATGGACTTCTCCATTAGGGGCGGTGTAATGTCCCTGAACAACCTTCAGGGATCCAGGAGAAAAAAAAACACCATTCATAAGCAAAGGATAAACTATGGGAGTGGAAACACCGAGAAAAAGCAACTGCCTGAATACAGAGGTTGAGGGGACATGACAGAGGATAGACTTTAAATGAACACTCTAATGCAAATACTATCAACGAAGCAATGGGTTCAAATCAAGAAAACATCTAATGCCCAGTGGACTTACGCGTCGGCTATGGGGGGTGGGGGGGAGGAAAAGAAAACGATCTATGTCTTTAACGAATAATGCTTGGAAATGATCAAATAAAATATATTAAAAAAAAAAAAAAAAAAAATAAAAATAGTTTCCCAAAGCCAAAAAAAAAAAAGTAATGTGATTCTGGACAAGTCCTAGAAAAAAATAAAATCAATATTTTCTGGTGGTACAAGGTTTATAAGAGCCCTTACAAAGGGCATTTCCCTTTTCCTATTATTTCTTCCCAAGGCATTTTTGAAAAGAAAAATTTTCACTGAAGGCCTAGAAGAAAGGGGATTGACAAGGAAAAAAATCCTGGTAATATGAAACCAGAGATGGAGAAAAATGAACTCATCATCACATGTAGAGATTAGTAAGAGAGAGCAATATATCTATCATCCACTCACCAATCCAATAATCCTAACACATGCCACAGCTAGACAAGAATAGAACAAATTCTGGAAATATTTTTGTGAATTAATATGCAATTAATAAAAGGAAGCTAGTTTAAATCTAATATAAATAAACACAACCATTCTAACTGTAATTATATAAACTAAAATGTTAATGACAATGAAAGCATATCCATAGAAACCAAAGAATACTAAGGAGAAGCTGAAAATTTGTCTTAACATTTTATATGTTAAAATTCATTAATTTAAATATAAGTAGTTGCAAAGCACATTTGATGATATTAATGTTTAATATTAAACTTCTTTACATTTAAATAAGAAAATAACTTATTTTATAGAAAAAAAAGCATAAAGTCTTTTTAATGTGTTACCAAAAAAATCATACCCTGACTGAGAAATAGAACTGCTTTTTCAGAACAGTTTAAGAAAGCCGTGCTTGGGAGAACATGAATAAATTTTTATTGTTGTAGTAATACAATACACACATACACATTTAGGGAGGAAGGAAATTGGGAAAAAGTATGAAGGATGAACAAGGAATTGAATAAATGAAAAGAGTAAGTCCAATCAGAAACATTGTAAATCTTTGAAAAAAATCTTCTTTTAATTCCTTAGGAATATGTTAAAAATGGCCTGGATACAACAACAATGGGGAGAACCAACAGGAAGCATCTTCACATTTTCTGAGAAGAAAATAATAAACTTTATCATTCATGGAAATTATCACTTATGGACTTTATCACTTAAAAATCTGAAAATCCTATAATGCTGTGAACCTACAATGCTAGGAATAATTTTAGACCAAGTAAGATTAAGATAGAGTGAAGTGTTTAATATCTTAAAGAAGTAGCTAATTTAAAAATAATAGTTGACATAACAAAAAATAAATGTATAAATGAATCATATTTCTTGATTACAGATTGTTGATTATCTATATACTCTTTTCATATGAATTTGGAGAATATTCTCTTGCCAGACACATTAGAATTGCCTTTCCAAATAAAATTTCACACGAATGCTTGGAATGAAAATTAATGCTCTCATTTTTCTCTGATTCAGAATTGAACTATGAACCATTAATGAAATCAGAGTATAAATAGGTTGTTTGCTTATCTCCTATTACTCCTAATCAAATTATTTTACTATACCATATCTTAATTGTCTTTGAATCTGTTATGAAATATGACCATATTAAATATTTTTAAATTTAATCAACAAAAGATTTAAACACATTGCCCTTAGTAGAGTTTGAGTGATAGTTTAAAATATATAGATTTGTTAAATACCAATACCCTTTTTACCCTACTTGAACATAAATATAAAAACATCCATTCTATATTAATGTACAGCAATGTTAAGGCATAGATAAAAAATTGGAGGAAGAATGTTTACTGAGAGCATCCTTAAGATGAATATAACTTGCAGCCAGATCCATTTTCTAGGAAACTACCTCAATCATTGCAATGCATCAAATGAATCACTTAAAGCTCAGTCCTTCTTTTTTTCACCTTATATTCTACCTTCCCAAATATAAATCCAAACTCTTGGGTTCACCTAGATATTGAATTCACTACCACAACCCATCATACACAGCATTAAGTTGGTACAGTACCAATGTCTTTTATAATTACATTTTAATATGTCCCAGACATAGCTATGGTGAAGGTCATCATTTCTTCTTATAAAAAATGTTCAACATTTCATTAATCATCTTTTTAAATTGGTGTTATGGGTCAAAAATTACACTTATATATCTCTTCATTTATGAATTTATAAACATCTTAATTTTTTACTAGTGTTAACATTGAATGGTCACCTACCATAGACTATCTGCTGAACATTTAGTAAAATAAGACAGTCCATATTGATGGGATATTCCTTATATAAGGCTGTAAATGCTATGCAATGGATTTTTATCAAAAACTATTTAATATGGTCCATCTATAGATGTCCATGATTCATAAATAAGACCAGTGGTGAGAGATTCATAGATAATGGCAATGACAAAATTCTGTTTACATACCAATAAGGTTTTTTTGATTTCCCGAGAGCTCAGTTGCCATCAACACTGTGCAATCATTGTGAACTAGAAAAATCATTCATGGTTCATCTTCAGTGTGAAGAGGGCATTCATTTCATTTTATATATCATCTTAGAAGACACCTCAAGAATCAGCATGGTTTCTGAAGAGCTGCATAGCTAAATATGTAAACTAACTCTGACTTCAATGAGGATGAATCATGGAAAACTTTAAAAAATAGTTTGGATTGTTTTATGTTTGCTAATACAGTGACTGAGCTTGATCCATTTTTATATTTGTTTCCTTTTGTCCATTATTAATCCAATATTAAGGCTATTTTTGGCCAATAATTTTTGTGATTTAGCTGATCTGTCAGTTTGAATTGATGTCAGAAAAATATCATGTAAGAAAACTTCATTTTGGTGGACTAATAGTTTGAAGTCTTTTGTTATTTTCTGATGTATTACAGAAGAGGTTTTCCAGGGATTTTTGAAAGCAACTTAAAAATTAATAATCTGTCAAGAAATAATTAATAATATGTTCAAGTAACTAGGCTAGATTTTGGAAATACAATGAAAAATTAATTCACTACTAACAATAAGATTATATTACAGCAATTATGCTCACATACACATATACATATAATAGATATAAATATGAACTTTAAAATATTGAGTAGATGTTTAATAATTATTTCTTAAATTGTATTCTTCCCACAAAACATATAATATAACCTCCTCTATTTAATAATATCTATTTTGCTGTGCAGGTTTTTTAAAAATAATCAAAAGTGAGGGGAACAAATAAATGTTCTTTCAGTCAAATGAGCAGAGCAAAGAGAAACAGACTCATACCTGACCTGCAGCACTTTACCAAAAGCACAAGCTCCAGAAAAAGAACCCCACAGCATGGGTCTCAGCCAAATTTATCTCCCAAGCATCCTTATGTAAAATGAGGATGTAACTTAAAAGGATGTTGGGACTTTAGCTCTGGTTCGGCAAATTTTCCACCTGCACAGCTGTTATGTTTGTTTAGATTGGACCAAATATAGATGGTCAGTTTCTGCCATAGAAAATAAGCTCCTTTTGATCAAGTATTCTCTATCCTTCCTTCCCCCTTTTTTCTTTCCTCCCTCCCTCATTGCTCCCTCCTTCTCTTCCTTCCTTGCTCTAGTTCATTTTATATATGAGGAAACTGAGGCAGAGTTAAGTGATTTGCCTAGGGTCACATAGCTAGTGGGGTCAAATTTTAACTCAGGAATAACATAGTGGATAAATGGAACAGATTAGGAGTAAATTATTTTAGCTATCTAACAATCTCTTTGATAAGCCAAAAGATCCCAGCTTTGGGATAAGAACTCAGTATTTTGACAAAAACTGCTGGGGAAAATAGAAAATAATATGACAGAAATTATATAGACCAATATCTCACACTGTATACTGAGATAAAGTCAAAATGGATATATGATTTAGACATAAAGAGTGATACTATTAGTAAATTAGTGGAACATAGAATAGATTACCTGGCAGATCTATAGAGAAGGGAAAAATTCATTCTCTAAGTTCATTTCTCAAATATATAGAGAACTAAATCAAATTTATGAATATAAGACATTCTTCAGTTGACAAATAACCAAAGGATATGAACAGTTTTTAAGATCAAGAAATCAAAGCTATCAATAATAATTTAAAAATATTCTAAAATCATTCTTGATTAGAGAAATTCAAATTAATACAACTCTGATGTACCACCTCATACCTATTTGATTGACCATTACGGCAATAAAGAAAAGTGATAAATGTTGGCAGAGATACAACAAAATGGGAACACTAATACATTGTTGGTGGGATTGTAAATTGATTGAATCATTCTAGAGGACAAATTAGAACTATGCCCAAAGGGCTATAAAACAGTGATTCAGTAATACCACTTTATCCCAAAGAGCAACACCCCCCTCCACAAGGGGGAAAGGATCTACTTGTACAAAAATATTTATAGCAGCCATTATTGTTGTGGCAAGGAATTAAAAATTAAGAGTATGTCCATCAATTGGTGAATGGCTGAACAAATTGTGGTATGTGATGGTGATGGAATACTATTGTGCTATAAGAAATGATGAACAGGATGATTTCAGAAAGAGATGGAAAGGTCAACATGAAATGATCCAGAGTTAAGCAAATAGAACCAGGGGAACACTGTATATAGTAACAGCAAAATTGTGGCATAACCAAGTGTGAAAGACTTAACTCAACAATACAATGATGCAGACAATTCTTAAGGACTTATGCCAAAGAATGCAATCCACTTCTAGAGAAAGAATTATTGGAGTCAGAATGTAGATCAAAGCATACTGTTTTTCACATTAGTTTACTTGAGTTTTTATTTGTGAGTTTTGGTTATATATGATTATTCTCTTATAAAAATAACTATGGAAATATGTTTTGTGTGAAATTACATGTATTTAAATCAAATTGCTTACCACCTCCGGAAAGAGGAGGGAAGGGATTAAGGGAGACAATTTAGATTACATAACTTCAGAAAACTTACTTAGAAAATTATTGTTACATATAATTAATAAAATGTAATATCTTTAACCACCCCCCATACCCCTCAAAAAAAAGAATGAAGAAAAGATTTGAACTCAGGAAGATAAATCTTTCTGACTGTAGGTGTGACACTCTATCAACTACTTGGCTGCTAAATCCATTACATTTAAAAATTTATATTGAATCTGATTTTAAAAAATACCTTTCGGGTATGGGAGTTATTTTTCTTTTCATTTCATTGAAGCACTGACTTATCAAGTTTGAGTCACAACAAAATCTAAATTCATAGTTCACAACTCTTCACTTCTTCACTCTGGCTTTGTAAACAAAATGTCCCCATTGATACATAGTGTTCATTAAATATTAACTAAATGCAATTGGCAATAGCCATTTTACAGTAATTTTCTGTCCCAAAGTAGTTATTTTGACCTAGGATTCCCAGAATTTGTTGATTGTTTTCTAGTTTTAAAGTAATTTATAGTAACTTCCTTTTGTTCCCTTTTAATTATGGAAGCTCATAATATATTCAGCTTAGTTTGCATTAAAATTGGTATTTAAGTCTCATTAGGGTTTTTATAAAATTTTGGAATAGCCTTGGTTCAAATTATATTATCTATATACATTATGCCTCTATAGTCAATAGCTCTATACATTTCATTCTTATATTTTCTATTAATATTTTCTTTGTAATTTGCAATACACTTCTACTCTATTTATAGAACAGATGGTGTATTCTGGACAATCGCTAATATAATATCTGCATTTGCATAATTCTCATCCAAGTTAAGCTATTTAAGAAAATCAGCAAGATAAAATTTTGATATAGTCTTCCAGTGTTAAATTATCTATTTTTTACTTTTACAAAACAACAGCTTAATATTAGTAACTAACCATTCTTTGTAGTAGTGACTTCTTTTCTGTGATGACTTTCTTTGCCTTTGTTATTTAATGTTTTCTTAATGCTAATGAAAAATAGGTCATCCTGCCAATATCCAGAGAAGTTATTTTGTAATATACAAAACAGCTTCTATTATAGAATGAAAAATATGTTAAATATCGCCATGAATTAACATGATTTTAATCTAATTGATGCTATAGAGGGGGGGAAAGATCATAGATGGCTAATTAAATAAAGTATAATAAGCAGCTTTAATATTGACTTATTAAAGAATATGAACTCATTTTTCTCCTCCTCAATTTTTGGAATAGAGCAAAAGAAGAAAATCTAATTAGGTTTCAGATCCTACCAAAAGAGGGAAACATTTATTTTTTTCATCCATCATACTGACAAATGTCCTTCATACTGACTGATAAGGGTAAAATAGGGGCTTAATTGCAAATCAAGAGGTGTCTTTTCATGCCTCCTTTATTCTCTAGAACTATGGTATGGTATATTAGAAAAGAACTACAATGAAACTACCGGGTTAATTCATAGAGTGAATGGCTTTATACTTTTTTCTCCCATATTTCTTGAAAAATTATTTGCCCAGTACTACATATTCACATTTTGATCATGTACATGCTGATTAGATTGTGTGTGAAGAAGAATTCTCTATTTCTTGAGAATATTGATAACACTAATAGTAACTGTCATTTATTTTATATTTTAAGATTAGCAAAAGACTTTACAAATATTATTTTAAGGAATTTAGATGACTCAGTGCATAGAGAGCTATACCTTGAGCAAGTCACTTAATCCCAGTTGCCTAGCTCTTACCACCCTTCTGCCTTAAAAATGACTCTTAGTATTGATTCTAAAACAGAAATGATTTTATAAAAATCCATCTATCTATCCATCTAATCTACTGTATCTACCTACCTCTCAATCTAGCTAGTGTAATAGTTACAAATTAAGGTCAAATTAAGAGTTATAAAGTTGTGGTCACCATTTCTAATAATTAAAAATTAAACTATGAATATGTTAGTAACTTTAGTAGGTTTGTTACAGCAAAAATAGAGATAGTAAAGTAAGGGAAATATACGGAGGAAGTAGAAAATATTGCCTAGCTAAATACTCTAAGTCCGGATCTGAGTATCTCCAGACTATGAGTGTGAATCTGAATGTAAATCTCCCCAGCTCATGAGAATGTCTTTGGCCAGGGTCTTCTCAACCCAAAAGTCATGAAAGCTGAATTCCTCAAGCTACCAATGCAGAATACCTCTTTCAACAAGAATCTCCAACACGGAATATCCCATGCCAAATCTCTAACACAGAGTGAATGCTCAGCTCTTCAGTCTTGCCTCTTATAAGCCCTTTTCCCCACATCACTTCCTGTGTCCCTGGTTTCTCCTTCCTTTCACTATGGGCTGATCTATCACATATCAAGAACCAATCATAGTATCTTAATTTGCCTGGCACTGCCCAGGGAGTCAATGCCTGTCGGACGCAGTTCTTGTCTCTTGAGGTTGTGAACTTCCTTTATGTAAAAGGATCTCCAAATGCCTGACTGACTAAGTGAAAAAGGATGCACACCCCAAGTTCTTGATTAAGTTAAACTAAACAAAGGGAGTTTTAAATTCCCTTTTAAACTAGCTATATCTAGGTTTATAGATTTCATTTTATCAATAGTAACAACACTGAAAGTTAGATGTCATTACAATCCACATTTTACAGCATATATATGCATATATATGTATAATCAGACAGTATATGGCATGCATATATCCATGCATATTCATGTATGTACATATAAAACATATAAAAATCCAAGACACATATACTGTTTATATACTTTCCTACATAATGCAACTTAAGGAATATTCAAATTAAGATGGAATACATTGGCTGCTGATATTTATACTCTACCAAAATAGGTGTTTCTTACATCATTATGTAGCAGAGGGAAATTGCAAAGCAAAAGCATATCCTCTCAATTTAGATTTATAGGCTGACTGTCCTAAAAAGTTGAAAGATAGTGTTGTTATAAGTGCCTTTGGTTGTTCTACCCTCAATTTGTCCCAGCTTTTATTAATAAGAACAAAAACTGAAAGGCATTATTAATTCCTTTATTTGCATTCAGAGAGAGTTTGCACATTGTAACAGCACACTGTCATGTAATTGAGATTGTTTGCTTTCAGGAAAAACAATATGAAGCAATTCCATTGAAAAGGAGGCACACATATAACAAATTCCTTTAGTAGATCCTGCCTAGTAGCTTTAGTTTCAAAAGTTTCATAGACTAGGGCATAAAAACATGGCAGCAAATGCAGAAAAAATAAATGCAAATTAAGAATCAATTGGAAATTAAATATTCTTATTCTCCAAAACTTTTTAGTTAAAGAAAAAGTTATAGAAACAATTACTGATTTCATTTAAGAGAAATGACAATGAGGAAATGACATATAAAATTTATGGGATAAAGCAAAATTAGTACTCAGGGAAAATTTAAATAACTGAGTGTCCATATTAATACAAAAGAGAAAGAGGAAATTAAAGAATTGGGCATGCAACTAAAAAAAAAAAAAACCTAGAAAAAGCGCAAACTGAAAGTTCCATAGAAATACCTTTACTTTGTATTTGATATTTTCCCATTTGTTCATTTGTGAAAGCAAAAACCCAACTGAAATTAGGTTAGTTCTTTTTAAATGAAGTTCAAGTTTTTGAAATAGTTTAATTATATAAAATTTAAATTAGTAACCAATAATTCAAGTACTAATTTTATAAAGTTTATTATCTAACAAAATAGAAATATGTGACTATGTTTTTCTGCCTGCTGAAAAATCCCCGCTCCACTAAAGCCGCCACAAGAAGCATAAAGAAGGAGAGATAGAACTACACCCAGTTTATATCCTGTCTAATAGTAGTAGTAGTAGTAGTAGTAGTAGTAGTAGTAGTAGTAGTAGTAGTAGTAGTAGTAGTAGTAGTAGTAGCTGCCTCTCGGTAACCGAGGATGACTATTGTCTTTGTGTGTTTTTGTGCACAAAGACACTTGTGCATGAAGATTTAAGTGGAAAAGTCGATGCACAGAGACAGTCCCACTCTCTCGGCATTGCAAGCCTGGGTCCATTGGCACGAAAAGCTGTTACATCTGGAGACTTCCTTAGCTGTATTGGATGGCCATGTTGTCTTTTGTGCTCCAACATGCCCTAAGCACTCCACAGTGCCTTGCTGTATTGCCATCTCAGCCGTTGAACCTTCTTATTGGTTTCTTCCATCTGTTCAGCCAAAGCAGTCTTCACATGCTGGGTGAGCAAAGCCCTAGTTCACCAGGGGTCCATGATGACCCAATGGATACCTTCACAAGGTTTAGCCAGCCTGTCGAAGCCGTTGCCCTGGGTGTGGCCACTGCCGCATGCTAGCAGCTACTAGGAACCACAAGTGAGAGCTGGGTGTCAGTTGAGGGTCAGAGGCTGGAGAGCTGCCCTTGGAGGGCATGACAAGCCCTCCATACCAAAGATATTACTCCTCCCTGAGCACCCCATACACCCCATATATATATGTATATATATATATATATATATATATATATATATATATATATATATCACCACATAATGACAGGAAGTGACTAGGATGCTGGGAATCATAGTTTTGCTGGGGATTGTTCCTTGTAGAGTAAAAGATTCAAATTACACAATTATAAACAATAAGAGTAATTGTTACAAATGTGTAACTATGACTATCTCTCTCTATTAGCATGTTCTGTTTTATTGAGTATGGTTGATTCGAAGCTGCAATATCTTTTTAAAAATGATGTATTTTTTGGACATGAAATCATGATGAAATTCTTAATGAGAACATCATATAGCTATAAAAATTGACACTGCTACCCTCCCAAACTTTATATAAAGTGAATATATATGTATGTATATATAAAACCTCCTTTCTGGATCAAATTCAGTCATCTCCAGATCAAGTGAACAGGCTACAGTCCCATCACCCACACTAGGTAATGTAATTCAGCAACAAAAAGTCGCACAGAACCAGGTAGGCTCATGTAGATGAATGCTAGCTGTGTTATCCAGAAAGGGAGGAGAATATAACTTTCCTCAAAACTGAATTCCATTTTCCCCATAAATTGTTGTCAAAGAGTCCTTGTCTCCAAAGCTTAGATCTTTGAGTTTAATAAACACTAGAATACTATGATTATTTAATATTTTATATTGTGTAACTAATCTAGTTATTTGTTATACCATTCTATGATTTAACCAGCACCAATTTCTTTTTTCTGTTTTTTTTTTATTAATTAATTAATGGATTCATTTGGATTTTTTTGAAAATTTTCTTTAGTCAATTTAGAACATTTTTCATTGGTTATGAAAGTCATATTCTTTCCCTCTATCCCCTCCCCCCCCACACACTTTCCCATAGCCAATGCTCAAATACACTGGATTTTACATGTGCCCTTGATCAGAACCTATTTCCATGTTGTTGATGTTTGCACTAGGATGATCATTTAAAGTCTACATCCCTAATCATATCCCCCTGGACCCATGTAATCAGGCAGTTGTTTTTCTTCTATGTTTCTACTCCCACTGTTTTTCCTCTGAATTTGCATAGTTATTTCACGTAAATACCTCTGAGTTGTTTAGGATCACTGCATTGCCAAAACCCTTCCCCCCAAACTACTTGGCTTCATCCCACCAAAGGCTCCAGAGGGCAAGGAAGCTAAAATTCTAACACCCCTGCCACACAGATTGCACTGAGAGATTTACTGACAAAGCTCCAAGGGTGCAGGTGGAAAGAAAAGTCCAAAACCACAAAAAATATGAGAAGAGCAAGAGCTAAGACAAATGAGGGGAGTAAAGAAGGGGGTGAATATGAGCAAACGACAGAAAAAGAGAGAAGAAATTACAATCAACAGCTTCTATATAGACAATTAACAAAGAGCAAACAGATCAGAGAAGGATGAGGGAACTCCAAGGGGAAAAAAAAGAAAAACAGAAACCCCAGCAAATTGGATACAGGCTCTGTAAGAAGTCAAAACACAACTCAAAACACAATTAAGAAAGGCTGAAGACAACTGGGAAAAGAATTTAAAAACTAAGATAAGTCATCAGGAAACAGAGGCACTTGATCTAAAACAAGAAAATAGTGTCTTGAAAGACAAATTCAACCAACTAGAAAATGAGGCAAAGGAGATGAAAGATGAGGTAAAGAGGATGAAAGATGATCTCCAGAGAAAATCAGACCAGGAGGAATATGATCAAAAAGTAAGGAATGAAATCCAATCTTTAAGAACCAGAATACAACAACTAGAAACAAGCAACTTCACAAGGCAGCAGGACACTATAAAACAAAATCAAAAGAATGAAAAAATTTGAGGAAAATCTGAAGCACCTCATTCACAAAACAGAAAGTTGAGAAAATTGTTTAAGTAGAAACAGCTTAAGAATCATTGGTCTTCCAGAACACCATGACAAAAGAAAAAGTCTGGACATCATACTATAGGAAATAATCCAAGAAAACTGCCCCAATATTCTAGAACAAAAGGGAAAAGTGGAGAGTGAAAGAATCCACAGATCACCTTCTGCTCTTAATCCCCAACTTACAACACCCAGGAATGTTATAGCCAAATTCAAGAACTAACAAACCAAGGAAAATATATAAAAAGGTGCTAAGAAGAAGTCTTTCAGAAACCAGGGAAACACAGTGAGGATAACACAGGATCTAGCTGCATCTACACTAAAGGACAGAAAGGAATGGAATATATGATATTCCAAAAAGCTAGGAAACTAGGTCTACAACCAAGAATCAAATATCCAGTAAAACTGTCGATATTCATACAGGGGAAAGGAAGGTCAATTAACAAAATAGAATAATTCCAATCATTTGTAAAGAAAAGATGAGATCTGAACAGGAAATTTGATGTTCAAACACAGAAAGCAAGAGAATCATCAAAGGGTAATTTGAAAAGAGAAAAAAAAAAGAAAAACAAAACAAAAAACAACCTTTTTTTAAGAGACCCAATAAGTTAAAAATGATATGTATGCCTATAAGAAAAGAGGTCATTTGTAAGGCTTAAAATTCTTATCATCACCTGGGCAACTAGAAGAGTTACACTTAGAGGAAACAGTGATGAAAGGTAAAGGATATGTCACAAAGTAGTTCATGATGGGAAGAGGGAGAACATCAACACACTGGAAGGGTAAAGAGGTTAGAAATAGGAAATACTCAACTCTTATGTGCATCTAAATTGACTCAATGAGGGAAGAACAATCCAATCAATTGGGGAAGAGAATAGATTTGTGTCCTATAGGGATGTAGAAGGTAAAAAACAGACTAGTGGGGGAGGAACCAGTACAAGGGAGGGAGAGGGTGGGGAGGTTAGTTTAAAAATACTGTAAAGTAAATAAGGGGGGAATAAGAAGGGAGGGGGTAAAAAGGGAAATAAAATAAGAGTGAGAATTATGGGAACTGGATAAAAACAAAACATTTTTAGAAGGAAATAGTGGAAGAAGAAAAGGCAGGAGTAGGAATAGAAATCAAAATGCTGGAAAATACACAGCTGGTAATCAAAACTCTGAATGTGAATGGAATGAACTCACTCATAAAATAAGAGCAAAAAGCAGAGAGGAATAGAATCCAAAATCCTACCATATTCTGCCTGCTAAAAACAAACACGAGGAAGGTAGACATGCGTAGAGCAAAAGTAAGAGGATGGAGCCAAAACTATTGGGCATCAACTGGGAAAAAGAAGGTGGTAGTCACAATCACTATATCTGACAAAGCTAAAGTAAAAATAGATCTAGTTAAAAGAGATGGGGAAGCTAATTACATCCTGGTAAAATACAGTATAGACAATGAGGAAATATCAGTACTCAACATATATGCACCAAATGGCATAACATCCAGATTTATAGAGGAGGAACTATTGGAGCTCAAGGATGAAACAGATAGAAAAACTATACTAGTGGGGAACCTGAAACTTCCTCTATCAGAACTAGATAAATCAATAATACCTAGATGAATAAAAAAGTAAATAAGAAAGAGATAAGAGAAGTGAAGGAAATCTTAGAAAAATTAGAGTTTGTAGATATGTGGAGAAAAATAAATAGGGAAAAAAGGAATACACCTTCTTTTCAGCAGCATGAGGTACATTCACAAAGATTGACCATATATTAGAGCTTAAAAATATTGCAAACAAGTTAAAAAGATCAGAAATTATAAATGCAACCTTCTCAGATCACAATGCACTGAAAATAATAATTACTAAGGGTACATAGAGAGGTAAATCAAAAATTAATTGGAAATTAAATAACATGATTTTCCAAAATTGGATAGTTAAGAAACAAATTATAGAAATAATTAATAATTTCATTGAAGAAAATGACAATGATGGGAATTCCTTTCAAAATCAATGGGAAGAAGCCAAAGCAGTACTCAGGGGGAAATTCATATCCTTGAGTTCATATATTAACAAATTAGAGAGGGCAGAGGTCAATGAATTGGGCATGAAATTAAAAACAAGAAAGTAAAGAAATTAAAAATTCTCAGATGAAGATTAAATTAGAGATCCTTAAAATCAAAGGAAAAATTAATAAAATTGAATGTCAAGGAACTATTGGTTTAATAAATAAGAAGCTGGTACTTTGAAGAAAAAAAACAAAATAGACAATGTACTGGTCAATCTAATTTAAAAAAACTCAGAAGAAAACCAAATTGACAGTATTCAAGATGAAAAGGGAGACCTCACCTCTAATGAAGAGGAAAATAAGGTCATGATAAAAAATCATTAGGCCCAATTACATGGCAATAAATAAGGCAATCTAGGTGATATGGAAGAATATTTACACAAATATAAATATCCTAGACTAACAGAGGAAGAAATAGACTATCTAAACAATCCCATATCAGAAAAAGAAATTGAACAAGCCATTAAAGAACTCCCTAAGAAAAATTCCTAGATTTGACAGAATAAGCAAAGAAGGAGTTCTACCAAATTCCTTTTACAACGCAAGTGTTTACAACAAAAATATGGTACTGATTCCAAAGACAGGCGGGTCCAAAACAGAAAGAAAACGATAGACCAATCTCCTTAATGAGCATAGATTAAAAAAAAAAAAACACTTAAATAGGATACTATCAAAGAGACTCCAGCAAGTGATCATGAGGGTAATTCATTATGAACAGGTAGATTCATGCCAGAAATGCAAGGATGGTTCAATATTAGGAAAACCATTAATGCAATATAGTGATTCTTTTGACTGCAATTGCACTGAGGAAAATGCAAGGTATAACAAAAACCATTTAAAGCATCTAAAAGGTAATTGCCAATCAGCAATTAATTTAAAGCAGGAATCATCCTTAACAGTAGAAATTTGAATTGTGTGTAGCACTGTTTGTTCAATTTTTTGCAATATAATATGGTTTAATATTTCTATATAGTCATTCAGTGTATTCATGCTACAGTCATCAGATAGCAGACAAAATAGAATTAATTGTTTGACAGAAGATTGTTTCTGTCATTTAAACATTAATTTAAAAATACTATAAACTACTCAGTCTTCTCTTAGTTGGTCTCAGGATACAGTAAGAAATATTTTACTATACATGCAGGATAGTTATGTAATGAGGCAAAGGGAATTGAAATGTGATCATCAATGCTTTGTATTTGATAATTTGATCGAACATTTTTCAGAGACTTTGCTCTAGGTTGTATATGCTGATTGAAATAATTTATGCATAATCATGTTGAAAATAGACAAAACTTACACCCTGAAAGATCAAGTAATCCATTATTAGCTTAATCAGAAAACCAACTAGAGCTTCAAGTCTTCCTGGGGGTAATTTGGCTTTACACTTCTTTCACAAAAGAACTAGAGCTAACTCTTTCCATTTGATTCTAGGGAAAAAAGAGTAAAGTATTCTATAGAAATAGATGGATCTCCAAAAGCTGAGTTTTATAGAATGATGGCATGAGGCACTTGCCTTTTGAAGAGATTTTAGATTCTATTTAGTCCTATATGTTCAATTTAGTGAAGAAAATTTAGATGGAAAGAAAGTTAGTGACTCAAGACTATATAGGCTCTCTAGAAAGGTTTATGAATGCTGCTCCTTCTGAATTTGCTTATATTTTCTAATGCATTTGAAAATTCTATTTAAAACACATTTCAAAATATGCAAACTTTATTATTTATGAACTCCTTTAAGTGCTTCCTATATTGTTAATATTTCAGAAACGATATGGTAAAAATTAAACTATATATTTAATAAAAACACTTTAAATGTTTTCATTCTCATTCAAGAATAGAGGTTAAATCTATTTCAAAAGAAGCAAATTAAATTAATACTAAAAATGAAAAAAAATATTCATTTCTTGACATCACTGTTTTTTTCTTTTCCTTAATTTCCTAAAGATAATAAATTTAAAAAATTACAACAGGTAAATAACAGGGCAAGAAATCCACACAAAAGATGTTGACTTCTACTGGGTTTGTACCCCAAAGAGATAATATGGAAAAAAGACTTATTTAAAAATAGTCATAGCCTCACTCTTTGTGGTGGCAAAAATTTAGAAAATGAGGGGGAGTCCATCAATTAGGGAATGAATCAATAAATTGTAGTATATGTTGGTTATGGAATAGTATTGTGCTGAAAGGAATACATAAATGGAAGAATTCCATGTGAACTGGAATGACCTTCAGGAATTTATGTAGAGCAAAAGAAGAACTAGAAGAACATTGTACACAGAGACTGATACATTATGGCACAATTAAATGTAATGAACTTTTGTACCAGGAGCAATGCAATGATCCAGGACAATCCAGAGGAACTTGTGAGAAAGAACACTATCCACATCCAGAGAAAGAACTGTAAAATGAGAAATGCATTAGAAAAATGTATGATCAATCATGTAGTACAATAGGGATGTCATTAGACTTTTGATGTTAAAAGATCACTCTACTGAAAAAAACGAGTAACAGAGAAATATGTTTTGAACAATGAGACACATTTAACTCATTCAAATTGCTTTTTAGCTTTGGGTGGGGGATGAGCAGGGAAAGGGGAAATTGTGAATCATGTAACCATGGAAAAATATTATAAATATTTTTTTTAAATACAAAGGTGTTGACTTGTTATTTGTAGCTTTAATCAGACAAAATCTCAAAAGATTCTACACTTTTGTTTGTTTTGCTTTTTTTCCATTATATTTCCAAAAGGTTTTCTTCTGTGTAAAGATATCCTAGAAAAATGTTCCTTGGCTCAGCAAATTGTACATAGTGTAAAATGATTATTTTTGTGATTAATGATGTAAAAGTTATTGGATTTACTAGAAATTCAGCTAAAAGAATCTCTAGAGTTTGTCCCCTCCAACATCTAACAAAATGCTGAATTTCCTCTACAACTTTCTGAATATTTAGCCTCTGCTTAGAGATATCCAATTATTAAGAACTCAATAAAAATATATAACTTGTTTACTGAATGATTTGGGTTACTCCTTTGTTGTTGGCATGAATATAGTGTGTTTTGACATTCTTCATTGACATTCTTCAAATATGTGAAATTTTTTCTTACCTCTGTGAATCAGTTTGTACAATGGTGTGGTTAGGCTAGTTATGCTCTCAGGTCCCTTCCAGCTTTAAATCTATGGTTCATTTATCATTTCTGAATACCCTTGCCCTTGGAATTTGCTCTAAGATTCTGCTGAATATTTTATGTATTCAAATTATGACAATGGAGTACAGGGATACTAAGTAAGAAGAATAATCATGGTATCAAAACCTTCTATGATATAACTTACAATACAGTTAAATTCTTGTAGACTTTTAAACTTGTGATTTTCTATCTGGAATGCCAAATAGTTCTTCATTAACAGAATTCTGAAGCATGAATCATGAGGGAGCTGTTTTTGAAGTGTCTCAGAGTATTAATTAATCAAATTGAGGGAGAAAGCTAAAAATACCAACTTCTTAGAGTGGAGCACCTTTGGTCGAAGATTCAGAGCTGTACTTCCTGAAGTATTCCATGTTATTTTGAAAAAGATTTTGGAATTGAAATTCAAGGAACTGGGTTCATGTATGCTGTATGAGCTAATATTCATATGACATTGGGTGATCCTTATTTTCTGCATTTTTAAAGGCAGAAATAAAAATTAAGAAATTAACTCAGAAAAACTCTCATAAATGGTTATAGTAGGCAAGTAGAATATGTAAAATCACTTTGAGGCCAGGATAGTGAGGAAGTAGGAAATAATACAACTCTGCTTACCCCTATAAATATTCAATGAAGACCAAAAAAAAAACCTCAAAAAACAAACAAAAAAAACAGTCTTACTCCTGA